>NC_051862.1:162690723-163320271 GCF_015732765.1 Culex quinquefasciatus
AAAAAGGTACCAAAAAACATCGTCGTGAGTAGTGAACCGTAAGCAGCAATACGTAACTTTTCTTTTAGCTTCCCGATCCCCTATATCTTCCGGTGGTGTTCATTTTGTATGCAATACTAGTTCGGCCACTACCCTTTTTTCCACAAGAAACCGGACTTGGACTGACTTGAGGCTGCGTCCCCCACTTTGCTCCGTAAAACGAAAACGATTTTCCAATTGAATACACTGAATTATGCTTTGGTGTACAGCAAATTCTGATTTTCGTTTTCAGTTTATATTTACTGAAAAATGCACTACTGAAATTTTCAGTTAGTTTTTCTGTGGAGCTGTCAAAGTTTGCAGAAATTTCAGCAAGTTTTCATTTTCAGTAGTGCAGATTTCAGTAAATTTAATTGAATTCAGTAATGAGAAATTGGTTTGTAACTTGCTTTAAATTTATTGTTCTTCCCACTATTTCAATATATTTGAGTAAGGAAAAGCTGTTTAAGACATCCAAAATCTTAATGAATCCTGGATGCCTTTGACTCAGATTTTCATAATATTTTTTATGAATCCAATGAGAGGCAAAGTTAATGAAAAAATAATATAAAAATAGAGAATAATGGCCAGCTTAGTGTTATGACAACTTGAGTTTGGCAATTGTTTTTTTTTGTAAATATTTTTAATTGTTTATCTAAATTCATTAACTATTAAGTAAATTATAATATGTATTTTCCAAGTATTGCCCTTGAACTTTTTTTGAGATTATGGAAAAATTATCTATAATAGATAAAGCTTGATTTTCAGTTTTCGAAAAACTTAAATATCGGATAAAATCAAAAATTGATTTTTTTTACGTTTTGAAACCATGAAGAAAATATTGAAACTGCAAAAAAAAAATAATCCAGGAAATTTCGAGTTTATTGCAAAATTGTTTAAAACATTGTCTCTTCAAACATTTTGTGTGTGTGTGTGTGTGTGTGTGTGTGTGTGCAACCAACCAAACGGGACCACGCGGTCGCTTCTTACAAATTGAGTTGTTTCCATGTATTTTTAGATCTACATTCTATACATGCAAATAACTCGCATAGGCATTTGGAAGGTGTTAGCTCTGTCGAGCTTCGGTGACCCATTTCTACGCTGGCTAGCCGAGCGCGAGGTACTTCAGCTTTATCGACAAGCCCCGCCCTGAAGAACGTTTGGACCAATCGGATTCAAACGTTATTTAGAACTTCCGAACCCTTGTCAAATGGACAAGGACCCAGCGCGTATATAGTTGATAGTAACAGTATTCCTAATTCCAGTCATAGCTCACCAAGTCGCGAAGGCATAGTGGTTAGCATTTTTGCTTACCAATCCAAAGGACGGGGGATCGAACCCCGACTCGAGCGAGTTTCAAGATTAATATCTCCTATACTTTCTCGTTGGGAGCAGATGGGAATCGAACCCAGGACCATTCGCTTACAAAGCAAACACCGTGACCAGTCAGCCACGGCCGCTCCTACAAACATTTTGCGCGTTCTTCAAACATTTTGCTTAAAAAGTGGGAAAACACAAATCATATCAAACTGAATTTTCATTGAAAAAAAAAATTGTTAATTACTGGCTACTAGATAAATTAACATTGATTAAAAAATTCAATACTAAAAATTACGAAATTAAAAAGTGAACTTGGCAAAAACATTTTTTATGCATTCCTTGGCATTTTTCTAAATCCTTTGAAAGATTAATAACAGCAATTATGTTTATATCGATCTTTAATTTAAAATGATGATGAAATTTAAAAAAATAGGAGCGAAATTTTAGGTTCAGTTATCTTTAAATTTTTGTCATTTCCAATTTAAACGAAGTATCAAAAAGTATACGTTTGCCAAAAGCTGTTTTTTTAAATTCATTTAGATTTTTTTTCTCGGTGATTATATTGACTTTTTTTTATAGAAAGAGTTATGTTTGAAATCTTTCTTTAGATAAGAAATGCCTATCATTTGAGCACTATGGAAAAGTCAGGAAAAAGTCGGGAATTTGAAAATGGGCTTTGAGTGGTCACCCTGTGAATTTCATGTAAAGGGACCATCCATAAACCACGTGGACACATTAGGGGGACATGGTGATTGTCCACGATCCATACAAAAAAGTGTTTTTGTTTGGACAATTGTCCACGAGGAGTAAAATTTTGAAAGGGCCAAACATTCGATATTACGCCCTTTTGAAATCTGGAGTTTTTTTTGAAAAGGTCCAATAAACAAAATTTCCAGTTTTTGCTTTTTGAGTGTTTTTGAAACCGCCTTGAGTCAGGGTATTAAAAAACACCCAAAAAGCAAAAACTGAAAATTTGGTTTATTGGTCCTTTTGAAAAAAAAACTCCAGAAATGTTAGTCTTGATTAAAAAAAATCAAAATAGTGCTTTCGAAAAAATCGAAAATTTTCACGAATATTTCATGTTTTAACATTAAAAATCAAACCATTAGTTACTTAGATATCGCATTAGAGGAGACTTCGAAAACTTTAATTTTCATCAGTGTTGCAAAAGAGTGATAGAAAAGCTATCAATAGATTATCTCTGCACCAAAAATATCCGAGAGTATAGCGGCCGTCATTATAGCTTGTGAGATCTCTTCTTGTGTCTCGTGATTCCCAGCGATGTCATTCTCTCTCTATCACTCCTTCCCTTTTCCTCGACTAGGCGCTCTCACTGCTGAGTCTCTCAATCTCTCCAAAAACTGCAATAAGAGAACGCGAGATGGCGATTAGGAGCCGACCACGAATGACGTCCCGTCAAACTGCGTTTGCGAAATTGGTTTTGTGGCGGCTTTTGTGATTAAAAGCTGTTGCGGTAGGATGATCGTGGAAGCGAGAATGAGAGAGAAAAGGAAAATGTCAATCACGAGTGGGTAAACACGAAAACGTGTTCGGCTAGGTTCGGCGCTGAGAGTTTCAATGAAGAGAGAAGAGCAGTTGTATTTGAGGCATGAATATTCAGGCGAGATAATTGTAGTTGCTGAGAGCTGATATTTTGATATTTTAACAACCCTAATTTTCATGTTTCTTTTTTTTTATGCCGCTTTATCTCAGCAACTAGAGGTCCAATCTTCAATGTCTCTTGGACAATTTCATAGTAAATTTTTTGAACTCCTAAAACGAGTAAAAAGAGTTTTCTCTGTACACGGTAAAAAAAAATTAAAACTTGATTTGCAAAAAAAAACACTATTTTTATTTATTTTATTTTCTGATATGTCTTAGGAGACATCATGTGCCAATTTTTCAGATTTTTCGTAGATTTCTCTTAAACCATACAATATTTTTGCAAGCTTCAAAAAGCGTTTTTTAGATCTGAACAAAAACTACACATTGCTTTTAAAACGTTGCAAAAATGTTGCGTCGTTTCAGAGAAATCGACAAATTAGAAAAACGCAACACACCGCGTAACAAGTGGTTTCACTGTAATGCATTTTTTCAATCAATACTGATTTAAAAAAATAAAAATTGGTTGCAAAATTTTTTCAACTTTATTTTTCGATGTAAAATCGAATATGCATTCAGTTATTTATTTTAGAAATTAGTGCCCATGTCTGTCCACTTTTGAAAAGCTGAGAAAATTCTCTTTTTTAAATCAAGACTAACTATCAAAAGGGCAAAACATTTAATATTGCCCCCTTTTGAAATGTTAGTCTTGATTTAAAAAAAATGAAAATATTGTTTTCGAGAAAACAATTTCACGAATGTTTAATATTTTAACATTGAAAATCGGATTGTGGATGGTATCCATACCTACAAATTTGCCCAAGACACCAAATCGATCAAAAAATTCCTTCAAAAGATACAGATTTTTGAATTTATGTATGGAAAATTATGCAAAATAGCGGTCCAACCAAAAGCACCAAAAAAGTTTCAGCCGTATTAATAAATATAAAAATTAAAAAAAAGACCGATTTCGTAGAGAATTGCTCACTAATGTCACACAAATTTGTACGAGACCTGGGTCACTTGCTAGCGTTATCTTGGAGCGATGTTTTCTCCATACATTTTCCAGGGCAATTGTGGAAATAAAATGTCCCATCTCAGAGGGTTTCTGCGAACTGTATTATTGTTTCAATCCATTTCAACGAACTTGAGGTTAACTTTACGCAGTTGACCTGGTCGTTTAGAAAAGAAGCAACCTTCTTTGAATAATCGCCCCAACATTCTCCAGGATGCTTTCGTCAGGTTGGCTGCGCTAGGGTTAGATAAAATTTGACTCTTTATCAGAAACTATCGATCCGATTTGTAATTTAAAACAATAGTAAAATTTTCAGATGGATTACAAATAATATGTTAAAACAAATGCATAATTTTATTTCATGTCTGTTTGTTTATAACGCAATTTAGATCAAAACTTCCTTAGGAATAAGTCTTACAAAAATCATAAAAAAAGTAAAAAAAATCGTATTGATTTTGTTGTTTATGTTTGTATACAGAAATTTTTTTTTGATTTTTTCTATGCTGCTCAAAATTATTTAAGATTGTTTCTCTGTAAATTCTCATGCATAAATATCATAACTCAGTTTGATTCCTCTTTCACTACATTCTTTCGTGACATTTGCCGCCACGGCAGAATCGTCACAAGCAGCCACCTTCAACACCCTCAACTTGGGCAAACCTTTTAGTATAGTTAACATAACCGCTTCGTCCACGTTATTTAGTGCCGTTAACCACAATTCCTCAAGTTTTGAAGATTGGCCAATCCACTTGAAAAGAATGTCGTTTGGAATTTTACAATGGCTTATTGTCAACGACTTCAAGTTATGAAACTGTTTCCGCGGACACTTTTCATCAATAGTTTCATCAATTTCGATAAAAAATAGTACCAACTCTCGAAGGTTTTCCAACGGTTCTACCAAGTTGAAAACATCCGGCCATCGAGCTGATTTTCCGTTTTCAATTGTTAGGTATCGAATCTTTGTAGATTTTTGCAGAAACTGTCTCAATCCAGACTGCACCGTCGCAATCCTAAATATGGACAGTTCTTCTAGGAAGGGTGCTTCGTATCCGGTAAAATCTAGCGTTTGATCTGTGTAGTACGTGCCGTACAGGAAGAGGAACTCCAACCCCTTCATATGGCGAAGAAACGTGGGAACAATCGTTCGTTCCTGCTGGCACGTCACCCAGAGCCGACGCAGCGCGGGTAGATGCGATCCAATTACGTTCAGTGTCTGAAAGTTCAACAAAGTTTCCTTTATTTTGCTTAGGAGTTCGTTCAGATCAACCTTACCTCAGACGAGAGACTCAACTCTAGGATTTGAACGTATTCAATGGTGGGATTCATTCGACAGAACTCAACCAACTGATCTGTGGAAAAGTCGCATTTTCCAAACTGAATGCGCCTCAGCTTCAGCCGTTTCAAAGCTGAGATTTTCTCCAACAGTCTTCCGGTGGGACACAGTCCGATGTATTCCAGCGAATCCTGCACAGCTTCCATAAACTGAATGATTCTACGTTCCATCGTTTCCTCCATCAAAACACCATGGACGTGGAATGTCTTCAAACGGGGACTGCACAGCTTACTGCAAAACTCCAGAATGTCCTCGTAGTCAACCCAACCAACCGCAAGCTTCTCCAATTTGTCCAGTCGAAAGTTGACCTCTTCATGCTCGCAACGTTCGAACGAGCTGATACTGTTGAGTTTCAACTTTCGCAGGTTCGAGGTTTGCGCCAGCATCGCACTCAACGTTGGCAGCGTTAGCTCGCAGTTGTCCAGCGTGAGCGCGACCAATCGCTTCGCCAACCCCGGCCACCAGCTGTCCAGCTGGGTTATCCTAATTCCTCCGATGTACACCTTCGCCGCAGGAAGAACATTCGACAGGTCGACGGTTCGATTCAGCACCAGGCTGCCCTCGATCCGAATCGAGAACTTGGCGAGCAGGACTGGGCTGTTGGTCACAATGTTCAGCCAGCGACGGCAGGTTAGCCGAATGGGAAGCAGTTCCGCTGCGGACAGGGGCCGGAATATCAACTCCCACAGCTCCGGTGGGAGCAGCTCGGCTCGGCTTGGTGGATCATCGTGAAGGGTCAGCCCTACAGTTGAGCTAATCAAATTGGGACAGATTTCGTCTCCAGAGTCCATTGTTTACGAGCTTGAATGAAACTGAGTTGAACAGTAAATTTTGCTGCAACTGTCAAACGAGCTGAACCCAACGAATACAACCTTAAAGACTCAATTTAAGCAAAGATAATCTCAATTGTAGTGTCAGGAATATCTGAAAAACCATAGGAAAACCAGCCTCTCACACCATTAGGGTAATTCCAACGATGAATCACGTCGCAAAACAGGTTATTTCACAGACAACTATACCACTCAGCACAACATGAGGGTAATTTTGCATCCTGCTTCGCTTGTTGTATCATTTAATTGCGCTCTTGGGAAGTAATTAAACGTGCATGCTAATTTTCCCGTCTACTTGTCTGTGAATAGAAAGTCATAAAAGCTGTAACTGCGTATACCTTAAGGCCATCTCCACTGCTGGGTGCAAAACAAATTTTGATATTTGATTAATATTATTTTCGATTTAATTTGCAATGTTTTATTTTTGATTTTAATTTTTTCTCCCATGATTTGAAGATTTTTTAAATCGGTAACTGATGCAAATCTGGGCTACAATCTTATTAAGAAAAGCAATTGTCTTGTTTTTTTGTTTTTAACCGAAATCAATCGAAAATATCTAAATCAAGCGTATTTAAGGCATTAAATTCGCTGAAAATAGGTAAAATTTTAAAATAAATATCATATAAATCATAGACTTTTTTTCAGATGGTTGATTTTCGGATGTAGGTAGAAAAGGTCGAAAAATTCGTATTTAGCAACATTTTAAACATTAGCTACACTTTAAAACAGTGTTTCCCAAAGTGGATATTGGAGTCCCTGGAATGGCCGTGGGCCCCACCATTGCTCTATGTAAGTGGGGCCTGGGCCAAACAAGTTTGGGTATCAGTGCTTCAAAATTTCAAAAATATTTTTTTCCGAGGGATCGGAAAATTTTACGAATGTTTCTTTTTTAACATTGAATATATCTTCTTTTGGAAAATAAAGTCTAAATTAGGATGACAAGAAAAATTTAAAATATGGGGAAATCTCAAGAGATACCCATTGACTCGATTCTTTAGGCAAAAATAGGTAGGGGAACAGCATCTCATTCCAGCGTGCCTCTAATGTTGGCAGGTCAGAACTTCGACATTCAATTAAAGCTAATTAAAAGCGTTTTCTACTGAAATCGAGTGTTTAATAGCAAACATGTTTCTATCAAAAGTTTTGCAAAGTGTGAGATTCTTGTAGGAAATTCAATTTCCTACAACTTTGTTGGAGAGTACAAGAAGATCCGAGTTGATCCTGATGAGTTATTAGCAAAGCGATGAGAAGAAATCGGGTTACATACTTGAAAGTATACAAAGGGTACCGTAAACTGGGGTGACTTTGATAGCCCGGGGTGACATTTATAGAAATTTGATTTGGCCACTAATTTTGATACATCCAATGTAACAGTCACATTTTTGCATATATGTTCGATAATAAGCTGTCCCTTAATGCTTAATTCTTAATTCTCAAAAATGTATAGATATTAATTTGACGGGCATTTGAAAAACCTATCAAAGTCACCCCAGTTTACGGTACATGAGAAGTATTTTTTTAATTGTCATTTTCAGAACGTTTTAGCAAAAATTCCTAAAAATATGGTGTCTTCGGGAAAGTTGTTCTAAATTTAATGAAGGTCCTACTTGAATTAATGAAGATTGGACGACTATTGCGCCCTCCACAGGTAAAAAATTAAACAGTTGCCTTTCTCCATACATTTTGACGATTTTTCCCAAACAAACTTCAAGCGATTAAAGAGAGGGGTTCCCGTGGAATGAGCACAAATTTGAAATTTTGGAGTTTTCAAAAAGCCGTAAGAGCCAACTTGTCCACCAACACTAATTTTCATTTTTTTTTTTCCAAATTGAAACAAAATTTCATTTAAATAAAATTTAGAGCAATTGAAGGATGTGTAGATGAGGGACCATCCACAGACCACGTGGACACTTTTTTGGGAACTTTTTACCCCTTTTTAACTATTATCAGTTAATTATTTTTAAAACATTGATAAATGGGATTATCTAAATACTCTCTAAGCGTCATGTTTTTCTCAAGAAAATAAGTTAAGTAAAAGTGAAGTAAAGTAAATAAACGGAAAAAAAGTTTCTAGGTTACAAATTTTTTACGTTATGGAAACAGAAATCAAAAAATATCTTCAGTTTTCGAGGCATTTTGAGAAGAACAGTTTTGTAAGTAAATTTGGATGTATTGCTTAACTTCAAATTTGAAAATATTTTTTTTTCAAAGCTAATAAATATAAATATTAAATTGTTATTTTTGAATGAATAACTAAAAGAAACCTGGCCTTAATAATCTATTGAACAATAAAATTCAATTTGCTCACTTTCAGGCTAACATTTGTAAGAAGCACAGTGACAGGCACCTTGTTTTTTAAATGACAATTTTAAACGAAACATTTTTTTTTTGTTTTTTTTTTAAGACGTACATGGACATCACGCCATGGCTGAAGGAGATTATTATTGCAAATCAATGTATCTAAACAATTTCTTCGTGTAAAGGACGCCTAAGATGTCCTTTTCAAATATCTGTGACATGGAAAATATTTTACCCTGAAAATTTTTAATTTATTTTAATTTTCAAATTTTATATACTTTAAAAAGGAGGTTCACGATACTTCTTATATTTTATTTTGTTAAGGTACTTTGATTTGCAATGATTATCACCTTCCGTCATAATGGCGTGGGACATACAGTATGAGAAAATTCGTACCAGTTGATAATATTTTGATTCTGTTTTTTATTTATAATATTTGAAAAATAAATTAAAATCCTATATTTTGTTCTATACATTTTTTTATTAGTTTATTTTTGTACTGAATTCTTGAGATTTGTTAAACGATAATTTGCAACAATATCAAAATAGTTTACCTAAAATCAACAATCAATGATTATTTCAAAATTTGTTGCAACTTCTTTTGATATTTTTTGATAGTTTCAATTATTTTAAATGCAACACTTTGATTTTCTTGTACTCATAGTGTAATAACACAATTAGAGCTTTTCAATCACAATAAAAAGCTTCAATAAGATAATGGCATCTGATAAATCAATAAAAAAAAGATATTTTTTAAATTAAGCTGTTCTATAGGAAATACTGAACAATAAAAAAACATATTTTTTGTTGAATTTAAGATAACTCCGGCTCCGACTCCGACTTCGGGTTATCAGAAATCTTCGGCTCCGACTCCGACTCCGACTCCAGCTCTTAAAATTTAGCCGACTCCGGCTCCGACTCCGACTCCAGCTTCTCGAGTTTTGACGACTCCGACTCCGACTCCGACTCCAGGTCCCCAAAGAGACCCGACTCCACCGACTCCGGCTCCGACTCCGACTCCACAGCCCTGGTTTTAGCTCCCGTTCCCCTTGACTTTGACCAGAGTTAAGGGACATCCACCTTAAAAAATATTTGAATCGAAGTTAGTTTGAAGTTTTTTTTCTAGCAAAATGAGAATTATGCATTAAATACCGACGAAATAGTTTGCAAACATTTTGAGCTTAGTAGAAAAATGTTGTCAACAAAGTTTGAATAGTTTTGATAGCTAGTTAGCTATAATTATAAACATATTGATAAATATGATCATTTCAACTCTTTCAAATTATAAAATAAAATCTCAATGAAAATGAATTTAAACCGGAAAACGGAGTGCATTATAGGATATCTACAAAATTTATTGACGTTTTCTAAAAAAAACATGTTTATTAGTAAATTAGAAAATTTGTGATTCATGCTACCGTAAAACGGGGTGACTTTGATAGCCGGGGTGACTGATAGGTTTGCGATTTTTCCGCAAAATGAAGAGTACAATTAAAATTCGTAAGGAATGGTTCAGAAACATACTGACCGTGGTAGAGAAGTGTTCAAAGTACCTCATGAAGAACTTTTCATACATTTTTGAAAAGTTTATAAAGTTAGTTAACTATAGTTAAGAAAAAGTGGATGAAAGTCATTATTTTAAACTTCTCAAAGTGTCATGATTTTCTCAATGAACATGATTTTTAATTGGAAAACGGAATGCATTTTCGGATTCTTTGGACAATTTTCCACTAGGAGAAGGTTAAATAAGTTTGTAAATAATAAATAATGTGTGTTTTTGAAGCACAATTAAAAAAAATCTCCAAATTTATAGGCAAATTCAGTTGAACAAATTTCATGTAAAATGTGAAAACTTGTGATTCGTGCTTCGAATTCAGTTTAAAATGCAATATAAATCGATAATTTTATAAACAAAACTATTTTTAACAAATTTCAGGCAAAATTCCAACTTTTTAACAATTTTACCTAAAATTTATATGTATTTTGTTAAAAAGCTTATAAACTTAGTTAACTTAATATAAACATTGATTTTTTTCTTACAAACTATATCAGCTACTTTAGTGATGGTACATTTAACGTACAAATAAAGTTTGAACATCTTAAATATGATTTTAACAAGAAAAACTATGACTATCAAAGTCACCCCGGAATTAAAACCAAGAATTTTTAACGTAACTATTTTTCTAAACACTATTGAAAAAACTTTTTTCCAAAATAGTGCATGGACTTTGTGTGGCCTACTCAAGTACATGTTTTAAAAATAATAATCTTGAGAAAAACCTTACCTGTTGGAAAATATTCTAAAAACAAATTGAAATCCTATCAAAGTCACCCCGGTTTACGGTATATAGTTTTGATGGCAAAAAAATGTTTTTTCAGCAAAGCAAAACCTAAAATAATATACATTTGATGAAAAGTTCATGAACTTAGTTAAATAAACATTAAACTGTGATTTTTTTTAAACAACATCAAAAGTTATTTTACTAATAGTCTATGTGACGTAATCAATTAAGCTTTTAAGCTGATATTTGCAAGAAACGCAGTGACTAGTCGCATAACTTTCTACGTAAAAATCTCTGATGGGGTCGTCCATTTTTTTTTAAATAATCATTTTCAACGAAACTATTCAGCAAAGTGAAATCTATATGAATTGTGAGCAAATTTGTCACTGGAGCAGTACCGCGGTAAGCTTGCCGTCGGATGCTAATTTGATTTGCATCCAGCAGTGGAGATGCCCTAACAGAGTATATAGCCTTACGCGAGCATCACTAGTCACTAGTGTTAGTATAAGTTGATGCAATTTGCTTGACAACGTTTGCAATAGCGTTCTCGTGCCAACTCTGAAACAATGGACGCCGACATTTGCCCCGAACTGGTCCCTTTAACCAGCGGCTTGTCCCTCGCGGAACACCAACCCAGCCCAGCCGACCTGCTCCCACCGGAACTTTGGGAGTTGATATTCCGGTACCTGTCCGCTGCGGAACTGCTTCCGGTGCGGCTGACCAGCCACCGCTGGAAGGACATCGTGACCAACAGCCCAACGCTGCTGGAAAAGTTCACCGTCACCCTCGAGGGTATCTTCTTTGACGACCTGTCCCGAGTGATCCCAGCCTCCAAGCTCTACATTCGATCGTGCAGAATTGACCGGCTTGTCAGCTGGCACGAAACAGCGCACCGGCTGAGCTGTCTAACGCTCGACAGCTGCGAGCTAACGCTTCCAACGCTGGTCGCGATGTTGGCGCAAACGCCAAACTTGAAGCGACTTCGACTGGATGAGGTCGATGTGTTTTCGAGCGGGTGTGAAATCGTTGTAAACTTTCGTCTGGATAGGTTGGAGAAGCTCGTCGTTGAATGGGTCTGCTGCGACGGGATTTTGGACGTTTTTGAGGGACGTTGTCATCGGCTGAAGACTTTCAAGATCTTTGGCAATCAGAAAGAAAGCAACATTGTCCGGTTCATGAAGACTGTACAGGACTCACTGGAGTACATTAAGTTGAGTCCAAACGGAGGCTTGCTGGAGGAAATCTCAAATTTAAAGCACTTGAAGCTGAAGCGAATTCAGTTTGGAAAAGGTAGTTTTGATCAGGGTCAGTTGGTCGAGTTTTGTCGAAGGAACCACGCCATTGAAAACGTTTGCGTTCACAATCTAAGATTATCTACACAGGTAAGGGAGCTTAACATAGTATACTAAGCGTAGTTCAATCATTCAACTCTTACAAACTTTTAGACCCTCGAACAAATTGGTTTGCAACTTCCCACCCTGAAGCGACTTCGAGTGACAATCGCCGAAAACGGAACGATAGTGCTAACATTTCTCCGATCCATGAAGCACCTGGAGTATTTGTGCCTCTACGGAGGGTATCGCACCGAACAGTCGCTGGACTTTACCGGGTGCGAGTGCCCAAAACTTGTCCAACTTCAAACCTACGACCTGCCACTGGTTCAGCGCGGTCTGCGACAGTTCTTCGAGAAGTCCAGCAACATCTGGTACCTCACCCTCGACGGGAGCGTCTTCGACAGTTGGCCGGATGTCTTCACGGCGCTGGAACCGTTGGAATGTCTGTACGAGTTGGTGCTGAGTCATGTTAAAATTCGCGACGACGGTGATCTTGAGGGGGAGAAGTGTTTAGTTCACAGAAAGAACTCCAGCCTGAATGGATTGGTATTGAGTCACTGTAAAATAGCAAAAGATTTGCTAATTCGACAAATTTGCCGATGTACGGAACTTGAAGAGCTGTGGTTAACCGCCATCGACAGCGTAGACGAGGCAGTGGTGTTGGCTTTGCTAGGTAATTTGACCAAGCTGAAGATGTTGACTATTTCTGACTGCGGAGAGGAATCCGTGACGAGCAAGGTTTTGAATGAGTGTAAGGCTAGAGGAATATCGATCAACAACTAAAGAGCCCTTTACTTAAGGATACTTGGAATCAATAAAATGATTTTAGACATTGTTTTTATCATTAATTACATCTTTCCATCAATTCCTATAGCTAGATCTCAAGGCTCTGGAAGGCATCATCCCCAATCGGCCATTTGACGGCCATGTTTGTGTTAGAAAAAATGTTTTAATCTTGATTCAGAATGTTTCAACCAAAAAAGGTTTTCTTTTTGTTGTTTGTAGAAGCATTTTACATATAGTGATTATTTTTTCATTTAAATTTACTATTTCTGGACCCTGAATTCAGAACCATCATTGACAGTCATTGCCCCAAAAGTGAAGGATACTATCTACCACCTTAAGGTTTTTATAACACATCGGAATCGTTTAAGAAAGTCGTAAATTTGCAGGGTGGCCACTCAAGTCGGGAAATCGGGAAAGTAGAGAAGTCTAAAATTTGCCAACATCCGGGAAAAAAATCAAGAAAAAGTCGAAAATTTATGATTTTTTGTCAAAAAGTCCGAAGAAGTCTGGAATCTCAAGCCTACTTGTTTGAAAATTATTTTCTATCTTTTTAATTATGTGAGCAACTCTCTACGAAATCGGCCGATTTCGACCATTCTTATTTTTTGTATGTTTTTATTTGGCTCAAACTTTGTGGGGGTCTTCCCTATGACCAAAAAAGCTATTTTGTGTCATTGTTCACCCATACAAGTCTCCATACAATTTTAGCTGCTGTCCATACAAAAATGGTACGTACATATTCAAACAGCTGTAACTTTTGAGTGAATTTTCTGATCAATTTGGTGTCTTCGGCAAAGTTTTAGTTTTTTTAATCAACTTTTTTTTGCACAAAAACTCAGTTTCCCAAAATACTTTTTTTTTGATTTTCGAGATTTTTTATATGTTTTAGGGGACAAATCCCGCAAATTTTGAGCAATAGAGAAACATGGACAAAAAATCTGCCGCCGAGTTATGAATTTTTGAAAAAATAGTGATTTTTGAAAAAGAATTAAATTTAATTCAAAAACAAATTTGACGTAATTTTTTAATGTAAAATTGAATTTCCAATCGAAAAGTGCTTTACAGATTTTTTGATAAAGTGCTCTGTTTTCAAGATATAGCCACCGAAAGTTTGATTTTAGCGAAATATTAGCAGTTTTTCGATTTTCAAAAATAGTGACCATGAGTGAAATCTAAAAATATTTTTTTGAAAAGTTCAGAAAAATTGCTATAAAATTGTCTAAGGGACATTGAAGATTGGACCTCTGGTTGCTGAGATACAGCGGTTAAAAAACAAGAAACAGGAAAATTGTAGTTTTCTAAGTTTCATCCAAACAAACCACCATTTTCTAATGTCGATATCTCCGCAACTAATGGTCCGATTTTCAACGTTAAAACATTAAACATTCGGGAAATTTTCCGATCTTTTCGAAAAAAATATTCAGAAAAAATTTAAATCAACCCTAACATTTCAAAAGGGCGTAATATTTCAAATTTGGCTATTGAAAAAAATGGGCACTTTTGCTCTTTAACTATTTTTGAGGTTTTTGTTAAAAATGAAGATGACGATTGATTTTCATTTATCGGAAAAAATACTGTCTAATGAAACTGAAACGTTTCTGTTGGGACCATCCATAAACAACGTGAACACAACATTCTATCCTTCTAATTCGAAATGTAAACATCAACTTACTTGAGCAGGACAGACCGTTGTTTATTACTCCAATTGGCCCATTTACATTGTTTTGCTTGAAATTACAATACAGTTTGAAGTTGTTTTTAAGTTTAGCTTAAAGAATTTGGCTCTTCAAAAAATCTCATAAAATTAGCGGCAAAGCATAAATCATTATGGGTCATTCCTTCCCAAGTGACCACGCGTCCAACATCGACCTTCACCAATTCTGCTCATATTTGGCATGGGGGTTGTTTTTGCCCCAAAAAACAAAGAATCCAAAGTTTGGTGACATTTGGTCCACCCCCGCACCCGTGGCACCCCCCTCTTTTCTGAGATTTTTGAAAAATCTCATTTTTAAAATGCATTTTGCTAAGAAAAAAGTTTACAAAACGTGAGCTTTTGAGTATGCATATTTGAAGATTTTTTGACGTAGAATCGAATCGAATTAAATATTCTTTTTTCAATTCCTTAACGGAAGCAAGTGAATGTCCCAAAATTGAATTTATGTATGTATGTATTGTATGCATGTATGTATTTGTGTATGTATGTATTGTAAGTATGCATTTGAACCCCCGTCTTGGCAGGACTTGGCGTGGTTCAAGGATATAAGAAAATGACAAAATGTTTAATTACGAGCGCTTCAACAGGAATTTTCTAATTTTATAGCCCCAGAAGCTAGCCTGATAATATGAGCCCATTTGGTTAATGTTTAGTTGGTCCAGTTTTGACCTGAAGTTAGAATGGAACTTTAATTAATTTACTATGGGAAATTTTCACTTTTAACATCTTCTTCGACAAAGTTTCCCACAATGCTATAAAATTTTCTTATTGTCAACATTCTCAAATATTTTTATCCGGGGAACAACTTTGTAGAACATCGCAAAGCGCTAGGAATTGATCCCGAAAAAAATATATGAGTTAATTTTTTGAGCATGTTTTTAAATTTTGCAAAAAAAAAATCCAAGAATCCTTCTAGTAAAAATTGGACCCACCAACCCTAACCAAATAAGCTCATATTATCAAGCTAGCTTCTGGGGCAATAAAACTAGAAAATTCCTGTTGAAGCGCTCGAAATTAAACATTTTGTCATTTTCTTATATCCGTGAACCACGCCAAGTCCTGCCAAGACGGGGGTTCAAATGCATACATACAATACTTACATACATAAATACATACATGCATACAATACATACATATATAAATTCAATTTTGGGACATTCACTTGCTTCCGTTAAGAAATTGAAAAAAAGAATATTTAAATTTCAGGGCCTACTATGCTCTCACGCAATGTACTGTTGAAAATTGATGGTTAAGTAAAACATTTGCTGTGCAATACAGAGCTTTCCAACTTAAAAATGTGATATCTTAAGAAATATTCATTTTACCCTGAGGTTTTGATTGAATTTAATGTAAAAAACTCTCAGCAATCGAATGCAATATGCATACTCAAAAGTTCACGTTTTGTAAACTTTTTTCTTAGCAAAATGCATTTTAAAAATGAGGTTTTTCAAAAATCTCAGAAAAAGAGGTGGTGCCACGGGCGCGAGGGTGGACCAAATGTCACCAAACTTTGGATTCTTTGTTTTTGGTGCAAAAACAACCCCCATGCCAAATATGAGCAGAATTGGTGAAGGTCGATGTTGGACGCGTGGTCACTTGGGAAGGAATGACCCTTATTCAACTGTATTTTTATTTGAAATAAAATATAATACATTCAAGTACTGACAAATTGGTAAATTAACATAGTTTTTTAGAATCAAATATAGAACACTAAAAATAAAACCTGATATATATTTTTTTTCTGCAAGAACTCTTCGATTATTCTAATTTTTGAAAGAATAAAGCTGTCCTCAGGAGTTGCTTGAAAAAATGGATGAAATTCAAAATTTAGTTATTTTCAACTTTTTGTAACTCCCTATTCTAAAAATAACAAGTATTTTCTTCTTCAAGAGGACTACAAACAAGATGGATCAACTGCTTACCGGGGCAATTAGGGACCACTAGCGTGCCCAGATACTCAAGAAATGTGGGGCAAAAATACTAGCGTTTTGAAAATTTTGTCGTTCATGGACACCCCTAACCAATTTTAGAACAAATTTCTGAGGATGGTGGGGCAACTGCCCCATGTTGCCCCACCCTGTGCATGCTAGTGTTAGGGACCCTCGGGGCAGTTGTGCGTAGAAACAGAAATTGGTCGAAAAAAAATCAATCACGTTTTTCTCAGCTGAGCTAATTTTTGAATGAGTTATCATCGATTACAGTCATCCCACATATTCGGAACGGTTTCCAAATCGGCCAAAGTTCAAAAAATCATGGCAAATCGATAATTGAACTTAAGGATTCGCTTTTACCTTCATTTGAAAGCTTTTCTTGCGATCTTTCGAATGCTGTATCGAACATCTGCAAATTTCAACTTTTATATGAAGATTTTGAAGAATTACTTTGACCCTTGAAATCCACAAATTCGGAACACTTTTTTCTTATGAATGTAAACAAACTTTGGATCTCTCCAGGAGTACATATTTATTACCAAATAATGACTTCACACACTGAAACCAATAAAACTCAAGCTTAGTGATGTTTTATACATGGTTTGATAACATTTTTGTGAAAATATCGGTTAAATTCAGGTGTTCCACAATTGTGAGAGGCACAATAAAATCCCACAATTATGAAACAGGCCATTTGGAGGCAGTGTTTTCTGCTCTGGACAAAATAGTCTTGGAATGAAGTTTTTTGTTCAAAAAGTACAGTCATCCCACATATTCGGAACGGTTTACAGATCGGCCGATGGTTGAAAAATCATAGAAAATCGATAGTCGAACATAATGTTTTGCTTTTTCCTTTATGTGGAAGCTTTTCTTGAGATCTTTCGATTGATGTATAGTCCGGCTGTAGTTTTTTACGGGACCATCCATAAACCACGTGGACACTTTAGGGGGGGGGGGGGTTATGGCGATTGTCCACGCTCCATACACAAAAGTTTTTTTTTGTATGGACAATTGTCCACAAAGGGGGGGGGGTTGAGATTTCCAAAAAAAGTGTCCACGTGGTTTGTGGATGGTCCCTACGTTTTATATAATTTTTAAAGAAAAACATTGACCCATGAAAACCACAAATTCGGAACACTTTTTTCTTACGGATGTAAACAAACCTTGGTTCTCTCCAGGAATAAACATTTTTAACAAAATAATGACTTCACACACTGACATCAATGGAACTCATGCTTAGTGATGTTTTATACATAGTCTGATGACTTTTTGCCTTCCTCACCTTACTGAGGAAAGGCTATAAAATCACTCGAAAAATGAACTTCTTAATTCGACCTCGTAGACCCACCTTCACGTATACCTATCGACTCAGAATCATGTTCTGAGCAAATGTCTGTGTGGATGTGTGTAGGTGGGTGGACAAAAAATTGTCACTCGATTATCTCCGGACTGGATCAACGGATTTTGACCGTATTAGTCTCATTCGATCCGTCTTGGGGTCCCATAGGTCTCTATTTAAAATCAGCAAGTTTAGTTAAGTACTTCAAAAGTTATGCTAAAAAACGATTTTGGCGTATGTCCGGAAGATTGTAAAAAGGGTGGTTTTTGCAAGAAACCCTATCATGTTATACATTTTCAGAAAGGTATTAAAAATACCTTTCCAATGAGCCCAAAACATTGAAGATCTGACAATCCTATTAAAAGTTATTAGCACTTAAGTGTTATTTATACACTTTTTGGATGCCGGATCTCAGATATTTCACTAAAAATGATGTCCGGGTCCATCATGCGACCCATCATTAGTTAGATAATTGAAAGACCTTTCAAATGAGCCTAAAACATCAAGGATCTGACAACCCTATCAAAAGTTATTGGCATTTAAGTGTTATTTATATACTTTCTGAAGGCCGGATCTGAGATATTGTGTTAAAAATATTGTCTGAATCTTCCATGTGAACTTTCGTTGGATAGGTTTTTTTTATCAGACCTTGCCGATGAGCCATAAAAATTGAAGGTCTGTGAACCCTATCAAAAGATATCAGTAATAAAATTGATTTGTTAAACATGTTAAGAGAATGTTGCTATTTTTACTGAATGTATTGACTTTATGAATATGAGGAAGGCACCAACCACCTAAAGGTGGATTAAGTATCGTTTTTGTGGAAATATCAGTTAAATTCAGCTGTTCCACAATTGTGGGAGGCACAATAACACCCCACAATTATGATACAGGCAATTTGGAGGCAGTGTTTTGCTGCTCTGGATAATATTGTCATGAAATGAAGTATTTGTCTAAAAAGTACTACTTTTACTAATGAAATAGCAAGAGAATGTCCAAATAAAGGTCCTAAAATGGTAGGGTGAACGGAAAAGCTGCCCAAATGAAGGTTCTAAAAATAGTAAGTTCGACAGAAAAGCTACTTTTGGCATGCTATTGACAAATTATCATAAAAGTGTTCCGAATTCCGAAAGAAACGAACCCAATCAAGTTTGACTACCAGATCTGCGGCACATTAATCCCCCGGGAGAACTGTGTCAAGGACCTCGGCGTGCTTCTTGACACGGAACTCACATACAAGCAGCACATATCATTCATGATTTCCAAAGCCTCGCGACAGCTCGGCTTCATCTTCCGTGCAGCAAAAGGTTTTACAGATGTCTACTGTTTGAAGGCTCTGTACTGCGCTTTGGTCCGTTCAACGCTGGAGTATTGTTCTGCCGTATGGAGTCCCTACTACGAAAATAGTGCGGTGCGGATTGAGAGTGTGCAGCGAAGATTTATCCGGTTCGCGCTCCGTCGACTCCCCTGGCGGGATCCTTTCCATCTGCCTAGTTACGAAAGCCGCTGTAAACTGATCAACCTTCACACCTTAGCAGTGCGTAGAAATGTCAGCCGTGCACTCGTAATCTCCGACGCTCTAACTTCTAGATTGCAGTGCCCAGCCATTCTTCGAGGACTAGACATTATGGCCCCGCTTCGAACGCTTCGTAACACTCCGTTCTTGTGTGTTCCTGTTCGCCGGACGAACTATGCATAGCGCGTTGACTGGACTACACAGAGCATTCAATTTTGTAGCCTCTTTGTTCGATTTTAATCTGTCCCGTGACGTCATCAAAAATAAGTTTTTATTGTTTTTTAGGCGATAATTTGTGTACATGTACTTAGTTTTAAGCACACCATTTGGGCATGTGGTGCCTGTTGGTGATAAACAAATAAACAAATTTGTGGTTGTTCCGAATATGTGGGATGACTGTACCGCAAAAGGATAATATTAATCTCTTTATCCCGCTGATCCCACTCCTTCCCCCTGCAGGGCCAAAAGTTTATCGGCGATCTACTCGCGGACGGCAAGATCAAGTCGCACGAAACGGAAACCATCTTCTGCTCGCCGAGTGCGTGGGCCATCTACTGCAAGCGCATCATCAACCCGGACAAGCGCTCGTCCGGCTGCGGGTGGGCCTCCGTCAAGTACAAGGGCCGCAAGCTGGACGCGTACAAGGCGGCCTACCACCGGAAGCTGCTCCAGAAGGAGAAGGAGGACCACAAGGACGACGGGCCCGATGGTTGGTGTAGAGTTGCGTTGAGAGAGAGTTCTGATGGTGTTAAGGTATGTTTGTTTTGTTTCAGTGGAAATTATTGAGGACACCGAAGAGGACAAGACGGCGATGGAGCCACCTCCGGTGCGACGGAACGTCGTCCAGCACAACACGATCAGCAACCGAAACATTCTTCAGTGAGTCATGTGTAGATTTGAGAGTAGACTCGTTGGAGCATAAAGACTAACCTTTGATCGATTTCTTCCAGCGATGCAAACACCCTGATCGAGTCGGTCCCGTTCACGTCGGTCGGCAAAATTCAGCCGTTTCTGGTGTCGGTCAGCAGCTCGACCGTCCTGCTGATGGATTTCCACTGCCATCTGACGAGCAACGAGGTGTGCGGCTATCTCGGCGGAACGTGGGACATTAACGCGCACAACCTGTCGATTACGCACGCCTTCCCGTGTCGGAACTCGCGCTTTGACCGGGACAAGGCCGCCATGTGCGAGCTGCAGATCCAGAAGCTGATGGTGAAGAAGAACCTGGCGCTGGTTGGGTGGTACCACTCGCATCCGCGCTTTCCGGTGCAGCCGACGTTGCGCGATTGTGACGCCCAGCTGGAGTACCAGATCAAGATGCGCGGTCCGACGGAGGCGTCGTACACGCCGTGCGTAGGGTTTATTTGCTGTGAGTATACTTAATCATCCTTATCTCGAGGTTCGCTCGAAGAAATCTGAAAACTTGATAAATTGACATAGGAAATTCAGA
Source organism: Culex quinquefasciatus (assembly GCF_015732765.1). Taxonomy (NCBI): domain Eukaryota; kingdom Metazoa; phylum Arthropoda; class Insecta; order Diptera; family Culicidae; genus Culex; species Culex quinquefasciatus. The sequence continues at coordinate 162,711,492 of NC_051862.1, forward strand.
GAAAGTCAGGACATTTAATGCCAGGTCGTAAACTGACTGCAAGTTACGGAAACTTGTTTAGCAAAAATTGTTAACCATATCAAGGATGTTAATAGATAAAATTTTCTCGGAAAATATTAGTGTCAAACGATAACGCGTATCGCTATCGTTGTCGTAATCGTTTTCGTTTCAATCGATGATAACGGACGATAACGTATTTTTTAAAAAACCTAAAATTGGCTTAATCCAACCAAAATATGTTTAATTGCTAATGCTTTCACAAAAAAAAAATATTTTTAATAATTTAGTACGTTTCAAAGTATAAGTATTCAAAAAATAAACAAAATACCGTAGATTTTGAAAATACTCAAATTTTCAAAATATCCAATATGGGTATCAATCGAAGCAATATTTTATATGCATTTTTTTTTGTTAAATGTAAAATACCGTCAGTGGGGGTAACTATGGGTCAAAAAACGATACACTTTTTGAAATTTCATAGCAACAAAAACAATTTAAATAACATCGAAACCTTTTAACATAGAATTGTTCTAAAATAGTTTACTAACATTTTTCCAAAATGTAGTGTTTCTTGTTTGAGGAGTTGATTTTTCGAGAGGTCATTTTTGTCAAAACGGACCTCAACTTTAGACAGATGCTAAAATTACAGGATTTGTTTTAGGAACGAGATTTTTTCAGCGAAGTCATCTTAAGATGTCCCTACACAACCCTTTTAACAGAATTTAGTTTCATTGAAAAGAACCTTAGAAATGGTAAAATCCGTAAAAAATCACTTTGACCCAATCTCACGCTCCACACCCAATGTCACCCCCACTGACGATACTCAGATTTTCATAAAATGCCGTTTTTTGTTAAATCCTCAATTATTAATTGCAGGCCAAGGATTGATACCTAAGAGCATGCAATGGCACTGACCTTGTTGCGTGCTCTTCGGTTGACGTCCACGTAAGGAACATCCTGGAAGGAGCGTAACTAACTACATCCGTAGTTCTGTTAGATCATCAGAACTATCTTGATCAGAACAGTATAGCTCTGGTTCCTTGCGAGTGTCCTATTTTCTTACCTCCACGTTGGCTTGGTTTTCATGATGACCTAGCTGGTGGCCTGTGGAAACGGATCGTAAACCTTTGACCACCGCGGGTCAGAGTCGAGACGGCTAAAAGAAAGGGCGCGACAATGTGGGAAAGGGAAGTAATTTGTGATTGTAGACGGTATTGTTTTGATTCGCAGTATGTTGAGTCAACTGCTGTGGATGTACCTGAAACATCGCACAACGGGGTTTCTCTTCTCTTCATTCTCAGCTACCACCTATCTCCTATTTTTATTTTGCTCTTCTGATTCCCAATTCTTCACTGATTCTCCTATTTAATATCCAACATTTGATTTTAATTTTACTAACTTTCGATTCTCTTATCTCTCAAAGCTTTTCCACTCTTTTCTATCAATTGATACTGCTGTAACAAACTTTGTTTTGTTTTGTTTTTTTTTTTTCCTTAAAAATATACTTTTCCTTAATGTACTAGTAATATCAAGTCTATTTATCATTCGCCTAATCTTTTTTTTGATTTAATTGCTAATTTATTTATTTGAATAATTCTTTATCTGTCCTATAAATTATCATTACTATAATCTAAGCTTGTTTTGTATCTCTATTTATTAACTATTGTCTAATTTTACATCTAATACATCTAGCTTCTCATTTTTATTCTTCAAAATACGCTCATCATTCTCTTACTATTGATTCTTGATTTTTATAAATATATTCTCTTTTACTGTCTATTGTTTTCAATCTTCACCCTTTTTTTCAAACAAGTGAGGTTTGAGCCCTTACTCAATTTATGGAATGGTTAAAGGATTAACACAAATATTATTATTGTATTTTTGGTAAACTTTTATAACATGCTTAGGACCAAAAATTGTAACAAAACACCGCGACAAAAGAAACAGCAACAGATAAACAGACTCAACAATAGGGAAGATTTCAGGAGAAAACAATACACAGTAAATAACAATAAGTTTTTGAATTCAAACTAAAAATAAAACAGTTTTTGCTTTAATGAAAGTTGATAGGCACACTTTAAATGGTTAGGCGCTTATACTTACATCAAACCCTACGTAATGTACCACCCCGGCCGAGTTAAAATGCGTAACCGGAAAAGAAGGTGTGCATGCCTGGCACGAACACTCAAAGCGTGTTCTAGCGTGCTGCTCGTACTGACTCAGAGCAAGGGTGAGATGTAGGTGTAAGGGCAGTGCGTGTTCGTCGGGAACCTAGTGCATAAGATCGGTCAAGGCCCGTTCTTACACTGAAAATTGCGAATTGCGAATCCTCAATTATTAATGATTTGCAATATAATAAAAGCGAAATCATATCATAATACATATCATAAATGCATTTTCACATTGCTTCACAAAATTTTGCTTCATTTGATACCCAAATGGTGAATTAAAACTTTCTAAGTATTTTTCGGTATTTTATGAAAATTTTATTATTTTACAAAAAAAAATATATTGGAAATACCGAAACTGCAAACACAATTTTGCATGTATTTTTTTCACCAAATGATAGTTTCTTGTAGTTACTCCAATTTTCACAAAATACCATATTTTATAAAATACATACCGTATTTTTCATTAAAGTATGAGTATTTTATGAACATTTTAGTATTTTACTAACAAAACTCTAAAAAAAATAAAATCAATACAAAATGTTGCCTCGTTTCATAACCCACATTGCAAACCGTAAATGTTTAAGTATTTTTGAAAAACGTGGTATTTTGTGAAAACTTTAATATTTTACATAAAATCTGCATTCACGTGAAAAAGCATTCAAAATTTTACTTCTTTTGATGTTTGGGTAGCAAATTATAAATTTATAAAGTATTATAAAATACAGTACTTGTTCGGTAACTGGGCTGAGAACGTAGCCCAGTCACCGAATGCTGCTCGCTTACTGGGCTGAACGAAAAATAGCGAGGGGACCACCGATGCATAATATTTTTCTGATGAATTATAAAAATAAAAGTTACTCAAATTTTTTAACAATGCTTACTTTTCATATTTCTTCAATTGTGACTTAAAATTAAATAAAATTTTGAAAAAAGTTTTTTTTATTGAACAGGCTTTTGGCATCAATTCACCCCTCGGTCTTTTCGGTTTGTTTTGGTTTTTTTACGTCTGCTTTTAACTGGGCTACGGCCTAGTTACCGAACAACTTCTGTACTTTCGCAAAAATGTGGTATTTTAAGACATTTTGAGTATTTTACAAAAAAAAATGGATAGAGCGAAAATGCATCCAAAATTTCACTTCGTTTGAACCCATATTGCGAGTTATGAAAATTTTAGTATTCTTGTAAAAATACTGTATTTTGTTAAAAAAAAAGTAGTATTTATACTTTGCAACTTACTTTACATCAAAAATATAGTTCATTTCACTTAATTTATTTATGTATAACCATTACTTGTGTGAAGTTACTTTCCTAAGCTGAGATGTGGACCACCTTTCACCAGCTGATTAATTCAATGTTGCGAACAGAAGGAAAAAAGTTACAAAATAACCAACAATATAAATAACCGAAATAGCATCAAAATATATATTTTTAGTGAAAGCTTTGACATTTTCACATGATTTGGTTGGATAAATTAAAACTATCGTTTGTGTTTAATCTTTTGCGATTTCGATCAATTTTAAAGCTTTTAGCCAATTTTCAACTGCTGAACATGGGAAAACTGAAAACATCCAATTTCGGTTAAATTCAACCGAAAAGACTTGCTCAGAATGAAGTGCTAGATCGAAAAGTCATTATAAATTTTACTCAATTTATTGGCAAAGAGATGAAAAAATTACAAATTCGGAGCTTCAAAAACTAACAAAAAAACATTGTGGTTTGGTTCAGCGTTTTATCATCCACCTTTTTCAAAAAATCATAACCCCGCACAATTTCAACCAATTTTAGCTGTCTTTGATGCAAACGAAAGGGTATTAGATAGGCTAGATAGGCAAAAATCGACGAAAATGTCAATTTTCGGACCACCCTAACACGGCGTAGGTCACCTTAATGGCCAAACACAAAAAAATACGGGTGAGCAATTCTCTACGAAATCGGTCTTTTTTCTTCAATTTTAATTTTTGTATTTTTTAATCCGGCTGAAACTTTTTTGGTGCCTTCGGTATGCCCAAAGAAGCCATTTTGCATCATTAGTTTGTCCATATAATTTTCCATACAAATTCGGCAGCTGTCCATACAAAAATGATGTATGAAAATTCAAAAATCTGTATCTTTTGAAGGAATTTTTGATCGATTTGGTGTCTTCGGCAAAGTTGTAGGTATGGATACGGACTACACTGGAAAAAATAATACACGGTAAAAAAATTTGGTGATTTTTTATTTAACTTTTATCTTGATTTACAAAAACACTATTTTTAATTTTTTTATTTTTGATATGTTTTAGAAGACATAAAATGCCAACTTTTCAGAAATTTCAGGTTGTGCAAAAATCACTGACCGAGTTATGAATTTTTAATCAATACTGATTTTTCAAAAATCGAAATTTTGGTCGTAAAATTTTCAACTTCATTTTTCGATGTAAAATCAAATTTGCAATCAAAAGTACTTTACTAAAATTTTGATAAAGTGCACCGTTTTCAAGTTATAGCCATATTTAAGTGACTTTTTTGAAAATAGTCGCAGTTTTTCATTTTTTTAAATTAGTGCACATGTTTGTCCAGTTTTGAAAAAAATATTTTTGAAAAGCTGAGAAAATTCTCTATATTTTGCTTATTCGGACTATGTTGATACGACCTTTAGTTGCTGAGATATTGCAATGCAAAGGTTTAAAAACAGGAAAATTGATGTTTTCCAAGTTTCACCCAAACAACCCACCATTTTCTATCGTCAATATCTCAGCAACTAATGGTCCGATTTTCAATGTTAATATATGAAACAATTGTGAAATTTTCCGATCTTTTCGAAAAAAATATTTTTGGAATTTTCAAATCAAGACAAACATTTTAAAAGGGCGTAATATTGAATGTTTGGCCTTTGTGAAATGTTAGTCTTGATTTGAAAATTCCAAAAATATTTTTTTCGAAGAGATCGGAAAATTTCACAAATGTTTCATATATTAACATTGAAAATCGGACCATTAGTTGCTGAGATATTGACGATAGAAAATGGTGGGTTGTTTGGGTGAAACTTAGAAAACATCAATTTTCCTGTTTTTAAACCTTTGCATTGCAATATCTCAGCAACTAAAGGTCGTATCAACAAAGTCCAAATAAGCAAAATATAGAGAATTTTCTCAGCTTTTCAAAATATTTTTTCAAAACTGGGCAAACATGTGCACTAATTTAAAAATGAAAACTGCGACTATTTTCAAAAAGTCACTTAAATATGGCTATAACTTGAAAACGGTGCACTTTATCAAAATTTCAGTAAAGTACTTTTGATTGCAAATTTGATTTTACATCGAAAATGAAGTTGAAAATTTTTACGACCAAAATTTCGATTTTTGAAAAATCAGTATTGATTAAAAATTCATAACTCGGTCAGTGATTTTTGCACAACCTGAAATTTCTGAAAAGTTGGCATTTTATGCCTTCTAAAACATATCAAAAAAAAAAATTAAAAATAGTGTTTTTTGTAAATCAAGTTTTAGTGATAAAAGTTAAATAAAAAATCACCAAATTTTTTTACCGTGTATTATTTTTTCCAGTGTAGTCCGTATCCATACCTACAACTTTGCCGAAGACACCAAATCGATCAAAAATTCCTTCAAAAGATACAGATTTTTGAATTTTCATACATCATTTTTGTATGGACAGCTGCCGAATTTGTATGGAAAATTATATGGACAAACTAATGATGCAAAATGGCTTCTTTGGGCATACCGAAGGCACCAAAAAAGTTTCAGTCGGATTAAAAAATACAAAAAAAATCGAATGACCGAAATCCTAGAGAACTGCTCGGGTCTTATTATTTCGGCCAAGGAACACCTAGAAGTTCACCCCGATCCTAGCACTTTTTTTCGAATCATGCTGTTTTCGTGGGGAATTGCTGAATTCTAAAATTTTAAAGATTGATAATTCATAAATATATATATTTTTTTTTGAAAACTTTAACATTCAATTTCAAAGCCTTATAATACAGTACTTGTTCAGTACCTGGACTGAGAACGTAGCCCAGTCACCGAATGCTGCTCGCTTACTGGGCTGGAGGAAAAAAAACGAGGGGACCACCGATGCATAATATTTACCTGATGAAGTATGAAAATAAAAGTTAATCAAATTTATATATAGTGCTTACTCTTCATATTTCTTAAATTGTAACTTGAAATTAAATAAAAGTTTGAAAAAAGATTTTTTTTATTTACTGAACATTATTTTTGCATCCATTAACCCCTCAGTCATTTCGGTTTGTTTTGGATTTTTGATGTTTGTCAGCTTTTTAACTGGGCTACGGCCCAGTTATCGAGCGCCCAGTTAAACAACGCCCAGTTACAGAACAACTACTGTATTGAATTTCTTATTTTTTCGGTTAAATTTGATTTTATTTGAAAATTAAAAAAAATATTTTTTTTTAGTTTTTGCCTTTGGAATTTAAAAATTTTGGAACTCTTAAATTTTTTAATTTTTGTTTTCTTCTTTTTAAATGAATCCCAAAAACTTTGAATTTATCTAGGGTCACAAAAGGAATACAAAACTTTTTGACCGCGTTTCTTCCGAGCTCCGTACTGAGCTTTTATCATTAAAGGACATCCATAAACCACGTGAACCTTTCTTGGGTACCCATAAAAATATTTAAGTACAATGTTATGGATTTTTTAAAAATTATTTTTAATCTATAATACGACTAATAGCAGCGATTTTCTTCTCCAGCCCCGTACAACGACGCCACCAACGCGCTAGAGTCGAGCATCCTGTCGTTCTGGGTGCTGCCGCCGCCGGAGAACCGTCCCGCCGAGTACGGCCGACCGATGCTGATGTCGTACTCGCTCGTGCCGGACGAAACGCTGTCGGAGGAGATCAAGGAGGAGATGATGCTCACCGTCGACTATTACAAACAGTTCAACCGGGAGCTGATAAACTTCCAGGCGGTTTACAAGAACGAGGTCACGTTCATCGACAAGCTGAAGAAGACGTTGACGCCCAAGCTGCCGCTGGACTCCCGTTCCGGGCACTTTTGGAACTGGATTCGCGAGCTGCTCGGGTTGGATCCGGAGGAAATTATAGTTGTTCCGGATCCGCCACCGCCGCCACCTCCGGTGGCACCGAAGCTGCCCGAGCCCATCTCGGCCCCGATGGTGGTCAATCTTACGGGGACCGACGAGGGTAGTGTTACGACTGAGGCCAAGAATGATGAGGATTTCGACGGGGTGTCGGAGATGGGCGATTCGGACGTGATTTCCTTGAAGGACGATGATAACAAGGCACTTTCGCTGGGTGTTTCGAGCCTGCAGGCTCAGCTGAAGCGTCCTTCGGGGCTGAACATGACTCCGTCGCCGCTTTCAAGCGCGCTTGTACTGCCGGCGACGAATCCGCCTCCGGCGGGCAATCAGAACAATCATGGGGGATCGATCACAACCAACACTTCGTCCCCGCGGGACAGCCCGATAACCATTCCATCAAACTCAGCCAGTCCGGCCAAGTTTGAAATCCCCGTCCGGGCGAGTCCGTCTCCTGCCAAGTCGGACACTTCTTCATGTCGCAGCCGCACGCGCAACTCGCCAGCGCCGAGCCCGGTTAAACTGTCCATCGGGGACATTCTCGGGGGTGGTGGAGCTGGCAATCGTAACAGTCCCACCCTGAGCTCCCTGATTGGCAACATGGGCGCCGGCAACGTGTCCAACATCCACGATCTGTACGCGGCCACGTTCGCCTCGCTCGGAACCTCAATCCCGTCGAATCTGCTCTCCCAAGACTACGCCTCTCTCTTCCAAAACACCAAGCGCGACGAGTACGGCCTGTCCGCGCTGAACGCCCTAGCCCAGGTCGCCGCCGCTTCCGGAATCTCCAACACGCAAATTAACGAAACGCTGCTGCACAGTCTCAACCGAAGCATTGGCTCGTCCTCCTCGGGCAAGTCCGGCCAGACATCGACCATTACGACCAGCTCGGCGACGATGTCCTCGAGTACGGCACCTTCAGCTTCGTCCGCGTCTTCAGCGTCGGCGGCAGCTGCTGCTGCGGCTGCGGCCGCCGTTGCTAGTTCGACCGGACTGCCACCTATTCCGAACATGAAGGAGTTCATGCAACAGCTGGAGAAGGGCAATTTAAGCTTGCTGATGCAGTCGCAGTATGCCAATCCGTTGGCCGGGATGACCGGGTTGACGGGGCAGGCTGGTTCGGGTAGTGGCACTGGCGGTGGTGGCAAATCCGGCTCGAGTCGCTCCTCGGGCAAGTCCCGCTCGAAGGCCGCCCAGCAGGCTCAACAGCAGCAGCAGCAACTTCAGCAAGCTCAACAACAGTTGCTTCAGCAGCAACAGCAGCAGCAGCAGCTAATGGATTACGCTGACTTTACCAGCAAGTTCGACCAGGGCAAGCTGGCCGACCTGATGAAGTCGCCCGAGTACTCGCAGATGTTGATGCAGCAGGCCCAAGCGCTCGGCAGTTTGGGCAGCGAGATCTCGATCATCAAGAAGCCCTCGTCGAAGGGCGGAAATTCCGGAGGTAACAACAACAGTGGCAACAACAACAACAGTAACAACAACTCCGGAGGTAGTGGCGGCCAATCCGGTGGCAACAAGAAGGACTCGGCCAGCGATCTGATCACAAAGTTGCGCACAATCTTCTCAACCGATTCGTATCTTCCACCAATGCCAACGGCGGCCGATATCAACCTACTGGCGGAGCAATCGCAAAAGGTTCCGGAAATCCAGCAGATCCTCAACTCGGGCAATCTGGACGACATCCAGGTGCTGCTAAAGGCGCAATCTCTGTCCAACAACACGCTGGACTTTGCACTGTTTATGCAGGGAACGTCCGGCACGAACACTGGCGCCGGCGAGGGTTCCAGCAAGGCCAGCAAGAATGCGGCCGCCAAGGAAGAGCGCGAAAGGGAACGCGAGCGTGAGCGTGAGCAACGTGAACGGGACAATGCCAACGCTGCTGCAGCAGCGGCTGCCGCCGCGGCCATGAACCCGTACTTGTCCGCAAGCAACCTATCGGCACTGTTTGAACCGGTTCAGCGCTCGACCAACGAGAAATCCGGTGGCAAATCCGGCAAAAACAAGGGTGGCAACTCGGCGAACCAATCGAACGCCGCCTCGAACCCCGCCGACATGCTGAACAGTCTCTTCACGTCGGCCGTCGGCGGAACCAGCACCGCCGACATGAACGCCCTGCTCTACGGCCAGGGCAAGGGCGCCCCAGATCTGAGCATGCTCTTCAGCGGCGTCAGCTCCGCCGCGACCACTTCTTCCACCTCGAGCACGACTTCAACAAACGCCGCAGCAGCCGCGGCCGCCGCCGCCAAGCAAAGCCTCGACTATCTGTCCATGTTCCCGAACTTTTCCGCCGCCAAACTCCCGGAAATGTCCGCCCTCTTCCAGTCGGACAAGTTCGAAATCCCCGACCCGCTCGCAAAAGCCACCCTCGAAGCCAACAACATGTATCTCGCCCCATCAGCCTCTCTGCTCAAACTCCAGCAGGAAGCCTTCAACAGCATGATGATGAAACCCCCCAAATCATCCTCCTCCTCCACCTCGTCCTCGTCCAAGATCGAAACCCCACCCCCAATTGTAGCGTCCCCCGGAGCCCGCTCAACCCCCACAAAATCCGCCAACCGCGACTCCCCATCCCTCACCGGCTCCTCGAAATACAACTTTAGCGCCGTCGACCTGGCCGTCTCCAGCGTCCCCTCGCAGCCTCTTCCCCTGGGAGGAGGATCAGGCGGCGGAGTAGCGGACCTGTCCCGCAAGACGCCCCAAACGCCCGAGCCATCGATCCCACTGCCCTCAACGCCGCCAGTGGCGTCCGCTTCGCAGCAGCAGATTTTGCCCCCGTACAAGAAGCGCATGGAGTTTTCGTCGATTGCGGACCTGGTGGCGGCGCCGCCGAGCAAGATGCCCAAAATGTCGACGGAGAATTTGGATCCGTAAAGCTTTTGCAAAAAGTGGTGGTTCCTTAAACTTATTTTCTGATATATTTTATTTTCTTTATACAATCGTATATGATTTAGCAATAGTGAGCAACGCAACTCTTTCAGTATGTTTTACAAGCAGCATTCATTACTTTTTTAAAATGTTTTTTGTTTCTCAAACATGAATCTAAAAAACGGTACCATGCAGAGCAGAGGCAAATGGTACTCAAAAATTATACACACGGTATTTAACATTTCGTCATGACTATCGCTAAGCTAAGCATATAGTATAAAGTGTAAGGCGTCTATAAAACAGGTGAGCATGCCCCGAGGCAACACCTTGAAACATATTTTTATCCCTTCAAAACTGACTTGTCGCGAGTAATTATAAAAGTATTAGAAATAAAAACAGATATACAATAGTGTATTATGTGTGACCGTAATAAAGGAAGCTGTGATTTTATTGTTGGAAAATAATGAGAAATTCTTGGAATAAATTCCGCACTTCTTGCATTTTCACCTGCTGCCAAAATCCTGAAGCGATGTTTTCTTCCATATAAACCTTAACGATAAAAAGCGATCCCTTAACCTTAACCGATTTGTCTCGAAATTGACACAGTTACTTATCGTTGCCTAAAGAATCAAGCCAGGGGGCATCTCTTGAGATTTTGAAAAAAATTAAATTTTTCTTTTCACCCTAGTGAATACTCAAATCTGAAAAGTCTGGAATATTCTCCAAAACCCGCAAAAAATGGGAAACAGTCGGAAAAAGTCTGAATTTCCAAGCATACTTGTTCAAAAATTATGTTTTATATTTTAAATAATTTTTCAATATTCTGTTCAATTTTCAATTCAGTTACACTAAATTCGTTTTGAGCATTTAACAACAAATTGAAGACCCCTTTCACTATTTTGATCTACTAATTTTGGTTTAGTTGATTTAGTTTTCTTTATTTGATTTTTGATTTTCAATTTTCGCAATTGAAATACGCAATTGTTTTCAAAAAGTCATATCTCGGAATCCTGCTTATGAATCTCGCCTATTTTGTTTATATGTTAAGTAAAATTGTCCCAAGAATCCGTTAAAATTTTCAGATATAGGCTCTTTGATCGAGACATCGTCAAAACGGCATTTGAAGTTTTCATATAACTTTTTCAAATGTTAGGCTAGAATTTTGAAACTTCAAACTATTATTTCTTGAAAGTCTAACATATCATCTTTCATTAACGCCCAAGACAGCTTAATTCAGTTAAAATGGAACAAAGTTATGATTTTTTGAAAAAAGTTGTTTCTGTGAAAATCGACGAAAATGGCAATTTTTTGGACCACCCTAGCCGTAGATCACCCTAATGGTCAAACAAAAAAAATACTGGTCTAATTATTTTGGTCAAAGAAACACCCCTAAAATTTTGAGCCAAAACGAAGCACTTTTTTTCTTTAACATTCATATCGAACTACTGTATACATTCAGGGGTGCTCAATGTTTTTTGAGGCCGGGCCAAATTTGAAGCTCAAATGAGCTTGCGGGCCAAATTTACAAAAAAATGTATTTAAAAAAAATAAATAACGTTATTTTAATTTAATAGATTTCATTTCAGTAATTTAAAAAAATGTCAATTCAAAATTATAGAAACCACAAAATAACAGATTTCTGTCGGTATTGTTGATTTCATTGTTTCAGATATTTGAAAAAAAATGTTTTTAGCTGAATGCACTTGTGTTTTCAAAAAAAAACAAATAAATGTTTTTACAGTATGTAAAAAAAGTATTTACACCCCTTGGGCACTATGCACATGTTGTGATGAAACATGTAAAAATTTTAAAGTTTGACAGGAACCTAGTACTACGTTTTGCTCAGAAACTCAGGCCAAACATTTTGCTACAAAAAGCTCATCAAAAGATGATTTCTATAAAAAGTTATATAACAAATACTATTAGGAAAATAAAAAAGGTGCAAAAAAAGTTTGTACACCTTTCGAAAATTAACATAAATAATGTTATTTGTTGACAAATCACCATAAATCCAGTCTCCCAACTCCAAATAGGCATCCTTGACTGATTAAAAAAATAATTTGGATTGAATATAAAGTTTACTAACTACTTAGTATAAAAGTTTATATAATTCTGGAAATTCTATATAAAACTTATCTAAACTTAAAGTTGCAAACTTTTAATTCAACTAAATGTCAATATATTACCATAGAATTGCTAAATAAACATTTTGGAGTGGGTATAACACCGTTTTGGAGGTATTTGTATCGATAGAATAGATTTTTTGTTGGAATTTCGTACCAACCCGGAATTACGTCGTCGGAAAATCCGCCGGCATCTGAACCGGTCCACAATTCACAAGTCAACCTATGTGGAATCGGAAAGGGCATAAAATTTCCGATCTTTTGATACCCATACATCCAGGTTTTCTATAAAACCCACGTTTTTAAATACCTAAGCAAAAACGTTGTTATGGTTTCGTTTGAGCAACCTGCCAAAAATGTATGGAATTTCGTAATTTTTGTTCTCGTGGATCAAACTTACTTTTTGCCCAGGTACAGTCATCCCACATATTCGGAACGGTTTCCAGATCGGCCAATGTTCAAAAAATCATAGCAAATCGATAATTGAACTTAATGATTCGCTTTTACCTACATTTGAAAGCTTTTCTTGCGATCTTTCAAATGCTGTATCGAACATCTGCAAATTTAAACTTTTATATGAAGTTTTTGAAGAATTACTTTGACCCTTGAAATCCACAAATTCGGAACACTTTTTTCTTACGAATGTAAACAAACTTTGGATCTCTCCAGCAGTATATATTTATTACCAAATAATGACTTCACACACTGAAATCAATGAAACTCATGCTTAGTGAGGTTTTATACATTATTTGATTACTTTTTTTGTGAAAATATCAGTTAAATTCAGGTGTTTCACAATTGTGGGAGGCACAATAACATCCCACAATTATGAAACAGGCCATTTGGAGGCAGTGTTTTGCTGCTCTGGACAAAATAGTCTTGGAAAGAAGTTTTTTGTTCAAAAAGTCCTACTTTTACAAGTGAAATAGCAAGATAATGTCCTAATGAAGGTGCTAAAAATAGTAAGGTCGACAGAAAAGCTACTTTTGGCATGCTATTGACAAATTATCAAAAAATTGTTCCGAATTTGTGGGTGTTCCGAATATGTGGGATGACTGTATTTAAAAACGTAGGTTTTAAAGAAAACCTTGATGTATGGGTATCAAAAGATCGGAAATTTTATGCCCTTTCCGATTCCACATAGGGGAACATCATCTAATTCCAGCGTGCCTCTAATGTTGGCAGGTCAGAACTTTGACGCTCAATTAAAGCTAATTAAAAGCGTTTTCAACTGAAATCGACTGATAAATAGCTCAATAAGAAGTGAGCAAGCAAGTTTCTATAACAAGTTTTGCAAAATTAGTTGTTTAAATAATGAAAATCAGCAAATTGGATGGAGTTAGGAGCGAGAGCTTAACGTGCCAAACATACGAGAATTTACCCTAGGTTGACTTGTGAATCGTGGACCGGTTCGGATGCCGGCGGATTTCCCTACGACGTAATTCCGGGTTGGTACGAAATTCCAACGAAAAATCTATTCTATCGTTACAAAGACCCCCAAAACGGTGTTATACTAACTTTAAAATGTTTATTTAGCAATTCTATGGTAATATATTGACATTTAGTTGAATTAAAAGTTTGCAAAACTAAGTTTAGATAAGTTTTATCTAGAATTTCCAGAGTTATATAAACTTTTATACTAAGTAGTTAGTAAACTTTATATTCAATCCAAATTATTTTTTTAATCAGTCAAGGATGCCTATTTGAAGTTGGGAGACTGGATTTATGGTGATTTGTCAACAAATAACATTATTTATGTTAATTTTTCGAAAGGTGTACAAACTTTTTTTGCACCTTTTTTATTTTCCTAATAGTGTTTGTTATATAACTTTTTATAGAAATCATCTTTTCATGAGCTTTTTGTAGCAAAATGTTTGGCATGAGTTTCTGAACAAAACGTAGTACTAGGTTCCTGTCAAACTTTAAATTTTTCACATGTTTCATCACAAAATGTGCATAGTGCCCAAGGGGTGTAAATACTTTTTTTACATACAAAAGCGTAAATGTTCTGGCGTTTATGCTTCGACTTGACGACTTGTCGATCTTTCGAGCGAGAACGTGCCGGGACTTCGAATTTGATGTTCAGTATATGATTCTGTGTAAAACCAACAATTTAATAGAAAAAATAGGGTAAAAATAAGACGGAAAACATGAATATGGCTCTCTGGAAATACATTTTGGAAAAGCTTCAAATTTTGGGCCCAAACATTTTTGACGCATGTTTTCGAATGGATTTTTGTTTGAAACTGAATTCTTGTAATTTGATAGTGTTAGCTGTAAAATAGTCCAAAAATATCTCTAAAAATGGCTTTGACGCATTTAAACCTTCAATTTAGTAATAGGATTTTTTTTCTGGGACGACTCCTCGCCGCGCACGATTTTTTAAAGATTTCTGGAAAAGTGTTTTTCCAAAAGCAAATCTTAAAACTTTCTTTTGTAAGAAAGACAAAAAGTGCATTTTGTAATTCTTGAGGTAATTAACCACTCAAATTTGATTAAGATGGGATTGCAGAGTTCTAATTAGATGTTAAAAGTAAGAAAATACGAAAAAAAATGTTTGTTCATGATTCGATTATCCGAAGTCCCATGCAAAACTTGGATAATCGAGTCTGGACTGTAATACAAAAAAAAAACTACAAGATTGTCTTGGGTCACTTTTCGATACGATGTAACGACTTCGAGATACAGCAATACCTGTTTTGAGCAAAATAATTAACATTAAAAACCATACAAACCAAGAACGTTACATTTTCTTCCTACAAGCACATGGTGCTCGTGCACAGCGAAAGTGATATTTCGTAATAGTGTTATGTAAATCTTGATTAGACCGATAGGCACATGGGAGAATACTGATTAAAAAAACGTTTCAACGCGACGAATCAAATTCAAGCTTACCAAGCAGTTAGAGTAAAACAAAACTCATAGACATAATAAATAGCGAGCAAAGAAGTGATTCAGATATTTCAAACTATTAATAAACTAAAGGTTAAATCTGGAACTCGTCATCCGCACCAGAACCCAAGAGCGGAAGGGAAAAAAAACGGAACCTATACCTACCTCTTCCCCAATGCATAATAGCAATTTCAAACGCAATTCCCCGCGCGCTGGCACCCCGCCAGAAACGTGACGACTATTCTATACGGTATGGCGCAAATAAATGCCACCCCTTCGCGGTGCATGCACCCCATGTCTGTCGGTCCGCTGATCAGCTCAAGTTCATCGATTTGCACCCGGGGCGTCATCAACATCACAACCGTTAGTTGCCACTTTCATAACGTAATCGCGAGCGGAGGTGATTGGTGGTGTGTTTGGTTAGTTCTAGAAAAGTAAGGGTCGAGCGAATCGAAATGTCCAAAATCTATAATGGACTGGTGGCCGCGGCGGATCCGCTCGTTCCGGGCATGCTGCGACCGTTGTGGAACCATCCGGCTGGACCGAAGACGGTGTTCTTTTGGGCACCGATGTTCAAGTGGGGCCTGGTGCTGGCCGGACTGAGTGACCTTCGACGACCTGCGGATCAGCTGTCGGTGTCGCAGGCAGGCTCGCTGGCTGCGACTGGGCTCGTGTGGTCCCGCTACTCGCTGGTGATCATTCCGAAAAACTGGACGCTGTTCGCGGTGAACGTGTTTGTGGCGGGGACGCAGATCGTGCAGCTGTACCGGGCCTTCGACCACTCGCGGAAGCATCCCAAGGTCGAAAAGTGAGACGATTTTTGCGAGTCGAGTTTAGGTGTTTAAGACTGTGATCGAAACGAAATTGTGTGTAAATAAAACGAAATTGTTTTTTTTTCTGTAATATATTTTGCATTTTCTTTTATTTTATTTCTGTTACAATAAAAAGTAAAGCTGATCAATATCAATGTATGAATTCAGAGTCGTAAATTGAACACAGTGTTTCCGGTTTAATTCTCTTCTTGTTTTTTTTTACTCTCTTTTTTAATTTAATGTTTTTTTTTTCTGTAGCTGTTAGAATAAAGTTTTCCATAATGTACCATTTTTTTTTTGTGTTGTCCTGCATATACTTAAAATATACCACTTTTACATCTATGCCCTCTAGTTAGGATTCCAACCATTTTCTTACCACACTTTTCTCATTACGTTACCTTCTTCCTTGCTTTTACACACACTTTTCCGTTCCACTCCACAATTTTTTTTTGTTCTTTTTTTTCATTAGTTTTTCGCCAAAGTAAAAACTGAACTAAAGCTAGCCAATGCGTTCAACATTTCTGCGCGATTTCTTACGATTATTTTACCTCTTTGCATTACCTCTAGATTTTTTTTATAGTCAATTTGGATTGACACAAACATATGGTCTAAATGTTGATTTTTTTTTTTTGCGATTTTTTAGTTTCTTTTTTTTCTGGGAAATCTTCGTTTTTTACACCATTATATGTCCAAATGTACCAAAAATTTGCCTAAAATTAGCCTACCGTCTCAAAGGTTTCGAATCTTTTCACTACACTTTCTGAGAGTTTTTGTTTTATTTCCTTTTTTTACTTCCAAATGAAATGATAATTACTTTCCTTTTTTGCGATGTTCGATCATCGGTGAGTGTGTGTGTGTTTTGAGTGAATGAGGGGGTGAGAATGTTAGCCTAACATGCGATTTCTCTTTTTCTCTCTGCGCGCTCCGGGAGCGTCGTTCACCTTCTCTCTGTCTTTCGAACGAAACTAAAAACCGTTTGTCTTCATGCGTTCTTTTGATTCTTTGAATGCGGTGTTTTTTAAGTTTAAAAAAAAATTTCCTTCGCTACTCAATATTTTCGGCAAATCTCTGCGTAAGTAATGCTAACAGTTTTAAAAGTATTCGAAAAACTCGAAACTAGAAACATAAGGATGAGCAAATTGAATTGTTGCTGACAACTTCAAAAGTCGACGGTTAGAAGGTGGCATCCCACCAACTCTCAGCAGAATGTGCAGAAAACGGTTGTGGATTTCATTGAAATTACGATATATTAAATTAAAGGAACAATTTTGTTTCTTCTGCTGGGATCGGTGTGGGAGTGCTTCCGGCCGTCGACTTTTGGGCGAGCTACAATTTAGAAAGGTTCTCTAACTAAAGAGGTTTTTACAGGAAGAAGTTTGAAAAATAAACTGAGTATAAAAATAAAGTTTAGAATAAAAACAGTTTATCTATTTCAAAGCCTTGATGGTAATATAAAATCCATGTTCAGTTTAAGTTTATTTAAACTAAAAGTAAGGACAATGTTTGTAATGTAAATAAAGATTTCAACATTTATAAAAACAATAAAAAGATGTTGCCAGCAGATGCAAATAGTTTTATATTGTATAAAAAAAATCGAACAGACAAGAATAAAAAAAAAACATTTTTTAACAAAAAAAAAAATCAGTTACTAGCAACTTTCTATTAAATAAATCTAATCTGCATGACCAAGAAAAATCAAATAATATTAATCAAGATGATAGGAAAAATTGCTCCAATAATTAGGTTTGTTATTTTATCTTTTCATTTTTTTGCAATTTAAAAAGCAGTTCGTGTTATTACATGAACATTGTTCCAGCTCGAGTCGGAACATTTATCCAAAGGAGTTAGGATAAATACGATGAGTGCAGAAAAAACGAGGTCGGTACCGAGTTTCAACAGAGTTTTTTGCAACTCTGAATAATAATCGTTGAAAAAGGAGAAAAAATAAATAATTATGTGTTGTCGTCCAAGGCAATCTACTTTTTTCTCGCTCAGTAGTCTGTGAATTCTGAAATTGCTTGTTCTGTCATTTTTTCCAATCACCATCAAGTAATGGCCTTTCTACAATCATTTTACTAAGAAAATTGCACTTAGCTTATTAACCCTCTACAGCCCAACCCCGCCTTTAGACGGGCTTTGATTTAAAAAATCGCCAAAAAACCATTTTTCAACCAATTTTCGATCTTTAAAAAGCATTGGAAAGAAGAACTCTTAAATTTTTAGAAAATTTATGGGTTGAAAATTTTACTTGTTTAATGTGACTTTGCCAATGTTTTAAATTTTTTTTAGGTCAACTTTGGCTGTGTTTTTTATTAATATTTCCTATATTTTAAGTAACAAGAAGTATGCAGTAATTTTTGTAGTGTCCCAAACTATGCCTCTACGCATTTTTATACAATTTAAATGATAATGGTGCCATTTTATAGCAAAAAATGTGAAAAACAAGCAAAAAATTGAAAAAGTGACTGTAAGAACATGAAAAAATAAGATAGGCCAAATGTAATGATAGGAGGTGGTAGAATAGGCCAGATACTACCAAAAACAAACATAAACTAAACAAGAAAAATTCAAATTAAAATACGCAAAATGAAACAACAAAAGCATAAAACTAGAGAAATAAAGTTTTTCGTAGAACAAAAGTTGCTCAAAATGACCTTCTGAACACGGGAAAAATAAAAAAATTCGAAAACAAAATTTGGGCAGTAGAGGGTTAATTTGAATCAAAGAAAATGAATCTGATCATCTACAATGGAAACGTAATCAAATTATAAACTTGACGTATAGTGTAAGTTGATGTTTTTCAAAGGTAAACAAACAACTGCATAGCAACGTATATCAGCCAAAATATCAGGCCAGCAAATTTTCATAGTTGATTGTAGATGCCAGCCGTAATTGGGTCCTAAAATTAAGCTTAGATTGCTGATATTATTGTTTACAGCGATAAAGCTTTTTTTTCTGAGTTTAATGACCCTTTGTACGACCACAAAGAGTTTAAAATGGATTTTTAAATCAATTTTGAAAAATTAACCCCGTGGTTCTTCTTGACAGAAAAAGTCCTACTTGACAGCTCGTTCCAAGGAGACCATAGTTAATCCATCGAAAAAATGTTGTCTTATCATTTTTTTTTGCATTAAAATGAAAAAAAAAAAGCGATCAGAAATGAGTTTAAATCGTGTTTTTTTACCGTTGTACATAAAAATTTACATAGGGCTTTATTACCCCTGATCGCATAAATGTCCCATATGCATTTTCATCGTTTTTGAGTTATTGATACAGTTTTGTTCAAAATCGACAAGACAATATTTGTTTGATAGATCAACTATGGTCCCCTTGAGACGAGCTGTCAAATAGGACCGTTTCTGTCAAGAAGGGCCGTGAAGTTATTTTTTTTTAAATTGAATTTAAAATCAATTTTAAAACTCTTTGTGGTCGTACAATGGGTCATTGAACTCAGAAAAAAAAAGCTTTATCGTTGTGAACTTAATTTTCGGACATTCAGGTGGTGCCCGAAGAAGCAATAAATGACCTTCACCGGAAAATTTGAGGACGTTGTTATAGGTCATTGGCAAGCCAAGAATCGGGTTCAAGCCACTGGCGAAAACTGCTTGCTGGATGCAGGATATCCAAACAATGCTGTAAATTTATATTTTCAGCACTGTTTTATTGGCACAGAAAAGTAGGCCGCTGCACTTGCCAAAAAACCTCAATAAAAAAGGTTTATCCTGAAAATGTGTTTGGGTTGTTTGTATCAATTTATTTAACCGATGAATACTTTTTGAATTTGCAAGAATTCAATTGTTTTTCATTCAAACATGTTTTTTTTAAATAATGAACAAACTTGTTAAACAGAAAAAAACTATAATTTAGTTTTCAATGAGCTGTATATTTTATTTTTTTTATTTTTACAGAAAATTTCTAGTCTAAAATGTTTGTGATTTATTAGGTTTTCAAAATTTTCTTCTTTTTTAAATTATGCAACCAAAACATCATTCAACTTCACTTGAGCTAGGTACACAGAAAAGTGTAAAAAAAATCAACAATATATTTAAGAATTCAAGAACTTATGGTTTTCGACTTAATTTTTGATTTTACATTGTTTGATGAAAATATTTAAAAATATATATATAAAAAAACTGATTTTTTTGATTTTGTGGTGTCCATTACAAAAAAAAAATGATGAAATTTGAAAGAACAAAAATTGATATGGCTTTAATGTGTTGAAAATATAAAATTTGATGGAATTGATTTTTTTTAAATATCAAACTATCAACTCTCTGCATCTACACTTATTAACCCTGAATACTCATGCCCCAAATACTACAGCGCTCTTCATTCCGTATTGATACTCTCAACGCCGAATATAGCCGAACACGTTTTTGTGTTTACACCCTCGCGTTTGACATTCTCCTTTTCTCTCTCATTCCTGCTTTCATGATCATCCAACCGCAACAGCGTTTCACCACAAAAGCCGCCACAAAACAAATTTCGCAAGCGCAGTTTAACGGAACGGCATGCGTGGTCGGCTCCTAATCGCCCCTCGCGTTCATTTATTGCAGTTTTTGGAGAGTTTGAGAGACTCAGCGGTGAGAGCGCATAATCGAGGGAAAGGGGTGGCGGTGGAGTGACAGAGAGAGAATGCCAGCGCTGGTCATCTCACCAGCTGTAGTGACGGTCGCTATACTCTCTGATGTTTTGATGCAGAGATTATCAAATGATCGCTTTTTCTATCACTCATTTGCTTTTGAGAGAGTGATTTCTGATCATTGAACCAAAAATCGGGATCCTTGAATTTGCCTTATTTTCGCATGAAAAAAAAAGTGTTTCTTTTATAAATGTTTAAAAAATTATTGAAACTGAGCAAATAACATGTAACAAAATGTATATAACAAATCAGTTGAAATTTATTTACGTTTTAGGATAAAAGTTTAACCATTTACCGACGCTATTTATTTGCACTTTATTCCATTATTTCTTGCATTTTGAATTGAAAAGATAGTAACAAATAAAACATGTACAGTACTCATTTTACTCACTAAAAGGAAAATTCTAAGATAAACTAAAAAGAAACTGGATTCGTCAAAAAGCACACGCTGAACAACTTATTTTTTAACGAAAAATAAAAATTGAGCAAAAAAACAAATCTGAAAAGAAACGAAATAAACCTAACAAAAAAAAAAACAGTAGCACAAGAAAGTGGAAACAGGTGCATTTGCTGCTGTATTTAGAACACACCAACTTGAATATCTTTTTAAAGTGCTTGGAGAAAAAGATACAAAGCTGATCTGAATTTGCCCCGCACAATTGTGCGGAAGAGAGAGAGAGAGAGTTGCGAAGGTTTTAATTAGTCTGCGCCGAAAGTGCGAGGAACGTTTGTTTGCAAAACACCGCACAATTTAAATCTTTTTTTTTTGCTGTGTGTTTGTAACTAAAACATGTATATTTTAACTAGTTTCACGATTATTATTTTTTCTTTTCCGTTTTTTCGAGGTATCCGACTGCCTGTTTTGTTTTGTCTGTGGGAACACTTAAAAATGGGGACAAAAATATGGTACGTTTTTTTCTCTCTATTGTTGTGGCGAAAATTAGTTTAGTTTGTTTGTAACTATAAGTCATACTTGAACGTATTCCGTTGAACTGTTTTCTCCTCTTTCGTTTTTTTTTAATTTACTCTGATGCAGGTTGTATGAATGTATTTTTCTGTAAATGTGAATATGAATAGTTTAGAGGTTCCAACCTGTGTGTGTGTGAGTGTTTATGAGTGAGTTCGCTACAGTTACATTACTTACACATTCCCTCTCTTTCTAGTATATAGATATTTTCCTCTTCACTTTTAAATTTACCTTTATTTTCTTTACTTTCTTAAACTTAAATATGTATAAGTTATACTTTCTTCCTTCCTAAATCTAACCTCCCTTAAGGACTAAAAATTGATTTTCCTTAATAAAAAATAAAGTTTTCTATAGCTTTTATCCTCTCATTTAATATTAGTCTAAACTTACGCTCAATTAATTTACTTATCGATTAAACTTTTATGTGTATGCATCTTTAATGTTAATGTGTGTGTTGTTTTCCTCACCATTTGCTTACACTTTCTCCCTCTTTTCATGCTCTTAAACCTACTAACCTAATAGTCGTGTGTGTGTGTTTGTTTAATATTCTTCTAACTTTCGTTGCTGAAAGTGTTAAACAGAACAAAGAAACAGTGTGTGTGTTTGTTGTTGTTGTTGTTAATCAAGAAAAAATCAAGTAAAGCTTATTTTGGCATTTGAAATTTCATCTCATCGTTATCTCGTCAAAGGATTTGTTTGTTTCATTTTTTTCTTCTTTATTTTTGGGGGGTTTTCACCTTTACTCTTCTTTTTTCTTCTCTTCATTAGACTACGTTTTTTGGAATATTGTTCTCTCTCAACTTTCTTCTTCTTATTTATCCATCTTTCTCCGGACACTTAACCACTAACTTTTTTTTCTGCTCTCATTTTGTTACACATTACAAAAACAAAGACGAAACGATTCACTGCACTGACGTGTCCGGAACGCTCTAGACCTTAACAAAAATACAACAATCACGCGCGCCGCTCTCTCATTCTCGCTCTCGTTTCTGTACACAACTAGGACAAAAAAGAGTAAACAATAGTAAATAAGGTGAGCAAGCCATCGCGAAATGAACAAATTGTTAATTAGTTTTAACATTTTTTTGTTTTTTTACTGAAACTTTTTATCGATAAATTGTCCATACATAAATTCATACAGTTTGGAAAGTAAAACTCAAGAGTGGAAATTCTTCTAGTTTTGGATAAACATTGTTTTGTTTTTTAAATAAATATATTAAATTGTAAAAGGAACATTTTGAATTGTTAAAAGATTATTTTTTTTAAAGGAAAAATATTTTTGATCGCATATGCAACCAAGTGGCATGTTCCAGAATGAGTCTTTCATATTTCAATGTGGGTTTAAAAAATTAAACAAGAAAATTCTAATACCTTCGCTCGTTCCTTGTCATTTTGGTTATGCTTGTGACATTACCACTGAATCCTTTTTTACTCAAAATATATCTAAATACAGACTTTCACCAGGGTGACCACTCAAATATCATGTTGAAATTCCCGGCATTTTCCCAAATTTTCCAGAATCTCAAATAATGGACATTTATTATTTAAAGAACCAACATCAACCATCAAAAAATCTAAATAAATAAAAAAAATAAAGCTATTGACAATTTTCGTAAAAAAGAAATTTAACAAAAAAAAATCCTTAAAAAACTAAAAAAAAGCACTGATTCCAATTAAAACAATTAGTCTTTGAAAAATAACAGAAAGCTTAATAAAATTTATGTTTTCAGTGTTTATTTTTAAAATTGCCAAAAGTATAGTTTTTGATATTACGTTTCAACCGGAAGTGACAAAAATTAAAAAATAACTGAATTTAAAATTTTATCCCGACTAAACCCGACTTTCTGACAAAAAAAATCACAAATTTCCGACTTTTTCCGATTTTTTGCGGATTTTAGCGAATTCCCGACTTTTCCGATTTCCCGATTTGAGTGGCCAGCCTGCTTTCTCTAAACGATACACAAAAATGTAGCGCGGAAGTATTTTCATTTTAAATTTTATTATAGAAAAGTTCCACAAATTCCGTGAAAGTGTTGCCATTTTTCAAATATTATTTAATTGAAAACGTACGTCAAAAGCGTATGTCTAACGATGTACTGAATGTTTATCTCTAAATCACTTTCATTAATTTTAATAGCATCACATTTTAAAAAGTTAAATGGAATCAACAGTGAGACTGTTGTCAAAATATAACTCGACGAGACGATGCCAAAAAATTAGATTGGATTCACAAAAAAGTGGCTGTCATTGCTCGTCACTCTAAAGGCTAGTATGGTGATCGGAAGGAAAGTTGTCAAGAAACAGCTTTACGAACAGCAGAGCAAAGGAGAGGGAGCGATTTCTTGGGGCTTTTCTTCACCCTCTCTGGCTTGCTTCCGCTGCCGCTGCTGCCCATTTGAAATTTTTCTTGACCGATTCCTTCCGAAGTGTTCTGCTGTTCGTAAAGTTGTTTCTTGACCCCTTTCCTTCCGATCTGCATACTAGCCTTAAAGCAGTTGTTATCAACCTTTTTCGACCAATTCCCCCCATGGATTATTTTCAAGACCTTCAATATAGTATCAATTTACGAAAATCATGATTATGACTTTAATTTATGTAGAATGATTACATTTTTCAATACACAGCATTTTTTTTCT
The DNA here is from genome assembly GCF_015732765.1 of Culex quinquefasciatus. Classification (NCBI taxonomy): domain Eukaryota; kingdom Metazoa; phylum Arthropoda; class Insecta; order Diptera; family Culicidae; genus Culex; species Culex quinquefasciatus. Next base: position 162,735,656 of record NC_051862.1, read on the forward strand.
ACTCTTGCAATAAAAGAAAAAAAAATCCTAACGATTTTTCAAACAATCTTCATGATCTGCTAATGTTAAATGGAATGCAAAACCTCAATTAAAATATATTTTTAAATTATCCTTCACAAACTATATCTTATATATTTTAACTATATCTTATACATTTTCAAAGATAAAACCGCAGGAAAAAAAATTCAAAGAAATTTAAAAATCACTTTAAGCATCACAAATTATGAGGAAATTGCCAGAGAAGGATTTAATGTTACAGCAAAAACTTTTTAAAACATAGAATTTTCATTTTATTTCAAAACAAATTAAAATGTTCTGGTATAGATGTAAAATTTACATTAATCTCTTTGATCGACTGTTTGTTTTAAGTTAAAAAAAATTAAGAAAAGCTGGACATTTTGCTGAAGAAACCAGTTCGATCAGATGTTCTGATTGAAATTCTAACTTTTAATTGTATGAAGACAAGTATGGACGAATTATCGATGATTCAAAGGTTTCAGTCAAACAGAAACAACCAACATCAATACAAACCAACTTGCTCATTCGGCGAAGACATGCTCAGGTAACAAAGAATCTTGTATTTTTTGTTGTTTTGTTTCGATTTTGGATTCAATATATATTTACACCGTTTCGGCTTGTTTTCCGAAACACACGTTCTCTCTCTCGATTTTCTTCTCTTTTTTTTTTTGGGAAGGTGGCGAACCTTCTAACAAACAATCGCCGAGGGTTTTCCAGGCTTCTTCCGGGGGAGGGCTTTCCCCCCGGATTGGCAGTTTCAGGGTTCCTCTCTCTGTTGCTACTACAAGACAAGTGTTCTTACGGTTGCCCGCCGGTGGCCGCCTTCGGCGGAATCGGCGCCCCCGTCCGGTCAAAGTCAATTTGCGCGTACGTGAAGGCGCCCTGCTGGGGCTGCGGCTGCTGCGAGGTACATCCAGAGTTGGGACTAGGGCTGGAGTTGAGCGAGTCGGGCGTTGGCGCGTCGCTGGGCGCCGGGTCGACGTCCATGCGGGTGGCCGGGGGCGGGTTGGTACCGCAGGGCGGTAGATCGAGGCTGGCGTAGTGCAGCTCCCGTTCGGAACTTACCGAGGGTGGGCGGGAGACGATGGGTTGGTCCGTTAGCGTTGCGGTTGACGCCATCGGGCTTTGGTTTTTGCTTTCGCAGAGGGTCAAGGTGGAGGAAGCGGACGATGAGGTAGCTGATATGACGACCGGCAGGCGGTCCGAGTTGGCGGAGTTGGGCCGGGTTGAGCCGGCGGAGGGAGGGCATTTGGTGGCGGCGGTGCCGCAGCCGATCTTTTCGCTGTTGACGCTGTTGGGTCGGGAGGACGCGGACCGTTGGAGTAGTTCGTAGCCGGAGGCGTCCGTGCCGGTGGGGCGACGTTCGGAGAATTGCCGCGCGAAGGCCGGTTTGGGAGAGACGCCGCTGGCGGTTTTGCGGAGGAGGGCGTCGTCCTGGCTGGAAGTGATCGGCCGGAAGCCGATCGTGCTGGATTTTTTGCCCAGGAGGGGAGGAAGACCGACGTCGCTGGTGGAGGAGGAGGTGGATGGGTTGTTTGGGCAGGGTGTGGCCAGTTCGGATTGGGATGAGGTGCTGGACAGCTTGCGGAGGGTGGCGGTGGCGGCCGGGTTCATGATGGCGTAGTCACCGGCCTGGTCATCGCCCACTACCATGGGAGTGGACGTTGGCTTTGGTGTGACGGGCGTGGTAACGGGACTGCAGTTGACGTAGTCCGGATATTCGACGGCGGCGGATTTGACGGTGGTCACGACGGAGGCCGACGTCCGCGTGCTGGTGCAGGTCGTCGTCGTGGTGCAGGTTCGCTTGAAGGAACTTGGCCGACTTTTTTCAGTCTTGAGGTTGCTCGTGTGAGGTTGCTGCAGACTCAACTCCGCATAGTTATGGCTAAGGTCCTCGACGCGGGATTCGTTCGATTCTTCGCTGTGCTCGTCCATTTCGGTGATGAGCAGCGTTCCGCTCGTTCCGTCGATGAGGCACTTGTCAGGATCCGCCTGGACGAACGGTTTGATGGGACTGCCCGGACTGAAGGGGAAGATCGTTGCTTGGCTGCCCGAAGGCGTCACGATGCCACTGTCCCGGGAGTCACACCGTGACCGGGGACTGAACCCGATCTGGGCCGAACCGTGTCGTTGCTGGGCCGGATTCAGCGGAAGATAGTTTGGAATATTGGACGGCGCACCGCCCATCTTTGGTTCCATCATCAGGTCCCCAACGACGCGCAACCCACCCGACTGGATCGCGATCGGTTGCGAGCTGAGCCGTGACTCGGGCAGTTCCTTGCGCGTGAAATCCATATTGATGTACTCGTCCGAAACGGCCGGCTCGACCTTCGCCCCAAGACTAGACTTGTTCTGGTTCCAGGACATCTCCATGTAACCCTCGGGGGCGCTGCTCGGCGCCACCAGCAGCTCGTCCTCGTCGTGTGTCATCTTGTCCTCGTTGCCACTGTCGCCACCGGTTCCGGCACCCCCACCACTTCCACCACCCACCATCAGCGGATTAATGTTCAGGTAATCATCCGAAGGTACTTTGCGTTGCGTTTGCGAAGAGGAAGACAGTGACGATGGCCCTGCACCGCGCGGGGACATCTCCAGGTAGTTGTTGTTGTTGTTACTTCCGCCGGCCCCACCACCACCGTTGAACTTCTTCGGCGAGTTGATCGTGATCGGCGAACTCGTGCTCTTCGTCGACAGGTTTGGCTCGTAGCAACCAGGCTTCATGTCCAGGTAGTCACTCTCCTCCAGCGGCACCGGCGCTAAATGACCCGGCTTCATCTCCATGTAACCGGTATCGATCGCTGAAGTGGCCGCTCCCCCAACCGCTCCCATCTCCATGTAATCCTCCATTCCCATCCCCTTTTGCGGCGTACTACTCTCCGGCTCTCCCCCGTGATACGACGCACCAAAGTCAATCTCCATCAGGTCGTCCATCGGGTCGAACGACCCGTGCGGCTTACTACTCACCAACACCGGCGCACTGATCGACTTCTTACCCGACGTCGCGGACGTCCCCGATGCCCCAGCCTTCCCAACACTCGAACTCGACCCCGACCCCACCATCCCACCGATCGTCGACGTGTTCGTAATGCTCCCACTCCCACTCGCACTCTCCTGCATACTCCCGGAACTCCCCGCCGACAGCAGTGGCGCCGTAATCGGCGCCCCACCACTGCCCTTATACAACTCCGACCGCGGAACCTTCGCCCGCGAACCCACCGAAAACGCTCGCACTCGCGAATTCCCCCCCGCGCCACCACTCTCAACCGCTGAACTCAGCATATCCACCCTCAACTTCCGCTTGTTATGCTCCAACCGGCTGCCCACCGAGTACGTCCGCAGCGGTCGATCCATCTCGTCGTCCTCACTCGGCGTAAACCGCGCCTCGACCTTCTCCAAGTGGTACGCCGAAAAGCGCATATCCGTCGACGGAGTTCCGCTCGTGATGCTGCAACTGGACGCCGCCGAGCTGATGTTCCCGTTGCCAGCGGAGGGCGTCGGAATGCCCGGCGTCGGGACGTGGGTGCTGCTGCTGCGCAGGCTCGCGGGTTCCATGTCCACGTAGGATTCTTCCGGGGCGGCTGAGGTTGAGGCTGAGCTGGTGGTGGCGTTGGCGCCGGCGACGACGACGGTGCCACCGGGTGCCATAGGAACATAACCGTCGGGGACGTCCTCCGCGAGACTGGAGGCGCGCGAGTGTGCGCTCGAGCTGCCCGTGTAGAGGCTGATGGAAGAAATGGGGATGAAAAAATAAGAAAATTTAGTCTTTTTTGGCCAAAACAGCAAAATTCAAATTTGTTATAGGTACTTTTCAAATATGCTTAATTAGGAGTACAGTCATCCCACATATTCGGAACACCCACAAATTCGGAACACTTTTATGATGATTTGTCAATAGCATGCCAAAAGTAGCTTACCTGTCGACTTTACTATTTTTAGAACCTTCATTTGGACATTCTCTTTCTATTTTACTAGTAAAAGTAGTACTTTTTGAACAAAAAACTTCATTCCAAGACTATTTTGTCCAGAGCAGCAAAACACTGCCTCCAAATGGCCTGTTTCATAATTGTGGGATGATATTGTGCCTCCCACAATTGTGGAACACCTGAATTTAACTGATATTTTCACAAAAAAAGTTATCAGACCATGCATAAAACATCACTAAGCTTGAGTTTCATTGGTTTCAGTGTGTGAAGTCATTATTTGGTAATAAATATGTACTACTGGAAAGATCCAAAGTTTGTTTACATTCGTAAGAAAAAAGTGTTCCGAATTTGTGGATTTCAAGGGTCAAAGTAATTCTTCAAAAACTTCATATAAAAGTTAAAATTTGCAGATGTTCGATACAGCATTCGAAAGATCGCAAGAAAAGCTTTCAAATGAAGGTAAAAGCGAATCATTAAGTTCAATTATCGATTTGCTATGATTTTTTGAACATTGGCCGATCTGGAAACCGTTCCGAATATGTGGGATGACTGTAAACGAAATTTCCCAGAAAGTTTTGAAATGTAACATTACTAAAGAAGATGGAATGTGGAGATTGATTTTAATAACTACAATCCTTGTTAACACAAGTTAAAAAAAGGACAAAATGACTTCTATAAATCAAAATTCTGAAAAAAATATTTATTTTATTTTCTTTATTTTTAAACATTTAAATTTGATCTAAAAAATCAGTGACCTCAAATCAGTCTGTAACATTAAATATGGGTCATTCCTTCCCAAGTGACCACGCGTCCAACATCGACCTTCACCAATTCTGCCCATATTTGGCATGGGGGTTGTTTTTGGCCCAAAAACAAAGAATCCCAAGTTTGGTAACATTTGGTCCACCCCCGCACCCGTGGCACCGCCCTCTTTTTCTGAGATTTTTGAAAAACCTCATTTTTAAAATGCATTTTGCTAAGAGAAAAGTTTAGAAAAAGTGAACTTTTGGGTATGCATATTTGAAGATTTTTTGATGTAGAATCGAATGGCGTACTCAAAATTTACGTACAGTGTTGGCAGATATGAAAATTTTGCGATTTAAGTTTTAAAATGCATTTTTAACCCTTAGGACGAGCACTTACGGGAAAACTGACAATTGCATTCGATTGCTGAGAGTTTTTTACATTAAATTCAATCAAAACCTCAGGGTAAAATGAACATTTCTTGAGATATCACATTTTTAAGTTGGAAAGCTCTGTATTGCACAGCAAATGTTTAACTTAACCATCAATTTTCTACAGTACATTGCGTGAGAGCATAGTAGGCCTTGAAATTTGAATATTCTTTTTTTTTCAATTTCTTAACGGAAGCAAGTGAATGTCCCAAAATGGAATTTATGTATGTATGTATTGTATGCATGTATGTATTTGTGTATGTATGTATTGTAAGTATGCATTTGAACCCCCGTCTTGGCAGGACTTGGCGTGGTTCACGGATATAAGAAAATGACAAAATGTTTAATTTCGAGCGCTTCAACAGGAATTTTCTAGTTTTATTGCCCCAGAAGCTAGCCTGATAAAATGAGCATATTTGGTTAGGGTTGGTGGGTCCAATTTTTACTAGCAGGATTTTTGGATTTTTTTTTGCAAAATTTAAAAACATGCTCAAAAAATTAACCTAAATATTTTCGGGATCAATTCCTAGCGCTTTGCGATGTTCTACAAACTTGTACCGCGGATAAAAATATTTGAGAATTTTGACAATAAGAAAATTTGATAGCATTTTGGGAAACTTTGTCGAAGAAGATGTTAAAAGTGAAAATTCCCCATAGTAAATTAATTAAAGTTCCATTCTAACTTCAGGTCAAAACTGGACCCACTAAACTTTAACCAAATGGGCTCATATTATCAGGCTAGCTTCTGGGGCCAAAAAAACTAGAAAATTCCTGTTGAAGAGCTCGAAATTAAACATTTTGTCATTTTCTTATATCCGTAAACCACGCCAAGTCCTGCCGAGACGGGGGTTCAAATGCATACTTACAATACATACATACACAAATACATACATGCATACAATACATACATACATAAATTCCATTTTGGGACATTCACTTGCTTCCGTTAAGAAATTGAAAAAAAAGAATATTCAAATTTCAAGGCCTACTATGCTCTCACGCAATGTACTGTAGAAAATTGTTGGTTAAGTAAAACATTTGCTGTGCAATACAGAGCTTTCCAACATAAAAATGTGATATCTCAAGGAATATTCATTTTACCCTGAGGTTTTGATTGAATTTAATGTAAAAAACTCTCAGCAATCGAATGCAATTGCCAGTTTTCCCGTAAGTGCTCGTCCAAAGGGTTAAAAATGCATTTTAAAACTTAAAGCGCAAAATTTTCATATCTGCCAACACTGTACGAAAATTTTGAGTACGCCATTCGATTCTACGTCAAAAAATCTGAACATCCCAAAAGTGATCCACATAGCCCATAGTGTTGCCAAAGGGTCCCAGGGACATCACGGAATATGAACCATAATCGGAAACTTGGTAGAATCGTGTTGTTACGGCGGTAGACTCCAAGATCTGTATTCCAGGACACTTTGGTGGACCCAGATCATCCAAAAAGTGACCCACATAGCTCATAGTGTTGCCAACGGGTCCCAGGGACATCACTGAATATGAACCATAATCGGAAACTTGGTAGAATCGTGTTGTTACGGCGGTAGACTCCAAGATCTGTATTCCAGGACACTTTGGAGGACCCAGATCATCCCAAAAGTGACCCACATAGCTCAGAGGGTTGCCAAAGGGTCCCAGGGACATCACTGAATATGCACCATAATCGAAAACTTGGTAGAATCGTGTTGTTACGGCGGTAGACTCCAAGATCTGTATTCCAGGACACTTTGGAGGACCTAGATCATCCCAAAAGAGATCCAAAGGGATCGAAGTGGTCCCAAATGGTCGTGAGGATGTGACTGGTAATAACTAAACTTTATTTGCCTTGAAAAATCGTTGTAAACCTGAATTATCTTCAACATTTTCTGAAGTTTCCAAATTTCAGGTTTTCAGGATGTTCTAGGTCGTCAAAAAGGCCATTAACAACCACTCAAACATTTTTTCCTAGGTAGAGAAACTCATAAATTACAACTTTGCTGAACAATGTTATATGTTTTGAGCACTGTGTGATTTTATACAACCGAATTTCGGTATGGGTCATATATGACCCATCAGGCCTGAAAGGGTTAAATGAATATTCTTATACTCTAATATTTCATCATCGCTATCTTAGATTAAAATAGTAGTTTATGCAACAAGTTGCAACACAAAGTTTTTTTTAGCACGAGTCTTTCCTGTCTCCGAGGAGGTTTACCGAGTCGATTAAATACGAAGAGTGCTGAAAAAACAAGTTTCGCAACGAGCCGTTTGCTTCATTTAAGAATGAGTGAGTAGTTTCACGACGGAAATGCAAAAAAATACTATTAAAGTTAATTCCTCAGCTCTGATGGAAGTCGAGAAGAAGGTCAAAGAACAAAATTTCAACCTCAAGCCTTATTTTCTAAACATTAAAGAAAAGCAATTTCGCAAAAAGCTTAACACAAATTTTGAAATAAGAAAAAAAAAAGTGAAGCTTATTTAATTTGTTAGTGTGTGATTGCTTGAAGAAATATGAAGGAACAATGTTGAATATCGTACAAAACAAATAAAACACGTATAATTTAATAATTAAAAATGATTTTAAACATATTTCCTAGATGTTTTTATTAGGATTTCGAGTAATACAATTCAGCCCAAATTTGTATTGGAAAAATGCCAAGAGGTCCGAAAATTTTAGCAGAAAATTTAACTACGAAAATTTGTGAAAAATTTAGTATTTAATTCCAAAAGCTCTAAAACAGTGAACATGCATGCTTAATTTCGAATCGATCGATGCCCACAGTGAAAATACACGCAAAATTTCGAATCGTCCGATGCCCATTTCCGAAACATACGGTATTTTGTACAAAAATTATATATTTTATTTAAAAAAAACCTCTAAAAATGAAAAAAACTACACAATTTCGCTTCGTTTGGTACCCATATTACATATTATGAAAATTTGAGTATTATCGAAAAATACGGTATTTTGCGAAAATTTGATTACTTCACAACACTCTAAAACAGTTGAAAAGCAAAACAAATTTCGCTTGATTTGAAACCCATAATGCAAATTATACAAATTTGAGTATTTAAAAAACGTTATTTTGTGAAAATTTTAGTATTTCATTTAACAAAAGTTTAAAACCACTAAAAATTAGGGCAAAATTTCGAATCTTCAAAAAATACGGTATTTTGTAAAAAATTTAGTATTTCCAAGAGTATTTCATTAAATAAAACTTCAAAACAGTGAAAATGCAAGCAAATTTCGAATCGTTTGACACTCATATACTGCCGTTCTACGCATAATTGTCCCATGTTCAAAAAAGTGCAACTCAAGTGCAACTTAGAAAAACGAGATTGAAATTTCTCGACCGATTTTTGTGTTTCTACGCATAATTGTCCCGTGGGTTCCTATTTGCCCCATATATCCCTTATCACTCCAGTTAGCAGTTTATTACTCTAACTTGTGATCCTCTTGCTATACAATAGGTAAACACAACATAATGCTTCGTAAAACTAATGACTTCGTGAAAGAAAATACTCGGTGGGACATTTATGCGTAGAAGTGTGACGATGGGACAAACAGACTTGGTGTTGTTTTCAATGATTTTCTGAACAAAGTACTAGATTTTATGTGTTTTTCAAAAAGTATACAACAAACTAAACTTAAAAATGTTGAAAAGTCAAAATCGTCAAAAAATGACATGGAACAATTATACGTAGAACGGCAGTATAACAGATAATGAAGCTTTGAGTATTTAAAGAAAATGCATTTTGTAAAAAAATGGTCCTCCCCTCTTCCCACTTTTCCATTCCTCAATTCCAATTTTCCAATTCCCTCGGTCGATCGGCCATCTTTGTCATAGAAAAACATTCAAATCTTGATTCAGAATGTATCAATCAAAAAACGGTTTTCTTTGTGTTGTTTGTAGAAGCGTTTTACAAATGATTTTTTTTCTCATTTCAATTTACTATTTCTGGACCCTGAATTCAGAACCATCATTTCCCCAAGAGTGGAAGACTCCATTTACGGCCTTAAGTACACAGTTGTTGAAATATTTTGTACCGTCGTGGGGGTGATTATGGGTCAAAAAACAATACACCTCTCGAAATTTCTTAATAACAAAAACAATTTAAATAACATCGAAAATCTTTCAACGTAGATTTGTTCTTAGATAGTTTACTAACATTTTCCCAAAATATGGTGGATTTTGATGAAAACTACCTTAAATGCCAATAGTTTGAAAATTGACCCAATCTCACCCCTTAGAGGGGGTGACATTGGGTCAAATGAAACTAAAATGATGCTCAAATACAACGATATGGTAAAAACAAGTCATCCAACAGCGTTTCTTGTTCGAGGGAATCGTATTGACACGCTACAATGTTTGAAGTGGAGATTTTCAAACATTTGGGTAGTTTTCGAGCAATTCTAACAAAAATATTAGAAAAATGATTTTTCGAGAGGTCATTTTTGGCCAAAAACGTACCCTAACTTTAGACATCTGCCAAAATAACAGGATTTGTTCTAGGAACGAGATTTTTTCTGCGAAGTCATCTTAAGATGTCCCCTACACAACCCCTTTAACAGAATTAAGTTTCATTGAGAATAACCTGAAAAATGGTAAAATCCGTAAAAAATCACTTTGACCCAATCTCACCCCCCAGACCCAATGTCACCCCCACTGACGGTACGGGTTTTTTTTCTTTTTTAGAATTTTGAAAGTTGAGTTAGGGTAGGGTAGTCATCAATGAGACACTTTTGGTTTTCAACTTTCAACGATTTTTCTAATTTTTTATCAGCGTGTTTTAATGCGCTTTTTGTTGCATTTTCTTTCTTTTTTTATGTGTTCTAATATTGACCAAAATATGAGATCGATCCGACATCTACATCCAGAGTTATTCAACTGTCTCATTGTAGACGCACTTGGCAGGAACAATGAGACAGCTGGGGAACAATGAGACACTCTACGAAAATCAACATTTTTCTAGTAAAACATCATGTTTTTGTAGTGTTCCATTGCAGGTGACTTGCCTTGAACATTTCAGGGCAGTTTTGTCAACATGAAACTTTTATTAACAAAAGTTACACTAAAAAGTATTTAAATTTTGTAAAATCCATATATTAATACCAAATAACTTTGTATTTTTGGTTAAATGAAGTTAAAACTCTATAAATATGCCAAAAATCACTTTTAATTCATGTTTTGAAAGATTTCCATCGATTTTGAAAAGTTAACGAAAAAAAATCAATGTGTCTCATTGTTACCCATGGGCTGAAATGAGTGGGGAACAATGAGACAGCCCTGGATTCTGGGTATATTCAAAATTTTGGCCAAATCTAATGAAAGGACATTGTAGCCCAACTCAATCCCTATGGAACGTCGAAAGAAATTTGAAGAAATATTAGTTTTGGTGTAAATGGCAGCCTACGAGCGAAAATGTATTTTTTGTTCATAATTTACTTTTACACCCCAGAATCAGACATTTATGAATAACTTTTTAAAGGAGCGTCCATAACCAAAGCTACTAATATGGCAGACGTGTATCCATTAGACACACCTTTCCCCCAAATATGAGCCTGATTGGTTGAAACTACGACTTGTGAGAGCCATTTTATCATTGTTCCCCGTGTCTCATTGATGACTACTCTACCCTACATTTTTCTTTTCTTTCCCAAAAGGGCAAAAAACATAAACAATGACTCTTTTTAATTGTTACGATTGATTAAAATTTGCAATGGCCTAATCAATATTTTTGAAAAATCATCAATTTACAATAAATAGAGAGTGCTCCACACCCGCAACAACTTACCCCCTCGGATAATCGGCCACCGGTGACATCGGAATGTAGCCCCCGTTGCCGGACGGATCGCCCGGCGAGCTTCCGCAGGGGCTGCACATGTCCATGTAGTTGCCCTCGACCGAGCCGGACATTTGGGGCGTGTGCTGCTGCTGCTGCTGCTGGTGATGGTGGTGGTGCTGTTGTTGTTGTTGTTGCAGGTTGTGGTGAAGCTGCGAGTGGTGGCCTCCTGGTGGTGCCGGACTGCCCCTTCTGACCGCCTGCGATATTGGAAGCGACAAAGAGTTATAACTGTGCCTCAACTGGGGGAGGGAGGAAGTGAATTTAGCAATGGTTTTGATTTATTTGTTTTGAATTTTGAAACACAATTTTGAAACATTTTGCCAGATTTTGGTGGTCCAGATTGTTGTTGATGTTGATTTTGGTTGTTGTTGATGTTGTGGTTGTTGTAGAAGGTCGTGAAGAATTTCGCCATCGAAAGATATTTGGGTTCAATTTTGGTGGTGGTTGATCGGTTGGTTGGTTGGTTTCAATGAGGGTCGAGTTTCGGGAGGATTTTGAAGAGCACGCGCCAGAGAGAAAGAGAAACAAAAAAGAAGACACACATTCCGGAAATAATCAATTTGGCCAATTTTGGTGGAATTTTTAATATTTAGGCTATGGTTGACTAAGTAGTTCCACGGTTATCTGACAAACTTTTTTTTTTGACAGATTCTTGTGAAACTACTTGTCAAAATGTGCTGAAAGAAGTTGACCAACTGTTCTATGTTCTTCAAAACATCCATACTGCTCGTTTCATTCCCATATTTGTTAATTGAAATCATTATTCATTTTTGGTTTCATAAATTTGGTTTGGCTTTTGGGCACGTTTGAATTAATTTGATAAGTTTAAATTACGAATTTGTGTTTTGATTACAAATTACAGATGGTTATTTCTCCGCCAACTCACAAGACATGTTTTTCTTTAATTTTCAGCCTGAAATAGTGATGGTTTGGACAATTGGTGTCAAGGGGACTTAAATAAAATTGGACGCTCGATTTGATGGCGTGTTCAGAATTAAGAAAAAAAAAATGATTTTTAATAAAAAAAATACCAAAATTGTTTCAAAAATTCTGCCATTTTTCGTTATTTGACTGTAAAAACTTTAGGACATATTATTTTATGGGAAATTAAATGTACTTTTCGAACCTGCAATGAAGGGTAATTTTTCATTTAGAACATTTTTTTGTCATTATAAAATTTTGTGTTTTTGTAACTCCGCAGGGTAATTTTTCAGAATATAACAATGTTCTCCAAAGTTGTAGAGCAGACAATTACAAACATTTTGATGTATAAATATAAGCGGCTTTCTTCTGTTCTTATGACATCACGAATTATCGAGATTTATCGTATGAAACAAAAGGCAGAGTTTATGAAATTATTTTTGTATTTTTTTTTATTTTAATGAAAAATATATTTTTTGGAATATTGAGCACGCCATCAAATCGGGCATCCAATTTTACATAAAGTCCATTTGACTCCAAATTTTAAGTTTTAAGGTTTTACCATTTTCAGGTTTTTTTAAAGTTGCAGTTTTTCAATAAAAAAACAGTAGAGTAAATGCCCATTTTTGAAAAAAAAAATCTAAAAGCTGAGAAAGTTTTGCTTTCAAAATTTTTTTGATAAGGCTTTTGTTTGCTAGGATATTAACAACCATGCAAAGATAACAAAATACGAAAAATCAGATTTTAGTCCATTCTACCGAGATTACGATTATTTCTCCCATGATCGCATTCAAATGATTTCTGTCACCTCGCAGCAAACACAAGGAAGAGAGGGAGCAATCCTCTACGAAATCGACTTTTTTAAATTTTAATTTTTATATTTTTTAACCCGTCTGAAACTTTTTTAATGCCTTTGGTATGCCCAAAGAAGCCATTTTGCATCATTAATTTGTCCATATAATTTTTCATATAAATTTGGCAGCTGTCCATACAAAATGATATATGAAAATTCAAAAATCTGTATCTTTTGAAGGAATTTTTTGATCGATTTGGTGTCTTCGGCAAAGTTGTAGGTATGGATATGGACTACACTGAAAAAATGATACACGGTAAAAAATGGTGATTTTTAATTTAACTTTTTGACACGAAAACTTGATTAGCAAAAAAAAAAAACTCTATTTTAATTTTTTTTTTATATGTTTAGGGGACGTGAAATGCCAACTTTTCAGAAATTTCCAGGTCGTGCCAAAAATCTATGACCGAGTTATGAATTTTGGAATCAATATTGATTTAAAAAAAATCGAATTATTGGACGCAAAAATTTCAAATCAAAAAGTTCTTTACTGATATTTTGATAAAGTACACCGTTTTTAAGAAAAAGCCAGTTTTAGGTAACTTCTTTGAAAATAGTCGAAGCTTTTGAAAAAATATTTTTGAAAAGCTGAGAAAATTCCCACAATTTTCTAACGTCGATATCTCAGCAATTAATGTTCCGATTTGCAATGTTAGAATATGAAACATTCGTGAAATTTTCCCATCTTTTCGAAAACAATATTTTCAAAAAAATCAAATCAAGACTAACATTTCAAAAGGGTTAAACATTCAAAATTACGCCAAACTGTGTCATCCAAGCCAAAACCTTGAAAATTTTTTTTTAATATTTTTTTAAATTATTAGCAATTCCAGCTCAAATCAGGAATTTTTCTGGTACCTTTGTACCCGACCCTCTCCGATTTCAATGAAACTTTGTAGACATGTTATCCTAGGCCTATATAAGCCATTTTTGTGTATATGGGCCCAATAGTACTCGAAAATAACATTTGAGAAGGGCGTAAGGTATTTAAATATTTTTGTATTTTGCAATTTAAAAAATACTGTATCTCAACGGCTTCGTATCAAAAAGTGGTCAAAGACAAACTTGTAGGAAATTGGACGGGCTTTCAGAAAAAAATACACTGAAACAAAAATACACGCCACTTCTATGAAATTTTTCAGTTTTTAAGTTTAAAAGTTAAATTTGATGATCATGATTTTTTTTTCGCTCAAAATTATTGAGGAAATAGCCTAAAATGTTACAAAAAGACTCACGAAAAATGCAGGATGGTATGTCTCTCCTAAAAAAATACAAAAGTCATTTACTACAACTGTTTTTTTGAAAAGTAGTCTAAAAGACAATTTTTTTCAGAATCGATAGTGGGAATCGATTTCCCAGACAATTACATAAAAGTCTTTATATTGACCATTGTCCTAAGTCCAATCCTTGGGAAGATACAGCGGTTTTAAAAATAAAAATGTTGAAAAAATAGGTTTTTTGGTGGTTTTTGGCAATTTATAAATGACAGACTTGGTTATTCAGTCTCGTAAATATTTTTACCGGAAAGCTCGTCCGATTTCCCATAAGGTTGTCTTTGACAGCATTTTAATTAAATGTTTGTATGGCTTACATTGCTCATAACTGTAAATAGAATCATTTTTTCAGTGTGGTAGAAACCTGGATAGTAAATAAACTTACGTAAATAATTTCCGGTAAAAATATTTACGAGACTGAAAAACCAAGTCTGTCATATAGAAATTGACAAAAACCACCAAAAAACCTATTTTTCAACATTTTTATTTTTAAAACCGCTGTATTTTCTCAAGGATTGGACTTAGGACAATGGTCAATATAAAGACTTTTATGTAAAATTGTCTGAGAAATCGATCCCACTATCGATTCTGAAAAATTTTGACGTTCAGACCACTTTTCAAAAAAACAGTTGTAGTTAATGATTTTTGTATTTTTTTAGTAGAGACATACCATCCTGCATTTTTCGTGAGTTTTTGTAACATTTTAGACTATTTTCTCAAAAATTTTGAGCGAAAAAAAAATCGTGACATCACCATCAAATTTAACTTTTAAATTAAAAAACTGAAAAATCTCATAGAAGTAGCGTGTATTTTTCTTTCAGTGTATTTTTTTCAAAAAGCCCGTCCAATTTCCTACAAGTTTGTCTTTGACCACTTTTTGAAACGATGCAACGGCTTCGAGATACAGTAATTTTTAAATTTCTAAATACAAAAATATTTAAAAACCTTCCGCCCTTCTCAAATGTTATTTTCGATTACTTTTAACTCCATATACACAAAAATGGCTTATATAGGCCTAGTATAACATGTCTACAAAGTTTCATTGAAATCGGAGGAGTCGTACCAGAAAAATTCCTGATTTGAGCTGGAATTGCTCTTATGTAAAAATGATTCACAAACAAAAATTAGCACGGCATTTTTTTAATTTTTGGGCATTTATGACCCATTAGGTCAGAATGGTTTAAGCCATTTTTTGCTAACTCTTCAAGCCTATTCCGCCTCCAACAGGTTGTCATCATTGAAGATTTCCTTATAAAATGGGAAATTTTAGAATGACTACATGTATTTTTTACGCCTTGTTATTCATTTAAAAATAATAATAATAAAAGTTTACATTTAGCGTTTGTTAGGTTTTTTTTTAAATTAAAAATCTAAAATTAGTTGTGATTTCAATATGGTATTCTTATTCCATTTCAAATGAAACAAAATATCTATTTCTATGTTTTTTTTTTTAAGGAACAGTTGGTCAACTTCCTGAGTTTTTTTTTTATATGGTGCTGCAGTTCAAATGGTTTGAATTTTGAAACAATAAGCAATAGGGTGAGCAATGCAGAGTAAGTATATTGGTGGTATAGAAGTGGGGAAATGACTCGAGTGGAGAACACACTTTGGAGTGTGCACGTGACTTACATGACTGCCAAACTCCTCGATCGAGCGGTGCTGACCAAAAAGTCGCTGGTTGATCCGGCCGTAGTTGTGGATGTACTCGTCGGAGTTTTCCTCCGGGATCGAACATCCCGAGCTGAGCGGACTAAAAAATTGAATTAATCGTGAGATTTTTTTTTTCTCCAGATTAAACAAATCGTTCAAAAAGGCGAAGCAAAAGGGGAGACTCACTTAATGACCTTGGGAAAGCCATTGCCCTCGTCCGGGGTGAGCGGATCGACGAAGCTGTCCGTTTCGTCGATGCTGAGCGAGGACCCGTCGCTGCCGGTCGAGCATGCCCCGGTCGACGGCGGGCTCAGCGGGGACGAGTGGACGGGCGGGCTGTGGCTGTGGCTCTGCCGGTTCTGGACCATCACCATCGAGTGGGGCCGCTGGTGGAAGGCCGAGGCCGAAGGGATCGTCCGCGGCGGTGGCATTCCGCCGCTGTTGAGGTGAAGTTGCTGCTGCTGCTGCTGGGTTGTTCCCGCTACCGTGCTGGTTTCACTCGAGGTCCTGTTGCGCGACGGAAGACTGTCGCAGCGTTCGCGGGCTATGGCGGCACCTGTTGCGGTGGAGAAAGGATTTTGTTAGTTGGAAAATCAATAAAAACCCAAAACTGACACTTTTTTATGATTGATTAAGACGACGACGCGAAATGGGGGGGCAGGGAATTTAGGGGATTTTAATTTTGTTTGTTTCTCTGGGCATCTTAAACTTAAACATCAAGCATTTTTTAAATGATGGATATCTCAATGTAAGAAGCAAAACGCGCGCGTGCTTGCGGTTAAAGGGTTAGTTGTAAAGCTTGCTGGGCTGGCTGGCTGTCCCAGGAAGGCAGCGTCTTTTAACGCAATGATTTGTTAATTGACGGTTTATGATGACAAGCTTGTAAGCACGATCAAGCAGTTTTCCATGATAATTATGCCCCCCCCCCCTTGTTGGATTCATAAGCACAAAAAAGCATATGCGATTTTTTGAAATGTATTTGTTGTACAAAAAAGGGTTGTTGATTAGAAAAAAAAAAGAATTGCATATTTTGGCTAAACAGTGATTTGGTACTCAGCATTTTAAGCTAAACATTGCTGAAGAGCGAAATAGACAACCAAAGTCATGTAAACATTTTTGGCTTATTCAAAACATATATGTTGAATTTTATTTAAAAAAATATCGCAAGACTCTGGCCTAGACGAATATGAAATCAAAGATTAAAGGAATCACTAAGATTTGTTTACCGAAATCAATTGACGATATTAACAATATTGATCTTCATTACCGACTTTCGATCAATTTTTAACGAATTCCGTTAATATTAGTCTACCGAACTGTTTTACAGTCGGAAACTCGCTCAACTTCAAGGAATTCGATAAAAAACATCCTGAATATTACCATTCAAGCCAAGGATTTCTTAGTACAGTCCAGACTCGAATAACCGAAGGCCTTGGCAAAATTTCACTTCGAATAATCAAAACTACGGATAATCGATTTCCAAAAAAATCCGTCTAGCTTAAGTATGGTCCCTAAACTACTCTAAAGTGATTGACAAATTTTTGAATCCAAGATGGTGGCCAAAATGGCGGGGATGAAACATTGAAAAACTTACTTTTTTTTAAATTTCATTGGCAATCAACCATTTAAATTTGACTAAAATGGAATCGCAGAACTTCGATTACCCCCTTCTGATAATCAAACTTCAGATAATCGAAATTCGGATAATCGAGGCTTCGAATAATCGAGTCTGGACTGTAATTTGCAGTTATTGATTGTGCCACAACTGTAACGAAACGTTTTCGCCAGGATCGGAAGCAAAATCACGGCGCTTCCAAAAACGAATATTATTTTTTTATATGACGCCTCTGGGGATTTGACGTCAAAAGTTTTGATTCATCGTCGTTCTTAGGTTAAATTATATTTCAAAATATTCTATCGGTAAAATTTGGGCTTTTTAGGTTCTCAATATTCTGTACAGAGTTTTGAGCGACCTGGCCTTACCAAATTAACTCAAGTTAAACAAAATCTTACCTCTCAAGATTTTTTTTTCTACAGAAACGATCCGGTGAGTGAATTTTGAAAAAGAAATCCGCAAAAAATATCTAAAAAATCATTTTTTTCCGATAATTCTCAAAAAATATTTTTTCTTGAAAAAGACAATAAATTGAAACTTTTATGTCAAAAATCAAGAGGCGTCTTCTCAAAAATAATCTTTACATTGAAATTGCTCAATTTTTCTGTGATGTTTCACATCAGACACTGAGTAAAGTTACATAAGCAATGTGAAATATTCGTCTTTTTTTATCAATTTTAAACACGTTACTTTAAAAAAAAAATGACATTTAAAAAAGAAATTCACGCCATCAAATTTTCAATAGTACAACAACTTTATTTGTGTAAGTATTTTGTGAGATTATTTCCTAAGATATTTTCAACTTCTGTTCTACATAGAGGGAAGTGACAAAAACCTTTTAAAATTATTATTATGGTATTGAATGAATTGAAAAAATCTCACAAAAAAAGGAATTTATAGCATGCTTATCAGAATTGTTCAGAAACGATTTGTTCTGATAAACACATGCACAGAAATTTTCTCGGGTGAGTTTTCAAAAAGCCGTAAGAGCCACCGATACTAATTTTCGTTTTTCTCCAAATTGAAACAAAATTCAATTTATTTTTAGTTTAGAGCACTTGGAGGATGTGTAGATGATTTGTAGGTTGAAAAAGGGCTTTGTTTTCCAATGGCTTTTACGTCCTTTTGAAAACTAATCCGACATATATTCAATTAAATTTAGTTTCGTTGGCATTAACTATAAAAAATAATACTGATAATTTGAAAAGATTTTAACTCAGCAAAAATAAAGTGTTAAAAACATTTATGAAACAAAACAGTTATGTCTGGCCCATAATATTATTATTTTTTAATTAAATTTGGCCTGCTGGCTTACTTAACTACAATAGTAATATTTTGGAATAGGGTAATTCTCTACCAACTCACACGAAATCGGGAAGTTGCCCCGACCCCTCTTCGATTTGCGTGAAACTTTGTCCTAAGGGGTAACTTTTGTCCCTGATCACGAATCCGAGGTCCGTTTTTTGATATTTCGCGACGGAGGGGTGGTATGACTCCTTCAATTTTTGAACATGCGAAAAAATATGTGTTTTCCAATAATTTGCAGCCTGAAACGGTGATGAGATAGAAATTTGGTGTCAAAGGGACTTTTTTGTAAAATTAGACGCCCGATTTGATGGCGTACTCAGAATTCCTAAAAAAACATATTTTTCATCGAAAAAAAAAAACACTAAAAAAGTTTTCAAAATTCTCCCATTTTCCTTTACACAAGGGAAGGGTCATTTTTTCATTTAAAACAACATTTTTCATTTTAAAATTCATTTTATAAGTTTTTTCTAACTTTGCAGGGATATTTTTTAGAGTGTAATAATGTTCTACAAAGTTGTAAAGCAAACAATTACAAAAAAAAATATATATAAACATAAGGGGTTTGCTCATAAACATCACGAGTTATCGCGATTTTACAAAAAAAAAAAAGTTTTGAAAAAAATAGTTTTTGTGTTTCTCTTTGTTTAGTCGTCCGTATCTGTCGCGGGTGACGATGAACGTCCATGATCGACGACGCCCAACATTTTCAAAACTTGTTTTTCGTAAAATCGCGATAACTCGTGATGTTTATGAGCAAACCCCTTATGCATTTTTGAAATTGCCTACTCTACAACTTTGAAGAACATTGTTATACTCTAGAAAATAACCCTGCAAAGTTAAAAAAAACAAGAAATTTTAAAATGAAAAAAAATGTTATAAATAAAAAAATGACCCTTCTGGGTCAATGTAGATTCGAAAAGTACATTAACATGTTCCAAAAAATTCTGCAGTCGAGTAACGGAAAATGGGAGAATTTTTAAAACATTCTAAGTGTTTTTTTGATGAAAAATACGTTTTTTTCGGAATTCTGAGTACGCCATCGAATCGGGCGTCTAATTTTGCATAAAAGTCCGTTTGACACCAAATTTCTATCCCATCACCGTTTTAGGCTGCAAATTGTTGAAAAATACCTCTTTTTTCGCATGTTCAAAAATGGAATGGGTCGTACCGCTCCTCCATCACGAGATATCAAAAAACGGATCTCGGATTCATGATCAGGGACAAAAGTTACCCCTTAGAACAAAGTTTCACGCAAATCGCAGAGGGGTCGGGGCAACTGCTGTGTGAGTTGGCGGAGAATTACGCAATATGTAATTGTTTTAAACAAAAAAGTAGTCAAAATTTCCAAAAAAAAATCCTTGGGTCTTTATAAACTACTAAATATTTCACAAATGCTATATAATCTTTAAAAATCTGTATGATTGTCAAAACCAGTGCTTAGCTTGGTATTAATTTTCGAAGCGTTGATATTTTTAAAATACAAGACTGATGTTTTTTAATACTAAAATTTCTTAATTTGCAATTTAGCTCTAACGAAGCTAAATTTGTAAAAAAAAAATCAAAAACAAAAACATTTAAGTATGCAGTCAATATTTTATTGAAATAAAAAGAATCATCGATGTTAGTGCATTTTAGCCACAACAAAAAAAGTTTTAGGTCGTTTGCCACCCATATTCTAAGGTGATTCAAATAGAAAATTCTAATTTTCAAAACAATAATGTTATTGAAAAAAATGATGATTTTTACATGAAAATTCTATTACAATGTTGATGTTTATTTTTTTTGTTTTTGTATTAAATTCTTAAGATTTCACAAAAAAGAAAAAAAGGTGAATATCGTGTGAAGTTAAATTTTGGCGAGGATTGCGGATTCCTGAGTTTGGACTGTCATTGTTTGTGGTTGACTTGGAATGCTGAAAACTTGTTTTTTTTTTTAAATAAACAACTTTAGCAAAAGTTGCTCAAGTCTGAGAAAATTTTGATTATCGCTGATATCGTCATCGATGATGATGAACATAAATATTATCGTTATTGTTTCGACGACAAAGATGATTTTACGATATTAACCAACTTTATTAAAAGGTAATTATCATAGGTGAAGGTATCCGTTTGCAATAAAGCAATGCTTTTGCAATCGTTGGTATAGCTGCGGGAAAAAATACAAGGGGGTGCACAACATAAATTACATTAAAACACTAATAAGGGTCAACACAAACAGACAAAAAAAAAACACGCAAAACTACATTTAAACATACACGCATTATCACAAAAGTTAACAATTCTGCGCTGGAAAAATTAGGGCGTACATTTTTAGCACTAGAAATACAATGAATGGTGGCAAAGGGTGAGCGTGATTGTGCGATGATTGTGCTGGGTGATATGGTGCAAGGTTTCCCCGCAAAGATCTACAAGCCTCCCCCGGGCAAATACATACTCCTCCTCGATCCCGACCGTCCCCCTCCACTGCGACATCTCAACGTGGCCGGCGGCGACTCGCCATTGCTCGGACTCGGCGTACCACCCTCCATCGTCCCGCCGGCCACGCTGGTGGCGACCTTTAGCGCGGCCAGCTGCTTACTGCTGGCGAGATTCGAACTTCGCAGCAGCCGCGAAATGAACTGCAGATTTGCAGGGGGTTGTTCCGTTGCGGATTCCGCCGACGGTGGGGCTTCTTCATGTCCATCGGGAGATACTTTTGGTCCTCGATGATGCTCTCCATCGAGCTGCGGGACTGCGGCGTGCCGCTCTGGCCAATCAACGTGGACGAGTCGTAGCAGGTCGTCGGTGAGGACGCCGACGATGGCAGATACGAGCATGATTTATTCATGTTTTCATAGTCCTGCCCGGGTGGTGACGGGATGGTCGTGGAGGTCGGCGTTGCCCCAGCGATGGTGCCACCGTGCAGGGGACATAAATTATAGTGATGATGGTGATGACCGACGACGATGACCGGCATCGACGGACAGGTGCACCGGGCCGATGCCGCTATCGACAGGCTGGACGATTGCTGGTGTTTGCGGTTTGATTGCTGCTGATAGGACGACGACGACGACGACCCATTGTTGTAATTGTAACCTCCGCCGGTGGTGATCCGGATTGCCGTTTCCTCCGTCAGCGGTAGGGACCGGGTCCGGTGGTGCACGGGTTGGAGCGTCGAACCGAGCAGTATTCGTTGCGGCTGCTGAACTCCACCACCGGTAAAGCTAGGATTGCTACTAACGCTGTTGCTGTTGCTGTGGTTGTGAAGGATGTTTGTGGTGGTGGTGGTGCTATGGGGAGAATGGCTTAGCATAGGGGTAGCGCTTGGTAATGATAAAGCTCTTTGATGGAATATCACGGCGGATGTAACTGCGGATAAGAGAATGGGAAGGGAAGAGATAAAAGAAGAAAAACGAAAAAAATAACGTCACACAAACGGATCACAAAACACAATAAACGCAACAAGTGGAGAAAAGAGACGCGAAAAAGTTGGGTGGAAAATTAGTCGAAAAAGAGTACAAACGAAACAACAGTGTGAGTGGGGTAAAAGAATGAGAAGATGTTTTCCGAAGAACAGAGAGTCAGAGAAGAAAAGCAAAGAATGTGAGAAAAGACTGAAACTGGAACAAATTTGTCAACAACGAACGAAAAGAAAAAATCTGGTGGAAATCGTCGTTTTGTAAGGGCGCAAAATTGTACGAAGTCGATGTAACGATGTAAATCGAATGTTGTGAAAACGTTTAGTTGAGTCAATTTTAGTAGTTTTTGATTCACGATTATTGATAACACGATTAAATCCGTAGTAACAGTTCAAAAGGCCTTTCCTTGCTTTTCTGACTAAAGAAAGGTATAGTATTTTTTAACAATTTTCAAATATTTTCTAAAACTGGTCAAAAATTTAAACAACACACGAGTATATCTTTATCAAAAAAAATCTTCAAAATTTAATTCGTTAACAATGTTTGTTATTCTTGAAAATAATAAATTTAAATGAAAATTTTATGTTAGTTTGTAGAATTCTACTAAAAAAGTTGTGATTGATGTACTTTGAAGCAATATTGTAATGATTTTCTAAAATAAACATGGCCGCCAAAAGCCTTTGGCCTTTAATTGGAATTATTCTAAACATTTCAAAATCCAATAAAGAAATTGATAATGGCAAAAAAACGTAATTCTAGATTTAATACAGAACGGATTCATTAATTCGAATGTCCGCTAATTCGAATTTAAAAGCTCTCAACATTCAAAACTGATATACTAACGTAAGGTGCTCAATGGAATTACATACAATCTTTTTACGGTTATGGTACAGTTAAAATAATATAGAACACTCGAGAAATCATAACCGTAATTGTTACTTTCATATTTGATTTTTCCAATCGGTGATTCTGAAATTAATTTTTCCCAAAAGCAGCGATAGAAAAATCATCATCAAAAGAAAAACTATGGACGTTCATCAAGAGAAAAAATCCGAAGGAAGCACTAAAAAGAAACTAAAAAAAATCATCTTCTTGATTATTCGGCGAAACATCTTTTTCACTACCGTCTTCTGGGGGTGAAACAGGACACATCGGGCGAATTGGGAAAGCTGTTTACCCTTGTTACTGCACGATATTTGGATGTTTTTGATTGTTTTCGGATAGAGTAGACACCGATCAATAAAAATAGTGCATCGATTTCCAAATTTCAAGTTTTTAAGTGCTCTAAAAGTTATCATTTCGCATCTGAAATTTGGAAAAAAAATATTGAGAGGATAGAAAAAAAAACTAGGTATAAAACATAATTTGTTTTGGCCTGAAAGTCTTTTCTGTATGTTGAATAAAATTTCGAATCTCAAGCCAACGAAAGGAAGCATAATTGTATTATAGCATTTAAATTTTTATGAGGTAAAACCAAATAACCAATCAGAAAATAGAACAATTTTTAAAGTAGAATTTTATTTTCAAAGCTATAAGATTGAAATAAATATTATATTTTTTTGTCTTCCAGAATTGGATATTTGTTGCTTGAGGTACACTGCCGTTCTACGCATAATTGTCCCATGTTCAAAAAAGTGCAACTGAGAAAAACGCGATTGAAATTTTTCGACCGATTTCTGTGTTTCTACGCATAATTGTCCCGTGGGTTCCTATTCGCCCTATGTGTCCCTAATCACCCCAGTTAGCAGTTTATCACCTTTATTTGTGATTCTCTTGCTTTATAAAAGGTAAACAAGACATAATGTTTAGTAAAACTAATGATTCCGTGTAAGAAAATACTTGGTGGGACAATTATGCGTAGAAGTTTAACGATGGGACAAACAGACTTGGTGTTGTTTTTAATGAGTTTCCGAACAAAGTACCAGATTTTATGTGTTTTTCTTAAAGTACACATCAAACTAAACTTAAAAATGTCATAAAGTCAAAATCGACCAAAACTGACATGGGACAATTATGCGTAGAACGGCAGTACAACCTTGTAATAAAATGATAAAATTTTAAAAATTAAAAAAATAGTAAAAAATAAAAAACTTCATCTCTTTAGAAAAAAACCAGTGCTGAAAATTGAGAAACATTTGAACAATAGACTGTAAAAAATATACCGGGAAGATACACAGTAAAAATGTAGAAAATATGAAGGCGTCAATCTGCTACATTTCCATGTAATTTTACTTAAAATAATGTGTAAAAAAATAAAAATGAGTAATTTGTCAAATATGCAAGTTTAAGCAGTTTCAAATAAAAAAACAGAAAATCATCTTGCACCGGTAGAATTTGGATTTTTTCTATGCAATTTGTGAGTTTTGCAGATAAGTTTAGGTAAAATTACTTTAGGTAGAGGTAAATTTTCACCAGAAAATTTTCAATACGCCGCTTTTTAACTATTTTTACTTTGGTTTACTAAGATTAAAATTTGATGGTAATATTCCCTCTTTTTTATATTTTTACTAAAAATAAGGTGTAAAAAGCTCCACATTTTTTAACACCAATATATAAAGAATTTCTAAAACAAAATGAATTGATAATAATGTGATTTTTTTTGATTATATGACATTATTTTAAGTATTTTATGGTTTATTTTAAACTTCAAACCACTTTGTTCCATAAATTCGAAAATTCACCAGTCCCGCAAAAAAATGTTCTGGGCATACCTTTTCGATATGCCACTTCTTTAATTTAGTTATAATTGAGTTATTTTTATTAAAAAATGTTTTGTTGATGATGGGAATATAATTCTTATCACCATACGAAAATTATAGTCCAGTTTTGAAAATTTTGATTTTTGTTTCATATATAAGCCATCATATATAAGCATGATCATATTGATGAACTGTGAAGAAAATGTTTGCACACAATCAGTATAATCAATTAGCAATAGAGCAATTCTCTACCAAAACCGGAAATGGTTTTTATTTGTATTTTTTTATTTGGCTTAAACTTTGTGCGATTTTCAATGTTAAAACATAAAACATTCGTGAAATTTTCCGATCTTTTCGAAAAAAATATTTTGAAAATTTTTAAATCAAGTCTAACATTTTAAAAGGGCCAAACATTGCATATTACGCCCATTTAAAATGTTAGTCTTGATTAAATTATTTTCAACATATTTTTTTCGAAGAGATCGGAAAATTTAACGAATGTTTCATGTTTTAACATTGAAAATCGAACCATTAGTTGCTGAGATATCGACATTAGAAAATGGTGGGTTGTTTTGGTGAGATTTATAAAACTTCAATTTTCGTGTTTCTTTTTCTTAAAGCGGTCCTATCTTAGCAACCCGAGGTCCAATCTTCAATGTCTCTTAGACAATTTGATAGAAAATTTTCAGAACTTAAAAAAAAATAAATCTGGAGATGGTCACTCATGGTCACTATTTAAAAAAAACGAAAAGCTTCAAATATTTCGCTAAAATCAATCTATCGGTGGCTATATTTTGAAAACGGAGCCCTTTATCAAAAAATCTAAAAAGTAATTTACAATTGCTAATTTAATATTACATTAAAAAATAAGGTCAAATTTGTATTTGCATAAAACTTCGATTTTTTCCAAAAAAAGCTATTTTTTCAAAAATTCATTACTCGGCGGCAGATTTTTTGACCATGTTTCTATGGCTCAAAAGTTGCGGATTTTTGTCCCCTAAAACATATCAAAAAATCTCGAAAATCAAAAAATACGTATTTTGGGAAATTGAGTTTCAGTGAAAAAAAGTTGATCAAAAAATCTGCATTTTTTTTGTTCCGTGTACCTATTTTTTCTCAATAGTCCTCAAAAATACCTACAACTTTGCCGAAGACATCAAATTGATCAGAAATTTCATGATTAATATTTTCTCAAACTTCGAAGGAAAAACCTCAACATGCTGAAAATGCAATTAGGAATAATTTACAAAGGTGAAAGATTAATTTACACTTTACACAAAGACAAGAATAAAATATCTGCAATTTTGTCAGTTTATGTCCAAGTCTATTGTCTTCGACGATTTCCATCTTTTCGAACGCTTTTGTTCAATAAAAATTACTTTTTTCCAAATACACTTGAACACTATTTTATTTCAAACTCAAATATTTAAATTATTATAGAAAGTCACCCAATTATCACCATAATCGCCCAAAACCCGCTCACAGTCATAGTTGTGAGGGTAGACTTAATCGACGAACGAAAATTAAAAAAAAGAGAGTAGCTAAACAGGTGTGAAAAACGGGGTAAACGTCAATGTTAGTCACATGTGTAATTATCACCACACAATTAGGGACAGAGGTGGAGGGGTTGGGGGGGTAGGAAGACAGATCAGCAAGACGAAAACAAAACAGCAAAAAATAAAAAAATAAATTAATCAATGATCAAACCGAGCTGATAAGCCGAGCGCATGAATGGGTGAAGAAAGAGAGAGAGGATGATGATGATGATTGAGAAGCGATGAGTCGGCGAACGGGCGAGATAACCCGGGGTGAGTAAATTTACATCAATTTTGCATATACGATTAGAGTGTCGGTCTTCTTCTTCTTGGGGGTCCGGTTTTTGACGAAGCGATCTTGGTAAGTGCCTCATCCCCTTGTCTGTCGTGTCAGATAGTGTGGGGCACTTAAGGAGGCAACATTGTTGCTAATTGTTAGTGATGGTTGTTTTTTATCTAGTTTATTTTTATTTGCAACATAAACATCGTAACTGATACCTGTGATAGTGGAAGAAGTAGGGTTTGAGTAATTAACTGAGAGGAGGATACACACATTTTAGTTGGTTGGTTAACTCCGAACATTACTCAGAGTACTTAACTAAACTAATGTATATTAGTGACCTTTGGTTGGCTGTTCAAGTTCAGTTAAGCTACTTTGTATTAATGGTTACGACTTAGTACAAACTTGTACTTTTCATGTATCAACAATGTTTTAATGAAATATTTTAATTTGTAATGAGCTGCTTTTAACTATATTTTCAAAATGTATATTTTTAAATGTTTTTAACGATTTATGTTCATTATTAGATATAGCTTGTTTAAGTGTTTTTTTTTATCAATATGCTTCTTATGTTGATTCCTTTAATAATATGATTTGAAAAACTGATACTGAAAAATAAATGCTTCAGTACAAACAATGTAGGTTTCAACTACCAAAATCGACGACCCTGAAATCAAAATTCAGCAGCCCCCCCACCCAGAAATTCGGCTACCCGCCGAGTAGCAAACTCGTTCGTACCAGGCCAAAATTTCGCAAGCCAGCAGCGCCACCACGGTCGTCGTGCCGAAAAAGGCAGGCAATTTATAGCGACAATTAATAGCCGAGCAAATCCAATTAAGCCTTATAAAAAAGCATAATTAATTGTTGTACCAATTCTCCACACCTCGAGCGGGCCCGCGCCAAGCAGCGGGTTTACTTAGTATTATTTTCGACGGTTTTTTTTGTGGCTCGTTGCTTCCCGTGGTTTTGTTTGAAGGGAAAAGAAAATGTGTACAAAACAAAAGTTACTGCAAAAAACAAACTTCCGTTTTTCGGGGTGGTACTTGTTTGGGCGGCGAATTGTGTTTGCAAGCAAAACAATGAATGTCTAAAGATTTGCTACAAGTAAGCAAATCGCCAAACAGACCGGAAACAACAAATAGTGAACAGTGGGATTCAACCTTTGGGAGGGAAGCACCGTTTGGAGCTGGTGGTTGGTGTGACAACTTTTTTGCTGAATTTCTCCAAATGCTGTTTAGAGGCGTAAACCAGAAAACGATAAAAATAAAATTATACTGCACAGCTAGACAAATACTATAAACAAATTAAACATTTCAAATACTTTTGAAAAATTTCACCTTAAATTTCCTAAAATTTCAGATAATTTTCAGAGTTTTTTTTTTGAAAAGGTCATTTAAGCTATTGTGTTTCATAAGTTTTTAGGACCTTTTTAAAAACTCTAAATTTTCATTAAAAGAGGTATTATTAACATTATCAAATTGCAAACCTTCAAGATTTATCGCAAATTCATATCAAACTGCAAAATCAAACTTTTCAGCTTTCTTATTATAATCCTTATCAATTCCTGTCTTGAAATTTAAACTTAACTAAGGCAATTGAAAAATTTCAATTGAAGATTTGTCCCACTCCCCCTACAAAAATTGTAAAAAATAAGGGGACAAAACAATATTATATTACATGTATTTTTGTATTTTTAATTAATTAGGGAACTATTAGATTTTTTGTAAATTTTGAATGTTGGGACCATAGATCGGATTTATGAAAAAAAAAAAAAACATTTTCATTAGTCCTTTGACATTTTGTCAATTTTCGATACTAATAATGTTTTGAGCGTTTTGTGATATTTTTTGCTTCAAAATTTTTAAAGTTGGGTTTTAGTTTTTAACCAAGTGAATTTTTTTTTCTGCGTTTATAAATATTTCAATTTCAAACCAACTCTCTACGTTTTCTAAAATAGACTAAACTGTATTTTTTATTATTTTGATGCCATATTTGCATCATTTGTTTCTTCCATTTAAGTCCAAAGAAAGGTGCTATGCAAATATCAGAAAATCTGTATCTTTAGGAATTTTTTGATAGATTAGAAGTCTTTGGTAAAGTTTTTAGGTAATGATGAGGACTATTAGAAACAAATAGGTGTAGGGAAAAAAAATACCATTTTTACACTTTTTTTAGGGAAGTAGGGAAAAATACCATTTTTTCAAAAAACTCGATTTTGACATACTTTACGTCCTTCGTTTTATATTTTTTGATGTTTTAGTGGACAAAAAGTGAAAATGTATGAGCTGTTACATAAGGCGGAAAAAAAGTATTTTTTGGAAAGTACAGCCAAGCCTCGGTTTAGCACCGCATATGGGGGATGCAAAACCGAGGCGTGCATAACTGATGCACAGAGCTTATAGGATTTTGGCTATATGAGAGACATTGGCTATAATCGTATGAAAAATCATGCAAACATCATTTTTTTTTTAGTTTTTTGGAATCGGGATGATGGCAGCTGCCGAGCTCCCGTGGTCTAGTGGTACGGGTTTCGCTTTGTAAGCGGAAGGTCGATGGCTTGAAACCCATCTGGCGAGGCAAAAGGGGTAGGTGGCGGTCGAGAGGGGATTTCGGCTGCTGCGGGAATTGATTTGTCAAGTCCCAAGCCTCCCCAAACCCATCACATCCAATCTCTCGGACGATCTGTTGGCGACTGAGTCTGAGCGTTGAAGAACTCTGCAGCAATACACAGAGAAGAGCTTCAAATGCTACTTTCGACTCGGTCACATGCTCTCAGGCAAAATTCGAGCTGAAGATTGGGCTATATGATCGGTAACGATCTCTAGATGGGTCAAAAATAAACGAGATTTCCTCAATCTCGCTCATCTCCACGTCTTCGGATCGGTCTCTCGTGCTCGTGTGGCATGGCATTGAGTGATTGGTTTGGGGAATGAGAGGGGCAACTGCTCGAATAATTCGTCAAAAACTGTCTCGCTCAAACAATAGCGCTACGGAAGACGATCGTTCGGCAGGCTGTGTATAGCAGCAAAACAGAAAACCTGAGAACAGATCATACTACAATAGATACGCAAGTGTCGCAGTGGTCCGTGTCTGTTCACAGTAAAAAAAAAAAAAATGGCAGCTATCCATTGCAATAATCATTACATGAAAATTTTCACAAAAATACGTATTTTCCTTGTATTTTGAAAATGCAATATTTTAATTTAAAAAAAACCCAAAATAATTGTTTTTGCAATATGAGTTGAGTATCAAATGATCGGTTTTTTTTTCATACATTTAAAATTTCGAAACATTTTTTTAAAAGCCGTAAACTGGGGTCAATCGGAACACACGATTAGAACAGACTCAGACCAACAAAAGGTGTACATCCATTTTCAAATTTAAAAGCTTTAAGTGCTCTTAAAACTGCTGTCCCTATTCAGACTGTAGTCCCGATTCGCCCCAGATTACGGTACTATTTTGTTTTACAAAACTACGTATTTTCGAAAAAATACTCAAAATTTCAGTTATTTCTGTAGGGGTATCAAATGAATGGGATTTTTCATACATTTCGAATGTAATAAAAAAAATGTGAGTATACAAAAATTGTTCACAAAAGTACGTTTTTTTGGAAAAAAATACTTCAAATTTCATTTTTTAACAATATGGGTATCAAATGATCAGAATAATTTCATACATTTCGAGTGTTATACAACATTTTTTGAAAATACTCAAAATCTTCACAAAACTACGTATTTTCGAAAAAAGGTACTCCAAATTTCAGTTTTTTGAAATATGAGTATTGAACGATCGGGATTTTTGCATTCATTTTGAAAGTTATAACCCATTTTTTTGAATTGCAAAAAAATACAAACGTACGTATTTTCGGAAAAATACTCAAAATTTCAGTTCAGTTTCAGGGTACCTAAGATTGAAATTTTTCATGCATTTCGGAAGTTATATGTATTTTTTGACGGTACTCGAAAATTTCACAAAACTACGTATTTTCAAAAAACTCAAATTTAAAGTTTTTTACATTATGGGTATCAAATGATCGGGTTTTTGTCACACGTTTCGGAAGTTATAGTACATTTTTTTTGAAAATACTCAATTTTTTTAACAAAACTACGTGTTTTTTTTTCGCAATATGGGTAACAAATGATCGGATTTTTATCAAACATTTCGAATGCAACAAATTTTGAAATTTTGAGTATTGATTCGAAAAAACGTAGTTTTGTGAAAATTCGGAAAAAAAATCCGATCGCTTGATATTTTGAGTTTTTTTTTCGAAAAAACCTAGCTTTGTGAAAATTTTGAGTATTTTCAAAAATAATGTTATTATATTCGAAATGTATGAAAAAATCCCGATTATTTAATACTCATATTGTAGAAAACTGAGATTTCCAAAAAAAAGTGTCCTCGTGGTTTGTGGATGGTTCCATTGTGTTGGCCTTTTTAAGGCAAAAATTCTGTTACAGAATTTCACTATACAAATTTAGTGTTCTTGTCTAAATTTGATCAGCAAAGTAAGACTTTGAGTTAGTTTTAATAAGCAGAGTATGACTATTGAAGGATTTAAAAATGACCTAGACTAGATCTTTTTCATTTTATAAAAATAAACTGTTATTAATAGTTAAAACACTTCAATAGAAGATCAAATAGGGGAAAAATACCCATTTTAACCACTCCAAGCCGTTCGACCAATTCTCATCACTTTTGCCGTTTTCCGCTATCAAATCAACATTTTCAGATGTATCAACAATGGAGAGTTGCTTGCTCATTTTTATTTGAGCTATTTATTACTTTGGAACAGTCAAAATCACTTTTTGAAAGCTGTAATTCATGATCAAAGTGCTGATAGGCCGATAATAGAAATAGGCTGAAAAAGGGTATAGTTCCCCTATTAATTTCAAAATAGAAAGCAATAACAGAAAAATGTCTTTGCAAAAAGAAACGCCGTTAGCATATTTTTTTTTAAATTTATCATTATTTCAAAATTATATGAATTTCAAAAAACTAATTTCAATAATCAGAACTTGCTAAATGATGCCCATGCAAAATCAATCGAATGAATCAATCATGCCCACCTTCTGCCCATCTCATCTCGCATCGCACTCGTGGTCATACTCAACCTCAGTGACATTGCCTCAAGTACCTGAAATCGAGTGCCTCCGCAAGGAGTTCCTCAGCCGTCTCAACGGAATCGTCGACAGATACAGCGGATTTCCGCAGTTGTTCCCACCGCCGGAGCTGCCGCCGCTGCTGTTACTACCACCGCCCCTCCTCGTCAACACCCCCAGCGAAAGGGACGAGCCGCGGGCGGCAGCCTGACTACCCGTGGACAGTGGCGTCGGTGGGGGCAGCATGGCACCACCCCCGCATCCCCCCACGACGGCCACCGCAGCGGCCCTCATCGAGGCCGTAATCGCCGTCTGGATGCTGGCCGTCGACGAGCAACAGGACGACGAATCGGAACTCCCGGAGCTGCCTCCGTTGGCCAACGAGGCTTGCTGCTGCTGGTGGTGGGTTTGTGGCTGGTGATACCGAGGGTACTTGCTCAGTGAGGACGATGGCGACGGGGGCAACATCAGGGCCGTCGACGAGGGTTCACCGGCTTTGGGGGGGTTTTGGTTTTTTTTAGGGGGAGTTTTGTTTGGTTGTTTTGAATTTTGATTTAGGAAGAAAGAAACAGAGAAAGACAGAGATATTTGATGATCAAAGGATTTTTTTTTTATTCAAAAAAATCTTTTTGGAAAGAGGAAGAAAATTTTAAGCAAAACTTTCAATTCAAACGAATGGCAAAGGAATCAATCTAAGCCAAAAGTAGATATAAAAAACAGGGAAAAGCCAATTCCATAAAGTAAAAATCGTGTATATGTATAATTGCGTATGTGTCTGGGTTGTGTTCTGTAAGGATTCTGGAAACCGCACACCTCTTTTTAGGGGGAAAATCCTTGCAGTTTCAGAGTGCAATCTCAACTATTTACTTGGTAGAAAGAGAGAGGGGGAAAACCGATGTGTTTTCAAATGGATTGGTTATGAATATATGCGATTGAGATGAGCAACAGAAGAGGCAAATTTTGGGGAAAGATGGGCACACTGTTTACATAAATAAATGACTGATTGAGTTGGATGTTTCCAGTTAAAACAATGCCATTGTGATACTCAGAATGAATGGATTCTAAATATTTTGTCGATTAGATTTGAACAAAATGCAAAAACATTCCATATTGTGTCACTAGTTTAAATTCCGAACCCAAAAACGCCGACCGTGTCCGCGACTTTATCTCTCTCATGTTCTCTGTCTATTAGGCCATTAGAGAACACGAAAAAGAAGCACATGATGTCGAAGAAAAAAAAATACACCAGAAATATATTCACCAATTAGCAATTCTCGCCAGTAAAACGAGTAGTACTTCATTTCGGATTCATAGCTCATAGCAAAATACCGACTAATTATTCGCTCGTACAGAACGGGAGATAAAATATTTCCACGCCAACGGCAAACGGCGCAGAATTGCTGTTTAGCTCTGTAGCGGAGGTCGAGGTTCGTGGGAAAATGAAATACATAAAACGTTAATCAATCGGAGTAGGGTTGCCAGCTCTTTAAATAAAAAAAATATAAGGAAAAGTATTTTAAAAAATATTTACGTTGAATATTTCTAAAGTAATTTTACATTAAAATTAAAACCATCTGAACGGTAGGATAATTTATCTTGAGAGGCTATATTGTGTGACAGGGATGCCCGAGATTAAAGTTTTAATAAACTGTTTTATAACTCAGGGGGCTTTCAAACATATCCAACGAAGCAAAAAAACGTCTTAGAAAATTGTTCCCTTTAAAATTTTACCCAGCCAAGTGTTGAACCATTCGCACTCTTATCTTAAGACAGGGTTGTCAGTTATTAAATCTTTATCATTTAGGGAATAGGCCTTAAAAATAGTAGTTTAAGTAGAATAGTAAGACGATTTCGGAATATCATAAATTGAAAATAAAACAAAGTAATGATAACCTGAGATAGGGTTGCCAGATCTTCGATAAATTTTCCCTCAAGGCTTATAACTATTTTTTTTAACGAATGATTAAGTTTGCAAAAACAGTTCTCTCATAGAAACACCGGACTATAGCCGAAATCATGGATTGTGATTGGACACTAGGGGTGGCCAGAAAAAATAACCCCCTT
The DNA here is from genome assembly GCF_015732765.1 of Culex quinquefasciatus. Taxonomy (NCBI): domain Eukaryota; kingdom Metazoa; phylum Arthropoda; class Insecta; order Diptera; family Culicidae; genus Culex; species Culex quinquefasciatus. Next base: position 162,769,299 of record NC_051862.1, read on the forward strand.
CGCCACGAGTGGAAAACGATTTTTTAAGTTATTTTAAGCATCTGTGCAAATTTTGAGCGAAATTGGTTGAGATTTACCCATTGATACCCGAGCCTAATGCTGTGCAAAAAAAAAGATTTTTCATACAAAAAATAAATTTTTAAATCACTAAATACTCTTCAGGATCGAGTTTTACTGCTTCTACAGGTTCTACAAAGTTTAAAATTATTAAATTTCCAATAAGAATCTCACTTTTGGGAACATTTAGAAGTAGCGTTCCGTGTTTTTCATACATTTTTCCGATTTTTACCATACAAACATCATCATCAAGTATTACTGGGTAAATGTCGACCGATGTAGCTTATATTTGGCCCAGAGTCCCAAAAAGGATCAAGGAACAATATTCTGCTGAAGAGCGAGGTTTTGGAAATGGTCCCATATTCTTGGCAAGTGGGGTCGGTATTTATATGGAAAAGAGAAATTTTAAATCTGATCCGATTTGATGTCCTCGGTAAAATTGTAGGCTATGATAAAGACATTAAAATAAAAATAATTGGACCACGAAACAAACCCTGAAGTTATCATTTTACTTTTGATTACTAAAAAATGAATTTCCAAAATACGTATTTTTTTCAATTGGTTGAAAATGTTGTAAGGGGAATATAGTAAAAGGCAATATAGTTTAGGATGGTGCAAAACCTGGTACCAGAGATATGAACTTATTTAAAAAATAAAAGTAAAAAATCAAAATCAAAATCAAATTTTCCATCCAGAATGCTATTTAGGGACCATCCATAAACCACGTGGATAATTTTTTTTTGCAATTTCAGTGCCTTACCCTCCTCCCTCCTTATGGAAAATTTCCATACGAAACCAGGTGCCCACGTGGTTTAAGAATGGTCCCTTATAGGGTTTTTAAGGGTACATGATCCGACTACTGATTGCTGAGACATCTTTTTAGAAACGAAAAATTGTGAAAAGTGAGTTTTCCCCAGTGTCACCTGTCCACAACAACGTCTTAAGCTTTGAAATTCGAATCGATAGTTGCCTATAAATCGTCTGTTGAAATATTAGGACTTATTAGGAGACACTGAGAAAAAACATATTTCCAATTTTAAAAAATATTAAAGACTGTATCTTAGTAACTAGCAGTTGATCTTAGTTGATCAACCAGGACTTAAAAGGAAAATTCCAGGAAATTTTCGCAGCTTTTCGGAAATATTTTCTGCGAAATATTTTGAATATTCCCCTATAAATATTTATGCCTGCACACAATATTTTTGAAATGCAAAAAAACACGATTTAAAAAAACCTAGAAAAAATCCTAAACCTTAAAAATTGTGCATTTAAGCAATTCGAAATTTGATTTGCATTGAAAACATTTTTTTTTCAATTCTGAATAACCGTATGATTGATATTTAAAAAAGAATCCTAACTTTTTTTTTAATTTCATTGCTCCGAAACCAGATGTTACATGATTGAATTCAAAATAAACATGCATTTTTGGAGTGATTGCATTGATAAAAAGTTAAAGATATATAGTAATAATCATTTTAAACTTCATTTTAAAACATTTGAATTTAAAAAACATTATTTTAACTTCATTTCGAATTTGTTATTACAAAATTAATTTGTTTTATTAACTGAATTTAGTTTTTAACATATATCATAAGTTTTTTTTCAAAGATGAAATAAAAAAAATTAAATTTTATTTAGAAAATGTTATTTTTTTTTAATAAGAGAGATGCAATCAGTTGATTAATTTCTTCCCAATTTCCCCTAACCATTAAGGAACGGTCACTGCTGGAAGTGAAAAAATAACAACATGACCTTCCCCCAGCAGGCTCTGCCTCGGACTCCCATCCCAGGATCATGTTTTTGAGTTACAGTTTATAGAAAACGCTAAGAAACAGACGAAAAAAAACGAAGCGCAGTATTAATTGAATTTCGCCAAGAGGATCACCTCATTGGCATTCTTTGCAGCACGTCATAAGCCGGCTTCAGTGACAGAGAAACTCTTTAAAGTTTTTTTTTTCAGATATTTAACAAAAAAGTTTTTCTCTATTTTAGCTAAGCGGATGTGAAATAGCATTTTACGATGACGGTTTTGGATAAGTACAATGAAAACTCATTTTTGCAGTATTAGTATGACATGATTTGATATGATTGTTTGTGCAGTGATTATGAAATTCAGTGTTTTGACGGTGACGGTGAGTTGTAATTGTGATTTAACGAGTGTTTGCTCTGATATAATTGGTTTGTACAGTTTCTACACACTATTGTAAAAAATCAGCGCAGAATTGTTATCTTTCTGAAACGTTATTGTATTATTAACCACGCCAACATGCATCTACACTTCCAACTACACACATACATACAAAAATTGTTCTTTTATCGCTCACACCATGCCTCACGAGAAAAACATCAACATGCAATTTCATCTTATTTAGGGCAATGAGCTCTTGCTTTGGCGAGGGATTTTTTGTTTTTTTTTGTGTTTGCTGAAATGAACAGATTTTTCATGAACAGCGGGACAAATAGACGGAAAGCATAAGGAAAGTTTACAAACTGAAAGGATATTTTGGCTGGATGCTTTAGAAAACAATACAGTATATTTGTTTTTACAATTTTGAAGCTGTTTTGCGTAACGATTCGACCAGGATGGAGTGAAATCATAAGTTGGTTTCTCTTTATGAACATGACTTGTTCAAACAATGATCTTGAAGATTTTGTTCGACCTACGTTCTTTTGTAGGTTTGAATTTTATATACTTCATTTTTAAACAGTTATGCTCTTTTCACAGAAAAACAAAAAAATAACATTATCAACAGTTACAGATAAAATTATTATACATTACAATTTTTCTAAACTTGCACTTTTTTTATTGTATTTTATTTAATGTAAACAAGAATATATATAAAAAAATCGGTATTTATTGCTGAATTTGGCAACACTTATTATTTCACTCCTCTGTCCATAATCGCATAACTGTCGTAACGATGAATATCCGTTTGCTTGAAGAATCTGTTTTTTTTTTAAATTCCATTTTTGTGTATTTTTTTAACTATTTCTGCATGACACTTTGATATTTCCAGAAATATTTGGTTTTGAATCAACAAAAAACAGTGGTACTTAATGAAAAACAAAAAGATTAATTACAATAATACTTTAAAGTTATTAGAACGAATTTCTACATTTTTTTTATTTTTTATGATGACGATTCTAAAAATTTCAATAAATTTCCGTTATTTCCCTAAAATGCTCAAGTCTTGATATTTGCAAAATTAATGTCAAACAGAGCAAGTTTTATTGTTGTTGAATCATGTTAAAATTTGGCATTGATAATCAGCAAAATACACATTATAGAAATTTGAGTATTTTTTAAATACGTTATTTTGTGAAAATTGGAATATTTGAACTTGTTTTATTTTCTTTAAAAAATATTTAATAAGGAATTGGCTTTGGTAGGTTATCCAGGTTATTAGGTTCTCGCTATTTGTATTACATGAAAATGATCTACCTAAAAATCTGTATTTATTAGCAATTCATTTGGCGATTCAGTTAGGACAGTTATGCTTTTACGAACAGTCTGGGTCAGTTTTGAACGCATCGGTGATATTTTAAGCCAAAAATGTTTTTTTGAAACGTTTTTATTCCAGAAATTTTGTCCAACATCACCGATTCTGTCCAGCAAAATACGACAAAAACAACGAAGAGAGCAGTTAGGCGGAATTTTGATGCAATATGGCCGAATATGGTACGAAAAGATTGACGAAAGATTTAAACGCCCAATAGAGAGAGAGAAAGACTGAAAAGGTTTGTGGTAGGGTGGTAGGAAAATGGACTCGGAAATGGACGGAAATTTAGATGATTCCTTTCCTGAATTGAAGATATCTTTCATTCGAGACTCAATTTAAGGAACAAGAATCGTATTGAAAAATGACTTGATGAACGAGCCACAGATAAACAGACGTGATGAAATTTCGTTGGTCATTTTTTTGACAAATTTAAAATATTATGAGAACAATCAATCTTTTTGCACTATTGTTTAAAGAACAATTGTGCAACTTTTTACTGTTGGACAACTTTGCAACATATTTGTTTTTTCCTTAATTTATTTTAATAATTGAGTTAAAATAAATGAAAACAAGCAAAACTCAATTTTGATCACATTTGTTTAAAAATAACTTAATAATGAGTTATTCCAGATGAGTGCCAGCAAAGAAGTTGCACAGTTGTCATTCTTAAACGAGTTTTTTGTTACAATTTTTGTTGTTATGCTGAAGAAAAGTGCAATATTTTGTGTTTTCACTAATCTTACATTATTTTGAGATTTAAAAAAGGTTCACATCTATTTATCTGTGACCCACAGAAAGAAACAGTTGGGAGCAGAAACTCGGCCTCGTACCGTGGTCACTCGGTGGTGCTGGTGGTGGGAACTCAGTGTTGGTCGCGCCGGGGCCGCCATTGGAGCACGGCGGCAGAATGGCCAGTGAGGGTGCTGCAGGTGGTGTGGGTGGTGCTGGTTGTGGTGCAAGGAGGACACCCCCGGGGGACGACGGCTGGCGGACCAGGGACGTGTACGAGGACAGGGTGACGGCCTCCTCCTCGGGGGGCGGGGCCAGTTTGGGCTTTTTGATCGCGCTCTTGCCGCTGTAGGAGGGCGTCGGCGAGGGGAACGAGGGAAAGGGGGAGGGGGAGTTGCCACCGCCGAGGGGTCCCCCACTGGCCGTCGATGGTGACGGCGACGACGGTTGGTTTTGATTGGGTTTGCTCAAATTTTGACCGGAATTTGAATTTGGCGGGACCATAACTACGGTATTAGTGCTAGTGGCCGACGAGGAGGACTCGGAACCCGGTGCATAGGGTGATGCATGTGGGACCGGCGAGCCCGGCTCTTCTGGAAGGATGCAGCAAAATTATACACAAATTAATCCGGGCGGCTGGGCGGCGGCTTGCTGTTCCAATTCGAGGGGCTGTTTGTATGACTTTTTTTTTGAGGGGGGGTTTGTTGGTGTTTTTCTTAGGGTGGGGGAAATGACCTAACCTCAATATTATACACAAATGTAACCTTGATTTACACAAGTTGGGATTGCGTGAGATTTTTTTTATTTACAAAAATAAACTATTACCAACCAAAACAACATAAACAAAACTGATAAGGGAAAAATTTAAACAGAAAAAGCCTGGAAAATCCACACCCCGCGCGCGTTTTGCTGTGTCATTGAGCCAATTTTGATTCATTTTTTTCGTTTGTGGTAGCCGAAACAAGAACTCGATTTTGAAACACTTTAGAACAGAGAAAGATTCAGACACAGAAAAATACTCAAAGGGAACGGTGAATTTGTGGTGGGGGAAATTAGTTCAAAATACTAGGAATTACGAACTGCAAACCACTACTGTGTAATTATCACTATAAACTACAGAAAAAATGGTAAAACAAAACAAATCTGATCACAAAAGGGAAAACACCAACTAAAGTAGGTACACTGAATTAAAAATTTCAACTATTGTTTTAATCCAACTGGTGTTAACTACTACTCCAAATATTGCCAACTCAACGGAATTTAAACAGGGTGATGAAGTAAAACATAAAAAACGCTAAAGGCAAACGGGATAGGAACAATTTGAAGGTAGTGCGCGTTGCATTTGGAAATTTCTAGAGGATAAAAAAACACATAAATTTAGTCACAAAGATTCCTTTTGAGGAAAGGAATCTACTCTTTTGCTTTGCGTGGTGGAAATCTAATCTTAAGCCTCCCTAAAGGAGATATAAAAGGCAAATTTAATCATTTCATATAAAAAGAAGATAAAATATCGTGGTGAGGGACGTGTAGAATAACAAAAACTAGGTGTAAAAAGGTGTGTAGTACTAGTAAAAGTAGTAGATAGTAGGTGAGATAGTAAGAGAAAAAGAAAGAGAGAATGGGGCCACTTTTGGTTTGCTTCGTCCCCGGAACCGGGGGCACTTACCACCAGAGGGCGAACAGTTGATCGGCTTCTGACCGGTGTGGGTCTGGCGGCGGACCAGCATCTGAGTCGGCTTGGAGGCCGCGTTCGCCGACGAGGACCGATTCCGCATCGGGCCGAGGCTGTCGCAGTCCTTGTTTTTGGCAGATCTGGAAGGGGGGAAAAAGAAGGCTATGTTTAGCAAACTAATTTTATGATTCTTTGAATTGTGCGTTTTTTTTATTGCTAAAACAGACCAATTCGTCAAATGTAAATATTCGGTACATCCTGATCGCACTTTATGTCAACATCCATTGGACCTGAATCTAATCTAGTTAAACATTATAAATTGTCAAGAAAAAAATAAACTGAGAAGAAAAAAGGGTAAAACATAAAAAAGAAAAATCAAATCTTTGCCGAGTATTTTTTTATTATTTTGAACCATTCACAATACCTAGAAAAATAAAAACTAAAATTGCAAAAGAAGCCAAAACACTGTTTAAAAAAAAAACGACTCGAACAAATCACTTAAAATCCCATCTAAAGAGGATTTCCCACGCTCGACGCAACGAGAGAGACTAATTAAGTCGTCAACTACAAAAAAAAGTGTAAAAAATAAAACGGCAACAAAACAAGACGACTCTCCCATCATCTCGTGTCAATTGTGGCGGTTGATGTACACGCGAAAAATGATCAAAACACATTGGTAGTGTTTTGTATTTTCGAGGTAACGACGTGATGTGCTAATTTTTCGGCAATAAAATGGCTTATTTTGTGTGATTAAAAGACGAGTCAAAATAAACAAGCTGATGGGATTTGATTCGTGTTACGCGGTAAAAATATAAATCTCAGAGGGTTTGAAATTTATTTCGAACATTTTTATTTTTTCAGAAGTGGGCAAAACGGCTCTTTTTTAGGAGCCGCTAATTTTTACTTGCTCACTAAAATGAGCGGCTCTTTTGAACGGTTCTTTCACCCTTTTTCAATTTTTATTTATAAAAATGCTGTTTTAAAGAAAGGGGTGATTTTTATGTTTTTTCATTAGACTTTTATAAATTATCGAAAAAAAATAAATAAAGACGACAAGAAGATAAGCCTAAAAGTTTGAATCATCGGATGGGAAGAGTGCCCAAACTGAAATCTAGTTTTTTTAGAAAATTGCTATTACTTTTTTAAATTGGGGACCATCCATAAACCACGTGGACACTTTTTTGGGAATCTGTTACCCCCCCCCCCTTGTGGACAATTGTCCATACAAAAAAAACTTGTTTGTATGGATCGTGGACAATCGCCAAACCCACCTCCCCCCCCTGAAGTGTCCACGTGGTTTATGGATGGTCCCTTGCATATAAATATTTTTTCCCAAATCTCTTGGGATTTTCAATAGTTTTTTTTTGTAAAATTTAACAATTTAAGCAAATTGAAATGCTTAAATTAGTATTCGGAAAAAAATATTCAGTGATACTTTTAGAGTAATTTAACTAGGTAACTGAAAATATGGGTTTGAAAACATGTAGATTAGGGTGGTCCATATCCGGGCTTTTTTGGGGCTATCCCCTGAAATCATAGATTAACCCATCACTACTAGTACTAGTAGCAAACCCCTTATGTCTACATATCAAATTTTTTGTAATTATCTGCTCTACAACTTTGTAGAACATTCTTACACTCTAAAAAATAACCCTGCAAAGTTAGAAAAAACCAGAAATTTTAAAATGAAAAATTTTGTTCTAAATGAAAAAATGACCCTTCTGGGTCAATGTAGATTCGAAAAGTATATTAAATTTACCATAAAATGACATGTTCCAAAATTTTTTACAGTCGAGTAGGGTAGGGTAGTCATCAATGAGACACTTTTGGTTTTCAACTTTCAACGATTTTTCTAATTTTTTCATCAGCATGTTTGAATGAGCTTTTTGTTGCATTTTCTTTCTTTTAGTGTGTTTTAACATTGACCAAAATATGAGATCGATCCGACATCTACAGCCAGAGTTATTCAGCTGTCTCATTGTAGACGCACTTGGCAGGAACAATGAGACAGCTGGGGAACAATGAGACACTCTACGAAAATCAATACTTTTCTAGTAAAACATCATGTTTATGTATTGTTCCATTACAGATGACTTAACTTGAATATTTTAGAGCAATTTTGCCAACATGAAACTTTAATTAACAAAAGTTATACTAAAAAGTATTTAAATTTTGTAAAATCCATATATTTATACCAAATAACTTTGTATGTTTAGTTAAATGAAGTTGAAACTCTGTAAATATGCCAAAAATCACTTTCAATTCATGTTTTGAAAGATTTACATTGATTTTGAAATGTTTAATGAAGAAAATTAACGTGTCTCATTGTTACTCATGGACTAAAATGAGTGGGGAACAATGAGACAGCCCTGGATTCTGGGTATATTCTAAATTTTGGTCAAACCTAATGCAAGGACATTGTAGCCCAACTCAATCCCTATGGAACGTCGAAAGAAATTCGAAGAAATATTAGTTTTGGTGTAAATGGCAGCCTACGAGCGATAAAGTATTTTTTGTCCATAATTTACTTTTACACCCCAGAATCAAACATTTATGAATAACTTTTCAAGGGAGCGTCCATAACCAAAGCCACTATTATAGCAGACGTGTATCCAGTAGATACACCTTTCCCCCAAATATGAGCCTGATTGGTTGAAACTACGACTTGTGAGAGCCATTTTATCATTGTTCCCCGTGTCTCATTGATGACTACTCTACCCTAACTGAAAATGGGAGAATTTTTAAAACTTTTTTAGTGTTTTTTTCGATGAAAAATAAGTTTTTTTTTTGGAATTCTGAGTACGCCATCAAATCGGGCGTCTAATTTTACATAAAAGTCCCTTTGACACCAAATTTCTATCTCATCACCGTTTCAGGCTGCAAATTATTGAAAAACACCTCTTTTTTCGCATGTTCAAAATGGAAGGGGTCGTACCGCCCCTCCGTCACGAGATATCAAAAAAACGGACCTCGAATTCGTGATCAGAGACAAAAGTTACCCCTAAGGACAAAGTTTCACGCAAATCGAAGAGGGGTCGGGGCAACTTTTCCCGATTTCGTGTGAGTTGGTAGAGAATTACCCCCATACAAACTTCAAGCGATTAGAGGGAGGGGTTCCCGTGGTCAGAAAAACGAAAAAAAACGAAACTATTGGCACTACGCCCCCCGGGGCATGGCCTTCCTCTAACGTGGGATTTCTGCTCCAGCGCCTCTGGCGAGACAGGAGAAACCGGGACCGACGTTTTACTTCACCATCCGATAGAAGCTCAGTGGATAAGGCGGGAATCGAACCCGCGTCTCATAGCATCATCGGGATCGGCAGCCGAAGCCGCTACCCCTGCGCCACGAGACCCACTCCCGTGGTCAGATTGAGCTCAAATTTGGAATTTAGCCTAGTGATGGGGCAATCTTTGATTTCAGGGGTAGCTCCAATAAAGCCCAAATTTGGACCACCCTAATGTAGATGGATTTCATATGTTAGCATAAACGGAATTCAGTCAAAATGTATGAGAAAGTTGCAATAGAACTCCAACGTAATACAGCAATTCCATTTGAAAAGAGCCTAAACCGAAAACAAAGTTCTCCGATCGGGTTCAACATTTTTCTTGGGGTTTTTGGCCAAAACAATTAGACCCGTATTTTTGTTGGCGATCAGGGTGACATACATCGTGCTAGGGTAGTTAAAAAAATGGCAATTTTCGTCATTTTTCGCAAAAATCACTTTCGACGAGCCACGCGCAGAAACTTCGATAGCTTCAAAATTTTAGAGATAACCTATACATGTTTTGGTATCAAACTTTTCGTAATTGAAAGACGCAACTTTATCCGAGGAATCCGATAAAAATATTTTCAGACATAGGCTCTTTGGTCCAGACACGGTCAAAACGCCATTTTATTTTTATATGCGACTTTTTCAAATGTTATGCTAGATTTTTGAAACTTCTAACTAAGACAGCTAAAATTGGATGAAATGGCGCGGAGATTTGATTTAAAAAAAGTGTTTTTTGCGAAAAATGACGAAAATTGCCATTTTTTGAACCACTCTAGCACGATGTAGGTCACCCTAATGGCCAAACAAAAAAAAAAATACGGGTCTAATTATTTTGGTCACGGAACTCCAAGAAAAATGTTGAGCCCGATCGGAGAACTTTCTTTTCGGTTTAGGCTCTTTTCAAATGGAATTGCTGAATATGCTATTTAGCTCTTAATAAAAAAAAAATAGTCCCCCTTTAATCTGCCTTTTCTATTTTAAAGTATTCGAAAAAGTACACCATTGGACAATTTTGACAAAATTGGCATTGATTCAAAGTAAAATAAATCTTTCCCTGTTCCTGAGGGGAACACCCTTGAAGAGTATCGGGCCGGCATTTACAAAGCGGAATCAGTGACAGTTTATTAACCAACTTAATGTTAACATGTTAAGGTTAATGTTAACATTCCAAAGGTTGCCTTCCGGCCAGTGCGTGGCCGAATGGTTACGCTGTCCGCTTTGTAAGCGGATGATTCTGGGTTCGATTCCCATCTGCTGCAACCTTCCATCGGATGAGGAAGTAAAATGTCGGTCCCGGCCTTGGTTGTTAGGCCGTTAAGTCATTCCAGGTGTAGGAGTTGTCTCCATGCTATAAGTACAAACAACACACCAAACCAAGCCTACTCCGGTGGAATCGCTGGCGGCGGTTGGACTCGCAATCCAAAGGTCGTCAGTTCAAACACTGGGGTGGAAGGTTCCTTGGAGTAAAAAGAGGTTTGGGTGCTCTCCCCATTCAAGCCTTCGAACTCCTAGGTTCGAGCAGAAACTTGCAATAGAGACCACAAAAGACCCGGGGGTCGTTAATGTGGATGGTTTGATTTTTTTGAGGTTGCCTTCCTAAGGTGTCTGATAAGGTCTAGTTTGTGACGATACACTACCTTCCCTTTACTAAGCAACCAAATCCAGAAGCGAATTGATCACGAGTTGTGTACGAGGCGGAAGCGTTACCACTGAATTATGGGTTCGGTAAAAATTTGAATCATAAGCATTGATATATTTGAAGTTACATTTTGAACTCTAAAAACCAAATTTTACACTACAATTTGTTGGAATTTTAATGAATTATATTTTGATACTGAATAAAAAGACACAGGATTAAAAATCATTCAGTCTTGGAACGATTCTATCAAAACACCATAGTTTCAAAAAGAACCGCGGCTCTTTTTTGTGAACCGTGGTTCATTCGCTCTTTTTAGTGAACCGGCTCTTTTTTTGCCCACCTCTATTTTTTTATTTGGCTTAAACTTTGTGGGGGCCTTCCCTGTGCCAAAGACCCATAAAAGTCTCCATACAATTTTGGCAGCTGTTCATACAAAAATGGTACGTTATTATTCGAAAATCTGTACCTTTTCATGGAATTTTCTGATTGATTTGGTGTCTTCGGCAAAGTTGTAAAAATCAATTTCCCAAAATCCCATTTTTTTATTTGTGATTTTTTGTATGTTTTAAGGAACAAAAAAAACGCAATTTTTAAACTATACAGAAATATGGCAAACGTTTTGCCATCGAGTTACCAATTTTTGAGAAAAATATAGAAATTTCGGTCGAACAAATTTGTTGACTTCAGTTTTTTATATAAAATCCAATTTGGTATCGAAAAGTACTTAACAGATGTTTTGATAAAGTGCAAGATATAGTTTGGTTTTAAATGCAAAATTAATGTTTTTCATTTTTTAAATAGTGCCTGTGATTGTCCACCCCAGATTTTTTTTCGAAAAGTTTCTGAACTTTCTGAAATTTTTAATAATATTGCCTTAGAGACATTGAAGATTTGACTTTCGGTTGCTGAATGCTGAAAAATAAAAAAAAATGTAAAATTTTATACAAAATGTGATTTTTTTGGAATCAAGACTAACAGTTCAAATAGGCGTGATATTGAATGTTTGGCCCTTATTTTGCTTATTAAATCTCTATCTTTTAATAATAGTCAGAAATCTCATTTTATGTGAAATTTGATGTACTTTTCAAATCGTCGAACTCAGAAATGCAACTCCATAATTCGGACAAGAAAAAAAAAAACAATTCGAAATTTGTGACATTCCAAGGAAGATAAAAAATATATCTCTGATAGTGTATTCGGATTTCTAGACATTTTTTTTTAAATGTAAACAGTTTGCACTACACATCAACTAAAATATTTTTATTCAAAGGTTAAACATCCGTTCAACATTCCAGCGCTCCGTAGCTCCGGAAGTGACTCCATCGCATGTAATACCAATTCCCACAACATTCCTCACTGACTGTCCAAATCGGGGTGATGGCTCTCCGGCGTACCAATCTGCCGACCGGGGGCCATCCCCAACGCATTGCCATGCTCCAGAGGAGGCATTAGAAAGTACGTGCGTCATCACGCCGTGCGCCGCCAGCCCAAAATCAATCCAAAAACCTCCCCCTTCTGCCTCTCCCCCTGCACCCCAAACAGACAGTTACAGAGCTGCTTGCAAACGGTGCTATGTGGGCCATGGTTTATGAATGAAAGCCATCATTATTTCCATGAATGAAGTTTAACCGTGCGCGGCTCCAGTGGGGGAGGTGGAGTAACACGTAAAAGGTGGTGGAGCTTCCCCACCCTCCTCAGCTCAACGTAGTAATTCCACCCCTCTTAAAAATTGTGAGAGAGGAAGAAAAAAAGCTTCCAGCAACAGACGGCAGCAGCAGTTGAACCGAAAGCACACAGAAGAGAGCAAAAATGCAAAAAAAAAAAAAAACAAAATCTGAAAATCATCCAGCGGAAACAGCGCAAACGAAGCAAGAGACAGTCGAGTTCCTCCCGGTGATTCTGCCGACCCCAACCCAGCACCATCAGCAAAAAGCACGCGCAACAGGTCCTTGGAGCTAAGCTTTGGGGGCTTGGAGCTGCTGCTATCTTTGTGCTCTGGCTCTGCCAAACGAGCCGTCAGGGTAATAATTTGTACTGCCGTGCCTGCCTGCCTGGCTTGTGGTTTACAACCCGTGAAGTGGGGAATGTGAAGTTCGTTTTTTTTTCGGGAGCTGACTAACTTCGTCGCTACTTGGCAGTAATGGAGTGTGACATTAGCCGGTGGCATTTCTCAGAGTTGCGGGACGTAGTGGTGTGAACTTGATTGTGATGTGTGTATTTGGGAAATCAGTGTAATTAACTTATAACCCGCTCAGTGTGGTACAGACTCGTTGTCTAGTAGTCATGTTTCACAGCGATAGTTTAGAAGTTGTTCGAATTTTTGAGTTAATGATAAGTTATTTATGTCGACTTTTTCAAACCGTTATCACTCGTAGTAAGTTAAATTAATAACAACAATTTTATAAAAAAATTGTTTGAAATTTCTATACAAATTTGATTATGATAACGTTTATTTAAATTTTCTTAAATTTTACTTAACATTTGAAACAATATATCTGGTTCTAAAAGATAACAAATTAGGAAAACGAGATAAGCACCGATTTATTTACATTAGAACCAATACAACGATTTTTGAAAAAAAAAAAAAAAAATGCAACGATTTTATTAATAAATATTAATACAGCTGCGTGTAAAATGCCTGGATGTAAATTAAATTTTACATTATTTTATGTTCCCATCAGTATGGAAAACCTACTTGACCTAGTTGTCAAGCTAATTTTACATCGGTCTGATGACCAAGCGGGTTAAGGCGCCAGTCCTTACCGCTGGTGCTGGGTATTAATCTCGTCGGTTGCAACTTTTTTGTGTTGACAAAAACATTACATGCAGTGTGTATTTTTAAGTGTTTTTTTTTTATCAAAAAGTGAGTTGCATGATTATGCATGCGACTTTACCATCGGATTTTTCACTGTGTTCTAGAGCAAATTATGATTTAAAAATAAGGCCATAGCAAATGTTTTTTAAAGTTTATGCCGCCCCCCCCCCCTTCAAAATCTGTTTGAAAAATCAGAAGGCAAAAAAAAATTCAAAAAATTTCAAAATTTTGAAGGAAATAGAAATCTTACCAACTGTAAACATTACACAGAAAAAAAATCCGATGGTAAAATCGCATGCAAAAGCATGCACATCACCTTCGTCAAAATAAACACTTAATATTACACACTGCATGTACAATTTTTGGAAACACAAAAAAAAGCGGCAACCGACGAGATTCAAACCCAGCACCAACAGTGAGGACTGGCGCCTTAGCCCACTCGGCCATCAGACCGATGAAAAGTTGGGAGGATAAACGCATATATCAGCTTGACATTTCAGTCAAGTAGGTCTCCCATAATGATGGGCTACATAATTCAGGGTGTAAAATCACATAAAATTGCATAAAATAATGCAATATTTATTTTACACCCAGGCCTTTTACACACAGCTGAATTACTACTTTTTTAGCTGTGTAGATTTTTTTTGTATTTTTTAATCCCACTGAAACTTTTTTGGTGCCTTCGGTATGCCCAAAGAAGCCATTTTGCATCATTAGTTTGTCTATATAATTTTCCATACAAATTCGGCAGCTGTCCATACAAAAACGATGTAGGGGAAATATACCCATTTTAATCACTCTAAGCCGTTCGATTAATTCTCATCACTTTTGCTGATTTTCGCTATTAAATCAACATTTTCAGATGTATCAACAATGCAAAGTTGCTTGCTCACTTTTATTTGAGCTATTTGTTACTTTGGAACAGTCAAAAACACTTTATGAAAGCTGTAATTCATGATCAAAGTGCTGATAGGCCGAGAATAGAAATAGGCTGAGAAAGGGTATAGTTCCCCTATGAAAATTCAAAAATCTGTATCTTTTGAAGAAATTTTTTGATCGATCGTCTTTGGCAAAGTTGTAGGTATGGATATGGACTACACTGATGATGATTTTTTATTTAACTTTTTGTCACTGAAACTTGATTTGCAAAAAACACTATTTTTCTTTTTTTGATATGTTTTAGAGGACATCAAATGCCAACTTTTCAGAAATTTCCAGGATGTGCAAAAAATCTTTGACCGAGTTATGAATTTTCGAATCAATACTGATTTTTTCAAAAAATCGAAATATTGGTCGCAAAAATATTTCACCTTCATGTTTCGATGTAAAATCAAATTTGCAATCAAAAAATACTTTAGTGAAATTTTGATAAAGTGCACCGTTTTCTAGTTAAAGCCATTTTTAGGTGACTTTTTTGAAAGTAGTCGAAGTTTTTCATTTTTTCAAATTTGTGCACATGTTTGCCCACATTTGAAAAATAAAAATTTGAAGAGCTGAGAAAATTCTCCATATTTTGCTCTTTTGAACTTTGTTGATACAACCTTAAGTTGCTGAGATATTGCCATGCAAGTGTTTAAAAACAGTAAAATTGATGTTTTCTAAGTCTCACCCAAATAACCAACCGTTTTCTAATGTCGATATCTCAGCAGTTAATGGTTAACTTCGTGAAATTTTTCGATCTTTCCGAAAAAAAATATTTTCAAAATTATTAAACCAAGACTAACATTTTAAAAGAGCGTAATGTGGAATATTTGGCCCTCTTGAAATGTTACTCTTGATTTAATTTTTTTGAAAATATGTTTTCGAAAAGATCGCAAAATTTCACGAATGTTTCATATTTTAACATTGTAAATCGGAGCATCAGTTGCTGAGATATCGAAGTTAGAAAATGGTGGGTTGTTTGGGTGAGACTTGGAAAACATAATTTTTCATGTTTTTAAACCTTTGCATGGCAATATCTCAGCAACTAAGGATTGTAGCAACAAAGTTCAAAAAAGCAAAACGTGGAAAATTTTCTCTGCATTTCAAAAAAAAAAAATTCAATAGTGGGCAAACATGTGCACTAATTTTATAAAAAATGAAAAAACTGCGACTATTTTCAAAAAAGTTACATAAAAATGACTTTGACTTGAAAATGGTGCACTTTTTGAAAATTTCACTTAAGTACTTAATGATTGCAAATTTAATTTTACATCGAAAAATAAAGTTGAAAATTTTACGATTTTTTGAAAAAATCAGTATTGATTAAAAAATTCATAACTCGGTTAAATATTTTTTGCACTTCCTGGAAATTTCTGAAAAGTTGGCATTTTATGTCTTCTAAAACATATAAAAAAATAATAAAAATTAAAAATAGTGTTTTTTTGCAAATCAAGTTTTAGTGATAAAAAGTTAAATAAAAAAATCACCAATTTTTTTTTACCGTGTATTATTTTTTCCAGTGTAGTCCATATCCATACCTACAACTTTGCCCAAGACACCAAATAGATCAAAAAAATTCTTCATAAGATACAGATTTTTGAATTTTCATACATCGTTTTTGTATGGCCAGCTGCCAAATTTGTATAGAAAATTATATGAACAAACTAATGATGCAAAATGGCTTCTTTGGGCATATCGAAGGCACCAAAAAAGTTTCAGTCGGATTATAAAATACAAAAAAAAATCGAATGACCGAAATCTGAGAGAACTGCTCAGTTCGATTTGCGCATGGCGAAATTGTGAACTTAAATCTTCTCTTTCTCAGTCCAGCCATGAAATATCTTCGTGAAACTATTAGGAGTGATTAAAAATTATCTTTTTAGTAAATTTAGTGAATTTTCTGTAATATAAAATTTTGTTATTTTCTACAATAAAAATAAATCATCTTAAAAAGTTATTGGCAAGTAAAGTGCATTGTACAAGCAAATTTTCCCAGCTGAGCAGTTCTCTCGCTTTATGCATTTTTTTTCATTTTATTTAATTTTTTATGTTGATTTAACTTTTTTTTAGATTCCTTTCATCCAAATAAGCAATTTTGCATCATTGGTTTCTCGATACAAGCCTCTATACAAATTCAGGGCCTGTCCATACAAAAATGCTGTGGAAATATTCGAAAATCCGTAGCTTGAGAAGGGATTTTCTGATCAATTTGGTGCCTTTAGCAAAGATATATGTTTTAGAAGTGAGCATGCAAAATGCGTTTTTTTTTCATTTTGTTGTTCATTATAAAAAAAATAATTTTACAAGCTTTACTTAAATTTTCGTTATTTTATTTTTATTTGATTTATAAAACCGAAAGTGTGAATAATTGAAAAATATTCTGATTTATTTTTCAAGAATAATTTTTGGATTTAAAATTTTATTTGCTATCATGAACTTTATTTTTTTTATAAATTCCACCGGATTCGACTCAAAATTTCATAATTAAAAATAATTATTTTTCAATGAGACTTAAAAAAGTCATTATGAATTGACAATTGTTTTTCATTCAAAATTTATGATGCAGAAGTTTAAAATGCAAGGCGGAAAAATTCAGAAATCATTTAATTAATCTACATTTTTGAAAAGTGGTGCTACTTTCTAAATTTTTAAAAATCGACCCGATATGACGTCATGCCGAATATTATCATTAAGCTTGTGTCGAAAATCTCAACCCATACCAACGATTGGAACGTGTAATTAAAAAAAAGTTAATAAAGTTAACTTGATGAGTTTTTCCTAATAAACTGCCAGGCCATTATAAGCATGGACAAACACATCACGATTTTTGTAAAGGAATGTTGTTAAGGGCCCACCATCATTATCGTTGGTTAAATAAGTTATGAGTTTTACCTTCGTAAATTCAACAACACAAGGTTTCATGCATTAAAAGGAACCCAACCAAATAGTTGTTATTATTATGACATATGTTTTATTTATAAAGCTAGTTCAGTTGACTCAGCTTTACAAACTGTATGGCTGGCTTCAAAGCTGATCTGCTAATAGAAAACCCCATCAAATCAAAACGCTGCCCTAGACCACTTTAACCCCCGGTTGGCAAGGAGACAACATCGACAAAAAGGGCCAATTAATGGTTATGATTATTGGGTGTTGTAAAATTTTCGCACAGCTCGCGCTCCCTTCCTGCTTCTGTTGTGGTTTTAACTGTTGTTTAATTTTATTTCCCCTCCCTTCAATTCCAGCTTCTTCATCTGTCATGAACGTGTTTATTGCGCTCAGCCCAGCAAAAGTCTTGGAAATTTATTCGCTTTTGCACTTCATCATTCCTGACCGACTGAAGTCATGAGACGGGCACAAGGATGCTACCGGGTTTTCGGGGGTTCGGCCAACCGCGAAGCTACTTGTTACTCAATTATAATTATTGTTTTATTAGGGTTTCCACGCTTGTTTCACTTTTGGCGGGTGTGTTTTTATTTCGGCCGTTGTTTGCCACTGGAGTTAAGTGGCTTTGAGTTTTGTTTCTGATGAGCAAGGTGCGATCGTCGAACTTATTGAGGAGTAACACGTGAAAGTAATAATGATGTGAAATTGACTTCAGCTTCTAAGCAAAACGACATTTTAATCGCCATCCCCCCGGAAAGTACTTACTTCATGATCGTTGTGTGCATGTTGTGGGCAATCATAGCGTCCTGGGCCTCCATCCAGATTTCGCCGGCGCCGGTTTTTGTGCTCCGGCCGACCTCCAGGTAGAAGTAACGCTGCGAGGCGCCACATCTGAGAAAGAAAGAAAAAAAAAAAACAGAGAAGTTAAAGCAATGTCGAAGAAAGCAAGTCTCTAATCTTGACTGGGCTGCATTGAAGGTAACAGAGTGCATTATAAGCGAATCGCTTGGGATAGGGTTGTTGGTAGAAGGATTTTATTTTTATTTTTATTTTTTTAAAGATAAATTGATTGAACAAAACAATCACTAGATTTTTTTTTCAAAAATTCCTAATCAATCACATCAAAATGTCTTGAAAAGTGGAAATTCGATTTTCAGGTCGATTCCCATTCAACATCAACATCAAAAATGCCTTAAATCGTTCAAAAGGTCGAATGTCTCATGGTCGAAAGGACAAAACATCAAAAGTGGACAAATAGTTAAAAGTTCTAATTCAAACATTTTGAATGTTTTTCGAAATATTTTTTTGATTTTCTTTAGAATGTTTATTTTTGTGAAAAAGCTGCAAACATAATTTGAAAAATTTCATTTTCAGTCAAAATATTTTATTCTTGTTTCAGTAATAATTTTGTGAGCACAATGTTGCAAAAGAGTGATAGCTATCAATAGATTATCTCTGCACCAAAAATATGCGAGAGTATAGCGGCCGTCACTATAGCTTGTGAGATCTCTTCTTGTGTCTCGTGATTCCCAGCGATGTCATTCTCTCTCTATCACTCTTTCCCTTTTCCTCGACTATGCGCTCTCACCGCTGAGTCTCTCAAACTCTCCATAAACTGCAATAAATGAACGCGAGGGGCGATTAGGAGCCGACCACGCATGACGTTCCGTTAAACTGCGCTTGCGAAATTTGTTTTGTGGCGGCTTTTGCGGTGAAACGCTGTTGCGGTAGGATGATCGTGGAAACGAGAATGAGAGAGAAAAGGAAAATATCAATCGCGAGTGGGTAAACACGAAAACGTGTTCGGCTATGTTCGGCGCTGAGAGTTTCAATGAAGAGAGAAGAGCAGTTGTATTTGAGGCATGAATATTCAGGCGAGATAATTGTAGTTGCTGAGAGCTGATATTTTGATATTTTAACAACCCTGTGTGAGCATTTCCTTTTTTTCAAAATACTTTTTTCATGCCTCAGTAAAATTTTAGTGATTTGTTGCAAATGTTTAAGGAGAAAACATATTTCAATGTATTTAAAAAAAACTAATTTTCAGCAATAATTGTACATAAAAAAAAGTATAAATCCAGCTGCATGTAAAAGGGGTAAAAATAATTGCATTATTTTATGAAATATGTAGCCCATCAGTATGGGAAACCTATTTGACCGAAATGTCAAACTGATATATTCCTTTATCCATTCCATCCTTTATGGGTCTGATGGCCGAGCGGGCTAAGGCGCCGGAACTTACTGTTGGTGTTTAGTTTGAATCCCATCGAAGTGTGCAGTTTATATTATGTAGTGTCTTTTTTGACGAAGGTGATGAGCATGCGATTTTACCATCGGTTTTTTTTGTCGTGTATTCTATGAAAATAATTTAATCTTGTTTCTGTATCATTATATAAAACATTAGCAAATTTATTAGCAGTTTTATGTTTTATGCAAGGGTCCTGATTACTCAATATGCTCTCACTCAATCACTAATGTTTCTCACACTTGAGCGTTGATCCGTCCGATGAACCGTGAGAAAAAATCCATTTGACATTTGTTTCAATGCGAGTGAGCGCCTTACGTTTCACACTCCGTTTGAGTTCATCTCACTCGTGAGTGTGAAACTGTCAGTAGGCGCCGACCGTTCATTCGAAAGCGAATGAGTTGATTGTTTACATTCTGTCAAAATGATCAGGAGTGAGCGATCTACGTCTTCAGTTGGATTTCAATCACTCACTACTGAATGTTGTAAGAGTTGTGAATAAATTGTTAATCATTAGAATACTGGAAGTGATTTTAGGATGTTGGAATAAAAATGTCGCCTTTTCAACGGTCCGTCGGTAGCCGGCGGAGCAGAGGTGAAATTGAGTTTGCTGTAGTCACCGGAGTTAACGGAAGAGGGCAAAAAAGTGCGGTTATGAAGTGGACGTTCCGGTAAGCCGCCCGTACCAGTACAAGGAGCTTTTTCACGAGAAGATTACGAGGAAGCAGAACCACTCGTACCGGTTGGTTAAGAAGTTGAACCGTGCTCGAGGCCGGTAAGTTCCCGCAAGCACTGGGATACTCCTGAGAAGAAAGACCAATTCGGATGTGTTGATCGACGCTAGAAAAGGCCCTACCTGAATGCCACACCTTGATGGAGGTCGGAAATTGCATCACGGTGAACACGTTGACCAGGAAAATCTGTCAGTTGGCAGGGAGTTGGAAAACTTCGATGGCTACATCAGCTTCGTACGCGGCATGGTTCATCTTTAACATTTCGCTGAACTGATCAAGATCGGGAACCAAAAATGTGTTTCATCGAAGTGCTGCTCGACGGTTGCAAGGCAAGATGTTCACGTTGTTTATGGATGGTCCTTATAGGAGAAGTTAGTTTTTATTGTTAACTGTGTAATATGTGATATTAATTATACGGTTTGATTGATTAAATTGTTACTAAACATAAATTCAAAGTGGTTTTATTAATCTGATTTTATGGTTAGAAACCTTCTTCGATGAGTTCTAGAGAAAAACGGTTTCGGCTAACTGAAAATGTGTACGGTTGGACGAAGGCGAGCGTCTGGTCGGCAGGTACTGCGGGAACTCGAATAGCGTTCTGAGCTCACAAATTAAGCTGCTTCAGCAGCATCTCCACTGTTTGCGGAAGCAAGTCTGAATTCATGCGTAGAAGCATGATGTCCTTGATGGACATGCTCGACAGCTTGTTGCGGAAATCAGTGAGTATAAACTTCAGGTGGCTGAAAAGTCGTTCTACGGTCACCTGCGTAGACGGCGCGGAATAGATAACCATCGCCAGTTTGTAGCACAACGGGTTGTGCAAGCGTTTACTCTTCCAGTACTCGATGATGCTGAACGGCTTTCCCTTATGAGTTGGTTCACCATTAACTGTCCAGGGTGTCGTGCTGACGTAAACCTTGTCCCGGCACTCCAACTGATTAAGGATATCAATCGGCGATTTGCCTTTCTCGCTCGTCGAAGGAGGCGCAGCGTCTTCATCAAACAGGCCGGCCACGTAGTCCTCAATTAATGCGCTTACGTTGGCGAGCGGGTTGGTCTCCTCAGTGCGTTCCAGATCTTCCTCCTTTGAACGATTGCCGTTGAGCTCCTCCAACTTCTGGTTCAGGCTCAACAGGTACCGCTATTTAAAAAATAAGTTATTGATTAACGTAATCTCAATAGTTGAATACAGCTTCTCACCTTCGCTTCGGTCTTGTCTGTTCCAGTTAAACGGTTGGCACCTTTGAAATTGTACCGAGGGTCCAAGAGCAGACATGCTTTAAACAAGCTGGTAGCCTTCAATTTACTTATTCTTGTTTCCATCGCGGCCAGCAACTTTTTCGCCAACACATTTCCGGTAGAAGCAATACGGTGCTGGTGGCCCTGGCAAACCAACCAAAGGCTGTAGAAGTCTGTCAACGGGACGTGGTCTTTCTGAAGCCGATTTGTCAGTTGAAACATCGGCTCAAATGCCTCGATGAACTGGTTGATAAACGGGGTGTGTTTGGTCAGATCTGAAATTGTTTTTGTTGGAATTAGAAAAATAATTAGGACTTCAGCAGTGTTAATGTCGAATTAGCGGTGTTCTACTGTACAAATAAAAAATCGGATTACCTAGGGTTGCGTCCTGCGCTAGCAGCACCGGATAAAGGGGTGAAGTCATCAGAGCTTTCAGGTAGCTTAGTACGATGTACCACACGTTCCACCGAGTTTCAACAACTTTCGGCGGGAGGGGAACTTTGTACCCAGTAAACAGCTGGCGGAATTCTTTGTGCCGCATTTTTATGCACAACTTATTCATTTTCTGCAGGCGTGGCTTGTAAGACGTCAATACATCCCAAACCGCTAGTTGAGCAGTGTGCGCGCTGCAACGTACGGATTGGATAGAATCCAACATCAAATCAAATTCCTCGTCGTCTTCTTCGTCCGTGGTGTCGCGCTTCTCAAGATTATCTACTTCATCGCAGAAATCGTCTACAATCTCAGCGTCGTTGGAATCATCAACTTCATCATGACCGGATTCGTCCTCCTCTTCATCTTCTTCGTCATTAGACGGTTGTTCTTCCAGCGCATTAGACGGTTTTTCAACCAAAGATGTCTGGGGTAGTTCAATTCCAACAAGTTTGCGCAAAATAGAGTTGATCAGTCTGACACAAGCGCACATGTTCGCCCCGTTATCATGTGCGATTGCGAGTATCTGTTCCCATAAAACTGCAAGCTTTTGCAGCTCGCTTTCGATCACTGTTTTTAGGTTTTCTTTCGTCTGACGTTCGGGCATCTCGTGTACAGCTGAAAAATAAAAAAGGTTGAAAACAAACTTAATATTGCCTTAAATCTCACAGCATGACGACATTTAACATTAATAAAAACTGTTTGCATTCGCTGGAGGGCTGGATATTCTTACAGAATTCTATCAGAAATGTTCCATAATTCTTACAGGATTCTGGCAGAACCAGCTCTGGTAGAATATTTCGTGACTGGGTAGGATTTACTACAGATTGTCAAGGGAAACTGATTGGCCAATGTTTGACAAATCCAGACGCCTTGGGCACCAACCGTTCTTTACGCCTAGCAAAACTGGCAGTGTTGCAAGTGCATAATATACGTTGTCTATCGAGAATTTAAAAGTGAGAGTGTGTGCAACATGGAGTTAAACTTTCTGTGAAGTTGCTGTGAAGATTTCCATGGCACTTTGAAAAGTTTTACTCCATGTTGCACGCACACACTCTCATTTTTAATTTCTCGATTTATTTTGCATCGACCAATCTGTTTCCCTTGACAATCTGTAGGTTTTACGCCGAATCAGAAATGTCACTTTTTATATAGCGCTCACGCACACTATCAAAACAAACATTTGGTAGTGTGTGTGAACTCCGTGCAAAAAGGGTGTCAAACTAAAACGTGACCCCGTTCGTTTGACAACAGTTTGTGTCAAACCATCGGGGTTTGAGTCTAGTGAGTGTACTGTTTACATTTTCTCCACGTGTGCTGTGTAATGTGTGTGCGAATGATTTAATGACGTCACGTTGCAAAGCCTAGTATTAAAGCTAAGAATATGTACCCAAAAACTATCGTCTTACCAATATGCCGGATTTGGATGTTTCCGGCGTCGTCGATAAACTGCGCATTTATTCCGAGTACTGAGCGGCCATTTCGGGAAGCGGCATCGATTTTCAAACAAATAATTTTGTTCTTAAATTCGATGCTCATTATTTCGCGCATGTTCCTCGCAGCCTTTTTGATCAGCTCAGGAAGCGTGTTGCGCGTGACGGTCAGTTTGGCAGCATCCCATAGTGGCCTCAAAGTGTACTTTGTGGCCTCCCATTCCGGAAAGCTTAACGGAAGGCCGCTCTTTGCCACCAGCATGATTGTCCCGAGTAAAACATCGGCGGGACTCACGCTTACAGTAAGTTTGGTGATGACTTTATCTGGCTGAACCTTCTTTGGCGTCGGTTCCGATGCGTCTTTTTCTTCCTCCGGCTCATCCAGCTCCAGACTGCCAGCAATATTGGGGTGCTTGTTGACAATATGGCGCTTGAAGTTTCCGGGGCTGAAATTCTTCTCTTGGAAGTAAGCGCATGGCAGCTCCTCCTCCATGTTCCCTTTGCAGTTCCACCGCGGTTTTCCATCGTTTGATGTCTCTTCGATGACTTCCGCGAGCTTTTGACGCAGCGTTTTTTTCGATCGTTTCGGCATTTCGTAGCTTTAACTCAGGGGATAAAAATCTAACGAAATTTTTCCACGTCACCACGCGCTAAGACCGTTCGCACCGATCGCGTCACTTTTTATGAACAGAATTCCAAAATGGCTGACTTTGGCTTTTCGTGAGATTAACATTCAAAACTGGCTTAACGCAAAAATATGTCGCGAAAATATGTCGTGACAACTTTTTTACTTGAAATTAGGTATTTGTTTATTGGAATTAGGTGACTTACCGAAATTTGATATAATTATTATTTAAAATTTAAATAAGTAAAATACGTCATTTCAAAAATATATTCATTACGCGCAGCCGTACCCTAACATTACAGTTTTCGTATCCATCGACAGATGGCAAGTGAGCCTCGTCGGAGTCCGCCCGTTAAATACGCAACTCAAAATTCGTATGAGAAACTTTTTTTTCGTGACGGCTTTCGCGGCACTCTCCCTCAAACTAATTTAGACTAATATTTGAACGTGGCCTATCTCTAAACTAGTTTTTCAAGAAAATGATTCCAGAATGCTTATTTGTTATTTTTTAGATTAGATTTAGATTTGAGGTTCTGATTCTAAATTTAAAATTTTATCAGCTATTAAAATTTTAGAATTTTTAAATTCTAAACTTTTGAATTTTTGGCTTTTTTGTACTTTGAATTGAAATTATAGTTTTAATCATCGAATTGTTAAACATTTTCCTTTGGTTTACCAATCCGGCGAGGACCGTCTAGACACGTGGTCGTACTTCGGGACCTCGAAACGGTAACCGGGGAGATGCGTCACCGGCAAAAATCAAATCGCGGACGCCGAACGAGCCGTATGATGAGCAGACGTTCCCCACAGCTGGTCAAGCGTAAGGAGGTTCACTTCAAGGCACCGAGCTTACCAAAGGCAGCTTCGATCCGGGAGGTAAAGGCGGAGAGCATCTGCAAGTTGGTCACGGTCCGAGGAATTGTTACCCTTTGCACCTAGGTGAAGCCCATGAGATTAATTGTTTATTAAAGTTTTTGAAGTTAGAGGAGATAAAGGTCCAGGAGCACAGGGAGCAATTTCCCGTGGGACAGATTCCCTGCTCGTTGAACGCGATGTGTTGCGGGGAAACGACTCGATGGCTTCACCCGGAGATCAGGTTGATATCAGCAGAATCTTCTTGCCAATTCAGCGAAATGGCTCCAAGGACATGGTTTCGGAACTGCTGAGTGAGACTTTCCTGGAGGCGCACCGGATCGCACCCACGTCGCATTATCTAGCAGATCATCCAACTGCCAGCCGCTCTGCTTTTCCGTTTTCTCTGGCTCATCCAAGACAAATAGGACCGGGACAACGATCTTCGTCTGGCCAAACACATTATCTGATCCGCCGGTACATCGCTCAGTGCCAGCGCGAAATGCCTGTCATCACGCCGGAACTGTCTGAGTACAATGCCAATGAACTGCACCGCGAGGCACGCAACAACTCTTGTCCCGAAACTTGCTGGGAATTTTGCGCTTCTCAACCGCCCTTTTCCGGCTCCGTCTGGCAGACGTTGTCGCAAAGGATGATTTGCAGGATGTCCTCCGTCTGCTGGGAAAGTCTAAGGATTCGCTGAACAAAACCGATCAGAAGATTACTTAGTAAGTTACTTTATTAATGACTAAATTATCGACCGTATCAACAAATCTTCATTAATACACAGCGCCCAAAGCACTTCGGACAAGATTTTTGCGCTGGTGCGGTAGTTCGTCGGGGCGTGCAAGACGGTCAAAGTGCCGCGGCAGTTCCCCCAGCAACACGTACAGGTGGCTTTCATCTAAATGTTTCCACTCGGATTATTTGTGCCATTTGATTCGTCCGTCATTCTTGACCCTTGGAAGACAGAATCGCTTCTGCCTCTGCTGGAGGAATCGGCCGTGAATTCGCTGCTCTCGGTGGTCGTTCTGCTGCCATAGGTGCTCGTCTTATTTGGAACATTAAATTCCATAATGTGCTTTGTTCTTTGTTATGCTGGAAAAACGAAAATTTACGTTCTCGAATGCACTCTACCTACAAGAAGGACATTCTACAACACTTACCAAAAAAGAATCCAGTTAAATGACTTTCGACAGCACAGTTAATTTCAAGAATTTTAATTTGTTTCTACCGTGACAATTTCGATTACACGAACCAATCTTCGACACAAAATATTCGAGTAGTGAATGATTGAATTGTAACAGCGAGTCAGTCGAAATCACTCATTCGTTGATTGAAAAAGTGAGCGAATGGATTGTAAACAAATCGGTTGACTCACGGCTCACGCCTTATTCATTCGCCATCACTCTTCCATCTGTTAAACTCACGTTCATTCGGGAGGTCAACAGCTCTGAGAGAGAAATTGAATAAATAGTGAGTGACTGCCAAATGAGTGATAGTTGATCCGATTTTCAGCACCCTTGGTTTTATGGAAAAAAATCAAACATGTTTTGAAAAATTTCACAAAAATAAAATTCAGTCATAATAACATAATTTTATTTCAGAAATATTTTTGCGATTTTTTTTCCATTCTTTCAAACATAAGCAGTTTTTTGATTTTTTTTACGAGAAAGAGAAAAGAAAAAAAAATCTGTAATCTCGCTTCAGTAATTTGTTTTTTTTTTTTAGTTTTTCCATTCCTTCTTCCATTTTCATTTTCATAATAGTTTTTTGTTATTGTTGAAATTTACTTCCCTTTCAAATTTGGCAACATTTTCTACAGCTCGGTAAAAAAAATTAAACAGTGTTGCCAATTGAGCGAAAATTGTTAAAAACTACATAAATTGAAACTAAATTACAAAATTGTAAAAACCTAGATTTGGTAACTTTGAAGGGTAAATTTTCATTATATTTTACTTTTCCGTTCTGCAACTTTTGTTAAACAAACAACAGGACATGTGGTATTCAATGTTTTTTTTTTTGTTTGGTTTAAGAATTTACGTTTTAATAATGTATTTTATGATTGTTTTGGGACCTTGTAATAACGAACTAGGGGGCAATAACCACCACTAGTTCATTAATTAAAAATTAAATAAAAACCAGAACTTGAGACTCTTGGAGATGAGAGAGAGATGTAAAGATCTGCAACTGCTCACATTTGACGTGGGGAAGGAGAATTGTACCTACCCTTTCACAATCCTGGTTCGATTCAGCTAATCGCACTGTCCTGGCAAAAAGAATCACAAAAGATCGTCGCTTTGGGTTATGGAAAAGTCATGTTTATTGCATTTAACTGTCCTAATTTATTGTTTTTCGTCGTTTTAAAACTAACCTAACCATGTGTGTGTGTGTTCGTGTGTTCTAGTGTATCCCGCGGTGGTCGAGTCAAGTCGGAGGATCTTCCTCCGGCCAGGCCTGGCGCAGCAACGGTTTTGGTGTCTTTGGTTTTGTGTCTTTGTCTTTGGTAGAAAAAAAAACCTGTACAGTGTTTAAGGCTTGTTTTAGTACTTGTGCTTTGTGTAACAGTGGTAACAATGAACTCACCGGATGGCCTCCGCCATTGCGCTCTAACAGATTCTCGGGTTGGCGCGCTCTGCCAACTTGGAGGTTCTGAGAAAGGAGTTCATCTCTAATAACTTGTTCTAGCTTTAACGTTTTGATTTTTGATATTTACCACATTTTTGTTACCTCCTTGCACCACCAACCAAACGACCACTTTTAGCGAAGAGCGCGGTCCTTGACGGTTAGTTTGGATGGTGCGGGTTGGGACCAACTCCCTGACACTACAATTAACAATTAAGACACTAATTAGACACGACTCAATAAAATACAAGAACTAATTTTACCATTTCGCCGGCTACAGGAATGCTGGGTACAAATAACAGATATTCACAGCACTTTAAATTACAAAACGTTCACAATTTGTTCGTTTGACCAGAGTATGTGTAACGGACTCTGGTCGGTAGCGGCAAATGAGGACGATTCAAAATGACGAAGTCCCTTTTATTAATTTTAAGTCTTTGTTCTTGCGTATTTCGAAAATTGCTCAAAGAGGTGTGAGTCGTGCTAACCGTTTTAGGAATAGGGATACCATGTTTTGTATGTTGTTTAAGTGTAATGGTTGATTACAATATCCTAACTTGTCCCTACGGTTCAGTTTGACAGGATGATGCGAAGCATTGTGACCAGAGATTGTACTACGTACAAGCGATAGGTTACAACCTTTCTGCTAGATTCAATTACGTTTATTGTCTGTTCTGTGTTTTCAGTCACTTTTCTTTCTATAGTTTGTTTTTTTTTACAATTTTGTTATAAAATTATAGTATCAGCTATGAATCTGCAAAATTTGGCGGAAAAATTCAAAGACTTTAAAGTCTAAATTAAAAAAAAAAAACATATCTTCAGCAGGAATTCGTAAGGTTTTTCTTATTAAAATACATAAATTACAAACGTATTTTTTCATCTTATGGTCGCAAAGGCCTTTACAATGTTAAATGTGATATTCCTATACCTATCGTTTGACAAAAGCTTTAAAACATCTTGTAGCAAGGTTGGCAGTTCGTCCGATATAATAATTTGTAATTAAAAAAATTGAGAATCTTATGAAAAATAACTTTAAAAAAATCAAAATTTAAAAATTGTTTATTATTTGGTGTATAATCATTAGAAAATTGTGAAAAATAAATTGTAGATATTTTTTCATTTAATTTTCTGATTTGAAAAAAAATGTACAATTCATTGTTCACAATTTTCTAACGATTATAAACCAAGTAATACAACATTTTTAAATTTTGAGTTTGTTTTTGAAATTATTTTTCACAAAATCCACGATATTTAAATTTCAAATTATTATTTAGGATGGACTGCTAACCTTACTACAAGATGTTTTAAAGCTTATGCCAAAATAAACGACAGGAATAGGTATATTATACTTAACTTTTTTAAGGCCTTTGAGAAAGTATGTTTGATATATATTTAAGTTTCTATTTACAGTATCGACATCCCTATCCCCGACCAATCAACCCGTCGTCTTGGCTTCGACCAAGATTTATTGAGGGTAAATTTCGTTTTAATTGGCTGTAGCGCCGCGGTCCCTTCTCCTTTCCGTTCCGTCGAACAATTCACCGATTCCGTGGAGCGTAAACCCATAAGTAATCTCTAAGTAATTGTGCCACGAGTCCGCGCGCCCATAAAGGTTCGCGTGCTCCACCCAACTTCTCCCCCCCCCCCCTCTCAAACACTCACACGTGGCATAAATTATACCACCCGATAAGTCCTCAAATATCGAGCTTTGGGCGTTTCGACGGTCGAAAAAAGTTCACCTTTACAACCACATACCTCCGAATCGCGGCCAGCGAAAACTCGACCTGCTCGACGCGGCTGTCCCCGTTGACCGTGGTCGGGGGCCCGATCCGGACCAGCGACAGCGTTTTGTCCGTGATGCACAGCCGGTAGTTGCCGAGGATGCCGTAGCTGTCGCCGAGGCCCTTCCGCTGGACAAACACATCCCAGACGTGCTCTGAAAATATAGAAAAAGAAAAAAGCATTAGTACCAGTTGATAATTTAAAAACATCATAAATCAAAGTTTTCAACAGTTTTTTTTTAGAAAAAAAATCGCAATTAGTTTGCCAAATTTAATTCCATTTATACCCTTAAAACCGAGAGACCGGTGCCTTCATCGCTTTGAGGGCAAATTAGGTTGGGGTGGCCCGAAAACCGACCAGGAGTGCATTTTAATTCACTTAATTTAGGTTCGTTTTTTAGTCGCGCAAACTTTCCACCACCAGAGTTGACTGTGTCGTAGGTATTTTTGATTCAACACGCGATTTGTGATATTTTTTTCTGTTGGTTTTCGCTCGCCGGTTACAAAGTTAGGTGGCCCTTTTGGGGTTGATTAATTGAGTTTTAAACGTTGAGTGGCGTTTTGGTTTAGTGGCATGGAAAGAGTTTTTAAATGTTTGGGGTTGGCTGTGGGAAAATGTTTTCACTGGTAATTTACTCGAAATAACTTGGTCAGCAATTGTGTGATTGGATTGAATTGAAACAGCGCGGGTATTTTTTCAAATTTAATTATTAAATTTAAAATAATTACATTTCATTTACATGTCAAATAGTATTTCTTAATACACTGCATCTATGATGTAAACATTGCTTGTTAAATTTTATGATATTAAACAATTAATGTGGTCTTACTCATTGTTTGTATTACAATTATGAACTTCTGAAAAATGTTTTAACTTTCAATAGATGTATTCAACTACATAGTTGCAAAACTTAAGTTTCTGAGCACTCTAATTCAACTAAAGTAAAAATCGATTGAGCTCCGTATGATTGGTTATTAAATTACCCCAATGCTTTCAATTGTTGACCAGAAATCAGTGTTGCGTTCCTCACGCGCTCACGCGCTCATGAGCGCTCACTTTTCGCTCATTCGTGAGGAGGAGCGCTGCGCGAGCTAGCTCACGTTTGCCCGCGCTCACGTTTGCTCCGATTTTTTCAGCTCGCGTTTGCTCCACGCTCGCGCTCATATTTCGCTCACGGAGCGCTCATTTTGGACGTGTCGCTAATCATTTAACGTTTATGAGAAAGTTTTTTTTTTAATTCTAGATGGATTTTTTGTGTAAGGTGCAGTAGGGCTGTGGAAATATGACTTTGTGAACAAATTTTATGATATATGAATTGGAATAGCTTATTTTCATCAATCATGTTTTTAAATAAAAGGTTGGATTCGCAAGGGTCAAATATTTTTTTAGACTTACAGTCGAATGTATAAATATTTTAGAATTTAAAGGCCTTATTGTAGCAGAGAGGGGCGGAGGGGTATAGACGCCTAAATAAAAGGGCCTGTTAACCTTAGAGTAGGAGTAGGAATCTCGTAATCGAGAACGCCAAGGCAATGCTGTAGAGCGAATAATTTGATTTTTTTTTTGAAACCTTAGAAAAACTTACAAAACAATGAATGGATTCAAGAGGATTTATGCTTTGGTAAGTTCGATTCAAGGTTAAATGCTTGGTTGATTAAAATATAACATTAAACTGTTTTTATGTACCTAATCAGTGTTTCCAGATTGCGGGTCATAATGAGCTACCATTAAAAAAAGTTGTTCCGTTTATTAAATCTTTCAGTGATTCAGTGATTAGAAACGGCTAATCATTTTTATAAGGTTAGTCTCTATTTGGCAAACATTTTAGAAAAAGGGTAATATTTTTGAAACAGTTCTATTTTTAAATATATGCCTCAAAATTCCTAAGGGTTGAAATAACCCTTTGAACTCAAATCAAATAAATTGTCAATATTTTTCACCACGAAAAGGTTGTTTCTTCTTCCAACAAGTGGATTTTATTCAACACTTTCGCAACCAAACCTCTGAAAATATTCAATTACAAGTTATATATGATTTTTTGAACATGGATGATTGTAACTGTTTAAAAGATTATTTAAAAATAAATAAAATATACGAAACTATTGGCACTACGCCCCCCGGGGCATGGCCTTCCTCTAACGTGGGATTTCTGCTCCAGCGCCTCTGACGAGACAGGAGAAACAATATACATAAATTGTCAATATTTTTGTACATAACAACAATACAATATGGTCCAATATGGATTTGATTTGTGAACAAACAGTTCATCTCTTCACGTAAATGAATGTTTAAATTATGAATTTAGTTTTTTGTTCCTTGTTCGAAAAATGTCTAGATTTTAAATAGAACGTAAATTTCGGTTCACTGATCAAATCCGTTTCATTGCCTACTTTTGTTTGTTCGACCACTTTCTTGTTTGTTTTTGCTGCCTGTGCTGAGATAGTTCTAGAAACTTTGTTTCAAACAGGCAGATGCTTCAACAGGAAAAAACAACTACCTACTTTGGCTCACCGGCTCACGTGAGCGCAAAACGCTCCGGTGAGCGTGAGCGAGCACGAGCTACCTGATAAAAACTCACGCTCCAGCTGGAGCGAGCAAGCTTTCCGTGAGCGCTCGCTCATTCGCAACCCTGCCAGAAATTTACAAAAGCTTATTCTTGCAATCACAAGCATGTCTTTAAGCTTTACTCGTTAAATGCTAAAACAAAATCTGTGAATTTATTGTATTCGTTCAGTGTCCAAAATTTTTCGTTATCCTAAATTGCAAACATTTTTAAATTTAGTACTATTTAGTTTGAAATTTTAAAACTGGTTTTCATTGAAATTAATGCTACAATTTCCAATGTAAAATGTCAAACTTGTTAGCAATTTTATGATCTTAGATTTTTTTTTCAATTTCAAGCTTAATTTCTAGAAAAGTCCAAATATGTTTGATTTAATCCTCTAACTATTTTTAATTTTACCCTAATCCTCTTTTCTACGAAAACTTTACCTCTCTTTTTATCTTTCTTGTTTGATTTGAAGTATTTTAATTTGAAATTTCAATTCAAAATTAAACTTCTCTTCTCTTTAACTTCTTTAACTACAACCTCCAAGCATTATATTTTGCTGTGTTTTGAAAATTATTCAATCATTTTTTTTCAATTTTTGTTTTAACACTTTTTCTTGTTATAAAATGAAGTAATTATTGTCCTACAAATGCGATGATGCACAGTCTGGAATAGCTAAAAGTGCTGCATACTTAATTTTCTTTAAATTATTTAGGTTTACCCTTAAAAAAAATCAAGACAATGTCATTGGTACAGTCACATAAAACATAGCTCTTTCTTATAAGTAGTACATTCGAAAAATTATACTTATTTTTCTATATGATTTCTTTCCTTTATGCTGCGAACAATAAAATTAATCGCTTAAATTGTTTTTTACTTTCTTCTTCTCTATTTTGCTTATCAAATAATCATAACTCCAAAACAGATTTTTCACCACCCTTTAATCATGATGTCGTTGCAAATATTTTTCAAAGTTTATGACATCCTAACCGAAGGGTAAAAAAAATGTAAAACTTAAAAAAATATTGATAATAGATTGATATTCGGGCTCGCTTGAAAATATTTTGAATTTTGCAAAAATCTTTTTTTAGCGAAAAAGAATATCTCATTTCTGAGCATATCTTCACGAAATCGGTCGCCATTTTTTACTTTTATTATTTCTTGGTTTGGCTCAAACCTTGTCTGGGCCTTCCTTATGAGCAAAGAAGCAATTTCTAAAAACTTTTGAAAGAAAATTCTGATCGATGCGGTGTTTTCGGCAAAGTTGTAGAACGGATGTTTTTTTTTTTTGAAAATTTCTTAAGTAATTTTTATTACAAAAAAAAAACAAATTCCAAAATCTGTGTTTTTTAATTTTTGATTTTTTTTATGTTTTATGTGTCAAAAAGCAAAAACTTTTGAACCATAGCGAAGCATGAAGCCGAGTTGCAGCCGAGTTATGATTTTTTGAAAAATAATACATTTTGGAAAAAATAGAATTTTTAATCAAAACTTGTCAAGAAAAATTCTTGATTCCGAAATTTTCAAAATATTTTTTTTTCGAAAAGATCATAAAGTTTTACAATTGTTTCATTTTTCAACATTGAAAATTGAATCATTAGTAGATGAGATATTGACTTTAGAAAATGTGAGAATGTTTGGATGAGATCAGAATGAGATATGAAATTCGTGTTCTTTTTATTTTATTCGCTGTGTTTCAGCAACCAGATGTCTTCAATGCTCAATAAAATAAAATATTTTCAGGATTGGACAAAATCGAAAACCGAGATTTTTGCCTTCCTCACCTCAATAAGGAAAGGCTATAAAATCACTCGAAAAATGAACTTCTTTATTTGACCTCGTAGACCATCCTTCACGTATACATATCGACTCAGAATCAAATTCTGAGCAAATGTCTGTGCGGGTGGTTGGA
Organism: Culex quinquefasciatus; assembly: GCF_015732765.1. Classification (NCBI taxonomy): domain Eukaryota; kingdom Metazoa; phylum Arthropoda; class Insecta; order Diptera; family Culicidae; genus Culex; species Culex quinquefasciatus. The sequence goes on from NC_051862.1 coordinate 162,803,213, forward strand.
TGTTGATCAAAATAATTGCACTTGATTATCTCGGTACTGGCTGGACCGATTTTGACCGTTTTGGTCTCATTCGATCCGTCTTAGAGTCCCACAAGTCACTATCTATAAATTCCGAAGTTTAGTAAAGTACTTTAAAAGTTATGCTAAAAAAAAATTCCGGAAGATTGTAAAAAAGGTGGTTTTTGTAAGGAACACCATTCCAACGAGCCCAAAACATTGAAAGTCTGAAAACCCTATCAAAAGTAATAAGCACTTAAGTGTCATTTATACACTTTTTTGAGGCCGGATCTAAGATATTTTGATGAAAACGTTGTCCGGATCAACCATGCGACCCTTTACGTTTGATGTGTAATAAAAAGACCTTTCCAAAGAGTCAAAAAGATTGAAAATCTGACAACCCTATCAAAAGTTATAACCACATAAGTGTATTTTGTATACTGTTCAGAGGCCGGTTCTTAGATATTTTGAAAAAAATTTTTGTCCGAATCCATCATGCGACCCATAGTTGGATGGGTAATCAAGATACCTTTCAAACGAACCCAAATTATTGAAGATCTGACAACCCTATCAAAAGTTCTAAGCACTTTAGTGTTATTTTAGACTTTTTTGAGGCCGTGTATTCACTTTATGAATGTGAGGAAGGCACCAACCACCTAATGGTGGAATAAGTAACGTTTTCACATTAAATAATTGCGGTACATTAAAAACTGAAGTCTTTTTTATGAATACAATTTCTTTTATTTTAAAAATCATATCTTAGTGGCAACGTTTTTGTGCATGCTTCTTTATAGCTCAAATGTTGCGGTTTTTTGTCCCCTAAAAATATAAAAATTAAAAAAAACCCGACATTTTTTTTCGTGTACTTATTTTCTGAGCATTCCTCATCAATACTTACAACTTTGCGTTAGGCACCAAATCGATCAGAAAAATCCTTTAAAGGTTACAGATTTTGGAATATTTACGTACCGTCATCAGGGGTGACATTGGGTCTGGTGGTGAGATTGGGCCAAACAAAAATGATGAAATTTGTATGACCCAATCTCACCCCCCAGACCCAATGTCACTCCTGATGACAGTACCATTTTTGTAGCTGCCAAAATTGTATGGAAACTTGTATGGGTGAACCAGTAACACCAAATGTCCTCTGTGGTCATAAGGAAAGCCCTCACATAGTTTGAACCAAATCAAAAAGTGTAAATAACATCACTCAAGTATCGGCTAACATTCCCATCTACTTCCCCGTGTCTTACCACTGGTCGTGGCCGGCGTCGGTATTGATCAGCATGATAGGGACATTTGAAAATTGCGAAGGGGTGATGATTGGTTCCTACTTTTCATCTGTGGTCCACGGAGCAATTTTTGGGGGTCCTGGTCAATAACGAAGTAGCATCTACGGGTAGACACCAATGCTATGCTATGCTATGCTACTTGTTGTAAAGGATGAATTTTGTTTTTTTGTTCAAGTTAATGAAGTTACTAACTTGATGTTTTTACTTCGAGCTAAACTTTTTTTACAAAGATAAGTCTTTTTAACCCCACAAATTCTGCTGCAGCACATTCAGAAAACAAACAAACAAATCTAATGGCGATAACGAGCTAATTCCGAGACGAATCAAATCTCGACCTAATTGTCTGTAACATCACCAGCGGTAGCTAGTAGCTTAGACTAGATATTTGTGTGTTGCGTTGCCTTGCAGCTGTCCTGTCGTAATGGGCTTATTCTCTGCCGCCACCACCGCCGACTAACTATCATTAGACTAACTCACACTTGTGCGACACACACACGCACACACAAATGCCAAGTGCGGATCATTTTTCACCGGGAATGACTCTCGTAAAAGTGGCACAATTTACATATATTGCAGAGCTGCTGCTTGCTACTGGCACACAAGTGGCTTGCTGGTTGACAGTCATCGCGCGGCAGTGTTTAGTTAAACGACGACCAAGTCAAGTGGGGCGCGCGCGTTGTTTTGTGTGTGTTTGTCGCGCGATGATTATACTTTTCCGTTTACTTGATTTTTGCATTGTTGACATTTCTATTAGAAAGGATGATGATGATGGTGGCGTAGGATAGGGGCGGTTACCCCCTCCCGTCTATAAAAGGAAATAACCGTTTGTAAGCACTGCTACTGCTGCTACTCATGAGGAGTATTGCGTCGTCGAACGTCGTCATTGTTGGAATTAGTTGATACACCACCAGACTCTGGTTCCTGCGCTCTGGCCTAGAACGCGGAATCACGTCTGCGGGCATCGGAAGTAGTTGAATATTCACAAAGTTTATGCTTGGAAAATGGCAATCATGGAAGTGGCTTTTAGTGTGATGGGTCAGTTATGATGTCAGTCATTTAAGCGTTTCAGTGGAATTCGCATCGCATCACTATTTTAGTGAACATTTGCAGTAGTAATCCTTGCATTTCTATCCAATTTGCACTTATTGGCAGGAAATTCACTAAAATTCAATTCTGTCGATTGGAGCATGTTCAGGGGGCCCAAATCTATCATACCATGACGAAACTAAAGCGTTTACTGACATCAACTTCAAAAATATCAATTTTTTGGAAAAAAAAATCGTTTAACCTTAATTGTTTGGAAATGCTTAGTTTAGCAATTTTCCGAAATAGCTTTCCAAACATGACAATTCCAAATCGAAACCGAACTACCAAAAGAAACCTTTTCTGAAGAATCTCAGCCCCCAAATAGAAATTCGCAAAACGTTGTATGCAAATAATCGCCTCTATTAAAGCCCAATTTTGCCAATTATAGTTTTGCGACGGAACGGATTCTGCCTGTGAGGCCTTTCTGTGGAGGTGGAAAACCCCTCCCCCCCACCGAAACGAGATGGCCGGAAAATTTGAACCCATTAAGCCGAACCCACAAAATGGCACTGGCAAATTCGAAGCAATCAGCAAAGTGCCTCCAATCACGAAGCCTTTTTCCAACCACTGTCGGTGCCAAAACTATTTCCGGTGTACCACCGGACGATGAAGGGTTTGAAGGGGGTGGCGGCCCGGAAGAAAAATCGTCAAGGTAGTAATCGGCAATAAAGATGAAAATATCAACCATCAAATTGGTGGGCCTGCCGCGGCGACCGGTCAGGGCCATTTGCGTTGCGCCGATTTGTCCTCGGTGTGTCGCGTGAGAGTGCCGTCGCCGCCACCATCAGGTAACGGTTCTCGGAATTTGAAAATAAATTTGCCACCAAAGTACAGCGAAAAACAATTTACGTACGCGGGAGCCTAATAACAACCACACCAAAAAAAATACGTCGTAATATCCTATTATTATGCGGTATAAATGATATCGCACGGCACGCGGTCGCGAATGAGCCCCTTTGGAACTGACGGTGGTGCTGGGCAGCTGGCATTTGGCAGGTTTTAGTGGGAAAACAAGGATCAAACTGGTCTGATGACTAGCCTAGGTACACGGTGTGGCTTGCAAAAGATTGAATTACTTTTATAGGTAGTTTAAATAACACAATTCTAAAAGTAAGTGTTCTTTTAATGTTTTGAAATAGTAGTTTATGTAACAAGTTGCAAAAAAGGTGCTTATAGAGCGGTGCCTGTGGGGACGCGCCGTCCTGTTTTTTTCGTGTTATTTTCCGTCTCTTTTGTGTCGCTGTTCGAGTGCATGGAGTGATTGGCCATTATAATTTAATAATAGCATCATTAGTGTGGTGCTTTTCGGGACGGGCTCTTTAACCGTTTGAGAATGACAGACAAAAGTAAGTCGTTTCAAGACGGAATTGCAAAAAATAAGGGTGGGATTTAATAATCTATAAATCTGCCTTTTGAATTTTTCATTTTGTTCGGTTGGTCGGCAAGTTTGTTTTACGAAAAGCTGTACTCCTGTTGAGCAGTTCTCTCAGATTTCGGTCATTCGATTTTTTTTTAGATTTTTTAATCCGACTGAAACTTTTTTGATGCCTTCGCTATGCCCAAAGAAGCCATTTTGCATCATTAGTTTGTCCATATAATTTTCCATACAAATTTGACAGCTGTCCATACCAAAATGATGTGTGAAAATTCAAAAATCTGTATCTTTTGAAGGAATTTTTTGGTCGATTTGGTGTCTTGGGCAAAGTTTTAAGTATGGATATGGACTACACTGAAAAAAAATTATGCACGGTAAAAAAAATTTTGGTGATTTTTTATTTAACTTTTTGTCACTAAAACTTGATTTGCAAAAAAACACTATTTTTAATTTTTTTTATATATGTTTTAGAGGACATCAAATGGCAACTTTTCAGAAATTTCCTGGTTGTGCAAAAAATCTTTGAGCGAGTTATGAATTTTTGAATCAATACTGATTTTTTCAAAAAATCGAAAAATTGGTCGCAAAAAATTTCAACTTCATTTTTCGATGTAAAATCAAATTTGCAATCAAATAGTACTTTAGTGAAATTTTGATAAAGTGCACCGTTTTCAAGTTATAGCCATTTTTAGGTTTTTTTTTTTGAAAATAGTCGCAGTTTTTCATTTTGTTTTAAATACTACACATGTTTGCCCATTTTTGAAAAAAATATTTTTGAAAAGCTGGGAAAATTCTCTATATTTTGTTTTTTTTTTAACTTTGTTGATACGACCGTTAGTTGCTGAGATATTGTCATGCAAGTGTTTAAAAACAGAGCAATTCTCTACCAAAACCGGAAATTGATTTTATTTGTATTTTTTGATTTGGCTCAAACTTTGTGGGGGCCTTCCCTATGAGCAAATAAACTATTTTGTGTCATTGGTTCACCCATACAAGTCTCCATACAATTTTGGCAGCTGTCCATACAAAAATGGTATGTAAATATTCAAACAGCTGTAACTTTTGAGTGAATTTTTTGATCAATTTGGTGTCTTGGGCAAAGTTGTAGGTATTGTTGAGGACTTTTGAGAAAAAATAGGTACACGGAAAAAATTTGAGGATTTTTATCAACTTTTTTATTAAAACTCAATTTCCCAAAATACGTATTTTTGATTTTCGAGATTTTTGATATGTTTTAGGGGACAAAAATCCGCAACTTTTGAGCCATAGAGAAACATGGTCAAAAAATCTGCCGCCGAGTTATGAATTTTTGAAAAAATAGTGATTTTTGGAAAAAATCGAAGTTTCATGCAAAAACAAGTTTGACATTATTTTTTAATGCAAAATTGAATTTGCGATCGAAAAGTACTTTATAGATTTTTTGATAAAGGGCTCCGTTTTCTAGATATAGCCACCGAAAGTTTGATTTTAGCGAAATATTTGCAGTTTTTCAATTTTTAAAAATAGTGACCATGAGTGACCATTTCTAAAAATATTTTTTTTTGAAATGTTCAGAAAATTTGCTATAAAATTGTCTAAGAGACATTGAAGATTGGACCTCTGGTTGCTGAGATACAGCGGCTTAAAGAAAAAGAAACACGAAAATTGAAGTTTTCTAAGTCTCACCCAAACAGCCCACCATTTTCTAATGACGATATCTCAGCAATTAAAGGTCCGATTTTCAATGTTAATACATGAAACAATCGTGAAATTTTCCGATCTCTTCGAAAAAAATATTTTGAAAATTTTAAAATCAAGACTAACATTTTAAAGGGGCCAAACATTGAATATTACGCCCATTTAAAATGCTAGCCTTGATTTAAAAATTTTCATAATATTTTTTTCGAAAAGATCGGAAAATTTCACGAATGTTTCATATATTAACATTGAAAATCGGACCATTAGTTGTTGAGATATCGTCATTAGAAAATGGTGGGCTGTTTGTGTGAGACTAAGAAAACTTCAACTTTCGTGTTTCTTTTTCTTTAAGCCGCTGTATCTCAGCAACCAAAGGTCCAATCTTCAATGTCTCTTAGACAATTTAATAGCAAATTTTCTGAACTTTTCAAAAAATATATTTTCAGAAATGGTCACTCATGGTCACTATTTTTAAAAATTGAAAAACTGCAAATATTTCGCGAAAATCGAACTTTCGGTGGCTAAATCTAGAAAACGGAGCCCTTTATCAAAAAATATTTTAAGTACTTTTCGATTGTAAATTCAATTTTGCATTAAAAAATAATCTCAAACTTTTTTTTGCATGAAACTTCGATTTTTTTCCAAAAATCACTATTTTTTCAAAAATTCATAACTCGGCTGCAGATTTTTTGACCATGTTTCTCTATGGCTCAAAAGTTGCGGATTTTTGTCCCCTAAAACATATCAAAAAATCTCGAAAATCAAAAAATACGTATTTTGGGAAATTGAGTTTCAGTGAAAAAAAAGTTGATAAAAAAATCCTCAAATTTTTTTTTCCGTGTACCTATTTTTTTCTCAATAGTCCTCACCAATACCTACAACTTTGCCGAAGACACCAAATTGATCAGAAAATTCACTCAAAAGTTACAGCTGTTTGAATATTTACATACCATTTTTGTATGGACAGCAGCCTAAATTGTATGGAGACTTTTATGGGTGAAGCAATGACGCAAAATAGATTATTTGGTCATAGGAAAGGCCCCCACAAAGTTGAAGTCAAATCAAAAAATACAAAAAATAAAAATGGTCGAAATCGGCCGATTTCGTAGAGAGTTGCTCAACAGGAAATTTGATGTTTTCTAAGTCTCACTCAAACAACCCAAGGTTTCCTAACGTCGATATCTTAGCAATTAATGTCTCGATTTACAATGTTAAAATATGAAACATTCGTGAAATTTTCCGATCTTTTCGAAAACTATATTTTCAAAAATTTTAGACCAGGACTAAATTTTTAAAGGGCGTAATATTGAATATTTGGCCCATTTGAAATGTTAGTCTTGATTCAAAAATTTTTGCAATTGAAAATACCTTTATAAACTTTTCAACAAAGTGCACTGTTTTAAAGGTACAAAAAAGGGGGCCAATTTTCAAAAATGTCCAGTTTTGTGCAATTTAAAAATACGTAATCAAAGAAAAGCACCCTCAAATAATATGTTCAATGAGTTGAGAAAATTTCGCTTTTCTTTTTTTAAATTGGTGATCAAACTACTAGTCCTTAAAGCTTAAATTTTGTGAAAATGACATTTTTCTCAGTGAAACACATTTTTCAACTCGCGATATCTCGGAAGCTTTTCGCTTCGATTTTATATGTGAAAAAAATTTTTTTTGTGAAATTTTCTGCTTTTTACTACGAAAATAATTTGAAAGTTTTAGAATCAAGAGTAACTTTTTTCAAAAGGGCTCAAACACTTATTTTTGACATTATAAAACGTTGATCTTTGGAATTATCAGAAGAACCGTTCAAATTTGAAAATCATTATAGAAAATGGATTGAGAACAAATCATCTGAGAATTGATTCAATATGTTGGAAAAAGTTAAAATCACAGGATTCTGGTAAAAAATGCTAGAAAATATTAAAAATGAATATTGAACATTGAATATTTATGTTTCTTGTTGACAAAGATATTGTTTTTCGTTTATTTATGGAAAACATGGCAATTCAATATATTTAAAACAACGTTTTCTTCTAATAAAATAAAAAAAATGGTGCAAAATTTGCTTTCATTTCAATTCATTGCATACTAGTAGTTTATGCAACAAGTTGCAAAAAGAAGATTTTTTCAGCACGTGTCGTACATTTATCCAACGAGGTTCACCGAGTTGGATAAATACGACAAGTGCTGAAAAAATCAAGCTTTGAACGAGTTCCATACAACATTTTTTGCATTTCTGAAAACACCCATTGAGTGAAATTATTTTGTCAATAAATCGTTTAAATCAAAAAATGTTAAAAAGTATTACTTTTCAAAACTAGTGCTGAAAAGTTCAACTTTTCATGGATGTAGAACTTTTCAGCATTTGTTTTGAAATGTGTTTCTATTCGATTCTGTTATTTTTAGTAGATAAAAGTAGGCTGTTTCGTCACGCGAGAATGACAGGAAAAGTAGGAAGTTTCAAGACGGAAATGCAAAAAGCTTCTTTCAGACACTTCATGGAATTTGTTTGTTTTTAATTTCAATATGGTAGATGAAATTATTTACAAAGTTTGTGAAACTCAAATTCCCCTCAAATGAAATTGTGCATTTTTAATGCTTTAAATTTTATAAAGTTCTGTTAAAAGATAGATAACTGACAATGTTCTTAAAAGTTTGTTAAGCAAACCCCACCGTGTAAAGGTGCGTGTGTTCGCCAACACCAGCGTATCCGAATCCTAGAAACCACCCGCCCCCCCGTAACGGTCCTTCTCTATTACGCAGCAGCACCACCACAAGTGACGGGGTCGTCACGCGTCGCGGTACTACGTGGTGTCGATTATACGAATTTATTTGCAAATTAGCTGGCGACATTAAAAGTTAATTAAAAAGCCCAAGCGTCCCAAAAACGATTGGGGTTGGACAGAGTGCGGGAGGTTGCTGCTGTCGATGATGATGGTCGACCTTTGAGCTTTCTTTCCATGAAATACCAAGGGGGGGGACGTGGGATTGTTGACATTCGAAAAATTGGCTTTCACTTTAGGTGATTTGTTGGTGTTTAAAGTTGTACGGGAAAGTGTTTATTGAAATTTGTTTGGGACATTTATTTAATTATTGACAAATTAGTTTTGTTGGGAAACTTTCCGCTCACAATGCAATTTATTATTGGCTCATGGACCGACTCACATCTATCAACACTGTTGGCTTTATTGACTTAAGACCTGTAGCAGAGCATAAGTCTGCGTTACGCAGGTAGCCACAATAAATTCATACCCAATTAGCCCCATAACTCCCTGTGAGACCGTTTCGACGTCAGCTTTACCTTAAACGTCGCCGGTGAGCTGTGAGGTGTGCAAAACAATTACACTTTTAATTCAATTCAATTAGCGCTAATTAGTGCTGTGCAGCAATGTGCCGAGGGGAAGCGACTCGGCTGGAACTGCGGCTGCTTGTTGGGGTGGGGGAGAGTGAAGAAGGTAGTGGAACAAATGTCTTTCTGCTGCAAGTTCTTTGGCGAGACTCGAACTCGGAACCTTTCGATTGCGGGGTGAAAGCCTCGTTTTCTTGATGATCTATTTTTTTTATTTTTGAATTCGCAATTCTCCAACGATACAGGGATTTCCAATGTAGTCCACCACCGGTGGCTCCCCCGAACTGACCATTGCCGTACAGGTTGATTCCTTGCACAAACCCCGATCAGTGTCAGTCAAGTGTCTAACTGTACAATCACAAAACAGGGTGATACCCTACAAAAACTGTCAAAAATCCAAATTCTGAAACTGAAACCGCCACCCCCCAAAATTCGCAAAAGTCGGACTAGATTAGGCGGGACCCCTCCTGTTTAGGGTGGAATTACAATGGTTTTCACACATTGGCAGCTTAATTTGGACACCGGCAGCCACGTGTAGCGCAAAATATGTAAATAGAACCTGATAGTACACAGAAGAAGGTCGTACACGCGCCACTTACCGGCTATGACGTGACTTGGAAAAAAACAGGACAACTCCTTAGTACACACCATCACCTCATATGCAAATGGACTAACCGGTACCATAGACTAGAAGACACTCTGAGGTTCGGACTGCAAAGGGGTGGTAGACACGCGCGTTCAATCTCAAGTGACGGAGCATATCGCGCCATGTCTGAGAGTTGGGTTGTTTATTTAAGGAAAATTTGAATAACACTACCACCCCGCGTAGTGTTGCGTTCTCAGGAGTGGGTACGCGTCGATGACGCTGAAGAAGTGGCTACAAGACCGCCTTTGGCGAAATAAATTGGATGATTTGGAAATTAAGCGTTTTCAACGCTGAAACGAGCAAACGCTGAAGCGAGCAAACGCTGCAGCGAACAAACGCTGAAGCGAACAAACGCTGTAGCGAATAATGCTGAAGCGATAACGCAACGGTAAGATTTGTCTTCCTTCAACGAGAATCCAATCTACGAGCACTTCATCGACAAAACCGACTCCGACAAGGTCACCATCTCCTAATTACCGGACAACCCCTCCTTAGCCCCTCCTTAGCAGTGCCAGGTAATTAGCCTCACACCTGCAAGCAGGATGAGCAGGTCCAACTCCCCTGCGGCGCGCGTATCGTCATTATTATGGAGGGCACGTTTCACACGAACCAACCGGGGTGCGAATTGACTCTCTTCGCGTGGATAGAAAGACTCTAGCTAAATGGACGGAACAATAACGTGGCAAGAGGATCGGATCGGTTGATTGATTGACTGATAGGCCTGATGATTTGTTTTGAAGCACTAATGAAGGCGTAAACGGTTCATCGGCTGTAATCGGCGCCCGCTCCTTCTTCCGCGTCCTCTGGGAAATAGTTTGACGTAACCGGCGATCCTGGACGGAACTCAACGGTGCATGGAGCGTTTGCGTGCTAAACAATTAGTCACTTCGTTGTGCCGACTAAACTCTGCTGCCAAAAAGAGTAAAATCTGAGTTCTTCAAGAAATTTCTACCTTTCCAAACGCCTGACTGTACTCTTCAAAAGTCAGCGTCGGTGCGGGTACTCTTTCAAACACGTCCCGGCCACTAATTACCACACACACGGCCCCGTCCATCAGGTGCTCAATTGACTGAATGAAAATTGCAAAATAAGTTGTGCCGGTAATCAACACGTCCAAACCGCGCTCGTTGGCGAACTGGCCTAAGCCGACCTGTTCGGAACGTCGCCGTCGTCTGTGGCGCCATTCTCCGGTAATGTACACAGAAACCGTACAAGTGCCGCGCAATAGGTTTCAAGCTCTTGGCGGGGGTGACATTCGATACTCTTCTGCACATAACCTATACAATGTTGCCCGACCGACCGGGGGCGGTGACGACATCTTGCCGGGGCTTCTTGGTTAGCTCTCGGGATTGACCTGAATCGTTTATGCAAATAACGGCCAACCGGAACTCACTCGCCGTCGAAAGCTCCTGATGACCGAAGCAGCGGTGACATTCCCAAGATTAGAACCAGCGGTCAGTCTGAAACCTGTCACCGTAATGTAAACAGAGCGCGCGGCCACGCCAAATGTAAATGGAATCGATGCAAATCGAACCACCCCGGCGATTAGTTCATTGCCACTCACTTGGACAACTCACGCGTGTGTGTCGGCCAGCCAGAGTGGTGGTGCTTGTGACAGGCTGCAGAAGTCACCACGGTGTTTACATCTAGCTGGATGTGGGGATCGGATTTCGTCCATTGAGATGTTTGACGTAAGGCAAATGGTAGAAATCTTTGGATGGATCAGGCTGTGGCGTCGAAGGCGTTGGCACTTTGTGAGTATCCGAAGTCGGTTCTTTACTACACCTAGAACTGGAGATCGGCATACGAGAGGATAAAGAGCACGATTCGGTAGTAAAATGGTACTGTGTGCGGACTGAGAGGATAAATCCCGAAACTACCGAGAGTACTTTACTCATGGGTTCATTTTCAAAAAAAGTTCATCTATAAAAAAAAGTACCGGTACCGAGACTCGAACCCAAGACCTTCGACATATTGAACCGTGCCTCTGCCGTATGGGCCACCATGGTTCGGTGACTAAGTGGCGGTCATTTTTCCATATAAGCCACTCAATAGAATGAACTGTTCCAATGAACGAATGAACACGCGAGAGGACTATACTCTCGCATAATAGCACTTTCCTCACGTTTCTTTTCGTGAGGACTATCCCCTCGTTCTTTAACTTTGGGTGTATTATGGAATTGATTGTTTATAAAGATATATTTTAAAACTTGTTATGCTTCACTAAGAAAAGAAACGTCACCCACAGTATATATCTAAAGCACCAAGATTTTGGTAACAAACATTATTGTATCTTTAAAATTACGGCAACTTTCAAGTCAAGCCGTGAAGTCTACAACATTATAACGTTTATTATAGATTATTTTTTACAAGCCAACGGCTTGCATAAAAAGGCAACAGTTTCTCAGATTTATAGGTAAAAGTGCTCAACAGTATTAATTCACGGAGGATATTTTTTTCACAAAAGTCCGTTTTGAAAATGAACCATCGTAAGCTTTCTGGCGTGACAGTTTAGGTTCATTAATCTCACGTAAATTTGTGGAGTTTTGAGCAATGTTCTTTGACATTTTGGTCATGTGTAGCATAATCACCTGAAGCTTTATGAAATGTTTTGGAAAATCTTAGGAGATACCCTCTGGCTCGGGTCGCTATTTGGTCGTTGAGGTTGGGAAAAATTGCAAAAATGTATGGTGAAAAGCAAAAATTCCTCCGAAAGGTGGCGTGAAATGTGTCAAATTATTGTCAAGTGTTTCTTATGTAAAATGTTATGACTAACAAATTTTTGGATTTGGGTCAAAATTTGCACAGTTATTTATTTTTGTCTAGGGGCAATTCTCTGAGATTTCGGTCATTAGATTTTTTCTGTATTTTTTAATCCGGCTGAAACTTTTTTGGTGCCTTCGGTATGCCCAAAGAAGCCATTTTGCATCATTAGTTTGTCCATATAATTTTCCATACAAATTTGGCAGCTGTCCATACAAAAATGATGTATGAAAATTCAAAAATCTGTATCTTATGAAGGAATTTTTTGATCGATTTGGTGTCTTCGACAAAGTTGTAGGTATGGATATGGATTATACTGAAAAAAATTATACACGGTAAAAAATTTTTTGGTGATTTTTTATTTAACTTTTTGTCACTAAAATTGATTTGAAAAAAAACACTATTTTTATTTTTTTTTATTTTTTGATATGTTTTAGAGGACATCAACTGCCAACTTTTCAGAAATTTCCAGAATGAAACTTCATTTTTCGATGTAAAATCGAATTTGCAATCAAAAAGTGCTTTAGTGGATTTTTGATAAAGTGCACCGTTTTCAAGTTATAACCATTTTTAGGTGACTTTTTTGAAAATAGACACAGTTTTTCATTTTTTAAATTAGTGCCCATGTTTGTCCACCTTTGAAAAAAATATTTTTGAAAAGCTGAGAAAATTCTCTATATTTTGCTTTATTGAACTTTGTTGATACGACCCATAGTTGCTGAGATATTGCCATGCAAAGGTTAAAAAACAGGAAAATTGATGTTTTCTAAGTCTCACCCAATCAACCCACCATTTTCTAATGTCGATATCTCAGCAACTAATGGTCCGATTTACAATGTCAAAACATGAAACATTCGTGAAATTTTCCCATCTCTCGAAAAAAAAATTTCAAACAATTTAAATCAAGACTAACATTTCAAACGGGCCAAACATTCAATATTACGCCCATTTGAAATGTTATTCTTGATTAAAATTTTTTGAAAATATTTTTTTTGAAAAGATCGGAAAATTTCATGAATGTTTCATGTTTTAACATTGTAAATCGGACCATTAGTTGCTGAGATATCGACATTAGAAAATGGTGGGTTGATTGGGTGAGACTTAGAAAACATCAATTTTCCTGTTTTTTAACCTTTGCATGGCAATATCTCAGCAAATATGGGTCGTATTAACAAAGTTCAATAAAGCAAAATATGGAGAATTTTCTCAGCTTTTCAAAAATATTTTTTTCAAAGGTGGGCAAACATGGGCACTAATTTTAAAAAATGAAAAACTGCGACTATTTTCAAAAAAGTTACCTAAAAATGTTTATAACTTGACAACGGTGCACTTTATCAAAAAATTCACTAAAGCACTTTTTGATTGCAAATTCGATTTTACATCGAAAAATGAAGTTGATTTTTTTTTAAATCTGTATTGAAACAAAAAATCATAACTCGGTCAAAGATTTTTTGCCCATTCTGGAAATTTCTGAAAAGTTGACATTTTGTGTACTCTAAAACATATCAAAAAATAAAAAATAGTGTTTTTTGCAAATCAAATTTTAGTGACAAAAAGTTAAAAAAATCACCAAATTTTTTTTTTACCGTGTTTAATTTTTTTTCAGTGTAGTCCATATCCATACCTACAACTTTGCCGAAGACACCAAATCGATCGAAAAATTCCTTCAAAAGATACAGATTTTTGAATTTTCACATATCATTTTTGTATGGACAGCTGCCAAATTTGTATGGAAAATTATGTGGACAAACTAATGATGCATTTTGCTTCTTTGGGCATACCGAAGGCACCAACAAAGTTTCAGCCGGATTAAAAAATACAAAAATTAAAATTAAAGAAAAAAGACAGATTCCGTAGAGAACTGCTCCTAAGGAATAAAGTAAGAAGGTATCCCAGATGTCGAATTTATTTCTTGTTCGCCTAGGGGCCATCCAGAAACTAAGTTGACACTTTATAGAAAATATCAAACCTCTTAGTCTGATTTTGTATTTGATAAAATTTAGGACGGGATGGAGGCGGGTCAACATTCCTTGAAAAAACATCAGTTGTGGAAGGTGCCTAAAGTTCGATGGCCAAAAAGGTCGTACGGACAATTGATCGAGAGTTTCTGAAAGATCTTTTTTTTAATTTCTTAAAAAATAATTCTTCCAAAAATGAACAATTGTTTACATATTTTTATCAAAAGTTATCACGGATTCAAAAATACTATAACGATATTCCAGTAATTTGTGAATTCAATTTCTATTTGTGTTGTTATGAGAATTTAGCAGTTCTGTTCCAAAAAGGTACATTTGCAATTCAGAGATTTGGAGAACCTTTCTACTGAGATCAATTCATAAGCCTTTGCAAGGAGGGCACATATTTCTACCGTAAGATTTTGATAGCTGTGTGCTCTTTTAGGGAAAATAGATTTTGAGAAAAACCCAAGTTTTTGTGAATTTTAAATAACAAATCCTGTGTTTTTTATTATTTTTGAACATTTTTGTGGGTTTATTCATTCTTTTAATCATGTACAATTTTATTTGAAATTAAGACAAAACATGAATTTTTAATTCAAATTTATTTACACGTACATTTTTAAGGATTGTTAACACTTTTTGATCCCCCCTTTATAGCATTTTTTTTGGTAATTTTGTTTTGATTTTTCTGCATTCTTTTAAACATGATAAAATCTTAAAGCGTGTCTGACTTCATTTTTTTTAAATATATTTCATATTCCTGCAAAATTTTTACCGTCTTTCTTAAGCATTTTGAAATTTTTGTTCCTTTGGCGATGAGAAGTTCTTCCAAAAGTGGTATGAAAAAAGTCTAAATCTGAAGACGATCGCAATTTTACAAAAAAAATCAACTGTTTCAAATCTTGTACCTGTTAAATTTTTGATTTTCTAATTGGTCGTCATCGATCATGGCCGTTCATGGTCACCCGCGACAGACACGGACGACGAAACAAAGAGAAACGCAAAAAGTAACTTTTTCAAAACTTTTTTTCGTAAAATCGCGATAACTCGTGATGTTTGTATGCAAACCCCTTATGTCTATATATTAAAATTTTTGTAATTGTCTGTTCTTTGTCTGTCAACTTTGTAGAACATTGTTACACTCTAAAAAATAACCCTGCAAAGCTAGAAAAACACGAAATTTTAAAATGAAAAAAAAAATGTTCTAAATGAAAAAATGACCCTTCTGGGTCAATGTAGATTCGAAAAGAACATTAAATTTGCCATGAAATGACATGTTCCAAAAAAATTTACAGTCGAGTAACGAAAAATGGGAGAATTTTTAAAACTTTTTTAGTGTTTTTTTCGATGAAAAATACGTTTTTTCAAAATTCTGAGTACGCCATCAAATTGGGCGTCTAATTTTACATAAAAGTCCCTTTGACACCAAATTTCTATCTCATCACCGTTTCAGGCTGCAAATTATTGAAAAAACACATCTTTTTCGCATGTTCAAAAATGGAAGGGGTCGTACCGCCCCTCCGTCACGAGATATCAAAAAACGGACCTCGGATTCGTGATCAGGAACAAAAGTTATCCCTTAGGACAAAGTTTCACGCAAATCGAAGAGGGGTCGGGGCAACTTTTCCCGATTTCGTGTGAGTTGGTAGAGAATTACCCAAATATGAAATATAAAAGTTTATAAAAAATAGAAAAGGAATAAAAAAAAACAGAATTGTAGGAGATATTCAAAACATACAGAAAAAGTTTAAACTGAATAAAATGAAAAAAATGAATAAACGAATAAAGACTTATACGAAATACAAAATAGAAACAGTCATGTTTTACTATTAAAACAAAAGTAGTTAAACATAATGTGAACAATATTAAAATTAAAATTTTCAAAACAGTTCAAAACAGCCTACAGGGCAAAAACTAACGTTGTAAAATGTTTGTTATAGAAAAATCAAAAAACTATGAGAAAAACTGCGATTAGCCAAAAAGTTATTACCGTAGGCTTATAGTCCATGAAATTCCCTAACTTTTGACTTATGGGAGTATGGGTGTTGGAGGCTGTTGCGAAAAGATATTAAAGTTTAAAAAAATCCATTTTTAACAGTAATTTGCAAAAACTATAAGAATAAGTTAAACCAATCCTGAATATCTATGGCTCATTTTGAAGTGCTTCAAAAGACCTTTCGAATGCATCTGAGATAGTTGGAAATGATGGAGTTTTACTGAAATGCAAGCAATTTTATTTTTTTTAATGTTTTTTGGACCTCAAATTTCAATGCCCGTTTTACCCCACTTCCCTTTGTCGTAGAGGGCTCATATTTGGCATGAGTTTATCTCATGTATACAAACAAATGCTGAAAGTTTCATCCAAATCGGAGCAACTCGATACAACCTGTTACACATTGGTGAAAAACTCGCTCTTAATTATTTTGGAACGTATGCTTTTGTTTTTGTTTGAAGATTTTTTCAAATTAAAAAAAACACGATTATAGTTACGTATCCTTGACGACCAAACCATATCTTGCACATGTGGAGCATACCTGCAACGAGAAAGGAAGGAAAAGATTAAAAACACGAACAAAAAATATAAAATTAGTAACAAACGTCAATGCATGTCTGTGTTTGATTTATCGTTGATGTGTGCTTTAAAGATGTGTCACACTTGCAATCAAACTGCTTTTCATTTTTGATTACTGATCCAATAAAAGCAATTGAAAAACAATTATTTTCAATCAATTAGTTTCCGTGCGTTTTTTTCCTGATGGAGATAATCTTGTCAATTTATGTCACCGCATGACGCTTCAACACAATAGTTGTGTGGGCCATTCACAAATGGCGTGATTTTTTACGATGTTTTCGTAAATTTTTCGTTAATTGTCAGTATAATTAATTTGATTGTATATTTTAATTAAATTTTTAAAACTTAAATTACCCAACTTGACAGAATTTTCGACTGCATGCCATTCGTAACAAATTCTCTGAAACACCCCCTCAAATTGCGCAGTCTGCTTCTGCCAGCACTCGCTCTCTACTCCAGTGCATGAAAGATTGCTCTATTCCCTAATGCAGTTGCCGTGGACGTCTAGTCTAAAGGCTGTATTTTTTCTTCTTCTGCTTCATCAACATCAGGGAAGGGGGTGGTGTCATATCGTGCTGTGTGTCTTTTTGCAAACCCCCCCTCCCCCACTAATGATGCGGGGGAAAGGTCATATATCATCCTATTTCGCAACATGGTGACTTTTTTTTATTGGGGTTTCCTTGTTTATGAGTTGGAAATTTACGAAAAATTCGTACATTTTTCAAACAAAAACTGTTTGAATAAAAAAACACAAATATAGCTTTCAGTGCAATTGTCCAAACTTGATATTACAATTAAGAACTAGCATATGTGAGAAACTGTGGTGTCTCGCCATTTTTATTGAAACTGTTGATTTATTTGTCGGGACAGCAGCAGCAGTAGCAGCACACGCTTCACCCCTTGGCTTAATGTCGCTGCAGCATGTTTAGAAAATAATTTATGAAATGCTCTTTCCCCACGCTAGTTTTATTGCACTATCAACATAAGTGTGTAGACGATCTTTCTTCTTTTTTTTTTGTTTGGATCTTTCCTTATGCGACGAAGTGACCAATTTGGGGGTGGTGCTGCCTGGTTTATTCAGTAATTAGAATTTTTTTTTTGAATTTCCATATATTTTTGGTAAATTCGAACAAAAAAGGGTGTTAAATTTTGAAAAAAAAAATAAATAAAAAAAAATATCTGAAACCCAAAAATTCCCGGATCAGCTCCATTCCCCAACAAAATTAAACGTCCAGCCTGTGGATGTCATTTTAAGAGGACAACAAAAAAATAGGCAAGCAAAATGGAGTGCATCATTTTTATCGCATGGCCAGTTTAAGCATCTTGTCCACTACCAAATGTCCGCCGAAGTGCACTTTTCAAAGTACTGCTGCTGGGCCACACACATAGGAAATACACTGTGCATAAGAAACTTTTGTCGCAATTTATCATTTTTAATGCTCATTTAATGGCATTTTGTGTATAAATTTGACATTATGTTTCGCTGCTGCTGCTGCCCCCGTCCACCCGTCATCGGGTTCGGGTCCGAGTGTCCAGCCAACAATTCGGGAAATGAAACGGATATTTATTGCTTTTTAGAGAGTGGTTTATTTCATATTTATTAGAGAATTGCAAGTTTTAGAATTTATACGATTTTTAAAACGTTATTTTACTGTGAATCTGGATTTTAATGTCAAAAAAAATAATTTAATTTAAAAAAAAGCAAACATATGTTTAATCATGAACAGGATAAAAATAATTTCAAAAAATCTAGAGATAATAATCACGTTTAAAAATCAAATCAAATAATAAATTCAGCCAACCAAATAAAATAAATAGACATAACCAGAAAGAAAACATAAAAATGAGAAAGTAAGTGAATAAAATAAAATTCGAAAAAAATATTCAAACAAGTTTAAAAGACAAAGAGAAGTAACAAAAAGAAACAAAACAATTAAACAAGTTCAAAATAACAAAAAATAGAAATAAATAAAAAATCTCATCAAACTAATTTAATAAAATAATATAAACAATCAAGGTACAAAAAAGAACGAAAATAAACATTAACACAGTGGGCAAGGTACAAAAACAAATTAAACGAGATCTGTTTACAAAAATGAATATTATTTTAAAACAAAATGAGTATACATACAATCAACCGAAAATACACATGAAACAAGTTCCAAATGCAAATAAGTAGGCTTAGTGATTTTTCACGCTCGAAAATTGCAAATTTCACGGGGTCTTCAATTTCAAAACACCAAATTTCACGCAAATTTCGCGGAACTTGAAAAATGTTAAAAAGACTCTGAAAATCCTATGTTTGAATCACAGAAACTACTTTTTATGCTTCATTATATATTATTCTTCAATAAACTAAAAAAAATCTTCACTAAATTTGAATGCGACACAAAAAAAAACTTCTAATTTTCAAAAAAAAAAAATCCTTCTGGTTTATGGATATATATTTTGAAACAAAATGTAGGGCAGGCGTATTCTCGTTAGACTAATACAGTTTAAATGTTTTCGCTAATTTGCTTCTGTTCTATCATTTTACATTTTATTGAATTTAATATCGAAGCATGATTTTAACAATCTTTTCCGGTCAAAATAAGTAAAATAAATTGAATTTTCTGTGACATTTAGCCCATTAAACCTATTTTTTAAGGGTTTTAGCTCACTTTTCAAAAACTAAATTTGACAATTTGCAAAAATAATATAATTTTTAACAAATTGTTATTCTAAATGAGAAAAGAAAACACCAAGAGTATTTTTTTTTTACTTTCGCGGTAATCATCTACCCAAATAAACAAATATTGTTAATATTTAACAGGCCCAAAAAGAAAATTTGATATGTTTTTAAAATGTGATTCCAAAGATAAAAAATACTCATCATTTTATTTTGAATAACACAAAGCTTAATTCTTTTAATTTGTTCCAAAACTATAACTTTCAAATAAAATAGCAGTAAAATTTTCAATACAGCGATGAAAATATTACTAAATTTAGTTAATTTAAAAAAAACTCAAAAATCTGAACATTTCTTAAAATGGTTCATTTCAACTTGATATACATATATATTCAAGCTTTTTAATTGAAAACTAATAAAATTTAAAAAAAATAGTCTTTTTGGATGAAATATTTATTAAGTTGTTAATGTTATTTAAAAGAAATGATTTAAGAAAATTGATAAATTTTACGAACTTCACGCCGTCCACGAAATCATCAAAAATTACTAACCCTATATTAGTAATTAGTATTTTTATTCCTTTTTGAGTTTGATAAAAAGAAGAAAAATCGTTACACTTTCACACAAACGTGAAATTTCACGGGATTGCGGAAAAAGCCAAAATTTCGCGGATTACACACAGTCCGCGAAATCGTGAAATTTCACTAACCCTACAAATAAGATAGAACATGCTACAAAAAAAAACAAAACAAAAAAATCTAAATGACAACAATTTAATTAAACAAATGAGTAGAAAAACTAATTCTACTACAATTGCTTAAAGTGTTTAACAAGAGTTTAAAGTGTTTATAAAATAGCAGATAACAAAACATGTACAGAAAAAATGTCTTAACTGCAAAAAAGGATTTCAAAAATAAGTAACAATAATAAAACGAATATTGATTTCAAACAAGTTGAAAATTGAAAAAAAAAAAAACATGAGAAGCTATTAAAAACAGAAAAAAATAAACATGTTTCAAATGCCAAAAAAAGCAAGTACAGTCTAGACTCGATTATCCGAAGCCTCGATTATCCGAAGTTTCGATTATCCGAAGGTTTGTATGGGACTTCAGATAATCGAATCACGAACAATAATTCGTATTTTTTTTATTTTCTTTCTTTAAACGTCTAATTCGAGTTCTGAGACCCCATTTGAGTTAAATTTGAATTGTTGATTGCCTGTAAAATTATAAAATGCATTATTGCAATGTTTCATCATCGCCATTTTGGCTGCCATCTCGGATTTAAAAATTCAAAATCACTTTGGCGTAGTTTGTCCGAGCCACGTAGCCTAGTGGTAACGCTCCCGCCTAGTAAGCGGTAGATCGGGGTTCAAATCCCGGCTCGGACCAACACAACTGGTGATCGTTTCTCTTCTGGATTCGATTGCTTAGTAAAGGGAAGGTAGTGTATCGTCACAAACTGGACCTTATCACGACACCTTAGGAAGGCGACCTATGGAATGTTAACATTAACCTTAACATGTTAACATTACGTTGAGAATGAAATTGCCACTGAATCCGCTTTGTAAATGCCGGCCCCGATACTCTTCAAGGGTGTTCCCCTCAGGAACTGGGAAAGATTTACTTTTTTTGGCGTAGTTTAAGGGTCATACTAAAGCTCAACAATCAAAACGAAACGACAACGAAAAAAAAATTTCGTTCCGAAGTGAAATTTTGCCAAAGCCTTCGGATAATCGAGACGGGACTGTACAAAAAAAAGTTAAATGGCAGTGAGAAAAAAAAGAACAAACATATTTGAAAAAATTGAAAGTTTAAGTTTAACAAGCTTTAACAATAAAACAAAAGTAGACATGAAATGAGTTCAAAATGCAGAGCTAAAATAAACAGATTACAAAAAAATAAACAGAAAAATATAAACAAGTTCAAAATGTAAAAATGAATAAAATAAATAGCAAATAAAATGAAAAAAACAAGTTTCAATAATTGAAACTTAAATCGACATTACACGAGATAGAAATGCAAAAAATTACAAATTACATAAAAAATAAAATTATATCCAGGTTCCAAAAGCAAATACTAAAGTAAAATAAAATAAGTGAGTAGCAAGGATATATGGAACAAAATTAAACTTAAAAAAATAGACAAGAAATAAGTTCATATTGCAATTGAAATAAGCATGCTACAAAAAAGAAACAGAAAAAGTTATACAAGGGTGAAATGCAAGAAATAATAATAATACAAACTAGTTACAGAAATATGTTAACAAATAAAACAAGTTTAGAAATTAAGCAAAAAACTCATTTGTCAGCAGAAAATTAAAATAAATTAAATAACAATTGTTATGAAAATAAGAAAAAAACACAAAAAGCAACAAAAAAATAAAAAAAATGTAGAAAAAATAGGACAAAAAAACTTCTTCAGTCAAAGGTTAACTTATATTTATAAATCTCTATCTCTCTCTAATTGCAAGCAACTATTCAGACCAAACCCACCAGTTGTTTGGCGGCGGTTGGGGTTGCCAAAAATAGTCCCAGACAGCAAGCAAAGACGACGCGGGGCGATGTTTCGCGTGGAATATTTCATTGATGACTTGTCTGGCCGCTGCCAACCTCGAATCGGTTGTGTTGTTTTGATGTTGGATTTCACTCATCACTTGCAGTGTACCGCCGCCAGGGGCTGCCGGTAAGGGGGATCACTTTCTTGAATGCACCAGTTAGAAAAAATTTGCTCTTTTTATGATGTTCATCCAATGTTTTTGGTTTTTTTAATTGGAGATTTTTGCGGAATTATGTTTATAACCCAATTTTTTTTTTACAAAACAAGGTTCAAAATTTTTGCAACAGTGTCAAACCGCCAGTTCGCTGTTTTTTGGCATGAGCTAGAGTCGCTGTTTTTCTGCAAACTGTAAACAAGTTCTAAATTTGAACTCATCCGAGACGGGTAGCAGCAGCAGCATGACGGTCCCTCAACTCTGAAGCTGCCGATGTTTCTGGGTGGTAAAGGTAACGCGATAGTCGGCAATCGTTCTGTGGGGTGTGTTGTACTGCATCATGACAACCACCAGAGGTCGTCTGATGATTGGTTTCATTTTTTGGCAATTGATGCTGTCGAATTTATAGATCGAAATGAGGTTGAAGTCAGAGGGTTAAGCTCACACCAAGCCATCATTCTTCAAAGATTTGCAACGCCTTTCTCACAACTGCACAGCGCATTACTGGTAAACACAGGACAAGTGACTGAAATAAATCAACTCATGTAACACACACCGGGAGATTTCCCTGCGACGACCTCCAACGAAGCGCACCGAGAGTCACCCAGAAGATTACAAAACTTACATGTGTATAAATAATAAAGCGTTCTGCCTTCTCGAGGAAACATCGTCCTTCGTCGTCGTCCCCAATGGGGGGACCGCGCGACTTTTGCAGCAGCTTGTCGGCTACTTCCGATTTGGAGCACTTCCCAAGAGGGAGCCCGGCGCGAACTGTTGGCATCCTTTGCCGAATTGGAACATGATTTTTACATTATCACATACGGTATTTCAAAAATAGACCAGAGTTTGAACCCTTACACGACGACACGATTGCGTCGGGTAAACCTCCCTTCGGTACCTACTGTACCCGGAAAAAGGTCGGCTAGGGTGGTGCTGGGTTTTGTCGAGTGTGTCGTGAGGACTGGTGATGCCCACTTTGGGTAGTCATGAAGTTCTTCTTGGTAACTGGTTCATTCTGGGTAGTCACGTAGCTCATGGAGTCCATATAGGTTAGTGGTTACCACTCTGGGTAGTCGTGAAAATCACGAAGCTTTCATTCTGTGATCATTCTGTGTACTCACAATTTATTGATGACCACTTTGGGTAGTCATAAAGTTCGTGACAATTTCTTGGTAACTGATTACCATTCTTGGTAGTCACATAGTTCATGGAGTTCGCATAGATTAGTGATGACTACTTTGGGTCGTCATGAAGTTCATGACGTTTTTTTTGGTAACTTTTGATCGTTCTGGGTAGTCACGTAGATAATGGAGCCCATAAAGTTTATTGATGACCACTTTGGGTAGTCATGAAGATCATGAAATTTAGTTTTGGTAATTGATAACCATTCTGGGTAGCCACGTAGATCATGTAGCTGATAAAGTTTGTTGATGACCACTTTGGGTAGTCACGAAGTTCATGACGTTCTTCTTGGTAACTAATGGCCATTCTAGGTAGTCACGTAGCTCATGGAGTTCACATAGGTTACTGATGACCATTCTGAGTAGTCACATAGAGCATGGAGCCCACACAGTTTTTTAATAACCACTTTGGGTTGTCATAAAGTTCGTGACAATTTCTTGGTAACTGATAACCATTCTTGTAAGTCACGAAGTTCATGGAGTTCGCATAGGTTAGTGATGAAAACTCTGGGTCGTCATGAAGTTCATGACGTTTTTATTGGTAACTGATGATCGATCTAGATGGTCACGTTGATCATGGAGCCCATAAAGTTTTTTGATGATCACTTTGGGTGGTCATGAAGATCCTGAAATGACGTTTTTATTGGTAACTAATGACGATTCTGAATAGTCACGTAGATCATGGAGTTTATTGATGACCACTTTGGGTATTCATGAAATTAAATTTTGGTAGCTGATAACCATTCTGAATAACTGATGACCATTCTGGGTAGCCACGTAAATCATGTAGATAATAAAAATTGTGGATGACCACTTTGGGTAGTCACGTAGCTCATGGTGTCCACAAAAATTAGTGATGACCACTTTGGGTAGTCGTGAAAATCATGAAGTTTTTTTTGGTAACTGATGACCGTTCTGAGTAGTCACATAGAGCTTGGAGCCCATACAGTTTATTAATAACCACTTTGGGTAGAATTAAAGTTCGTGACAATTTCTTGGTAACTGATTACCATTCTTGACAGTCACGTAGTTCATTGAGTTCGCATAGGTTAGTGATGACCACTTTGGGTCGCCATGAAGTTCATGATGTTTTTATTGGTAACTGATGATCGTTCTGGGTAGCCAAGTAGATCATGGAGCTCATAGAGTTTATTGATGACCACTTTGGGTTGTCATGAAGTTCATGACGTTTTTATTGGTAACTGATGATCATTCTGGGTAGTCACGTAGCTCATGGAGTTCATATAGGTTAGTGATGACCACTTTGGGTAGTCATGAAAATCATGAAGTTTTTTTGGTAACTGATGATAATTTTGTGTAATCACGTAGAGCATGGAGCCCATACAGTTTATTGATGACCACTTTAGGTAGTAATAAAGTTCGTGACTATTTCTTGGTAACTGATTACCATTCTTGGTAGTCACGTAGTTCATGGAGTTCGCATAGGTTAGTGATGACCACTTTGAGTAGTCATGAAGATCATGAAATTTAATGTTGGTAACTGATGACGATTCTGGGTAGCCACGTAGATAATGGAGCCCATAAACTTTTTTGATGACCACTTTGGGTAGCAGTGAAGATCATGAAGTTTCTTTATGGTAACTAACGACCAATGTGGGTAGTCACTTAGTTTATGGTGTTCAAACCACTTTGTGTAGTCATGAAGTTCATGACGTTTTTCTTGGTAACTGATAACCATGTAAATACGAGAAAAAAAATCAAAAATTTGGTAACCACCCTACCGAAAGGACTACTTGGTGGCGAAGGCCGACTGAACTATAAAATATGTAATCGGGTGATGTGCAGACGACATCGCTGTGCGACTCAGGGTTACAAAAAAAACCTAGAACCAACTTCGGGGACGTGCTAAACGGAGAGTTTTGCCCGTTTGGATTTTGCGGAGAAATGTGTGATTTTCCCCTGGTGGGAAAGCGTCGTACACAGAACTCATGTTCTTTTAAATTTCAATAAAACGGAAGCTTACGGGGTGTACACAAAGAGAGTGTATTTATGCAAGTGTGTATATCCGTATCGTTTTCTTTCTTTTTTTCTGGTGTGAGCGAGTTCATGAAGGACAGCAATATTTGAGGCCAGTTTTTGAAGAGTGGACTCTGTGTGTTGGCACGAGCGCCCTAGCAGCGATACAACGAATAACGAGGCGGCGCTCTGGCAAAAACATGGAAACTCATTCAGCGCAGATTGGCTCCGGTTCAAGAGCCCTGGCCCGGAGGATGATGATACGCGCGAGGACGACGAGTGTCGCATAGGTTCCCCATGGATATGGCAGCAAAACAAAAGCATCACTAATGCTTGCATTTCCGGTTTTCGTCCGTTATGCGGGAATTAAGTGCCCGAACTCTCTGGCTCTGGTGCCACTACTGGTTAGGAGGCCTCCGGATCGGGAGTCCGGACTGAGGCTGGGATAATTTATACCATTTGAGTGTATTTATCTCTTGTGTATCCGTTTTTTGGTTGTTCTTTATTTTCTCTAAGCTTGTCAATTTTGTTGTTGATGCCTTTTCATGAAAAACAGGCTATTCAGGGAGTATAAAAGAACCACCTAATTTTGATTGTCTAAATTAAAAAGATCTTCGACTTTTTGAACACGGCAATTTTTTTGCAATATGGTATCTACTACTGATGACAAAATCTCAAACTCATTATTCATAGTAAGACGAGCGTCTAATTTATTTTACACGTGCTGCAGTTAAAAGCAGTGTTGTTCTATTTCTGAACACAACACTTTCAACCACTCCGGTAGCAATGCCTAAAAATAATGTGCGAAAAAATAAATACTGCTAAGCGACAGCCCACGCCACTATTAACCCTGTGCTGTATTTTTTCGTTTAATAAAAATTATCTTTGGGTATTATCTTTAGCAACATTTGTTTCAGAAATTGATAATATTTGTTTGTCGTCTGTATATCAAGTAATACATACGCAGTTTAAAAAACATGGTAAAATTACATCTAAAAACGAGTACATCTTTTATGTCAGAAAAAAAATTACCTCTAATAATGTGTAAATTTACATCTGGCAGACGCTAGGAACAAATATCTGTAATCCTAAAAAAATATCAAACCGGCGATAGTTATATCTAGCTTACTAAGTCCGCGCCCCAACCCGCACGGCCAACTCGCCGCTGTGAAAACTTATCGATCAAAGCCAATGTACCTCTATGTGCTCCGTACATTGTATACTAGCCTGTCCCATTTTGAGGTCATGTCGAGGAATTTCAGGTGCTCACTTCTTAAATGATAGATTATGATGTTAGGAACAATGTTTTCTTAGACAAGAAAAAATAATAAAATACTTTCTCGCACCCCCTAGTCGATTTACTGAAAAAAGTCACTTACTTGAACAAATTTTCTAAAATCGCTTGGAATCAATACAAAAACTGTTTCGATCAGGTGTGTATTATCTTCAAACGATAGGTTTTTGTCCATAGATTAATTTGCACTATCAATATTGGACCAAAATTTGAGTTTTTGGACTCTCCCAGGCGGATTTGTCTCGAAAAAATTGCATTTTTTCGAAACTTTTTTCAGAAATGTTCATTTAATTTAGGGTAGCCTATTTTTCCCTGTAAAACCAATACATGCAGCTTATAGGAAATTTCATGGCGAACATTTTTCCCTCTGAGAAAATCCAATTTCGACACTCCAGAGCCGAGATATTTGAGTTTTAGTGAGGAAAAAAGTGCCAATTTTCAAAATTTCTCAGAATTCAGAAGCAAGGCCTACTAATTACACGATGTAGCAAGCATATGTCTCAAAGGTCAGGGTTTGCTTTTTTATAGTAATTTTGACCGCTGAATCCGAATCTGAAATCAAATTTCGTGTAAACAGTGATGTTTTGGAGCTACACCCTTTTGGAATGTTAACTGCCTCTTAAAGTTTTTGTAAATATTGCTCGGTTTGTTCTAGAGGTCGTATCGAGGTGCTCCGATTTGGATGAAACTTTCAGCGTTTGTTTGTCTATACATGAGATGAACTCATGCCAAATATGAGCCCTCTACGACTAAGGGAAGTGGGGTAAAACGGGCATTGAAGTTTGAATTTTCCGAGGATTTCGAATATGACAAAAGTGAGAATAAAAAGTGCCGCTATGGAAGCCTACAGGACAATAACTAACGTTGTAAAATGTTTGTTATAGAAAATTTGAAAAACTATGAGAAAAACTATGATTGGCCAAAAAGTTATTAACGTAGGCTTATAGTCCATAAAATTCCCTAACTTTTGAACTAAAAGAGTATGGGTGTTGCAAAAAGATACTGAGGTTTAAAAAAAACATTTTTAACAGTTTTTTGCAAAAGCTATGAGAAAATGTTAAACCAATCATAGATGTCTATGGCTCATTTTGAAGTGCTTCAAAAGACATTTCGAATGCATCTAAGAGAGTTGGAATTGAAGAAGTTTTACTAAAATGCGAGCAATTTTATGATTTTTTTATGTTTTTTCGACCTCAAACTTCAAAGCCCGTTTTACTCCACTTCCCTTTGTCGTAGAGGGCTCATATTTGGCATAAGTTCATCTCATGTATAGACAAACAAACGCTGAAAGTTTCATCCAAATCGGAGCACCTCGATACTACCTCTAGAACAAACCGAGCAATATTTACAAAAACTTTAAGAGGCAGTTAACATTCCAAAAGGGTGTAGCTCCAAAACATCACTGTTTACACGAAATTTGATTTCAGATTCGGATTCAGCGGTCAAAATTACTATAAAAAAGCAAACCCTGACCTTTGAGACATATGCTTGCTACATCGTGTAATTAGTAGGCCTTGCTTCTGAATTCTGAGAAATTTTGAAAATTGGCACTTTTTTCTTCACTAAAACTCAAATATCTCGGCTCTGGAGTGTCGAAATTGGATTTTCTCAGAGGGAAAAATGTTTGCCATGAAATTTCCTATAAGCTGCATGTATTGATTGCAATGGGAAAAATAGGCTACCATAAATTAAATTAACATTTCTGAAAAAAGTTTCGAAAAATGCGATTTTTTCGAGACAAATCCGCCTGGGAGAGTCCAAAAACTTAAATTTTGGTCCAATATTGATAGTGCACCTTAATCTATGGACAAAAATCTATCGTTTGAAGATAATACACACCTGATCGAAACAGTTTTTGTATTGATTCCAAGCGTTTTTAGAAAATTTGTTCAAAAAAGTGACTATTTTCAGTAAATCGACTAGGGGGTGCGAGAAAGTATTTTATTATTTTTTCTTGTCTGAGAAAACATCGTTCCTAACATCATAATCTATCATTTAAGAAGTGAGCACCTGAAATTCCTCGACATGACCTCAAAATGGGACAGGCTATTGTATACTGTATTTACTGCATATACGGTACATAGAGGTACATTGGCTTTGATCGTTCAATTTTCACAGCGGCGTGTTGGCCGTGCGGGTTGGGGCGCGGTCTTAGTATGCTAGATATAACTATCGCCGGTTTGATATTTTTTTAGGATTACAGATATTTTTTCCTAGCGTCTGCTACATGTAAATTTACACATTATTAGAGGTAAAATTAAAGCTTTTTTCTGACATATAAGATGTACTCCTTTTTAGATGAAATTTTGCCATGTTTTTTTACTGTGTATATGGTGGTTTGATTTTCTATAATATTTCAAGCACTTATTAATTTTTTTACTACCAATAACTTTGGTAAATATCGTTAAATATTCTGCAAACTCACTTCAAATAAATCATTTGATATCAATATAAAAAAAATAGTAAACATTTAGACAAAAAAAAGAACCAATTTCCAGAAATGGTGAGTCCAGTCACGAAAACAGGGGACAAGAATAGGGGATTTGGAAGACCAGGAGTGTTGATGCTCTACTTTTTTAAGAGGATAAGGGAAAATCTCCAAAAATCTTTTTTTGAACAATATCAGTTCTGGATGTCAAATTTCATTTGCAATCAAAAAGTACTCATGTAAAATTTTGATTAATTGCACCGTTGTCAAGTTGTTATCATTCCTAGGTGTTTTTCTGATTTTTTTTCTATTTGTTCAAATTTTTAAATAAGGTTCCATTCGCGTCCATCGCTTAAACAATATTTTGATATACCTAGCTAAGAAATCCTCTTTTTTCTAAAAATTGTCGATTCTCGTTGGAACTTGCGATATGGCCTGAAAGCATAAAAATGAGGAGAAAATAATATTTCTAAGAGCTACCCAATTAGCCCAAAGTTTTCAATCTACGATATATTTGAAAAAATATTTTAGAATTTCAAAATCAAAACCAACATTTTAAAACGATTTAAAAAAATCGAAAAAAGCAAGAAATTATGAGTGAAAATAACTTTCAAATTATTTTTTATAAATGTTTTAGTTTCATTGAGTTATAAGCTTTAAGCATCAAATGAACTAAAATAATTTTGTTTAAAACAACAATTTTTTAATGGTTCCTTAATTTCCTTAAAAAGAAAAACTAATATTATTCGATTGACACTCAAGGGTTAAAAGGGTAACGCCACGCGAAATATTTCATTTTCATATTCTGGCGTCTAGTGATATTCGCGGTTTGTTGAGTCATGCAAAGCAAAAATATCTTCGGTAAAAATTTCGGCACAACATTAAGTTGTCTGCTCACTGTGTCAGACTGACGGTGGTGGTGTGATGTGTTTTGTAATCCTTCCCGTCGGAGTTTTCTTCATTTTCTTTGAAATTTGAACTTGAAATTGTGCAGTTTGTTATTGAAACTTTTAAAAATGTTATGGTAACGTTTATAAAATTTACATTTTTAAATTTATGCCAATGTTTGTTGCTGAATCGGTTCACAAGCAACCGATTCACTAAAATATAGCGAAATACAGATAATGTTGTTGTTTTCGTTTGGCAATCGTTCCCTTGCGGAAGGAAAGGGCCGAGATCTCCGAAAAGGAACGCGAATTTCAGCAACAACAAAACACCACCCCATACCAGACCAGATTGATGAGCAAAGTGGTAACATAACAGTGTTAGAGACCAGGGGAAGCAAAACAACAGTATTAACCCTTGAATAGTTTGGAACTATAACAAGAGCTTGATATATTGAAAGAAGACATTTGTTTTAATTTGCCTGAAAATTTTGATAAATTTTCAAAGATTTTAATTTTTACTTCATATTTGTTAGAATGAATAAAATCAAGAAAAAATAAAATCAAAACAGTATGTTTCTTGAGGCAAGACAGAGAGCAAAAGAGCAACTCTCAGTTTTTTCTGCTTTGCTCCCACTTTATCTTGCTCCGAGAAAACGGGAGCAAACAGAGAAAAATCTACAGAAATGAGAGTTGCTCTGTTGCTTACTGTCTATCTCATATTTTTGAAGATATTTGATTAAAAAATGGTAACTTGAATCTCACTTAAATTGGTAAAGAAAAAACATATCAAGAGCAATTTATGGTTTTATATTAAATATAATTATAATATTATCCACAAGAAGTTCGGACAATAAATTTTAATTAAGAAAAACAAATAACCGTTAAATTTAGCAAAAACTCAAGGAACTTGGCCACTAGAAGGTTAAGTACGGTGTGTTTAAAAATACCCGCATAAAACATACGGTAGCGGTGCAATAATACACAATGATGGTCTAAAAATAACGCTGTTTGGTTGCCCCGATGCGTTGTCTCGATCTATTTTTCAAGAGATGAGACGACTTTGGGTGGGTTTGGTGAAAAATAAAACGAACACTTCTGTTGTCTGGTGGACAATTCAATCTGTGTCTGGGATGATGATATACCATGCAAACGATTGATGCTGTCGGAAATGGGAATATATGTTGTGATTGATGAGTTCATTTCAGTTAATAAATGTGATAACTATTGAAGCAATTTTGAGTATAAATCAGTATAGATTCCTAAGTGAGTTTCAGTTCTAACTTGACAATTTCTCAACCTTTAAAGAAATGATGTAAGGTTAGGTTAATGGTAAAAAAAATCCCAAAATTCTGACCGAGTTTTCCTCGCAAAACTCATAATTCGAAATATTCATTCCAAAAAAAACCCTTCAACCACAAAAAATATAACTTCACCGGTAATTTTCGCTTCAAAAACTCAACAAACCCAAGCCGGAAAAGCGCGCTCTCTCACACTCGCACAAATATCATTTACACACGCACTTTATT
This sequence comes from Culex quinquefasciatus, assembly GCF_015732765.1. NCBI lineage: Eukaryota > Metazoa > Arthropoda > Insecta > Diptera > Culicidae > Culex > Culex quinquefasciatus. The sequence goes on from NC_051862.1 coordinate 162,834,595, forward strand.
ACTCCCCCCGGTGTAGCCTCCTTTCGGCCGAGATTAATGAGCCGGCTAAGTGAAATAAGCAGTAAATAAAGTTGTACACCGCGCGCTGCGCAACACAAAAGGATCCGGAAAAACTCCGGAAAAAGGACCCACAAAAAAGCGACGAGCCGAAAATGAAAGCTCAAGTACGACGATGACGGAAAAAGCACGCGGACCAAAAGTTGAAATATAAACTCCCGTTTCCACGGTTTTTTTTTCTTTGGTGAAATATAAACTACTTTGGCAAGTGCGGCCGATGAATGGCCCTTGTGGTGTCCCCTCCTGGCTGTCGTAACTTTGGTGCCAATTCGAGGAGCGATCCCAGTCCAGATTTACAATTTTAAGCCCTTTTCTTCCCGTGAGAAATTGTGGAGAAGAAACGGTTAGTTGATGTTAGAGAAATGTGAAGTTAGGCCGTTGCAAATATTTTTCAAAGTTTATGTCTTCAAAAATTGTCCGAAAAATCAGGGGGCAAACAACGGCTAAAGTAAATTGAAACAAGAACTAGATTAGAATAATAATTTAGACTATATCAATTGATGATACGTATCCAATTTGTTTATTATTTGACAAAATATTCGAAAATCGAAACTAATAAAAATTCCATCAATTCATCCTATCTATCTAGGTTCCATTTTGTTCTGTGGAATCAGAATTATGTTATTTGTTTTCTGTTTATTTAATAACATTGATTCTCATTTAAATCATGTTGATGAAGCAAGGTGAAAAAAACTAGTCGACATCTAGGTCCTTCATTTCAAAAAATACAGATTAGATTATTCAGAATCACTCCTTTCCTCATTGCTGCTAGAATGTTTAGTCCTAATCAAACTTTCATTCAGATGCCAACTTCGAAAAAAAATTTAAATTGCTGTTTTTAACGTTTTGGAGTAGTACAGAATGTAATGCAAATTTTGTTTTGTATGGCCCCACCAAAGCATAAATGAAAGAGGAAATTTAAAAAAGAAGATTTTGATAAAATCGTACCTGTCGAAAAACATTTATTGTTTAAATACAATTTTGCTGAATAAACCTTCAAATATATCAGAATGAAGTACACAGAAGAAAAAAACATGGTAGAAAAATATGTAATTTTACCTCTCAAAATATGTAAATTTACCTCTTTTCGACGTAATTCCAATTTCTTCACAAAAACTTATGTGATATTACATCATTAACACTTGTAGCACCACCGGGGTCAAAATTTAGGCGAAGCAAAAAGGGAGTCAAAGCATGAATGATGTAGTTTTATCTCAATTTAGACTGAAAAAGCGACATTACACCAGAATAGTGGTAAAATTACACATTTTAAGAGGTAAAATTACACATTTTGTCTTTAACCTCTTTTTGATTCGATGCAACGGCTTCGAGATACAGTAATTTTTATATTACAAAATACAAAAATATTTAAAAACCTTACGCCCTTCTCAACTGTTATTTTCGAGTACTATTGGCTCTATATACACAAAAATGGCTCATATAGGTCTAGGATAACATGTCTACAAAGTTTCATTGAAATCGAAGAGGGTCGGGTACAAAAGTACCAGAAAAATTCCTGATTTGAGCTGGAATTGCTCTGCACGGCGTGTTTTCTAGAACAACCTTATCAGGAAAAAAAGTCATCGCCACTTTCAAATGTGTCTTATAGGAAATTTTCTCAGCTTTCCAATGCTTCTAAAAGCAAAATGTTTCATCAGGAAATTTCTGAGATATCTCTATTTTAAGTTTTTTGGTTTTAAATTCCTTTATTATTTATTGGAAACTTTATACTAACAGTTCAGAAAACTTATCAAATGATGTGTTTCATGAGTCATATACTCATCAAAATGTTTGCACATTTTGATGAGTAAGACAATAAACAACTTTGTAGAAGGTGGCAAACCACTAAACATTTTGAAAATTATGTTTTGTATAAGTTTTTGTATATATGGGATTTAATCAGAAATCAAAATCATAAAACAGTGTAAAAATGTATTTTTTACAAGAATTATTTGATTATTACATATTTTTTGTGTACAAATATCACGTGTCTACTCTGATTTAGCTTGTTCTACCGAAACTTTGGCAGGTTTGTGATTGTTAATGGTATTATTGAATTTTAATGAATAAATTTGATAATTTCCTAAGCAAACATTAACCAGAAACATAAATACAAATATGATTTGAAATCGAAAATGTACTACATATTACTGTAGCAAGCTTCAAAAGTCATATTTTCATGAGTATAAAATAAAGATAAAATTTTATAAAATGTTTTCTGTAGAAAATGCACTTAAAAGTAGCAATAAAATTCGAATCTTCCGATTAAGAATTCTGAAAACACTGTCATAAACATTTATTTTTGTTTGAACAAAAATTAAATAGTATTTCAACAAATAAAAAATCTAACAGAAACTTTCTTTCCAAACTATTTGAACAAAAATCAGGACATACATATTTTTTTAAGATGAGGTTGAAGATGAGAGTCTTATAAACTTCTTAAATATTGCTAATTCCTTGATCATTTAATACAAAAAAAACTGAAACAATCATTTCATACTAATGAAAAGTATTTCTTCTTAAGCTAGCAACAGTAATTTGCAGTATAATTTCGAGTATAAAACATGTTTTGTATCCATGCAACTAGTTAGTGTTTGATTAAGGATATCAAAAATATCATATTATCATATTATTCATAAAAATCTTGTAATAACCTATCAATCTCAAACCTGTAGAAATTTCGGTTGTATCAGCTCCAAGCTGAATCAGAGCAGACCGGTGTTATTTGTACACAACAATTATGTAATAATCTATTTGTTCTTGTAAAAATAATATTTCAATACGGTTTTATTATTTTATTATTTGAATAAATCCCATATATTCAAAAATTCGGTTAAAACTTAATTTTCAAAATGTTTAGTGGTTTGCAACCTTCTACAAAGTTGTTTGTTTTTTTTAAATAGAGATATCTCAGAAATTTCCCGATGAAACATTTCTCTCTTAGAAGCATTGGAAAGCTGAGAAAATTTCCTATAAGACACTTTTGAAAGTAGTGATGACTATTTTTTCTTCTTAAGGTTGCCCAGAAAACACGCCGTGTCTGACATAAAAGATGTACCCCTTCCTAGATGTAATATTACCATGATGTTTTTACTGTGCGGTTGAAGTTGTATTTCCAACTTTTCACAAGAGCAAAATAGTAATTTTGTTGGAAAGCTAAATATTAACACTTTTATGATGTAAAACATAAACCATAACTATACACAGAAATAAATCATGGTAATATTACATCATTTGGGACGAATTTGGACCACCCTAGTGTACTTATTACTAGAAGTTATTTCACCTTGTGTTACACATTTTGTGTATTTTTACTTCTTTTAACGTCAATTTACACATTTTTTCGAGGCAATATTACACTTTTCTTCGAAACATGATCTGTCCAAATTCAATATATTTGTGAGCACCTACTGTTGAACATATGAGAATATACTCACATGTCCGTAGTAATGCCTTTTTCTCATCCTAAATTGAGTTAATATTACACAGTACAAAATTTGGAAAGGATCATTTTAAAAGGTAAAATTATATATTTTTCACAATTCGCTGAAAATGTTTTCAAAATCAAGATTGTTTCCAAAATCGAATGGAATAAAAATGACGATTTGGAAAACATTTTAGTGTTCGCACATTTGAAACAGAGTTACCGAATTTGCTTACAGGATTACTATCAGTGTAACAAATTAAAAAAGTCAAAACCGGTATGTAAAGTTAATGTTGTCAAAAATATATTTAATTTTTAAGTTCTGCGCAATAGTTATCAATTAATGAAAAATCACGAAAAACTATTGTCCAAATTATTTTTTTTTTTGGAAAAAAAACATTAATATAAAATTAGTTAGCGTTCAGCAATTTTCCTAAGGTCCTTAAATCGACCACCGCAACCCATTGTTATCCGAGCATTCGTTGGTGAAGGTTGTCTGAATCAACATGACTCGTCGCGTCCCGGCGCAGAACGCCGGCAATATTGCCCTACCTGCGGCTCAAGCAGGCAAAAAAGTGGGAATTTCCAAAAGGAAGGTTGAGGCCTCAACTGATGGCCAAAAACCGGGAATTTCCAGGAAGGTGCTTTTGGAAGTGACATCGAACAGCAAAAAGACGAAAAAGAGCGACGGTACTGTACCGATGGATGAGGAGGAGGAGAACTCTTCATCGCACGAGGAGCAGCTTTTGAAGAACAACAAGTTTGCTGGACTGCCTGACGAGGACCAGGTAGCGGAAGCAAAGGAGAATGAAGTGAAACAGCGAAAGGAGAAACTGCCTCCTTTTTATGTGCGGCAATCAGCAGCAACGATCGACTTTCGAGCGGGGCTGGTTGAACTCATCAAGTCTGGGAAAGTCCAAGGCAACATTCGTCTGTGTCAGGACGGATTTAAGGTGCTGGTGCAATCCAGGCAGCACTATCAACTGGTCAAGGATTACTTGACCGAAAACGAGGCGGAGTACTTTACCCATGATGTCGTCATGGATAAGCCGTACAAAATCGTCGTCAGAGGTCTGTACGACATGCCAGTGGAGGAATTAGCTGCCGAGCTAAAAGTTTTGAAACTGGATGTGTTGGCCGTGCACAAAATGAGCCGACGCAACAAAGACATCAAGTACCGTGACCAGCTCTACCTGCTGCATTTGGCTAAGGGATCGACGACGCTTCCTGAGCTGAAGGCAATCCGAGCGGTTTTCAACATTATCGTGTCGTGGGAGCGATACCGACCAGTGCATCGTGACGTCACACAATGCTTCAACTGCCTGGGTTTCGGGCACGGAGGTAAGAACTGCCACCTGAAGCGTCGTTGCGCCAAATGTGGTACCGATGCGCACATCACATCCCAGTGCATCCAAGATTCGCTGGTGAAGTGCCTCAACTGCAACGGTGAGCACTCGTCAACCGACCGAAAGTGCCCCAAGAGAGCTGAGTTCGTGAAAATTCGGCAGCAAGCATCGACGAAGAATCAGCCTCAGCGTCGTAGAACTCCTCCAGCCCTGGTGGAGCAAAATTTTCCACCTCTTCAACCGCGACGCCAGGTCCCGAACTTGGCACCGTTGCCGTTGGATCCCAGGAAGAGAGCTGAGATGAATCATCCACGGCCGGGTTCCAGCCAGGAGCCGAGACCGCCACCACCGGGCTTCAGCCAGGAGCCAAGACCAACCCAAGAACCAGCAGTTGAGGAAAATGGTAATGATCTTTACACCTCAACCGAACTCCTCAATATTTTCAAACAGATGTCCGCTGCACTGCGTGGATGCAAAACCAAGACCCAGCAGATTGAAGTGCTGACCTCGTTCGTCATCCAGTATGGATCGTAGGTCCCTCAAGCTGCTGAATTGGAACGCTTGCTCCATTAGGAGGAAGAACTTAGAGCTGGTGGATTTTCTTCGCGAGAAGGAGATCGACGTAGCTGCCATCACGGAAACTCATCTGAAGCCCGGTGAAAAAGTTTATCTGCAAAACTACAAGATCGCGACGCAGCTCGATAGGACCACCTCTGGAGGAGGAGGTGTGCTTGTCGCTGTTCATCGTGATCTCAAGCCACGCCGGCTGCCACACTTCAAGCTGGACATCATCGAGGCCGTTGGGGTGGAAATTCCCACTTCTGTTGGCCCAGTACTCTTCATTGCTGCATACTGCCCACGTCAGGTGAATTCCAGAGATGGTTCAGCAGCAAAACTGAAGAGCGATATCCAGAAGCTGACACGGCGGAGCGCAAAGTACATCATCGCTGGTGACCTCAACGCGAAGCATGAAGTTTGGGGCAACAGCAGGAGGAATCGGAACGGAGTGATTCTGCACAACGATCTGCAAAACGGATACTACAACGTTGTGAGTCCGGATCGTCCAACGAGGGTGGCTCGGTCTGGGAATCACTCAATCATCGACTTCTTCATTACCAATATGGCTGAGAACGTGGCTCATCCTGAGGTGTTTGAAGAGTTGAGTTCTGATCACTATCCGGTGGTTGTGGAGGTTGGAGCTTCCGTTACTCCGCAGCGGCAACCAACCCGGAAAGATTACCACAACGTTGACTGGCAGCAGTTTCAGCAAGTGGTCGACAGCAACATCGACTATGATCAACACCCGGAAACTTCTGCTGATATTGATCGTTCGCTGGAGGTGATCCAGCAGGCTATCAACCAAGCAGAGGCTGCCAACGTTCGGGAGGTTCCTGTTAATTTTAAGGTAACTGATATTGACGTAGATACTAAACACTTGATTAGACTTAGGAATGTTTATAGGAGACAATATCAACGGACTGGGGACTATGACAAAAGATTTCAGTGAACAATTTGAACAAAATCATACAAGACCGACTTGACAATATCAGAAATCAAGAATTTTCAAAACATGTAAGCCAGCTTGGGAATTATTCAAAACCATTTTGGAAACTTTCAAAAGTTCTTAAAAACAAACCAAAGCCTATTCCTCCTCTTATTGTTGAGGATTCTCCTTTGATTACATCCGAGGAAAAGGCAAATGCACTTGGGCTTCATTTTGTTAGTTCACATAATCTTGGCGCTTCCATGACCAGCCGTAAAGAAACATCAGTTGCCAATAGTATTTCAACAATCAATGACTCTACCTTTGAATTTCCTGCAGATTCCCATGTTTCTGGTGAGGAAGTCAAAGTTGCAGTTAAACAAATGAAAAATATGAAAGCTCCTGGCTTTGATAACATTTTAATCTAGTGTTGAAAAAACAGAGTGATCAGTTCTTTCAACATCTAGCCAATATTTTCAATAAATGTTTGCAACTTGGTTACTTCCCCACCAATTGGAAACTGGGCAAAGTCATACCAATTTTGAAGCCTCAAAAGATCCAACATCGCCAACAAGTTATCGTCCCATTAGTCTTTTGAGTAGTCTGTCCAAACTCTTTGAGAAGGTCATCTATTCAAGGCTTTTGGATTTTACCAACGATAATAATATAATTTTGAATGAGCAGTTTGGCTTCCGAAAGGGACATAATACTGCTCATCAGCTTACGAGAGTAACTAAAATCATCAAGCAGAACAAGCTTGAGTCTAAATCAACTGCTATGGCTTTGTTGGATGTTGAGAAGGCTTTTGACAATGTTTGGCATGATGGTTTGATACATAAACTGTATTTATACGGTTTTCCAATGTATCTTATCAAAATTATCCAGCACTATCTTTCGGAGAGATCGTTCAGGTTTTTCTGAATGGGATTGCTTCTGGATTATTCAACATTGATGCTGGGGTTCCCAAGGAAGTATTCTTGGCCCACTTCTGTACAATATTTTTACATCTGATTTGCCTACTCTTCCTGGTAATGGTGTGTTGTCACTTTTTGCTGATGACACTGCCGTTATTTATAAGGGTAAAATAACCAGATATTTAGTTGGCCGTCTTCAGAAGGGTCTTGACGTTCTTTCCGAATACTTTGGCGACTGGAAAATTCGCATAAATGCAGCCAAAACTCAAACCATCATTTTTCCACTTTCCAAATCGGCCAGATTTGCCCCAAAGGATGATGTTTTGATAAAATGAATGATGTTTCGATACCCTGGTCAAAGGAAGTTGTCTATTTAGGTCTCATACTTGACTCGAAACTATTGTTTCGGCAGCATGTAGACAAAATATTGAACAAGTGCAGCATTCTCATCAGGTGTTTGTATCCTTTAATTAACAGAAAATCAAAGCTATCTTTGAAAAATAAGCTAGCAGTTTACAAACAAATAATTTACCCCGTTATTGAGTATGCAGTACCTGTTTGGGAGTGTTGCGCTAGAACTCATAAATTGAAGCTCCAGCGTGTCCAAAACAAGGTACTCAAAATGGTTTTGAATGTTCCTGGCTGGACAAGATCAAGTGAGGTTCATGAATTAGCAGAAGTAAAAATGTTGGATCAGAAGATTCAAGAAAAATGTTTGAAATTCAGGGAAAAATGTGCTATATCTGAATACCCCTTGATTCAAGGATTGGTTTAGTTTATGGTAAGTTTAAGTTAGTTTTAGGTTAGGTTATGTTTTCTTAACATTTTTTTTTCCTCATTGTACCTAGTGTTACAAAAATGATAAATCATATACTTTTAAAGTTATGAAAATGAACAGTGTTTAAATCACGAAAAGCAAACTAAAGCTGAAGAGCCACAGCTGACCACTTATTATGTAAACCAAATGTAATTATTATAAGAAAGATTCAATAAAGTATATTTAATTCAAAAAAAAAAAAAAAAAAAAACCAACCAGCCAACATTCGTCCCTCTTCTATGCTCCACAAACGCTGTACCAGGCTCGCATTGCAGTCCAATCCAGAATAGAGACCTATATAGGGAAATGAAATGTTCTGGGAGAAATTATAAACACCCAAGGTCATTAAGGTAGGAAAACTTGTAGTTTTTCTTTGGTGCTGGCACGGTTCTTGTACCGAACAAGCACACACACATATCAGAAACTACCAGATTATTATAAACAACAGTTTGACACTGCTGGTTATGGTTACAAATATAGATTTTTTGCCAAAATTATTTTCAATTGATTCCGACCTTTTTCTTCCATGGTCTTGTTGATCGATTGGAGTGCCTGAGAGTGATATTTCGCCTCTCCATATAGGCTCTCTAGTCCAGGAGAGTGTGTTGAAGTCGGCCGAAATTAACGATGTAATAATTAATGCGCTTGGCGCGGGGATGGGAAGAAAAAGTTTTGTTTTTTTTTCGTGGAAAATTTGTCCAAGTTCCTTTGCTGGCTTCTGGGCAGCAGTGTGTTGTCCGTGTGCCAAAATTTATTACAATAACGATGCCACCTCTGACCCCGCGACGACGACTACCCTCTGCGTCTAGCGACCAGGACTTGGCACAAGTTTTGGCTGGTTCTGGGCGGCTGCTGCAGAAACAAGTTGAGTGTTCTACGCAATTAAAAGTTGGTAAATTGTGGTGATGATTGGACTCTTGAGAGTGGAGCGGAGCGGGGAAGAGTTGGTGAAATATTAATGAAGAAATTTCAATTATTAGGTTTTTGGTGGTGATTCTTAAATTTTACGGTATCCGGAGGTTTTCGGAAACCGTTGTAACTTTATCATCCAAGATACAACTGATCCCAATACCATTGGTTATAAATAATTTTCTCCGGATAATCCCCGACGGTCGACAGCCGATTACTAACGCGTGCTCAGAATTTCAATCAGCCCAGGGGGAAGGCAATATTGCAGTGTGGACATGTGGACAAAAAATGGCACACTAGTTGAATCTCCCCCTTTGCCGTTGTCAGCACGCGAGCTGCCACAATAGTATTTCGATAATGCATTATTAAGCGTTCCTAAACGACTTTGTTACAGCGAAAGGAGAGGGTTGTTTTTTGCTGATTTTCTTTGCCGGAATAGACACGGGACAGCCGTCTGAATTCCTCTCCGTACTACTATTACATGGTGGTGACCGGCCTCTGACTTGTGGTTGCGATCAGTACCTTGCGGTCCTGTGGAGCTCATCTGTGGGATGGCACTGTTATAAGAGATTCCATTACATCACAGATTGAACAGTTTCCTTGTTTTCCATTTCTACACATTCCCGTATTTTCTAGTTAAATTTTTAAAATTAATCATTATCTTTGTTATCTTTGAAACATTTTACAGTGTCCTCTAAAAAAAAAAAAAGAATACCGGGGGTTCACATCCGGAACATCCCTGTGTCAACGAAACCTCTCTGTATCGCGCATCCGGAGCGCTCAGTAGCAAAGGAAAGTCGAGCTCGCCCCCAACGCCCCCGAGCCAAAAGGAATAATCGAATCTGGTATGAATAAAGAATCGCACACCCTTCCGCGTGGGGGCGGCGGAGGTCTTCCGTTGGGATGTCCCGCCTCGACAGAATCGCCCAGGACAAGCTGAAGCAGCAACCAACGACGCGTTCCGTCCTAAACTCAAGTTAAAATTGTTTTCCAGGAAAGATATATTTAAAAAAAAATCAATTTCAATTCTCTTATGAAAACTCAATTTGGCAGTTTTAAAATCTTTTCACGCAACTTCAATTATAAAATCAACTGAGTGTACTACACCAAAAAATTGCAGAACCAAAAATCGAAACTACCAATAGCTGCTTTCTACCACACTTACTCCAATTTAGTGTTGTGGTGGCCGGGGGGTTCGACGTCGCAGACAAGACATAAAAATTCATGAGATTGTCAAAGCCATGCCACTTGGCCGCCACGGGGGGAGGGGGGGGGGGGCAACAGCAGAAGAATCATGACGATTCGCTGTGCTGTGATGTCGGCAGCAGCAGCAGCCAGAATTCCAACAAGAATCTCCACACATATGGGTGAGAGTGTAACTTGAGAGTGTGTGTGTGTGTGTGTGAATAAATTTGTTAATCGATTTCCAATTTTGGACCCATCAAGGGTGACACGAAGCGCTAGGACTGTTGTAATGTCCCCTTTAGCATTTGCTCGGGGTGGCACCCATCTGGAATGCTGCGGATACGATTTGCATAAATATGTTGTGTCCCCGGCAGTGAATTACGGGAATACATCCCCCGGAGGAAAGAGAAATTTGGTAAAGGGGAGGGAGAAAGGAATCAGTTGTAGATTATGCCGAAATTGACTGTGCTTGAGTTGCCAAAATATGATTTTTTTTTAGATTATTTCAAGATTTATTCCAGGCTCATTTATAAATTTGGAATATTTTAAAGAATTTGAAATATTTGTAGTGAAGTAATTGCAACCAGGGATGGTATTTACTCGTTTCCTCGCCGATGGCGAGGGCTTTTAGATATCGTCCCTCGCTAAAATCATCAAATTTTTGGCGTTCTCCCAAAACTGCATCAAGAGAGCGAAGCGAAAACGACGCCGATGAAATAGCGAGCAACGAAAAAACCGATGCGTAAGACGGAAAAAAAATCTCTCACACAGCCAGCCTCCTCGCTCAAAAAGCAAGAGAAAGAGCATTCGTGAGATTCTCTCGCCCGTAAGCCCTGTAGAAATGAGTTCATTTGTGTGCGTGAGCTCCAGTGTATGTATACTAGGGTGTTTCATCCAAACAAAAATGTTCTCAGAATCAGGCAAACCGAGGTTCCCCTAGTAGAGGATACCCATAGGGACTCTCATGCCAAATATCAGCCCATTTGGTTGAGAATTGGCCTGTCCCCAGCGGTTCAAAGTTTACATGTAAATTACTATGGGATTTTTATGCTTATCGTTCAATCGTTCCTACAGGTCTGGGGACAACATGGATTCACTCGGAATAAAGACAGGTGTGTAGGGGATGGTCCAATGAACAAATTCCAGAAGGAATTAGGGTTGTCCATTCTGTCCCCAAGGTGCGCATTGGATCGACGTCCGGTGTCTCCAGAATCATCGATTCACCCTTCAAATGTACGCAGTGTCCTTAGTATGCTATGACGGCTAGGAGAAAATTACGACGCCCCATGTCAGACGGTGAACACGTGGCAGAGCATCTACTCGAGTTTTGGCTCAGAAACATTCTTTAAAGTACTAAAATTATAATTATTGATGCTCCTGGTAGAATTTCAACTATTCTAAATAAAGTAAAATGATGATTTTGTGTTAATAATGCAATTGATGCCTTTCCACGTGTTCACCATCTGACATGGGGCGTCGTAATTTTCAGCCAGCCGTCATAGCATACTAAAGACCGTGCGTACATTTGAAGGGTGAATCGTTGATTCTGGAGACACAGGACGTCGATCCAATGCGCACCTTGGGGACAGAATGGACAACCCTAATTCCTTCTGGAATTTGTTCCTTGGACCATCCCCTACACACCTGTCTTTATTCCGAGTGAATCCATGTTGTCCCCAGACCTGTAGGAACGATTGAACGAAAAGCACGAAAATCCCATAGTAATTTCCATGTAAACTTTAAACCGCTGGGGACAGGCCAATTCTCAACCAAATGGGCTGATATTTGGCATGGTATCTCTACTAGGGGAACCTCGGTTTGCCTGATTCTGAGAACATTTTTGTTTGGATGAAACACCCTAATGTATACAGCAATTTCGTGTGCGTGCCTCTCCGGTAGGAACGATAGTTCCATCGGAGCTAGCGAGAGGGTATTCCTCGTCGATGTGGTGGGCTTTCGATATTCGCGATAGCAAGCCGACCATCACTCGGCTGCGAAAGAGAATAGAAGGTTTAAGAGACGAGGAACGCACCGAAATATGCATCAATGATAGTGCGATGGTGATGGTTTACCTACCCTGATTGCAACAGTTTTTTCTGTGCAACTTTTTTCTACAAAAAAAATATTTCTCTTGTTTAATTATTAATTATTAGTATTTTAATTTGCATTAATTAAGTTGATTTTTGTTTCTGATAGTATTTTGAGGCTAATGAGCAATTGTCTAGAGTTAAAAAATCCTGATTCTAATTTTGTATTTTTTTTTTATTTGATGAAACTTTGTCCATCGATTCCTTTTGTCCAAATGAGCCATTTTGCATCATTAGTTTCTTCATACAAGTATCCATACAAATTTGAGTGCTGTCTATAAAAAAAAGTGTTATGAAAATATTGAAAAAAATCTACCTTAGAGATTTTATGAGTTATTTGTTGTAGGATCCGCAAAGTGTAGGATGTGATGAGGAATATCCGTATTTTGAAATAAATTTTTATCATCAAAAATCAAATTAAATTATTCGCTCTACAGCATTGTCTTGGCGTTCCCGATTACGGGATTCCTACTCGAAACTAGGTGTCCGAAGGCTTGATTGTTGAGGCAATTGCAAACCTCTTTTTACACCTAAGCTTCCATCCACCCCGGGATTCGAACTGACGACCCTTGGATTGTGAGTCCAACTGCCTACCAGCGACTCCACCGAGGCAGGACCCAGGGAGACAACTCCTACACCTGGACTGAGCTATCGACCTAACCCTTTAGGTTAGACCGGGGCCAACATTTACTTCCCCATCCGACGGAAGGCGTGATCAGACAAATCTCGTCTCAAAATTTGCCACCGGGACCTTCTGGGATCGAACCCAGGCCGACTGGGTGAGAGGCAATCACGCTTACCCCTACACCACGGTCCCGGTTTTATCATAAAAACTCGAATTTGACCAAATTTACTCCCTTCAATTTTATCACAATTGATATGTTTTTAGTAAACAAAAAAGATCAAATATTTTTTGACGTTTTTAAAGTTTTTGTGTTTTGGGAAATTATCGAAAATGCACACAAAAAAAAATTTTTGAATCACAATTGTATTTTTAATCGAAAAGTACTTTTGTAAATGAGAAATTGTACAGTTTTGAGTTATAGCCATTTTCAGGGTAAGTTATTCAAAAAAAATGTCCTTTTTGAATTTTTAAATATACAGTCCTGACTCGATTATTCGAAGGCCATGGAAAATTTTCACTTCGGATAATCGAATCAAGAAAAAAACTTTTTTTTCGATGTCTTTTTTTATTGATTAATTTTTAAATCCAAGATGATGGTGGAAAATGGCGGAGATGAAATATTGAGTCTTCAAATTTGACTAAAATTGGGACGCAGAACTCGAATTTGATGTTAAAAGTAAGAAAATAAAAAAAATAAGATTTTTTTTATGTCGTGGTTCTATTATTCGATGTCCCATACAAACCTTCGGATAATCGAACTTCGGATAATCGAAACTTCGGATAATCGAGTCTGGACTGTAGTGTCCATAAAAAAAATCATTGTCCATCTTTGAAAAAAATATATTCGAAAAGCTGCGGAAATTCTTTGTGTGATTTTATAGCAAAATTTTAGGAACAATTTCTCAAAAAACAAAATGAATAGTGTGTCAATAAAAAAATCATTATATGCAAACAGAAATATTTTATTTTTTTTTTGTTTCAGAAAGCTATTTCTGATCGCGCTTAATTTATTCCATCCATTTGTATTTGGGTAATTCTCCGCCAACTCACACAGCAGTTGCCTCTTCGATTTTCGTAAAATCGCGATAGCTCGTGATGTTTATAAGCAAACCCCTTATGTTTTTAAATCAAAACTTTTGTAATTGTCTGCTCTACAACTTTGTACAACATTCTTACACTCCAAAAAATAACCCTGCAAAGTTAGAAAAAACCCGGAATTTGAAAATGAAAAACAAATGTTCTAAATGAAAAAATGACCCTTCTGAGTCAATGTAGATTCAAAAAGTACATTAAATTTCCCATGAAATGACATGTTCCAAATTTTTTTACAGTCGAATAACGAAAAATGGGAGAATTTTTAAAACTTTTTTAGTGTTTTTTTTCGTTGAAAAATATGTTTTTTCGGAATTCTGAGTGCGTCATTAAATCGGGCGTCTAATTTCACATAAAAGTCCTTTGGACACCAATTTTCTATCTCATCACCGTTTCAGGCTGCAAATGATTGAAAACACCTCTTTTTTCGCATGTTCAAAAATGGAAGGGGTCGTACCACCCCTCCGTCACGAGATATCAAAAAACGGACCTCGGATTCGTGATCAGGGACAAAAGTTACCCCTAAGGACAAAGTTTCACGCAAATTGAAGAGGGGTCGGGGCAAATTTTCCCGATTTCGTGTGAGTTGGTAGAGAATTACACATTTGAATTAATTTGTTTTTGTAAGGATCTCTGGAATTCTGCATTCTGTCATTAGTTAAGCAAATTGTATTTTAATTAATAAAACAAATAACCATGAATTGAGATGAATAAAATTTTGACTAACTGATTTGATAATTTTTGTAGAGCAAACTTTTTACATTCTTGATTACTTTAAATAATTACATCATAGGAGCAATCATCCAGAAATTGGAAGCGAAAACTGTTTCCCAAACTTATTTAAAAATATTTGAAATTAAATTTTGATTTTTTTTAATTTGATTTGTCAAACTTAAAGCAATTTAAATGAAAGTACATTTTAGCAGAAGATTTAATTTTTCAATAAATCAACATTTAACTGTTATTTCAAAAACTTTTTATTTCAAAATAAAAATCAGGACTTAAGAAGCAATTCAAAGCTATTGAAAACCTATACTTTACTGTTTTTTGAACATCTTTCTAGTTATTATAGCAGTAAAATTATCTTTAAATAAGTCCCAAGTAACAAAAAGTTCCAGGAGCCCTACATGAGCTCTTCAAGATAGTTACAGCATAGCAGTTTGGACCGCGGTAGGATAAAATTCTCCTCATGTACACTTCCAATTTGAGGAATTTTGTGGTGTAGATATATTGAAATTATCCGTCCAAAAGCCAAAAAATCTCATGCCTTCCTCATTACGCAACACTAAAAAAAATACTGTCACGCAAACTTTTCCGGAAACCGTCGTAAAAAAAGGGCCACCAAATATGACAATCTGGGGAGTACAAGCGCGGCACACACACATAACCAACCAAAAACATAACGAGTGATTCAATAAGCTAATTACCCACGTGGATGCGCGTTGATGCTCGCAGATATAAACGCGACCTAATTTTGGTAGGGTTTACGTTTTAGTGTTCACGAGGACGCTAACCCTTGGCAAATCAACTTTGAGAATGAATGTGTTGTTAACCTGTTACAGCCAAATTTTTATTTTTGGATATTTTTGAAAGTAATTTCATATTTTAAAAAATAATTTAAAAAATACACTTTCATTCACAAATTGGACACTACAAGGTTAATACCAGCGGTGCATTAGTGAAATCCACGGCCCTCACACGTGGCGGCCACGGCTAAGTGATGTAATCACGGTGCGTGTGTCCCAAGCAGGGCAAGGACGTTAAATTTTTTACGACCTTAGCCCACCCTAAAATGTAACCATTTCGTCGACAATTTGCTCATTTATGGGAGTAAAACTTTCAAGAATATTACTTTTTTTACTCGAAGAAAGTTTGATAACTCTCGCGAGGGGCCCAATTACTTAGGGATCCCCCGTTTTGATGCATGCGTTATTATTACATGTGTGACACATTTTTATAAACCTTTAGCGGAGCCATTTAACGATGACAGTTTTGAGCTTGAGCTGTAACTGATAGTGAAGGGTGGCGCCACCGTGTCGACGCCCATAACTCACGCAGATCGTCGAGTCATTCCTACGAGTCGGTGTGTATCTGTACGGGTCGTAACTCACCTGCAATGAGAGAAGAAAAGAAAAAACATAATTAGTAAAACTCAAATCATCTTAAGGCTAAAGCAAGCAGAACGGCAAAAAGAGGGGTGGAGGGTTTCAAACAGTTCATATCAACACCATTTAATTGGTGGTCAGACGGCGTCGTGTGCGTTTGAGAAGAACCTGAACCTCCCATTTCCACCATCATGGATAGTGAATGCATCAACAATTACAAAAACAGAAACAACAACGTAGCCAGCCCCAGCGAGGAGATTGCAATTAAAAGAGAATTACGGTTGACGTTTGATGGGTTAAACAGCGCAAAAATATAATTGGTGTTCTTCTCGGCCGCCGCCGTCGTAAACGGCTTCTAGGCGGGCCTCCTCCTCTTCAAGGGGGAAGGACGGAACCGTAACGTGGGGTTTCCGTTTCGCGTGTGGAAGTCTCCTTCCGGTTCTCGGGGATGCATTTGTTAAGACACACAATTCTAGAAGTGTGGTGGGCCCCGGCGTTAACGAGCGAGTTGGCTGAGTGATGTAATTTACAAAGATTTTATCTCCGAACGCCGTGAGTGGAAGTGCTGATAGTGATCGGGAATGTAAGAACAAAGAGGGGGGAATGGCAGTGCAGTGTAGTCAGCTTGGAATTTTATATACTTGATTAATGTTTAAAATCACAATACCAAATTTTCACTAACGTGGATACTGATAATTGAAATTTTATCTCCAAATATTTCGTTAAGGAGTGTTGATTTTAAATATAATTAGGTGTCCAATCAGAATCGGTGATTATCCGAAGGCCTCGGAAAAAAATCACTTCGAATAATCGAAACTTCGGATAATCGAATCACGAAAAAAATAATTTTTCCTTGTCTTATTTTTGATTGTTGAGTAGGGTGCCCAGAATAAAGAACTTTTTCTCAAAACCTCGTTCAACAAGCTGATTATTGTTCCTTGAGCTATTTTAAGACTCTGGGCCAAATATGAGCAAAATCGGTCAACATTTACCCATTGATAGTCGAAGGTGAAGTTTGCAGGAGATTTTTTTTAAAATGTATGGAAAAATCGACTTTCTTACGGTTTGGTCTGCACGGTGCGCTACTTCCATCAAAGTATTTTCAAAAGTGAGATTCTTTTTGAAAATTTAATGCTCTACAACTTTGTAGAACAGCCCAATGCTGTAAAACTTGGTCCTAAAAAGTTATTAGCGATTTAAAAAAGTAATTTTTGCATGAAATATATTTTTTTTAACAGCTTTAAGCTCGGGTATCAATGGGTTAATCTCAATCAATTTTGCTTAAAATCTGCACAGCTGCTTAAAATAACCCAAAAAATCTGACTAAAATGGGGTCGCAGAACTCGAATATGATGTTTAAAGAAAGAAAATAAAATTATAAGTCTGGACTGTACAATATTTTACATTTACAAAAGAGTTAACTTAAAACTATGAAAAATCCTTGGCACAATTCCATGAACCCTCCAGTGCCCAAATATAGTTTTCGTAAATAAATCATGTTTAGTATTTTGTATATATTTTTTTCGTTTTTTACATTTTGTTAAACATAAACATTTAAATTAAAAACAACTTTTTACTGCATACTTATTGTGACACAAAAAGAGATATTAGAAAAAAAAATCGCAAAGGTTTGGGAATGTTACAAAAAACAAGTAAAATCATCAAAACCTAAAAATTTCATAAAATTCAAAAGTACGAAGACCGTCTAAGGGAGGGGTTGGGTCTTGAAGGGATAAAATTAAATTATCAATAAAAATGGTTTTTATTTTTGGTTACTCGAAAAAAATATTAGATAACAAAAAACAAAAATCATATCAGAATGAAGAACAGAAAAATATAACAAATTAGAACAATTAAATTATGAGCAATTCTCTACGAAATCGGTCTTTTTTCTTCAATTTTATTGTTTTTTTTATTTTTTTATCTGGCAGAAACTTTATTGGTGCCTTCGGTTTGCCCAAAGAAGCCATTTTGTATTATTAGTTTGTCCATATAATTTTCGCTACAAATTTGGCAGCTGTCCATACAAAAATTATTTATGAAAATTAAAAAATCTGTATCTTTTGAAGGAATTTTTTGATCGATTTGGTGTCTTTGGAAAAATTGTAGGTATGGATACGGACTACAGTGGAAAAAAAAATGATACACGGTAAATTTTTTGGTGATTTTGTATTTAACTTTTTGTCACTAAAAATTGATTTGCAAAAACACTATTTTTTTTATTTTTGGATGTGTTTTAGAGGACATCAAATGCCAACTTTTCAGAAATTTCCTGGTTGTGCAAAAAAAATCTTCGACCGGGTTATGATTTTTTTCAATCAATACTTTTTTTAAATCCAAATATTGGTCACAAAATGTTATCAACTCCATTTTTCGATGTAAAATCAAATTTGCAATCAATAAGTATTTTAGTGAAATTTTGATGAAGTGCATCGTTTTCAAGTTAAATCCATTTTTAGGTGACTTTTTTGAAAATAGTCGCAGTTTTTCTTTTTTTTTTAAATTAGTGCACATATTTGCCAACTTTTGAAAAAATATTTTTGAAAAGCTGAAAAAATCACTGTATTTTGCCTTTTGAACTTTGTTGATACGACCCTTAGTTGCTGAGATATTGCCATGCAAGTTTTTAAAAACATGAAAATTGATGTTTTTCAAGTTTCACCCAAACAACCCACCATTTTCTGATGTCGATATCTCATTAACTAATGGTTCGATTTACAATGTTAAAATATGAAACATTCGTAAAATTTTCCGATCTTTTTTTTTAAACCAGGACTAACATTTTAAAAGGGCGTTATATTGAATGTTTGGCCCATCTGAAATAATAGTCTTGATTTAAAAATATTGTTTTCGAAAAGATCGGAATATTTCACGAATGTTTCATATTTTAACATTGTAAATCAAACCATTAGTTGCTGAGATATCGACGTACCTTCCAAAATCCGTCGAACTCCAAGCGAAACTGATTAGAGGATACCGTGAAGATTTTCCTTTATCCCCTTAAAAAAGTGGAGCATCAACACTACTCGTCTTCCCAATCCCTTTCCTAGTCCCAGGAGCGCGGTGGAGATTGGAGGGGCTGGGAATGGACGGTGGCACTCTTGCAGTGATGGAATAATCATCATCAAAAGAAAATCATTGGACGTTCATCAAGAGAAAAAATCCGAAGGGAGCATGGCTCTTCTCTCTCGCGCACGAAAGATCGGTAAAAGGAATCTAAAAAAACGATACTTAATCCACCTTTAGGTGGTTGGTGCCTTCCTCACATTTAGAGGGTGACGAGCGGGAATTCCCGGGAAAAATTTCCCGGGAAATCAACCATTTTTACTTATACTTAACTTGTCAAAAATTCCAATAACTATAATTGAGAGAAGCCAAAAAAATAATTGGACCCCAAAATTGATCTTGAAGCATACTTAGCAGTTACACCCCAGAAATGAAATATAAAGTTCGCTGTATCGGCGTCATCCATAAAGTACGTACGCTCTTAGGGGGGGAGGGGGGCTTACCGTAGGTGTGACAAGATGTGACGAAGGGGGGAGGGGGGGGTTAGCGAGACTGTGACGTCACGCTATGTTTTTTATGATTGTATAATATTAATTCGAAATGTACACAATTAAATTAAATCCTCTTTTCTAAAATTGTTTGCTTACTATTATGTAGAAGTACCGTCATCAGGGGTGACATTGGGTCATAAAAATTTCTCCATTTTTGTATGACCCAAACTCTCCCCAGACCCAATGTCACCCCTGATGACGGTATCACATTATAATTTATTATATAGTCACTTTTTCAGCTTAACTTCAAAATTTTGCAAATTAATAAGAAAACTGCTAAAAATGGTTTGAACTTACAAAGCTGTGAAAAACAGTTTTCAAGATTATTTAACACTTGAATGTTATACCAGGTCTTCTAATTTTTAAAAGGTACAAAACTGTTTTTTTATATCGCAATGTTAATTCTAAAAAATGAATAATTAGACAACTTATTTTTTTCATATTAAAATTGTCAAAAATACCAAAATTATGAGAGTTTAAAGAAATAAAAACTATAAAAAATCCCATCGAAAACAAGGGAGGGGGGTCTGGCAAAGGTGACGTACTTTTTGAGGGGGGGTTCAACCTTGTGTGACAAAGTGTGACATAGGGGGGAGGGAGGGTTAATTTTGGCCGATTTTTGCGTGACATACTTTATGGATGACGCCATCAAGGTAATTTCCTTTCTTGTATCAATAAGTCATTTTGTGTTTCATGTCAACCTCAAAATTCTAATATATTTTAGAAAAACAATTGTGAACATTCGGGTTTTCCTGATAACTGTAAATATTTCTTCAATTAATATTTACAGTTAACCTTAAAAAGGAAAAAAAAACAGGTTTAAATTGTTGTTTTTAATTATTCCGATACTGGGAAATTATATATTAGCTATTTGTTTTTACTTCTCAAAAATCATGCTTGTGAAACTTTTTAAAAATAACTCAATGCGAATTCGTTAATATTTTAAACTACAATTTTGAGTCAGAAAAAGCTCAAGAAACGATCTTGTATTTGCAGATTCAGAAAAAAATCAAAAGGTAAATATAGTTCCTCAGATAAAGAGGATACTGAAGTTAACGTTTCTTAGAATAAGTATGAATTAAATGTAACTTAATTGAATGAAAAAAAAAAAAAACAATATTATTACATTGTCTTTTAAATTATTGCCACTGTTGGCATAGAAAAAAAACTCCCGGGTCCCGGGAATTCCCGGGAAATAGCCAAACTCAACTCTCGATTCCCGGGAAATTGAAAATCTCTAGAATCGTCACCCTCTACTCACATTCATAAAGTCAATACATTCTGTAAAAATAGCAACATTCCCTTAACATGTTTAACAAATCAATTTTATTACTGATTTCTTTTGATAGGGTTCGCAGACCTTCAATTTTTATGGCTCATCGGCAAGGTCTGATAAAAAACCTATCCAACGAAAGTTCACATGGAAGATTCAGACAATATTTTTATCACAATATCTCAGATCCGGCCTCCAGAAAGTATATAAATAACACTTAAGTGCCAATAACTTTTGATAGGGTTGTCAGATCCTTGATGTTTTAGGCTCATTTGAAAGGTCTTTTAATTATCTAACTGCATGATGGAAACGGACATAATTTTTACTGAAATATCTGAGATCCGGCCTCCAAAAAGTGTATAAATAACACTTAAGTGCTAATAACTTTTTATAGGGTTGTCAGATCCTTGATGTTTTGGCTCATTTGAAAGGTCTTTTGATTATCTAACTAACGATGGGTCGCATGATGGACCCGGACATAATTTTTATTGAAATATCTGAGATCCGGCCTCCAAAAAGTGTATAAATAACACTTAAGTGCTAATTACTTTTGATAGGATTGTCAGATCTTCAATGTTTTGGGCTCATTGGAAAGGTCTTTTTAATACCTTTCTGAAAATGTATAACATGATAGGGTTTCTTGCAAAAACCACCCTTTTTACAATCTTCCGGACATACGCCAAAATCGTTTTTTAGCATAACTTTTGAAGTACTTAACTAAACTTGCTGATTTTAAATAGAGACCTATGGGACCCCAAGACGGATCGAATGAGACTAATACGGTCAAAATCCGTTCATCCAGTCCGGAGATAATCGAGTGACATTTTTTTTGTCCACCCACCTACACACATCCACACAGACATTTGCTCAGAACATGATTCTGAGTCGATATGTGTACGTGAAGGTGAGTCTACGAGGTCAAATTAATAAGTTCATTTTTCGAGTGATTTTAGAGCCTTTCCTCAGTAAGGTGAGGAAGGCAAAAATCATCATCTTGATTATTCGGCGGAATATCTTTTTCACTACTATACTTGCAATTGTAACGTCACACGTCGAATTATGATCTGTCACATTTGTAGATGGGCAATGTGTGTAAAAAAGTGAATTAAATAATTTTAAGTGGTGCTGACAAGGAAATTCACAAAAAATCATCAGCAGATTGATTTTCTTGGAGAAATTCGGGAGCGATTTTCTTTTACGTGATTTGCCTCCTCTCTCTTTCGCAGATGAAGAAAGTTCGCAAGCGAAATTGATTTTTTTGCGATTATTCCATCCCTGCACTCTTGGAATGGTTGTTAGTACTTTTTCGAATCAATAAAAATTGTAACCAGAAAAAAGGCAACAAAAAATCAAAATTTCCTAACATTTTGGCAACACTGCTACTGGGCAGCCAGCAGCACAGTAGTGCCAGTGATGACGACGACGATGATAGATCGTCTCACTGACTGGCATTAATCCCGCTTCATTTGCAATTGCACACGCTCTCACTACTACCCCACCATCCTCTCTCCCTGCTGTGACTTGCAACTTGTTGCAACATTGTAAGCAAAATGTCTTAATTGAGTTGGGGGTTGTTCACACACCGTAAAAGTAGGAGGATCGCATCGCCGTCGTCGTCGTCGTCGCCGTTAGGACATTCGCTGATGATGTGAGCATATCGTGCAGCGATGATAAATTATGCACTTGTGTTGCACATGGGAAACCATTAATTTGAGAGATGCCGAGGAATGCATTTTTTGTAGATAAAACTAGCGGAATTAAAGGGGAGTTTATTTTGAGCTATGAGTAAAGAATAATACTGTGAATTGAATGCTGAAAGGGAATAAAAAACGAATCAATTTGTCAATAAACAGAGATGGATCATTTATCATGAACAGTGATGGAGAAATTTTCATCAAAATATGATGTCACTTTGAAATTTTGTTGTAATTTTCAGATTTTAAGGGAGATATTTTTCATCGCAGTCTCACTTTCTTTGGTGGGCAAAGATCGAAAATTGAGATCTTGAAATAATTCCTTCGCTGATCATAAATCATTCATAATCATGCTCTCTGCTTGACAAATTTTGACCAAACATATTTTGATGATAAGCAAATGTCTCCTAACTAAAAATTACTTCTACCTTAAACTTTCTTCAAATGCAAAACACCGCAAAGAAAAAATCTCCCAAAACTCAAAGTAAATTTCCCTCCAGCCGCGGTTCGGTCCCATTTTCGCCTCCCGGTTTCGCGTTCCTTTGAAATTTTCCCGCTCCATTTCCGGCCCAAAGTCAACGTCGACGACACACAGTACAGCAGTAGTACCTTCCTACCACCAAAGAGGCAGGCCAGAGTTTACTCAAGTGACTGAGTGCTTCCTTCCGACGGCTTCGGAGTGGTGGCAGGGCGGCTCTTCTATTTATAAACTCATTATTTACTGAGCCCCAGAGAGAAAGAGAGTAACTTTCCGTTGCGCCAAGTGGCGCCTTTCCGGAGGAACCCTGCCCTCCCCTCCAAAAAAGGAAACATTCCAAAAATTCTTCCCTGGCGAAAGTAAGTCGGTCGAGATTTTGCTTGGTCTTACTACTTCACAAAAAGTGTGGCACACGGAATGTTCCAGAACCGCGTGTCGAGAAGAATGCGCGCTTTGCTGTGTGCAAAGATTTATCACTTCCGATTGGGCGGATTAAAATGCTAACCGAGCCTCCTCTGCGCTGCGCTACTGGAGATTTTGAGGGGGTAGTCAAAAAACAACGTATAGAAAATATTCGACATATAAATACTATCAATTTAACATGAAATACTTGAATGTTACCATAAATGGTATTATTTATTTGGTTGTTCAATCTCTAGATTATATATTTATAAATTTTGACAGCTCAAGGAGTCATTCGTAAATGACGTTACACTTTTTGTACTTAAAATCTAATGAAATCTAATCTAACCCTTCTTACCATTTGCAGTGCACCTTTTGGCATTAAAATACTTTCAAACATCACAAAACGTTAGAGCGGCCAGGCCTACTGCGTAAAGTTAATCGCAAAGATGATTCGTTGAAGAGGATTGAGTTTGAGTATGGTTGTTCAAAACAGACAAAAAATCATTTCTGAACCTACAGGGGAGGTCTTTACGTAGTTTATTGACGATCTACCGCAAATCTCGAAATTACGAAACGAGGCCCATTTGTCAAAATGTGGGCGAATTCAACAATACAGATAAAAAAGTCAACAACAACCCAACAATTGGCAAATGGCCCTCCTTTCGACGACGTGTGGCATGAATTGAGAGCGAAATTGTAAATTGGACGCGGGATGTTCTCGCGATGACCGGATTCCGCGCGAAGTATACACACACACACACACACACGCATTGCACATGGGGAAGGTATATTGTATTCAAAGTCTGGTGGATGATTTCGTGTTTGGTCAAGAACGGCACAGGAAAAGCTCTAAGGTGGTGATCGAGTAGCTTCGGTCTACACAATTGGGCCAATTTAACAGTCTATGCAGCGGGATTTAACCGGTTTAGGGCGTTTCTCAAAGTTTGCTTTAAAAGTTGTAAAAAATCGCAAAAAAAAACAAATAAACAATTTAAGTTTTCTGAATTTTGTCAAGTTTTAATCTGAATCCTAAACTGCGTTTGGACTTTAATTTATGTCCATTTGCAGTCAATATTCAAATATCAAAAAACCTTAAAAAGCATGTTCTGATGACTTTACATACATAATAAAAAAATAATTCCGCATTCGTTCAAAACTGATAATAATAAAATAGGTGAAATTATTAAAACCTGTCATTTCATTTATTTTGTTTTTGTGCCTTCTCAAACATGTTTGAATACTTAATAATTATTCAAGTGTTGCCTTTTTCATATTTTTATGTCACTTTTTCATTTTTTTTTTTTTGATTATTTTTCACATTTTCTACTATAGATGGATACCATCATCGCTTAATTTGAAAAACAAATACGTCTGCGGCACTTAAAAAATACAACATACTTATTTTTAAAATTCACAAAGGAAATTTAAATTAAAACCAAAGCCAAACTTGACTCCCGAAACATGTAATTTAAAAAAATAAAGCATTGACATAGGGGTCATCCCAGGTACACTTTTGGACTCGA
Organism: Culex quinquefasciatus; assembly: GCF_015732765.1. NCBI lineage: Eukaryota > Metazoa > Arthropoda > Insecta > Diptera > Culicidae > Culex > Culex quinquefasciatus. The sequence goes on from NC_051862.1 coordinate 162,859,569, forward strand.
CCTTCGCCAATTTGGACCAAACTTGGAGGGAACGTTCATCTATCGATAATTAACAGAAATCCAAAGTTTGGTGCTGATTGGACCATCCCTCTATTTTTGGCACCACCCTCTTTTTTGACAATTTTCTAAAAAAAAAACTTTTTTTTTCTATTAATCATAACTTTGTAACTTTTTGAGCAAAAGACTTTCTACAGTTTGCATTTTATAGAAAATTGTCCAAGGAATTCGATAAAAATAAAATATTAACCCTTAAATGCCCCCTAATATTATATTTCAACGTTTTAAGTATCAAAATTCAGTTTTGACCAATTCCTTATATGTTTATTTTTTAAATTTTATCAACATCAAGTTCCCCGGACAATTTACATAATAATCCATGTAAACCTCAAACTTAAATAAACTATTGGCGAGTAACAGCGATTTTACTGAAAAACAAACGTTTGATTTTGCGCACACGATGGTGATAAAATAAAAAAATATAAGGAACTGTTCAAAACTGTTTTTATACTTGAAACGTCAAAAAATAATATAAGGAGGCATTTAAGGATTAAAACTTTATTTTTATCGAATTCCTTGGACAATTTTCTATAAAACGCAACCTGTAGAAAATCTTTTGCTCAAATAGTTACAAAGTTATGATTAAAAAAAAAGTTTTTTAGAAAATCGTCAAAGAAAGGGCGGGCCAAAAAAAAAAGAGGGATGGTCCAATCAGGATGAAACTTGGGATTTCTGTTAGCAATCGATAGATAAACGTTCCCTCCAAGTTTGGTCCAAATCGGTGAATTTCGTGCCAAAAAGTGTACCCAGTTGACCTGAAATGATCCATTGGCATATAGAACAATTCAAATATTCAAATCCAAAACTTTTAAAGTTCATATTTCTAAATATTTTTAACATGGTTGAAAATGTTATGTTAAGCAATTTTTTAGATCAAAGCCTACAACAAGTTTTTAATCCAATAAAACTAAAGAAAATTATGCAATAAATCAAATTTATTGTGTTTTACGAAACATACTCAATCTGCTACTTGAATTTACTACGTAATTTCAATTGACTGTAAATCACAAAAAAATAAACTTTTACTACAAAGACCTTAATATAGGCCATAAAAATAGAAATCAACGGTCTACGTAGTTTATGGATGACCCGATAATTCAACATAGACATTAAATAAAAATTTTACATGCAAAAACATGCCTGATATCTGAAAATGACCAAACAGGATAAATTTTTTGTTCAATTTTACTATATGAAAAAGTTATGAAAAAATTATAAAATTGTCGCAAAAATAACATTAAAACCAATTAATATTCCAGGTAAGAATCATTACAAATTTAAAGTTGATTCAGATATTATCCCAAGTTTGCGATTTTGTCAATGGAATGTCAATTATACGTCATTTATGGTGGTTACCGAATGGTTGATCCATGGTAGAAATATTGATTACAGATAAACATTTATTGAAATCCAATTTTGACTCACCCGTACAGTAAAAAAGTTATAGAAATTTGTTATGATTATTTTATTAAATTTTTATCCTTCGTTCGAAAAGGAGCAAAAAAAATAATTTAAATATCCGAAAAAGTATTCATGATTTATGAATGACCCCTATAGTTAAAATATTGTTGATAATTTACAATCTGTTGCACAATTTTTTTTTGCCAATAAAAATTTAAATTGCAAATTTATATTTTTGCCTCATATTTGTTCATTTTTTTTAAAACAAATTGAAGATAGGAAGACTAAAACTTCTATTAAAATTTGCATTGGCCATTCTATTTGAAATTAATAATCCGGTATTAATTTTGAAAATTTGTCTACTTTAAATGAAATGTAAAAGGCACCTTCAACTAAATTATTCTTAATAATGTTCAATCTGTAGCACAAGTTTTTTTTGCCGATTGAAATTTATATTGAAATATTTATATTTTTGCCTCCTATTTTTTTGCAGCAAATTGAAGATAGGAAGACTAAAAATTGTATTAAAATCAACCTAATTTTTTATGTGAAATTAGTAATCCGATATTATTTTTCAAAAAAAATCTAATTTCAATGAAATATAAAGAGGCAAAAAGTAGAAATATAAAAAACACAAAAAAAATTAGGAAAAAAAATTGATTTTATATTCTAGACTAAAATATGTTTTTGAAAAATCTCAAAATTTATCATGTTTCTTTCTCATCAGTAAAATATTTTATTTTTTCGATTTTGTAAGCAGAGTTTATTAAAACATGGAAATTTAACTAAATTCAGTTTTTTTCTTGTACTGAACTTTAAAAAACGATTATATTTCCTGAATAATGTTATCAATCAGTAAACAAACTCCCAAACGTGTTTCAAACCAGAAAAAACGCTCCGAAGAATCTCGGTCAACGACCTCCCCAACGCACACCACACCACAACACCGCGCTATTTTCGGAAGCTCTCCAAAAAATCGAATCGAAATGGAACCGTACCAAAACTACCAAAAGCAAAGATATCAATCAGCTTATTTTGCGTGTGGTGCGGCCCGCAGAACAACGCGCAATTTCTCAACCCCGAAACCAACACAGATAGTGGCGCGCGATTTCTTCTTCTTCTATCCAAATGTTTTGCGGTGGTGTTGGTGTTGGCGTGGAATTTTGCACGTCTGTCCAGATTGCCGCCCCGTTGAAGCCACAGGTGTACCATGTGCGAAACCCAGTTGCGTCTCTCGGGCAGCTATTTTTAGCTAGTTTCGCAAGTTTTGGCCAACACTTCTTCGTCTTGTTCGTAGCTCACCATGCAAAACCCCATTAAACGCAAACCTAAACGCACACCCCCACAAAGTGGCGGGTTTCACGCGGGGGAGAGCGATTGTGGGCAATTATCAAAATTGAAAAGTGCCAAATTCGGCGCTTGTTTGCGAAAATTCGCGGCGTCGGCGGCCTGCAACAGGTGCAACCGGAAGGTGTAATCGGAACAGAGTTAAACAAATGGGTTCGTTACGTGAGGTTGGGGTTGTCCGGACGGAGCAACGGAAGTGAGTTACGTGGAGTTGGTAAAAAAGCTGACAACGGTTGTCGGTCGTTTGGTCAACATTCAATGAGAAGTTTAGTTTGGGTGCAACCTCCAACTCAACACCACAGGGAAGTGAGTTTTTCAAGGGTTGACTCGGTGTATCACTCTAGTATCGCCATAGCGTAGGCAACCCTCAGAGATGGTTTGAAGTCATAAATTATTCTCGGTTGGCTGAAACGGCTTCGACGACCATTACACAGTCTGGAGGAACGGGCTCAACAGACTCGGCTCTGCTGGTCGGACAACTACTAAAAGATAGACCATTACGCACACGACGTACTGACAGCAGGATGACTTGGCACTTTCTGATGAGCGGCCGGCTATACAAAATGACGCTCAGCTGTTGAAAACAAGATTCGTTCGTTTTTTGGAGCTAATTCATGCACGAAATACGCTCGTCCAGGAGATCTAGATTTACTTTGAATTTTAAGTAGTTTAAATATACTGAGCAAATATTCATTTTTTTTTTTGTTTACAGAGAGTTCAAGTTTTAAGACACTTTTGAGTCCTCAAGCTCAAAAAATGTAACATGTCAAAAGGTGCTACTCTTCATGAGTTACGAGGAAAAAATCGCGCAAATCTGAGAAAGAAATCCACCCATTAACTGACTCATCTTGCACAAATTCCGCCAAACTGCCAAGCCAACACGCGCTTTCTAACCTCCCGAAAAGATAAACAATCTGCGTCAGCTCTCAGCAGCGCGTCTTCGACAGACACTTTTGGCTCAATGTGCCAGATCATTTTCCCTCCTCTCCCCGTACCCCCTTGCCAAACTGTAGCACGTGTATCGGATGAGTTACAGCTGCTGCCGCAAATTCAGACGTCAGTTTGCACAACATTGTAGCCCTGCTCTGCCTGCCCGCGATCTTGCCACGACTAATGCACCGATGCAATAAATGGCGGCTAATTGCTCGTGAAAATCAGACTTAATATTAAATTTATTTATCTAAGCGACCCCCGAAGGTATCGTGTAGCGGCCAGGGCAAGAGTTATTGCACAAAACTTCTCCCGGGACTTGGAAGGGGAAAGGTGAGAAACTTAGGCGAATTAGATCTGACAACCGGAAAGGCGCCAGCCAGTGCACTACTAGACGCTATAGGTGGGCCAGCTCTTCTTTATACAAACTCTGACTGCGGCAGTTGAGCAGAGAATCGCGCCAAGAACATAATTTAGGAAGAAATGTTGAAATTTAATGCGAAATAAGTGTCGCCATGCGAAGTTGGGAGGGAGGTGTACGGGGGTGAATTTGTAGAATAAACTAAACTGTTCTCTGCAAAATGTTTGGTTTTTTAAATTATGTAAACAACACGGAGAAAAATCAGTTTCCAAAATCGGGGACAAGCGTTTATGAAATTCGGAACGAAGAATCAAGTGTTTAAATGTCATGGAAAGTTTTTAAAATTGCACCATAGAATTTGACCACTTTATCCGAGTCATGAACACTTGTTCCCGATTACGAGAACTGATTTTTCTCCGTGTAGGGTGCTCACAATGTTTAACCTTTATTTAAAAAAAATGCTTCTCAAGCTAAATGTAGTACCCAAGTCATTTCTACTCGATGGTGAAGTATTTATGGGAAACATTTGAAAAAAAAATGAAGAAAAGCTTGTTTTTTCTACTTTTATCAGCATTTCTTTTCAAATTTTCTCAATTTCGTCAAACAACATGATCCTAAAAAGTTTTGAGCAGTTAAAAATTAAATTTTTTGACGAATTTTTCTTTCGATAACTTCAATCTGTGATACCAATGGGATGATCATTATCAAATACGCTTAAAATTGGCACAGATGCTTTAAAATGACCCAAAAAAAATCAGTGTTGCTATTTGTGGAGCAGGAGGGCATTTTTGAAGTACCATAATTTGAACAACCATAATAGAGAAAATCGTCAATGGCTGGTTAAGGATTCAACCCTATTTCCATCCAATTGGGTCCTAAAATGAAGCTTAGATTGCTGATATTATTGCTCACAGCGATAATGCTAATTTTTCTGAATACAATGACCCTTTGTACTTTTTAAATCAATTTTGAAAAATTAACCTCGCGGTCCTTCTTGACAGAAAAGTTCCTACTTGACAGCTCGTTCCAAGGGGACCATAATTGATCCATCGAAAAAATGTTGTCTTGTCAAAAAAATGTTTGCATTAAAATGAAAAAAAAAGTGATCAGAAATGGTTCTCAATCGTGTTTTTTACCGTTGTACATAAAAATTGACATAGGGCTTTAGTACCCAATTTGCGAATGCTTACAATACAGTCCAGACTCGATTATCCGAAGGCCTTGGCAAAATTACACTTCGGATGATCGAAACAAGAAAAAAAAATATTTTCTTTGTCTTATTTTTGATTGTTGGGCTTTACCCTAAACCCCTAAACCAACCATGCTAGATTATTTTAAGGGAGATCTGTATTTTCTTTAAAATAAATCTGTATTTTATCTGTCAAATGTCAAATTCGAAGCCATACAAGACATTCATAAAATTTTAACAGCAGATTTATGCTTTTTAATCATATAAAAGCATAATTCAAATACCAAATTGTTACAATTTTTAATTATAATCAATTTTTAAAAATCAGTAGATACAGATTTTTGTGATTATTGGGATCGAAAAATCTGTAAAATACAGATTTATCTTTATATCCGCCCTTAACTATTCTAAAGTGATTTAGATTTTTTAAATTCAAGATGGCGGCCAGAATGGCGAAGATGAAATGTTGAAAAAAATAAGCTTTTTTAATTTTATAGGCAATCAACTATTTAAATTGAAATGAGGTCGCAGAATTCAAATTTAATGTTGAAAGCAAGAAAATAAAACATTTTTTTTATTTGTGATTCGATTATCCGAAGTCACAAACATTGTATAAACCATCGGATAATCGAGACTTTGGATAAGCGAGTCTGGACTGTATTAATTCCGGGCTGAAACTTCTTCCGAATGTTTTGAAAACAGATGGAAGAGAGGGAAGAAGAAGAAAATTTCAGCTTCGACGAATTTTATGATCAAGTGAGTGTCTTCGGCAAAGTAGTGGTTTTAAGAAAGACTTATCAGAAGAATAGTTAAATGAAAAATAAATCACATTTTTATTATTTAACTTTTTATGATTACAAGCTTAATTCCCAACAAACGTATTATTAAATTTTTGATTTTTTTTGAGATATTAAAAAAATGTGTTATATAAAAAATGTAAAAAAAAACTGATCAAACAAATACACTTAAAATATATCTTTAAAGCAAAATTTAATTTGAAATCGAAAAGCACTATAGATTTTTGTTGATAAAATGTTCCATTTTGAAATTATTTAGGTATACATTTTCGATTTTGTTTAGGCTTTTTTTTTCTTTTGTCAACTAATTAGCCTGTAACTTTCAACTGACGATGTTTCGGAAACTATTGTTATGAATTTCAATGAAACTTTTGTGAAATTGAATCAGTGAATCAAAAATAATTTAAAAACTTCTATTGAAAAGGTCTAAAATAGATAATTTGAACTTTTTCATATTTTAAATCGAATTATAAAATAATTGAAATATTATTATCGAAAAGATCAGAAAATATCGCTGTTTTGGTGATGTAGAGAAAATCTTATTTTTCCCGTGTGCTTTTGTTTCAGAGGCTGTATATTAGTCCAATCTTTAATTTGGTTGAAGTTATTTATGGGAAATTTGCTGATCTTTTCGAAAAATATCAAGCTTGGTCATGTTATAAGTTATGATTTCTACAGGTAAAAAAGTAACTTTATCGACAATAAATCGTTTTTTCATGCTTTTCACAAATCTTGATTTTTTGGAAAAATTGGCAACACTGCCAAATTAATTTTTGATTGTGTAAAAGTCCAATTGAAAAAAAACGTATTTTTCCAGAAGTGTTACATATTTTTTCTGAAAAGTTTCAAGCGATACTTACAACTTTGCCGAAGGCACCCAATCGATCAGAAAATCCGTTCACAATATACAGAAAAAATAAAATTTTAATAACCTTTTTTCATGAAAGGTTGCCAAAATTGTTTGAAGACTTATATGGGCGATATAGTGATGCTAAATAACTACCAAAAATACATACATAGTTTCAACCAAATAAAAAAATATCAAAATACAATTTTCAGAATTTTGCTCACTCTTGAAGGAAATGCTCTTCTCAGCGTCCAGTTGAGTGGTGAAAAGTTCAACTTCTCAGTCATTGTATCGAAAAATAATACTTTTCCATACGGTTTTGGGATTTGTCACTTATCATGAAAGCAGATAACATTCAAAAGGGGGAACAAAGGTTACTGAAAAAAATCAATACAGTGTTTCCTGAAATTTGCTAAAATGTAGTAACTATTTATTTATTTTTTTTTTTTTTTTTGATGGTGCAAAATAATGATGATTGTTGGTGTATCGAACAAATTGTAGAACGAAGTAATTAAATTCAATTTAAGATGAAAAATGAAATTTGCATTTAAGAAATGATATAAAAAAGTTTATCGTTTTCATGTTTTATGGAATTTCTGGTTAAAATATTTGAACATTTTGTGTTGTTTAATAATATTAGTAGGAGAAAATTTTCTATCATTTTTCTTTAAACATCCTGCCAAAGTTTCAATTTTATGGAAAACTACTTTTAATCATCTTTATTTTTTTAACATTTTTTTTTTCTCGGTTATATTTGATTGATTTAAATCATTAAAAATAAAACCATTGTGAAATTTTCTGCTCTTTTCGAATAAAAACACGTTTGAAATATTGTTTCATATTACCTCAAGGCAGTGCACAGTGGGAAAAATCTAAGCAAGAAACGGACTTAATTGATGTCGGTAAATTGAAACTTAAAAAAATCCGAGGAATCGATTGGTGATGGTGAGAATCCACGGAAATTTGCGTAAGGCCCGTTTTAGGCCGATTTTCATTTTTTTCCTGTTTTTATTAGTTATAATATGTTCGTGACTCTTTAACTTGTTTTTTACGTGAAAAATTTCTAGGAATTGATTGGTGATAGTGAGAACCCACAAATGTGCCTGAAACTCATTTCTATGAAGAAGAGAACAAAGAAGAAAAAGTTTTATCAAAGCATTGAACATTTCAGCAACATATTTAAAACTTATAAAAACAGCAAAGAACTAATCACTAATCGATTCCTCGGAATTTTTCACTTAAGAAAAGTTTTGGTTGAAAGTTGTTATTGACCGGCATCAATTAAGTCCGTTTTTTGCCTCGATTTTTCCCACTGTGCATTGTTTTGATCTGAATATTTTTGTTAACGATTTGGCAGGATTTTTTTTTTGAAGAATCCTTTTATTTAAAAATCTTTTTTTTAACATGTGGGAATTAATTTAGATACACATTTACTTAAACACGCCTATTTTTTCCCCCAAAGAATTTCCCCAAACTTGCGAGAGCATGTGCTCTATCTACAATTCCACACACCACACCACGGCAACGGCAACACGAAGTCAAAGACAACGAACTTCTAGTTTCCCTGTGCTCAGTACTCTTGGGATGTGTGTATTCTCGGGGTGCACTCTCTAGTTCTTGGGTTCTTAAAATTATGGCCAATGAATTTAATTTGCCTCCCCAAAACCTCCCCTCCCCCTCCCTCCTGAATCGCCTCTTTTGGGAGGATAATGAATTCTTAGTTTTCGGTACACGCGAAGCATGTGTCGCCTGCAACAAAGTTTCCTTCTACGCTACACTCTCACCTTGATTTATGGAGAATGTCTTGCGCAGCGTACGCTAATTTGATAATTGTTTAGCATAATTGAGAGTGGTGTTGTGGTGCTGCTGCCATGGCGTACGGTAATTGATATCGCGTGAAAAGTTGCACCCAGGACGTTATTGTGTCGTGCGAGACTAAAATTGAATTTGCACTCGCAGGCGTCCTTAGAATTGCACTTGCGTCCATCAATCACGGTGCTGCGTTCATTCGGGAGTTGGTGGTCCACAAGTGCGCGGGACGCTAGTCACATTTGGTGACATACATTTCACGCGCAATTGCATCGAGAGCGCAAGCTGAAGTTGGGCAGCAGTCAGAAAGGCGCACAAATCTTCATAAATATAAGCTGGGTAACCAGAACAGAGACGGTGTCCAACGCTACGTCACCTTCGTTTTCTGACGATTTAGATTTGAGACGGTCAGTGGCGATTCAACAATTAAAATATTTAATATTTAAATATATTAAAATAGTTTGGATTAAAAAATTTGAGAAAAATAAATTTGTTTTAAAAACTTATTTTTCAAATTTTGCTTGCTAATTTTTGCGATTAATCAAAAAAGAATGTTTTAACTTAAACCTTCAACCGTGGCGGCTTTCCATCACACCGTGAAGTATCGTAGCAACGATTCTGGTCTCTGCACACGGTGACAGCACATTGCGTTGACAATTGGACAAGACACACCGGGGACGGTGGCCAATCAACCCGCGCCAAGTTTGAGAACGTTATTAAGCGAGCTGTATTACGTGCACCGTGGGGGTTAAATTTGGCCCAAATTATTTGGCAGATCGTTCAAAAGTATTCTTAGACTGCCCCGTCCCGCCATGCTAACGATAGGAACATTATCCGAAATTACAATCCATTATATTCAAATATATTAAACTTATCCACCGACTAACGTCGTACGAGGGAAAAAAAACTAGCTAGCACATCGTAAACTGCACCATGATTTACTAGTGCCAGCCCCGGGTGCACAATTAGGAGTAATTACGTTGTAATTACATCAAAAAAACACACAAACAGACCCTGTTTTGCTGTTGCAACTTTTCTTTTAACCAACAGGACCGTCCAGGAGCCGGAGCACGGGAAAACTACATCAAACCAGGTTCGTCTTACCGCGCCACCCCCTATTCGATCCTTGGATATAATTATAAAGGTAGTCCGGTAACCCGGAGTTCCTTCCACGTCGTACATTTTTTCTTCACTCCCTATCGGTCAGTCGTCCCCGTCGGAAGAAAAGGATGGTTGCATGTCCTCGAGTGTATTTTTATTCAAATTTTCTGAATTCTCAATGCCTTTTGCTCCCATTTTGAGCGCCCGCTAGACAACGGACGGAACGGAACCGAAGACAAACTCGGATCCAGTCCGGGTAGGAAGAGGAAACTATCTGTGAACCAACACCTTCGCTCGTGCCAGGTTCTGTGCAGGTCTCGTTGGACGTGTTCTTGGGGAATTTTTAAACACCTCCGCAGGGCCAGACAGATCGGGACACAGGGCATCGAACCAAGGTAAGGAATTAAACTCTTTATCATAAAATGCCATATTTTGAATCATGTAAAACACAATCCAAATTGCAAAATGAATTTTTCATGGTAAATTACTCTCTAAGGCTAAACTACACAGTAAAAAAATCATGTTAAAAAATGTGTAATTTTTGCCTCTGAAAGTGTGTAATTTTACAACTTTTCTGGTGGAATGTCACTTTTTCAGTCTAAATAATTCAATCTTCCAAAATTACACCTTTCAAATTATTTACTGAGTAACTCTGCTCCCAATACAAAAAATCAACAAAAAGGTAAAGGTAAAGGTAGGTAAAGTATGCAGACACATTTTTATTTACCAGGCAAAAAAAACTGGAAAACTTGCTTGTAGAATAGACCCAAAAATATCGAAACAAAAACAGAACTAAACAGGTAAAGTTTGTTCAAAGAACAAATTAGCTTAAAAAATATGCCTCAAAAAATTAAAACTATATTATTAATAGAAATTTCTATTCTGATGTGATTGCCTGTAAATTGTTGGAGTCACACGATGTTATAAAAAAATGGTTTTGCTAAAGTATTTTAAAATGAACTTTTCTCTATTTTTCTTATTTTGTACAATATTTTAGATTTTCTTTGTATTTTAAGTTTTTATGATTGTAATCACTTCCTTAAAAATCCAGGAAATTCAAGTTTGGAGAAAAAACAAAGATCATTTAAACTAAACAGCTTGAGAAGTTGACAGTTCGAAATGAATTAAATCATCAACGCATCATGAACTTTTTAAACGTTAACTGAGCAGTTCTCTAGGATTTCGGTCATTCGATTTTTTTTGTATTTTTTAATCCGACTGAAACTTTTTTGGTGCCTTCGGTATGCCCAAAGAAGCCATTTTGCATCATTAGTTTGTCCATATAATTTTCCATACAAATTTGCAGCTGTCCATACAAAAATGATGTATGAAAATTCAAAAATCTGTATCTTTTGAAGGAATTTTTTGATCGATTTGGTGTCTTCGGCAAAGTTGTAGGTATGGATACGGACTACACTGGAAAAAAACACGGTAAAATTTGGTGATTTTTTATTTAACTTTTATCACTAAAACTTGATTTACAAAAAACACTATTTTTAATTTTTTTTTTTTGATATGTTTTAGAAGGCATAAAATGCCAACTTTTCAGAAATTTCCAGGTTGTGCAAAAATGACCGAGTTATGAATTTTTAATCAATACTGATTTTTCAAAAATCGAAATTTTGGTCGTAAAATTTTCAACTTCATTTTTCGATGTAAAATCAAATTTGCAATCAAAAAGTACTCTAGTGAAATTTTGATAAAGTGCACCGTTTTCAAGTTATAGCCATATTTAAGTGACTTTTTTGAAAATAGTCGCAGTTTTTTTTTAAATTAGTGCACATGTTTGCCCAGTTTTGAAAAAAATATTTTTGAAAAGCTGAGAAAATTCTCTATATTTTGCTTATTTGGACTTTGTTGATACGACCTTAGTTGCTGAGATATTGCAATGCAAAGGTTTAAAAACAGGAAAATTGATGTTTTCTAAGTTTCACCCAAACAACCCACCATTTTCTATCGTCAATATCTCAGCAACTAATGGTCCGATTTTCAATGTTAATATATGAAACATTTGTGAAATTTTCCGATCTCTTCGAAAAAATATTTTGGAATTTTCAAATCAAGACTAACATTTCACAAAAGCCAAACATTCAATATTACGCCCTTTTAAAATGTTTGTCTTGATTTGAAAATTCCAAAAATATTTTTTTCGAAAAGATCGGAAAATTTCACAATTGTTTCATATATTAACATTGAAAATCGGACCATTAGTTGCTGAGATATTGACGATAGAAAATGGTGGGTTGTTTGGGTGAAACTTAGAAAACATCAATTTTCCTGTTTTTAAACCTTTGCATTGCAATATCTCAGCAACTAAAGGTCGTATCAACATAGTCCGAATAAGCAAAATATAGAGAATTTTCTCAGCTTTTCAAAAATATTTTTTTCAAAACTGGGCAAACATGTGCACTAATTTAAAAAAATGAAAAACTGCGACTATTTTCAAAAAAGTCACTTAAATATGGCTATAACTTGAAAACGGTGCACTTTATCAAAATTTCAGTAAAGTACTTTTGATTGCAAATTTGATTTTACATCGAAAAATGAAGTTGAAAATTTTACGACCAAAATTTCGATTTTTGAAAAATCAGTATTGATTAAAAAATTCATAACTCGGTCAGTGATTTTTGCACAACCTGGAAATTTCTGAAAAGTTGGCATTTTATGTCTTCTAAAACATATCAAAAAATAAAAAATTAAAATAGTGTTTTTTTGTAAATCAAGTTTTAGTGATAAAAGTTAAATAAAAAATCACCAAATTTTTTTACCGTGTATTATTTTTCCAGTGTAGTCCGTATCCATACCTACAACTTTGCCGAAGACACCAAATCGATCAAAAAATTCCTTCAAAAGATACAGATTTTTGAATTTTCATACATCATTTTTGTATGGACAGCTGCCGAATTTGTATGGAAAATTATATGGACAAACTAATGATGCAAAATGGCTTTTTTGGGCATACCGAAGGCACCAAAAAAGTTTCAGCCGGATTAAAAAATACAAAAATTAAAATTGAAGAAAAAAGACCGATTTCGTAGAGAATTGCTCAACTAGAAAGCTATTTTTTTTATTTAACATGATAAAAGATTATTCACTGCCAAAACATTTCAATATTGCAGAAAAAATAGTTTTTTAAGTTGAACTAAGAAAATTATAAAGAAAAAGGTAACTTTCCTATGTGTTCAGAAATACAAGTTTGTTCAATGAAAATTGAAATTTTCAGGTTTTTTTTTATTTTTAAACAGACAAACCCTGAAAAAAAATCATTGGCCTTAAAAAAAATAGAAAATAGATAAGAAAACGATATGCAAATTGAAAAATTATGCAATAATGCAAAAATAAGTGGAGTTCCATCATTAAAGAAAAAAAAAACAACAAAATCAAAATTCAGCAGAAGCCTTAAAAATATTATATTTTGAATGCTTGAAAGTTGATACCTATTTCGTAACAAAAATGTATGCATTTTTATATCAAGTTTGAATTTTCATAAAAAAAAAACTATTGGAAATATAAAACAAAAATTATGGATATGAAGTTTGTTAGATCTTTAAAAAAAATAAGCCAATTGAATATGATTTAAGTATTTGTCTAATTGGCTAAGACTATCTAGAGGGTTTCTTTATAACCAAAGAGCCATGCTGCATCATTGGTTTTTTCATTGGATTTTTCTCAGGATGGAATTTTCTGATCATTTTTTTTGTCTTTGTCAAAGTTGAATTACTATTCAGAAGAAAATAGCTTTCTATTTAGCACTCTATTTAAAAAAAAAAAATATTTTCGGAAATATAAGCACATTCCATGAAGATCCATTTAGTATTTCATTTTTTTATATGAAGGTGTATTCTGAAATAACATATACATTTTACAATTCCTAAATAAGTATTTATTTGTTATAGGGAAAAATACATATTTTGTGCACATTATAGGGTGATACAAAATCTGTTTACGGAACCAAATATAATAAAAAAATAAATAAATTAATAAAATTATTATTTTTAGTATATTTCTTAGCTAAGATGTAAAATTTAATTTAGTTTCAAAAAGTACTAAATAAGGTTTAAAAAAAACTTTTTAATGAAAATTGAATTACAGTTTAAATACAAACATGTTTTAAAAGTTAAGCTTTTTGAAAAAAAAAACATTTTCACCTTCTATAAGCATTGGGAAGAAGAATTCTGGAGTTTTTTTTTAAAAGGATCTTTAAACAATATTTATTATTTTTTTTAATTTGATGCAACTTAGCTAACAATTCCACACATTAGAAAAAAAATCATGGTAATATTACATGTGGAAATGGGAAGGTTTTTATGTCAGCAAAATGTAAGTTTACATCTAAAAATATGTAATTTCACCACTATTCCATAGTTATGTCACTTTTTCAGTCTATATTATGATACTATTACATCATAAAAGAGATAATATTACACCTTCACGGATCAAATCTTGTAAATTAATCAGGTGAGGCTTCATCCATGAAGTACGTCACCTAAAATCAGTAAACAATGTAAACAATGAAATTTTTCCAAATTCGTCAACATTTTTCCAACTTGGAACCACCATGTTGTCGATTTTGAGAATATTTGCAGCGAAATCGAATAAACAATGCTGACGATTTTTAAAACATTTTTATGCTTACAACATCTACAACATAGAGTTACCGGATTAGCTTACAGGATTTCTATCCGTGTTCCAAATTTACACAATTTTTTACTGTGCATGGTAAAATATGAGAAAACAGGCAAAACTAAATTAAAAAGTAACTGGAAAAATATGACAAACGCTGAATTATTTCAAGTTGTAAAACATACCTGAAACAAAAAGTAAGCAAGAAAAATTCTTCCAGTATATAAACAATAATGAAAGAAAAACAAAAAAAAAGACAAGCTTGGTTTTTCGTGGTACAAAAATTGCTAAGGAGGGAAAAATATTTGTTTAAAAAGGGTAATTTATCTGTAAAGGGTTAACTCATTAACGATACACAACACGATTTAAAATCAGGAAAAAATATTCAATAGTTAAAAAAAAACAACACAGAAAAAAAATCATGGTAATATTACATCTGGGAAGGGGTACATCTTTTGTGTCAGAAAAAAGGTGTAATTTTACCTCTGGAAATGTGTAATTTTACCACTTTTCTGGTGTAATGCCAACTTTCAGTCTAAATTGAGGTAAAATTACATCATTAAAGAGGTAATATTCAACCTTCCAAAATTAAAGCTTCCAAATTTACATTATTTTTTTCTCTGTTCATGAAATATTTCTGTAGACGCGTAGTGAACATTTATAAAGATCCGGAAATATCTTCAAACCGGACATTTCAATAAGATTTATTCTCATAGGAAATACCAGGTAGATTCACCTGACCACAGGGGGGCTACCAAGAACAAAGGAAATATCAAAGGGTTAATGAGATTAGTGAGAAGGTAGACACCATGTGGCGAGGTAGTTAAAAGGATTACGTGACAAGGAAGGAAGTGTGTAAATCTGATTAATCCGTCCCGCTTACTCTTATGCTGATCAATAATTTAAACTATATACTTCAGTAGTGTAACACGTAGGCTTAATGTTATATTGTAAAATTTTCCAAATAAAAGTTAAGTTCGGAGATCACTCCCAAAAACAACTGTTTTACTTCAGTCAATTGAGAACTCCTCATCCTCGTATTGGAACGAGCAGTCTCCAGCAGCCAGCAGTCTCCAGCAGTCACCCGGGATCAGCAACAGCAGTTCTACTTGGAGTCGTCGGCAGCCAGAGCGTAAGTTCCGCAAATTAAAAACGTACCCACACGTTTTTACATGGTGGCTCTGCAGAGAGGATTAGGAGAAGTGCTTGTCGGAATCAAGCACTGAGGACTCCGAGCTTCCGGTCAGTCGAAATCTGATCGTAATCGTAAGTAAAAGCGTGTCCGACGCTATAGAGCGGACAAGTGATCAAGTGTGAGCAGTGTCAGGCTCAGTTAGTGCAGACGAATTATCGTCAAGAGTGTAAAAGCGTCTCCGACGCTCTAGAGCGGTCAAGTGACCAAGTGTGAGCAGTGTCAGGCTCAGATAGTGTAGACGAGTTATCGTCAATAGTGAATAATCCTGGACAATAGTCCAGAAGAACACCGTGAAATCCTGGGAAAGAACCCAGAAGAAGAAGAAAGTAAGAAGAACCTTTTAATAGGTGATTCAACATTAAAACTTTACTTCAAGTAAAGGGAAGACTGGATGAAAATTCAGAGATCCGCTTGGTTGCAGAAAATCACCAAAAATAGTAAAAAAAAAAAAACCTTTTAATAGATAGGTGATTTCAAGAAGTGAAGTGAGTGGTTAAAGGAAGACTAGAAACACATATATAAATAAAAAAAAATATAAGAAGTAACACAGCGAGGTCGAACATCAAGAAGCAACATCGAGCATCAACATCGACAAAGCAACATCGAGCATCAAGAATCGACGAAGCAACATCAAGCATCAAGGATCGACGAAGCATCATCGAACATAAGGTATTTAGAAATATGGATCACAAATTCATAGTGAATCCAATGGTAGGTGCAGGAGTTGCACCAATCTTGATGATCAGCACATGCTAATGTGCAGTCATTGTGATCGGTTCTTCCACCTGCAATGTGTAGGACTTGGCCGTATGCCAAATAAGAATGAAAACTGGCACTGCATCAAGTGTGATGCAGTTGCCAAGACTTTACAAAGTTTTGACCAAAAGGTCAAACAATTAGAAAAAAGTATTGAGGATGTTTCAACTAAACCCTCAACAGAAAACAAAGATATATTGACTTGCCAGTTTTTACAAGGCATAGTCAATAAATTAGAAGGACTGTCAGTTCAACCAAGAACTGCAGATTCATTTTTATTTAGGCAAACTTTAATAGACTTGCCAAAATTCAACGGCTCTTTTAAAGATTGGCCAAAATTTAAACAAACTTTCTTTGAAACCACCAAGCTTGGTAATTTCTCTGACATAGAGAACTTAAACCGGCTTGAAAAATGTTTAAAAGGAGAAGCTCTACTTAGAGTCAACTCCCTTTTATCGGATTCTAGTAACGTCAGCAAAATTATGAACGTTCTAGAAGAGCGATTTGGGAGTATTGAACAAATTTACAACGGATTAATGAACGATATTATAAAAATTCGCAACCCGAGTTATGATAACCCAAAATCCATGGTTGACTTTATATCAGCCATCGGAGATTTGGTTATTAATATGGAGAGTCTTCATCATGAAGAATATTTAAACGATCCTCGACTAGTTCGGGATCTAATGAAAAACTTCCATCTGGTCTTCAGAACCAATGGTTAGATAATATAAACGAAGAAAAACGCTATCATCGCCTATCAATCCTTATAAAGCTCCAACGATAAAAGATTTTTACACTTTTCTAAAACCAAAAGAAAAGGTAGCCATTGCAAAATTAGTCGACTCTGATAGTTCAAATTCAAGAACTAAATCAGAACGAATTCTTCACACGCAGGATACAAGCCAAATTAGCTGTATCAAGTGTAATTTAAATAATCACAAACTAATACAATGCTTTAAATTCAAAAAATGACACCAGAAGAAAAGCAAAAATTTGTGACGGAAAAGAGGTTATGCTTCTCTTGTTTAGGAGCAAATCACGTAACAAAACAATGTCGATCTGCTCGAATTTGTAATATAAATAATTGCAAAAGTAAGCATAATAGGATGCTTCATGGAAACAAACCAGATTCTGGATCAGGAAGGGTATCAACAGAACATACAGTAAACTGTCATGTTAAAAGGTACAACAAGGTCTTTTATCAAATTGTTCCAATAACGTTGATAAATGGTAACAATAAAGTTGAAACCTTTGCTTTTCTTGATTCCGGCTCATCAGTAAGTCTCATAAATGCTGATACTGCAGAGCAACTCCAGGTTAAGGGAGTATTTAAACCAATGACATTAGCATGGACAAATGGAGATACCCAAGAGGACTCCAAAAGCATGTCAGTGCAAATAAGCATCAAATCTTCCAACAATAATAGATTTAACATTAAAGATCTACGCACTATCGAGAATTTAAAACTTCCAACACAATCTCTAGACATTAACTGTCTTAGAAAGCAGTTCTCGTATTTAAAAATGTTCAATTAGAATCATATGAAAATGCAACACCTACAATACTATTGGGTTTGCCTCACGCTTACTTGTTCAAAGGGGAAAAAGAAATATCAGGACAATTTTCTGAACCTGTAGCAAAATTGACCAAGTTAGGTGGGTATTATATGGCAATAGTAAACATGACGCCCATAACAACAACGAACATTTATTTGTAATTTCAGAAGACATAGATGATGAGCAATCAATTAAAGAAATGATGTCCAAATTCTTTTCGGTTGAATCTTTGGGAGTAAAAGTTCCCGAAAACGTTCTTATTTCTAAATCAGATGAACGTGCCTTACAAATAATGGGCAAAACATTAGTACCAACAGAAAAGGGATATGAAATTGGTCTATTATGGAAGGATGACAATGTTAATCTTCCTAATAGCTTCAAAACAGCTCTTAATAGATTCCTCCTTTTAGAAAAGAAGAGCGCTAAGGATCCTTCATTGAAGGAATGGTATAACAATAAAATAGATGAATATTTGGGTAAAGGTTACCTGAGAAAGTTAAGCCCACAAGAATCAGTAACGGAACTTCCGAGAACCTTTTATCTGCCCCACTTCATAATTGAAAATAAAAACAAAGAAACCCCAAAACGAAGATTGGTCTTCGATGCGGCGCCTAAAATTAACGGTATTTCATTAAATTCTCAGTTGTTATCTGGGCCCGATATGACCGAATCATCTCTAGGAATTAAAATGCGCTTTAGGGAGGAACCAATAGCTGTATCCGGTGATATACAGGAGATGTTTCATCAGGTGGGAATTCGTAAGGAGGATAGAAACTCTCAAAGAATTGTTTCTCGAAAAAATCCTAATGAACGTTTAGACATCTATGAAATGCAAGTAATGACCTTTGGTGCCACTTGTTCTCCAGCCTGTGCACAATACGTAAAAACACTAACGCAAAACAATTTTTGAACACTTGTCCAGAGGCAGTTGAAGCTATTTTAAAAATCATTACGTGGATGATTATCTAGACAGTTTCAACGATTTAAACAAGGCAACAAAGATTGTGTTAGATGTGATAAAAATCCACGACAAAGCACACTTTAAGATGAGAAATTTTATCTCAAACTCAAAATCATTGTTGGCAAATTTACCCAGCGATAGAATAACTGCATTGAACGAAATCAAATTAGACATGGACGAGAACGTTTTTGAAAAAGTACTCGGCATGTACTGGAATACGGATAAAGACAATTATAAATTTAAAATAACCGCCAAATTTGATGAGATACAAGATCCTACAAAAAGACAGTTATTGTCGTTTGTTATGAGCATTTACGATCCCCTAGGTTTGATTGCACACATAACGATACACTCAAAGATCATTATGCAAGACCTTTGGCGTGTTGGAATAGAGTGGGATGATAAAATTCCAGATTCAGTAAAAGAAGATTGGTCTACGTGGATAAAACTATTATCTACACTAAACAACCTTAGAATTCCTAGATGTTATTCATATGCAAAGAATATTATCAAAAGAGAACTACATGTATTTTGTGATGCGTCAGCAAGAGCGTACGCTACCGTCATCTATATCAGAACTATACATGATAAGGGAATTGATTTGACAATAGTAGCAGGTAAATCAAAAGTTGCCCCTACAAAAATTATGTCAATACCTCGTTTGGAACTACAAGCTGCTGTATTAGGAACAAGACTAGCAAATACTGTGCAAAAGGAAACACGGTTGGAAATTAATACAATAACTCATTGGTCCGACTCAAAAACAGTTTTAAGCTGGATAAAATCTGAAGTCAGGAAATATAAGCAATTTGTGCAATACAGAATAAGTGAAATCTTAGATACCACAGTAGAGTCTCAATGGCAATACATTGATACAGCCAACAATCCCGCAGACGAAGGAACTAAAATGATAACAACACAATCAAAATGGGTTTCCGGTCCAGATTTTTTGAAAACTTACGATAACCTTTGGAAAATTGGAGATAAAGGTTCCCCAGATCTAAGCCATGAGGAATTGCGACCTATTTTTACCATAGCAGCTATAGATAAACCAAATTTTGATTGGTTGAACATTGAATGGTGCTCTGATTGGACCCGTTTAAAAAGGTCGGTATGTATAGTAATGAAATACATAGAGTGGTTAAAACATAAATCAAAACAGACAACATTTGATAAAAATATTACAGCTTTTGATATGGAAAAGGCAGAAATAATCCTTATCAAGAAGGCACAATGGGAATCGTTTAGCGATGAAGTGTTGGACTTGACAACTAAAAATAGAATCGAAGAAGAGAGTAATATTAAACCACTAACACCAATCTTAGATAAAAATGGCGCACTGGTTTCAAACACTCGGTATGTCAATGTTAAATGCTTACCATATGGAGCTAGGCAACCATATATTTTGCCTAAAGCTCATTATGTTTCACAACTCATTTTGAAAAAACATCACGAAATCTTTTACCATAAAAAAGAGAGATGTTGCAATCGCTGCAGTGAGATTGAAATACCATATAATTCAGATAAAAGCAGCTATGAATAAAGTTGTCAATAGATGCCAATATTGCAAAAACAATAAGGCGAAGGCTTACGTTCCACAAATGGCGCCTTTACCTGAATGCCGAACTCAACCGTACGTAAAACCATTTACGCATACAGGAGTAGATTATTTTGGTCCTTACAATGTCTCAATAGGTAGAAGGACCGAAAAAAGATGGGGAGTCGTTTTTACATGTATGACGACAAGAGCAGTTTATTTGGAAGTTGCTCACGATCTAAGTGCAGACGCCTTTTTGGTCTGTTTAAACTCCGTTCAAAGCAGACGGGGGAAGATAAAGTTCTTGTATAGCGACAATGGCACCAACTTTGTAGGTGCAGATAATGAGTTAAAGAAAATTCGCTATAGGCTTGCGTCTGACGGGATCGTTTGGACCTTCAATCCTCCATTATCCCCTCATTTTGGAGGAGCATGGGAACGAATGGTAAGAGAGATTAAGTCCTTGCTTCCTAGCGATACTATGCCTGAACATACGCTTAGAGCACTCCTCACTGAAATTGAATTTATTATAAACTGCAGACCACTTACATCTATATCGTTAGATGCAACGGATGACGAACCTATTACCCCGCATCATTTCTTAATGGGATGTGCAGGAAGTACTGAGACGTCACTAAACGATGTTTCTAAAGCCGAAGCCTCAAGGCAACAATGGAAAAGAGTACAACTCTTAGCAAAGAATTATTGGGACAGGTGGCTACACGAGTACCTGCCCACTCAGGCAAAACGATCAAAATGGTCGAAGGTTGTAAAAAATGTGAAAGTTGGCGATATAGCACTTATAGCCGACGACAATCAGAAAGCCAAATGGAAAAAGGGAATGATAATAAAAATTCATACTGGCAAAGACGGTAATGTAAGATCAGCAGTAGTAAAAACCGCTAATGGTGAATATACCAGACCAGTCGTGAAATTAGCAGTTTTAGATGTTTTGGAACCATCTAAACCTAAGGAAACTGAAAAACAAACTAAAAATATACAAGAACAAAACCCAGTACATTTTGTAGGCTATATGAAGGTTATTGAAAAACCAAAAGCCAACTGGGGTATAAGAAAACAAGTAGACATAGATGAAGTTAAAAATTAGCTTCAAGGTTATCTGCATCCGACCCTAAACCAAAGAGGAGGAAAATTATCAGACCCTGCACCTGGATGAACATTTTAACAACGTTGTATTTTATATGTTTATTCCTTGGAAAATCCCTTGGATTTCAAGGATCTGGATTAATTGCATATGATTGCAGCAATCCTGAGGTAAATTTAACTAGCTACTCTCTCTTGGACGTGGCTTCATGTTTACCACCGACAACTAATCTGTCAACACAGGAAATATATATTCAGGTGTTACAAAAAAAGGTGAACAAGGAGACAAAAGTTTTTCAATGTAAAGTTATAATACAAAGAAAAATTAGGCATTGTGGGATGCATTCGCACACATCGGATTATTACAAAGGGTATGAATACATAGTTAAAGATTTTACTTCAGAGGAATGTAGATATTCACAACAACTGGGAACAATCAAATTAGCGTATGACTTCCACCTTCACGAATTAAAACGCAATGCTACCACTAGAGGGGAAGAATTGATCGTTGGAACACTTTCCGGTAGCAGTTGCAGAGGTGGGACTTATAAAACTCATCTTTACACCTGGGAAGACGCTCTGGTTTACTATCAATATGAAATTACTCTACGCGATTATACAGCAGTAGTAGATTCAGAAAATGATATTATTCATTTGAGAAATGGTTTAACCTGCACGTACAGCCAAGGAAAATGTCTGGATGCAGAAGATGGGTACTTAACATGGGACATAGAATTCAATAAAAAATGCGAAGAAACTGAATTTGAAGTTTTGTTTGAAGGGGTAGTTAACAAAACCGTGAATAACGAAAATTCAAACCCAATGTATAGTACTATTACTTCCACTCATTTGTTCTCGATACGCACCAAAGATGTAACGAGAATCTGTGGAAGAATAGGGTATACCACTGATCACCCCGCATTATTCTTTTAGAAACATCTGTTAGAGATTCCCCATTCACGAAATCAAACGTGGTGGGAAGAAATTTTGATCTCTTTACATATTTCAACTCAAAAATTACGTTCGTAGAAAACTACTTCGGACAAAGTATGACGGAGTTGTACAATACTGTAATGACAGAGATGTGTAAAGTCGACAAATCTTTACTAGAAACAAAACTAACATTAGCAAGAATTAATCCAGCTGAATTCGTCTCAAGCATTATAAGACGATCAGGATATACAGCAGTAGCAGCAGGGAAGTATTACATGTACTCGAATGCAAACCTGTATACGTAACACCCCGGTTTGAGGATAACTGTTACCAAGAGATTCCAGTATTTTATAATAATAAATCCATGTTCATTGCACCAGTAACAAGAATTTTACAAAATCGTGGAAATCAAATTGATTGTACACCAATACTGCCTGCAAAATTTCGCATTGGAGGGAAATGGTACACAGTAGATAACAAATTTAGAGAAACGGTAGCACCGTCTAAAATTTCAACAGAAATAGTCACAGCTTGGAAATACACTCCTTTACCAAACTTAATGGAAAGCGGTGTTTATGACTATGACAGTGTAGAGAAAATGAAAAACATGATTTATAATCAGGTAGACAAACGCGTTGCCTCAAATGTGCTTCATAGACTATTAGACGGCCATCAAACAGACCAACAAGGATATCGATTAGAAGCATTAAATGTAGTTGAAAAGGCCCAGAACATTATATACTCGATTTTGAATCATCATATATTATAGGTTTTTGTCGCATTTCATCATTCTTTTCTGGAATAATCATGATGAGTTATGTATGTATACTAATATTTAATCCCATGACATGGATAATGATATACAGGAAGATTAAATGTAACAAAACAAGAGAACAAGCACGGATCAACATAAATTTAGAGACGCATCTGTAATATTTTATTTTGTAAACCATAGGATGATTTACGGGTCCCGGAATGTAGACGCGTAGTGAACATTTATAAAGATCCGGAAATATCTTCAAACCGGACATTTCAATAAGATTTATTCTCATAGGAAATACCAGGTAGATTCACCTGACCACAGGGGGGCTACCAAGAACAAAGGAAATATCAAAGGGTTAATGAGATTAGTGAGAAGGTAGACACCATGTGGCGAGGTAGTTAAAAGGATTACGTGACAAGGAAGGAAGTGTGTAAATCTGATTAATCCGTCCCGCTTACTCTTATGCTGATCAATAATTTAAACTATATACTTCAGTAGTGTAACACGTAGGCTTAATGTTATATTGTAAAATTTTCCAAATAAAAGTTAAGTTCGGAGATCACTCCCAAAAACAACTGTTTTACTTCAGTCAATTGAGAACTCCTCATCCTCGTATTGGAACGAGCAGTCTCCAGCAGCCAGCAGTCTCCAGCAGTCACCCGGGATCAGCAACAGCAGTTCTACTTGGAGTCGTCGGCAGCCAGAGCGTAAGTTCCGCAAATTAAAAACGTACCCACACGTTTTTACAATTTCTTTTAAACAGAAAATTGACACCATGTCCAAATACCTCCACATATTCGCCGGTGGGCCAGCACTACTTTTTTTTCCGCTGCTCTCCTCAATGGGATGCCTTCTGGCCAACCCACCCACGGAGAAAGGTGGCCAAGAATTTCACCCGGGCCGTCGTCGTAATCGTCGGTCGTTCTAGAGGATGTTTTCGTCCATCCATTCTGCGATCCACCGGCGCGCGTAGTTTTGCTTCCTCAAGTTTTTTTTGTTCCCCCTGATGTTGTTGTAGCCATCAACCCTTTTTTTGCAGCGTTTATTCTTATCGGCCCCACTTGACTTTCGACTCGTCGGTGACTAGTCGGGGAGGATCACTAGTTGGCGTGTTTTTTTTTTCGTTTTGCTTCCTTTTTTGTTGCTTTTGTTCCCGATGCTCGGTAACGACGTTTGCGATGTGGGGCCTCCTCTCTTCATTATGTAATTAATTTAAATTTATAATTGGTTGTAAAATTGCTGTGAAATAATTTGCGCTAATTTGATTGGTGCTAAAAGGAAGAAGTTTGGGTGCGGTCCAGGAAGGGGGTTGAGGAGAGGGAGTCGGTACTTCCTAACTATGCAAGCGAGCGGAACGAGACGCGTCCGGAATCGGCGGAGAGCAGTTTATGACGAGTGGTTAGGCTGGTGTCGAGGATAGTTGCAACCGCGCGATGATACTTGTGGATTGGTAGTTACTGGAATTTTACGACTTGAGGAAATTGCCAGCAATTCGAGTTTGATAGTTGTGAATTGAGTTTGCATAATAAGGGGGCTTCAATTTGAGACGATGTTCACAGGATTTTTTTTTGCTGAATTTCATGATTTTAGTTAAAATGGAAAAATATGAAGTTGAACATATCAAGTGTCCTATGACCTCAGGAAATTCAGTAAAAAAACGTTATATCACCCTGAAAAGCAAAATAATAAATTTGGCAACCAAATCTCCAAAGCTAAACAACCGCAATTCGGCATGATTTGCTCGTTCCACAAAACGATTATTACGATCCCGAACCCCGAGAGCTTGCCCAGCTTCGTTTTAATTAGATTTTGATTTAAACCCATTACCACAGCTCGTGCCCCTCATCGAGGATGCATCATCGTGCTGGGAGTCCGTGTTCTGGGATTGCGCTGCTGATCGCATCGCCAGTCAGGAAATTTATTTGCAAACTGAATCGCCATTATACCTCCCCCACCCCCCCTTCTCGTCAATAGCTCGCCCTAACAAGGCGTCTTGTTCTCGGACACAAGTGGCACCCAGATATACAAAACCCCAAGAATTATACATTGTAGCTGCGACCGTTCAAACAACAATGTTATCAGTGACACACGCTTCAAACAACCTTGCTGCATCTTTGTCGGCTAGGGTGGCCCGTTGGTTGGACTTGACCTGATTTTGACCAAGTTTGATTCAAACTTTTTGGTTTTCGTTTCCTTTGTTGTTTTTGGCGCATCCTTGAACTTTTGCCTTATCGAATACCGTCAATCTTGAAGCGGAACTAACTTCAGGATATCGTGGAGAATTTCCCTTATCCCCTTAAAAAAATAAAGCA
Organism: Culex quinquefasciatus; assembly: GCF_015732765.1. Classification (NCBI taxonomy): domain Eukaryota; kingdom Metazoa; phylum Arthropoda; class Insecta; order Diptera; family Culicidae; genus Culex; species Culex quinquefasciatus. Next base: position 162,885,151 of record NC_051862.1, read on the forward strand.
CTAAAACTTCCCGTCTTTAAAATCATACTTAAAGATGCCCCCTCGCGAAACTAACTTAGGGATATCGTGGAGAATTTCCCTTACCTCCTTAAAAAAGTAAAGAATTAGAACATTTGCCATCCCAAAAACTGTCAAACTTCAAACGGAACTAACTTTTGGATATCGTGGAGACGATTTATAGATGCTTCCTCGTACCCCTTCTGCCAATAATAAGAAAAAAACCAACCAACTTCAAGTGGAGTTAACATTAGAATATCGTGGAGAATTTCCCTTATCCCCTTTAAAACTAGAACTTTAACCTTCCTAGAAACCATCAAACTTTAAATGGAACTAACTTTTGGATATCGTGGAGAATTTCCCTTATCCCCTTCCAAAAGTAAAGCACTTAAAATTCCCATCAACAAAATCCTACTTAAAGATGCCTTCTTGTATTCTTCTGTAAAAAAACGACAAACTTCAAGCAAAAATAGCTTAAGAGTACCTTGGAGAATTTCCCTTATCCCCTTAAAAAAATGAAGCACTAAAACTTGTCGTCTTCAAAATCTACTTTTTGCAAATAATAAAAAAAGACTAACATCAAGTTTACTTTAGAATATCGTGGAGCATTTCCCTTATCCCCTTAAACAACTTAAGTACTAAAACTTCCCATCTTCAATATCATACAAAATCATGCAGATCGAAGACCCATGGACCACCCTAGCCCAACCCGGCTTCGAAGCTCTTCGAAGTAAACAAACAAACAAACTATCTCAATCCCGTCCCCCGTCCCCCTCCCTTTTGCTGGAGCTGGAGCTGCCACAAAGAACTAGCGCCCCGGACACGTGTTGCAAATAATAATAACCATTACGCAACACTTCAGTCAGTGTAAACTAGTGCAAGTGTGGTGCGATGCGACGACGTGGCTTGTGGGTTACTGGAACAAACTTGGAGAAGCGTTACAGAAATAACTCCATCGTTTACGGATTACTCGACGTGCAAGGAAGCGACAGAGAAGGACCTTCTCCTTCTATTCTGGAAAACTCAAAAAGAAGGACATTTCTTGACACACAATGGACGGCTCGTGCGGAAGGGACGAGCTAGTCCATTTTCTTATCTTTTATTTAGGAAAATAAAAAAAAAACTCCTTCGAAAGCTCTCTATCACAGTTTGAACCGAGACACTTCAAGGTCAGAGAGTAATTTACTGGGGGGGTTTTGCCTTGGAAGAACCTCTCACTAATGGTGATGGATGCAGACACGGCAAACATTTGCGCAAGAATTGTTGCATTACTGTGGAGTCGAAGATAGAGTGAAATGCTTCTTCCTTGAGATGCGAGTTACGATCTTAATTGACCGCTTGATGGAAGTTATTCGTTGGAAAGTTCTTTCAATTTTGAAACAGTTGCAAAGTGAAGCGATAAAAAAATAATTTGAAAACAATTACCCGGGCAGACGGTAATAACAAAATTCAAGGCATTTAAATAAAAAAATAATGTAAAAAAAACAAATTTGTTACGGAATATTCTAGCGAAATCCATTTTTGCATAAGAGTTTGATAACAGTTTATGTTATCATAACAAAATTTGGTATTGGTCTGGTATTGGTTGAAAGCCAAGACAACTTGAGGATAACATTTTTTGTCATGGAAAACTGTAACTCCAACTGTTATTGTGATGGTCGGATTAACAGAGATTTGTACGAAGAATAACTCAAAATATATTAGTCTGTTATGACAATAAAAATCCAACAAAAAAAATCTTGTTATGAATAACATAAAATGTTATTGGCCGAGTATTTTCAAACATCATAAAATGTTATTCCCACGTTATTTCCGTCTGCTCGGGTATGACTCAAAATGTACTTTTTTAAGAAAAAATAAATAAATTTTCAAACAGTGTCCACGTGGTTAATGGATGGCCTCTAATAGAGAAATGTTGAATAAATAACATAGATTGTTAAATTTCTACTATTGTTATAACAAACAAATAACATAGAAAAAAAACAAAACCAAAGAAATCATAAAAAAACGAATGACAATACATGACCGAAATTAGTAAGATATTTCTATCAATAACAAAATTTGTTATGATAACATAAATTGTTAATTCACAATCGACGAGACAAGAAATCATAACAAACGATTGACGACACATGATAGAAATCAGTTAAATATTTCGAACATTTGCAAAACTTGTTATAATAATATTAGTTGTTGATTAACAATCGACGAGAGAAGAAAATTCAATAACAAGCTGTGTTATGAAAAAAAAATTACTATATTAAACTGAATTTTCTTTTGGCAAAACCTCAATTTCAAATATTTTTCATAAACAGCAATCCAACCTCCACTATCAGTTCGCAAGGCGCCCTCCCGTCGTCGCACGGCTCCCATAATCCCATTTTCTTCCATATTTTGTAAACTAATTAAGAAGTACCCACGGGTTCGCTTGTAAACCCAGAACAACAGCAAAACACACAAAACAAAGCACACTCCGCGCGGCGTCGGGTGCACAAAAACAACGCGGCAAATTCGCTGGTAAACAACTCATAACCAACGCAAAAAGTCACTTCCAGACGGGAGAGGGGGGAAGGAAATTATTGACGACCACCACCTTCCCAAAGTTTGTGCAATGAGCTTGCAATTGTAGTAACCAATCAGCGACTTCCCCCGTGGCGATAAGGGGACGGTGGTGGTGGGGCCGTCAAAATGCTGGCAAAATGTGATGCAATTAGGGGGGAGGAAGCACCCAGCTGCAACAGTCACTGCGGTGCCCCGAGCAAAAAAGGGGAGTTGGTGAAGGTAGAATATGGTTTGATGAGGTTTTAACAAGCGATGTTTTAGGAGTTGGTCACAAATTTGATTGAGATTAAACAACAGCATTTTGACTTGCTAAAAACATTTAAAAGTTTGAAACCGAACAAAATTTGTTAAATCAGTAACAAACTATGTTTTATTTGATCAGAAATGCAAATTTAATGGTACGTTTTGCTGAGTCACCAAATCAGCAACATTTTTTGTTGAAATTGATCAAAAAAAATTACAAATTGTGTTATCACAACAAAATTCTTGTTTATTCGGCCCCTGAAGGTTGCAGGGCTGGACATTACATAAACGGGCGCCCGCGACGTCGGAAATGAAGGTGGTGGTGACTGTGTACAAGTCACAATGCGACGCTGGCGCTGACAACGACGCCGACCGTTTGTAAACAACAACGATTATGACTTACTGCCACTGGGTTATTGCAATTTTTCCTTGATAATGGGGCGCCACCGCGCCAAGTTTGCTCTGTGATTGCTTACCTGTAACGAGAACGGGGGGAAAAGAGTGAAAATAAAGTAATTAGTGACGAGTTGAGAACTTTTTAAGGGGGAGGTTGGGTATTTGGTAATCGTGAGCTTTTTTTGTCATGGTTAAAAGAAAACGAATCTTGAAATATCCTTAAACCTCAAAAAATGGCAATACATTATCGGCTGTCAAAATGGGTCACAGTTACGAGCACTCGCGACACCCTTTTACTACCAAACCGTTTAGTACTGGCAATTTGCAGCAGAATCCACTAGACACATAATCCAGCAATAAAGTAAAAACGACCCGTTTTCCCCGTCACCGAAATCCTGTCCACTAGAACCGTAGTAATCGCTCATCCACGACACTCTGGATGTACTTGTGAACCAACGACATCCATTACTTCGATACTCTGCCAATTCGTTTTTTTTTTTTTTTTTGAGAGAGGACTCTATAAAAATTGAACACACAAAACTCGGCGAACAGTTGCACTTTCCCGGTCCTCGTCGGTGTCACCCTCCGCCCCCCTCCACGTTACTGTGGGAACTGTCAAAACGGAGGGAAAATTTGATTTTCCATGAAAGCAACACCCCCGTAGCCTCTTCTCGACTTCACCCCCGTGGGCAAACACAATCGGCCGAGCAGGACACCGCCGGATACGACGGAGACGATGCAACATCCAGGAAACCGGCGACGACGACGACACGGTAGTAACGGAAGTGCTTACTGCCAGAAGGTATACCAGCCCACATACACGAGTTGCAACTGAGATGAGGAGGTGGGCACGGTTGAAAAAAATGTAGTTTGTAGAAATGTAAAAGTCACTTTTTAGTCATGTTGCAGACCTGTTGCAGTCATGTCACAGTCACGTTGCAACAATTGAAGGCATGTTGCAATCATGCCATAGTTCTGTAACTGTCAAAAAGTATTTCTGCAGCTAAACCGCAGTCCACAAGAACTTTTTAACAGTGCAACATCCCTGCCAGTAACCAGCGCAGTCAGTCGGTTGGTCGTATTGTAGTTAACTGGGGAAAAATGTTTGACGTTATCAAAATTCAACAAAGGATCAACATTTCCTGGCTGCTGCTGCTGCACACCCAAGAACCGTCTCCGACGATATTACTGTGCAAGGGTACTCTCGAAAGGAAAGAGCACCGATTGGCTTTCGGACCGAAGGGGAAAAGAAAGCTCACCTACTTCTTCTACTACACAGTAAACGAGGAAAGACGATAAAGCTCACAGGACACACCGGATGTTGCTCGGGCGAGGAGCCCACTTATGTAACGGATATTTTGGAATCGTACAGTAATGGAAGTGGCCACTGCTAGCTTGTTGTAACGCGGAGTTTGTAGCTCGAGCACGTTTACAAAATTGACAAGTAGTTGAAGGTATGGTGGAGGGGAATCGCTTTCATCTTGTAAACATTTGGCAAACATTGTTGCAGGACATGTGCCAGCAGAGCTGTGACTAGAAAAATGATTACTTAATGGGTTGTAACAATGTTTGTCCCTTGATGATTCTGACAAGACGTTGAATATTGCTTCAAGATCTAACTTTTTCTTGAAGAGAATAAAAAATTCATGTCACAGTCATTTTGAAGAAATGTTGCAAACGATTTGCAGTCATGATGCACTCCACATTTCTTTGTATCTTATAGCAGTCATGTTGCAATCATGTCACAGTCATGTTGCATGCACGTAGCAGTCAATTTGAAGTCGTGTTTCACCCCACACCTCTACCGAACTTGTGACAGAAATGATGTTGTATTCAACCTGTTTTGTCACAGTTATGTCGCAGTCATGTCACAGACATGTTGCAGTCAAATTGTGAATGTACAGTATGTAAAAAAAGTATTTACACCCCTTGGGCACTATGCACATTTTGTGATGAAACATGTAAAAATTTAAAGTTTGACAGGAACCTAGTACTACGTTTTGTTCAAAAACTCATGCCAAACATTTTGCTACAAAAAGCTCATGAAAAGATGATTTCTATAAAAGTTATATAACAAATACTATTACGAAAATAAAAAGGCGCAAAAAAGTTTGTACACCTTTCGAAAAATTAACATAAATAATGTTATTTGTTGACAAATCACCATAAATCCAGTCTCCCAACTCCAAATAGGCATCCTTGACTGATTAAAAATAATTTGGATTGAATATAAAGTTTACTAACTACTTAGTATAAAAGTTTATATAACTCTGGAAATTCTATATAAAACTTATCTAAACTTAATTTTGCAAACTTTTAATTCAACTAAATGTCAATATATTACCATATAATTGCTAAATAAACATTTTGGAGTGGGTATAACACCGTTTTGGGGTATTTGTATCGGTAGAATAGATTTTCGTTGGAATTTCGTACCAACCCGGAATTACGTCGTAGGAAAATCCGCCGGCATCCGAACCGGTCCACGATTCACAAGTCAACCTATGTGGAATCGGAAAGGGCATAAAATTTCCGATCTTTTGATACCCATACATCCAGGTTTTCTATTAAACCCACGGTGTTAAATACCTGGGCAAAAAGTAAGTTTGATCCACGAGAACAAAAATTACGAAATTCCATACATTTTTGGCAGGTTGCTCAAACGAAACCATAACAACGTTTTTGCTTAGGTATTTAAAAACGTAGGTTTTAAAGAAAACCTAGATGTATGGGTATCAAAAGATCGGAAATTTTATGCCCTTTCCGATTCCACATAGGTTAACTTGTGAATCGTGGACCGGTTCGGATGCCGGCGGATTTTCCTACGACGTAATTCCGGGTCGGTACGAAATTCCAACGAAAAATCTATTCTATCGATACAAATACCCCCAAAACGGTGTTATAACCCACTCCAAAATGTTTATTTAGCAATTATATGGTAATATATTGACATTTAGTTGAATTAAAAGTTTGCAAAATTAAGTTTAGATAAGTTTTATATAGAATTTCCAGAGTTATATAAACTTTTATACTAAGTAGTTAGTAAACTTTATATTCAATCCAAATTCTTTTTTTAATCAGTCAAGGATGCCTATTTGGAGTTGGGAGACTGGATTTATGGTGATTTGTCAACAAATAACATTATTTATGTTAAGTTTTCGAAAGGTGTACAAACTTTTTTTGCACCTTTTTTATTTTCGTAATAGTATTTGTTATATAACTTTTTATAGAAATCATCTTTTCATGAGTTTTTTGTAGCAAAATGTTTGGCACGAGTTTTTGAACAAAACGTAGTACTAGGTTCCTGTCAAACTTTAAATGTTTTACATGTTTCATCACAAAATGTGCATAGTGCCCAAGGGGTGTAAATACTTTTTTTACATACTGTATCCTATTTCTACCTCCAAATCTATGTTTACAGTAACAAAAAGCCCGACTCAACCCACAAACAACTGCACAAATCTTGTCACCCAACGTAAACCAACATGACGGTGCACTTTCTGGCTGATGAAGAATCTCGAAAGGTTTACCTATTTAAAACCGGTTTTATCCAGCCAGCAGAGGAGACTGATGCGCCACCAACGCGCAGTGCGGTGGACAATTTTAATTACTGTTTACTCGCACCATTGCAACAGAAACTTCCCCCCACATGCTCTCACACACAGAGAAAAGCGATAAACATACCGTGTGACACGACGGCACCACTCTGGGAAGATGTGTCCAGTTTGGTTTATCGGAGTTGAACTTGGAGGAAAAAAAAGGTACAAAAAGTAATGCGATTCAAGGTGTAATCGTGGACCTGAACCAGAAAATGAAAGATGCACCTTGATCTTAGGGTGGTCCTTTAGGACTTAAGTCAGCGAATTTCGAGAAATAAAATTTTTGAACCACCCTAGTGCAACACTACACATCCACACATGCTTTCTTACTGGTCCATGACACGGGATAAATGTCAGCACAAATATTTGGTGTGCAGCACACAAAATATGCAAAACAGTTAATAACTTAAAACTTGTTGGTCTTCTGGGCGGTGATGCCAGACTTCTGGCCGGAACGGTCGACGCTCGGGGTGTTGCATGCCGAACACCCTTATGATAGCGCGACAATGATGGTGACAACATTAAAAACGAATCGACGGGCGGGAAAATTGCATTCCGGAGAGGTTGGTCATTTGCATGTGAGGTGGTTTTTTTTGGGATTTTCGGTGGAATCAAACCGTTTTTTTTTAATTAGATTTATCATTTAATTAAAAAAAATGCACCTTTTTCAACGAAACAAAATGTCACACCAGCGTTTGCTTTGAGACTTGACGACATTTCAACCCAGAAACTAAATTTTACAAACGAGAAAAATTTCCAGAAAAATTTACTAAACAAAAACAAGTTTTAAAAAATTAAGGTCAAGCCAAATTGAAGGTAAAATAAAATTTGATGTAATATCAAAATTAAGGATAAGTCAAATTAGAAATTAGAAATTTTGATCAAGTTAAATTTGAGATCAAGTCAAATTTGAGATCAATTCAAATTTGAGATCCAGTCAAATTTTAGATCAAATCAAATTTAAGATCAAATCAAATTTGAGAACAAGTCAAATTTGAGACCGATACCACAATATTCCTATAATTGGTCGCAGTGGTTTCAAGGCTCTACAAAAAAAAAAAAAAATTTGAGACCAAGACAAATTTGAGATCAAGTCAAATTTGAGATCAAGTCAAATTTTTGATCAAGTTAAATTTAAGATCAAGTCAAATTTGAGGTCAAACCAAATTTGAGATCAAGTCAAATTTTGAGATCAAGTCATATAAGAGACTAAGTCAAATTTGAGATAAAGTATAAATTGAGATCAAGTAAAATTTGAGAACAAGTCAAATTTGAGATCAAGTCAAATTTTGAGATCACGTCAAATATGAGATCAAAACAAAATTAAGAACAAGTCAAATTTGAGATCAAGTCAAATTTGAGATCAATCCAAATTTGAGATCAATCCAAATTTGATATCAAATCAAATTTGAAATCAAGTCAAATAAGAGACTAAGTCAAATTTGAGATAAAGTTAAATTTGAGATCAAGTCAAATTTAAAGTCAAGTTTAAAATAAGGTCATGTCCTTTTAGGGGTCAAATGAAATTTGTAATCAAGTCATATTTGAGATCAAGTTAAATTTGAGATCAAGTCAAATTTGAGATCAAGTCAAATTTAAGATCAAGTCAAATTTGAGATCAAGTCAAATTTGAGATCAAGTCAAATTTGAGATCAAGTCAAATGTGAAATCAAGTCACATTTGAGATCAAGTTAAATTTAAGATAAAGTCAAATTTGAAATCAAGTCACGTTTGAGATCAAGTTAAATTTAAGATAAAGTCAAATTTGAGATCAAGTCAAAATTGGGATCATGTCAAATTTAAGATCAAGTCAAATTCGAGATCAAGTCAAATTTGAGATCAAGTCAAATTTGAGATCAAGTTAAATTTGAGATTAAGGCAAATTTGAGATCAAATTAAATTGGAGATCAAATTAAATTTGAGATCAAGTCAAATTTCAAGCCAAGTCAAAATTTAAACCTAGATAAATTTGATGCCAAGTCAAATTGGAGGTTAAGTCAAAAATTACACCAAGTCAAATTTTAAATTTAAGTCAAACTTGAAGACAAAAATAAAGATCACGTCAAATTTAAGGTCATATTAAATTGGAAACCATTACCATGACCATGATGTAGGACAATAGGGTAAATGGGCCAAAGTGTTGGAAATTAGAGGAAAGGGTCATGGTGTTGGGCATTTCGATAAAGTATTGGACAATCGAAAAACAAATTCAACCTCGCAGAAACTTTTCGTCAAAAAAAAAAAGAAATTTCAAATTCAGTCACTCTTCACCAAAGTCCACGACCTGTAACCGCTCGGAACACACGCTTCGCTGCGATCGCCCAAACCGTAAGCAAAATTGAATTCCACGCCATAACCAGGCCTCGATTTATCGGGCTCATTGGCTGCACATCGAATGCAATCAACTGCAGCTCACGAGCCGCGCCGGACACTCCTTTAGCCCAAGAAATGCCACAAAAAAATACCTCCCGACCCGCCGTTCAAAATGCTTCGCTCAAGCATGAAACGAATTACTAAAAAGAGTGTGGTGGCCGCCGCGCGCTAAAACATCGATTCTTCGGTGCAACAATGTTGCATCCAATAACTTTTACCACATTGACGGCGGCGGCGCGGTCCCTTGGAGCCGATCATCATTGATCATAATTTCCTCACGGTCCTCCTTGCTTCACGGAAGTTCCTCGCCCCCAGGAGTCACCTGTTTGCATAAAATAACAGCGCACGAAAAAAAAAATATCGAAAAGGGCCCGGGGGCAGCTGGCGCAGAACAATCAGGCCCAGGAACTCCATGGTGGCTACGATTGGCTGTGCACGGAAAAAAAATGTTTATAGATTTTTTTTCCGTGAACTTTGAAGCCATGGACGGCAGCGAAATGATGAAAAAGTATAGTTTGTATTACCGAACAAATCAACAAATATTCATGAATAATTATTCACGATGCCATGAACAAAAATTCACAACCATTTCTTTCCGTGCAGGAATTGACTGTTCAGCCGGGATCAAAACAAACGTGAAACGATGGGGGGAGGTACCCAATGGGGATGGTGTGATGATCGAACAAAACATTAAAAAAAAACGAATCACGCGGGCTTGAACTTGACCAAGCCCCTCGCGTACGAGAGGTCCTGAATGCAGGATTCTGTAGCCTGCTACAAGAACCGTGAGAAGACCGTCGTGTTTTGACTGGACGAAATTCCGGCCGATCGATGATCATGTTTTGAAAGGAGTTCGAACCGGTTGCTGTGTATGACGAGTTGCGAGTTGTTTCGATCAGAATTTTTTGGGCGCAGCAATTTGTGCAACATTGTAGCAGGGCAGCGTAAATTTAATGGGAAAATTTTTGTGACGTGGTTGACGGGGGGCATTCAGAGCTGACGTAGAGAAAATTTAGATTTTTTTTTTAAATATGATGAGGTTTAAAATTTGAATAAATCTGAGATCAAGTCTAATTTGAGATCCAGTCAAATTTGAGATCAAGCCTAATTTGTGGTCAAATCAAATTTGAGATCACGTTAAATTCGATATCAAGTAAAATTTTAGATCAAGTCAAATTTGAGATCACGTCAAATTTGAGATAAAGTCGAATTTCAGATCAAGTCAAATTTGAGATCAAGACAAATTTGAGTTTATGTCAAATTTGAAATCAAGTCAAATTTTTGTTTCAAGTAAAATTTAAAATCAAGTTTAATTTGAGATCAAGTAAAGTTTTAGATCAATTCAAATTTGAGATCAAGTCAAATTTAGGAAACTTAAATTTGTGATCAAGTCTAATTTGAGATCCAGTCAAATTTAAAATCAAGACTTATTTGTGGTCAAGTCAAATTTGAGATCACGTTAAATTTGAGATTAAGTCGAATTTGAGATCAAGTCAAATTTGAGATCAAGTCAAATTTGAGATCAAGTCAAATTTGAGATCAAGTCAAATTTGAGATCAAGACAAATTTGAGAACAAACCAAATTCGAGATCATGTCAAATTTGAGATCAAGTCAAATTTGAAATCAAGCCAAATTTGAGATGAAAACAAAGTTGCGATCAAGTCAAATTTGAGATCAAGTCAAATTTGAGATCAAGTGAAATTTGAGATCAAGTAAAATTTGATCTCAAGTAAAGTTTGAGATCAAGTCAAATTTGAGATCAAGTCAAATTTGAGATCAAGTCACATTTGAGATCAAGTCAAATTTGAGATCAAGTCAAATTTGAGATCAAGTCAAATTTAAGATCAAGTCAAATTTAAGATGAAGTCAAATTTGAGATCAAGCCAAATTTGAGATCAAGCCAAATTTGAGATCAAGTCAAATTTGAGATCAAGACAAATTTGAGATCAAGTCAAATTTGAGAACAAACCAAATTCGAGATCATGTCAAATTTGAGATCAAGTCAAATTTGAAATCAAGCCAAATTTGAGATGAAAACAAAGTTGCGATCAAGTCAAATTTGAGATCAAGTCAAATTTGAGATCAAGTCAAATTTGAGATCAAGTGAAATTTGAGATCAAGTAAAATTTGATCTCAAGTAAAGTTTGAGATCAAGTCAAATTTGAGATCAAGTCAAATTTGAGATCAAGTCACATTTGAGATCAAGTCAAATTTGAGATCAAGTCAAATTTGAGATCAAGTCAAATTTAAGATCAAGTCAAATTTAAGATGAAGTCAAATTTGAGATCAAGCCAAATTTGAGATCAAGCCAAATTTGAGATCAAGTCAAATTTGAGATCAAGACAAATTTGAGATCAAGTCAAATTTGGGATAAAGTCAAATTTGAGATTAAGTCAAATTTGAGATCAAGTCAAATTTGAGATCAAGTCAAATTTGAGATCAAGTCAAATTTGAGATTATGTCAAATTTGAGATCATGTCAAATTTTTGTTTCAATTAAAATTTAAAATCAAGTTTAGTTTGAGATCAAGTCAAGTTTTAGATCAATTCAAATTTGAAAAACTCAAATTTGTGATCAAGTCTAATTTGAGATCCAGTCAAATTTGAAATCAAGACTAATTTGTGGTCAAGTCAAATTCGATATCAAGTAAAATTTGAGATCAAGTAAAATTTGAGATCACGTCAAATTTGAGATTAAGTCGAACTTGAGATCAAGTCAAATTTGAGATCAAGTCAAATTTTTAAATCAAGTCAAATTTGAGATCAAAACAGAGTTTGGCCCTCAGCCGCGTGGTGTTCGTCGGGGAGATCGGTTGAAAAATCGACGCGCGAGAATCCGCGAGAAAGTGATAGAAGATTCTGGAATTCATTGAAAAAGTGTCGCGTGGTGGCCTTGGGAGTTTGGCCCTCAGTCGCGTGGTGTTCGTCGGGGAGATCGGTTGAAGAATCGACGCGCGAAAATCCGCGAGAAAGTGATAGAAGATTCTGGAATTCATTGAAAAAGTGTCGCGTGGTGGCCTTGGGAGTTTGGCCCTCAGTCGTGTGGTGTTCGTGGGGGGGGGGGGGGGATCGGTTAAAGAACCAACGCGCGAGAAAATGATAGAAGATTCTTGAATTTATTGATAGAAGGCTTCGCGTAGCGTGTATATATTTTCTTTCTGTTGTTGAGCCGGTTGTTCGCGGTCCGGACTGGGTAAATTCGTGGGGAAGTTTGTTGCAAAGAAGTCATGCGCGAAAAATTTCATTAAATCGATTGAAACAGTTCGGTGTATCAGCACTATTTGAGGTTTACATGATAACGAATAATACGTTGCTAAAAATTTAATTTTGTTTTGAAAGCCCATCCCTTAGCATCGTGGCTCGGATGGCACGACGACGGATCCATTTTAAATTGTACGTTACCGAATAATGCGTTAATTCAAATTTCATTTCGTGTTGAAAGCCCATCCCAAAGCATCGTTGCTCGGATGGCACGCCGGCGGTAAAAGTAAAAATACGCGAATGATAAGTCCTTCTCATAGCGTCGTAGCTCAGAAGGCAACGATTATGGTTCACAGTTCACATTCTGGTCATATCATCTACCAAGATGAATCCTGACCTTCCCTTTCCTTCCCCTACTAACACAATTCCCCACTTCCCGTGATGCTTGAAGGAGATGCTGTGGATTCAACGGTCTCATGCGGTGTCAACAGGTATAGAGCGACAAACTCTGTGTCTGATGAGTCTGCAACTTCAACTATCGGACTAACATTCCTACCTTTGTTGAACTGCATCTCCTTGGGGGGGCGCCGGTATTGACTTAAAGCAGAGATCTTCAGGGGTTATACAGTGAGGATGATTAGCTCCCACTACTCATCTGTTGGTTCATTGTGTAACTTCAGCTGATCTGTCAATAACGGAGTAGCAGCTCATTGGCAGTCAACCATGCTCATGCTCATGCTCATGCTCAAGTCAAATTTGAGATCAAAACAAATTTTTGTTTCAAGTAAAATTTAAAGTCAAGTTTAATTTGAGATCAAGTCAAGTTTTAGATCAATTAAAATTTGAGATCAAGTCAAATTTGAGATCTAGTAAAAGTTAAGATCATGTCATATTTGAGATTAAGTCAAATTTGAAGTCAATTCAATCGTTGGGATCAAATCTAATTTGACATCAAGTCACATTTGAGATTAAGTAAAACTTGATATCAAGTCAAATTTGTGATTAAGTCGAATTTGAGGTTAAGTTCAATTTGAGGTTATGTCAAATTTGAGATCAAGTCAAACTTGAGGTGACTGAAAATTAAGGTCAAGTCAAAATTGAAATTAAGTCAAATTTGAGATCAAAATCGAATGAACAAGTCAAACTTGAAATCAAGTGATACATTAAATTCAAATATCGTGTAAAATTGACACCTTTTCGCGCCATCACAAAAGGTAAACTTGCTCCAAACACGGAAAATTGCATTCGAGACAAAAACAACTCCACGTCGATTTTAATATATGCACGTTACTAGGAAAGTGGAAGAGTGGGGAGGACTGGTTTAAAGTTGGCGTCGGAATAGTTGATTTATTCAAAGAATGTTGCATGCGGAAGGCCGGGGGAGGGGTTATGATCATCGTCGTACCACTACTCTTGAAGGGGAGGGGAAGAACCGAGAGGTAGTAAATAAATTTAATAATCGGGTAGTGGCGCGCGTTTGCAACGATGCAGTTTGCCGAGTGCAACAATGTTGCATCGGGGCTGAAGTCGACGCCGAAGAGCCTCCTCGCGCGCCAATAAATGGCCCCGGGGAACACACGTTTTTTGTGTGTGTTGCTTTCTTGTGCGGGAAATTGAATGGAAAAACTCTTGCGGGAGGAAATGATTCCCGTGAGGGGGAAGGTTGCAACCGGGAAGCGGGGGAACGGGGATCATAAATTCCGTTGCGCAGTAAAAATCTTTATCGTCGGTTTGGCGAGAGCCAACATAGAAGGGGGGAGGGGGGAGAAGGGATACAGGCATCATCATCATCGACAGCTTGCTTTGAAGTTTGCACGGTCGAGATGCGCGCACCATTTGCATCATTTGAGAGTTGGAGTCGGGATTTTTAGGTGGTTTCAGGCTAAACATTGCCATAAATGTGCCTTATTTGAAAGCATTTTTAAATCACACAAAAAAGTTAAAATGCTTCGTTTGCAAGCAAATCTCTGCCAATTCTCAGATATTTTAAAAGAACTTCAAGTCAACTCGAAAAGTTATCAATAAATTTTTCCTATCTATTTCAGTATCAGTTCCGATAGCACATATTAATTCGATTCATTACAAATATAAATCGATTAAAAACGGACAGTAACTTTTTCATTAAATCCATATCATAATTCGCATTTTTAAACACGAACATAAAATCGGTGCAACGCAACTGATTATAAACGATACATTTTTATTTTTTATGGATTTGATCCACACACAAATATGATTGTTGAAAATTATCTAAGGAAAAGATTGTTTGTTTGATTCAGTAATTAAAGGAATTTTTTCTTATTTAATTGACAATTTTTAAATTGTTTTATTGAAATGATTAGGAAATTCGCAATAGAGAATGCCAGGCAATGCAGTAGTGCGAACAATTTGGTTTGATTTTTTTCATATTGAATTATAAAAAAAATGTTTTTGCTAAATTTTAATTTAAGCTTACGCCATTTAGCATAACAAAATATCATAAACTAAGTTGAAGCTGGCAGTATCTCAAATCAGGGTTGCCAGAGCTTCATAATTCGCGATTTATCGAAAAAAGTCTGCCATACATGCTAAGAAAGAATTCAGTAAGATAGAATTCTGACTCTTATTTTTCTTTAGCGAGCGTTCTTTTTCTACGTAACGCAGTTGAGGAGGAGGGGGAAGGGGTCGAAGAGGCCGTTTTACGCTCCATGCATTTTTTTTTAATGTGTATGGAAATTTTGTTACGAGGGGGGAGGGGGTCAAAAAATCTAAATTTTCGCGTTACGTTATAAAAGCACGCTCCCTTATTACAGAACACAGCAAAAAATAATAATCCTATTTTTACAAATCACAGCAAAAAAAAGTTTTACGTTAAAAGGGTAAATATTTGATGGTTAATATATCCTAATTTTTGTGTAATTTAAATGTAATTTTAACACTTCCTGACATCAGGAAAAGTAAAAAATGTTTGGTTTCACTTTTTGAAGATTTTTAATGTAAAACTACACAAAAAGAGGAAAAACTCAACCATCAACTTTTTGAATTCTCAAAAAAAATTATTTTGGAAATGGATTTTATTTGAATTTTTAATTTCGGTTCAAACTTTTTGTGGGCCTTCCCTATGACCATAGAAGCTATTTTGTATTATTGGTGCACCCTCCATACAATTTTGGCAGCATTCAAAAATCTGCAACTTTTGAAGACATTTTTTAATAGATTTGGTGGTCGGGAAAGTTTAACTATTCAGTAAAAAAAGGTACATAAAAAATTGCCTATTTGAAATTATTATAATTTTAAACAATTTCACAAAATCAGTGTCTTATTTTTTGAGTTTTTTATCTATGTTCTAAGAAACAAAAACCCGCAAGTTTTAAGCCATAGAGAAGTACGGTTAAACATTTTGCCGCCAATTTATAACACTTGAAAAAAAAAAATGGGAAAAAAAACAATTTCCCAAAATCTGTATTGATTTATATATTTTGAGTATTTTTTAAGAGACGGCTAAAAATGTAACAGTTTTTGAAAAAAATAGGTTTTTGAGAAAATTTTTTTTTTTGAAAATTAATGGAATTCTTACCCAAATTATTAAACTGCAGTTTTCAAGGTGAAATCAAATTTGCAATTTTATTCCAACTAAACATTTTCAGTTTTTTTAACCGGGTCCACGAGTGATCATTTCTTTAAAAAAAAATTTCGACAAGTTCAGAACACTTTCTAAAATTTTCGTATAACAAACATTGAAGTTTGGTCCAACATTCGATGTTTTCTAGAAGAAAATTTTAGAAAATTTTATGAATTTTTCGAAAAAAATATAATTAAAAATTTTATCTTTTGAAGAAATGTGATTGTCCTATGGCTGTTGAGATACAGCAGATAAAAAAAAAATCAGGAAAATTTAAGTTTTCAAAATCTCGCCATAAGGCCACCCATTTTCTCATGCAAATATTTCGGGAAATAATGGTCCAAATTTTAATTTAAAAAATTAGAAAAAAAATAAAAAAAACTGACATATTAAATGGTCAGTCAGTTTACTTGCTATGGGGCGCGGGTACGATTTTTGGGTCTGATTTTCAGTTAAAAGATCAGAAATTACTCACTCATCACCGAACCAACCTTTGCCGACTGGAGCATGCAACCATTCGCGAGCGAACACGACACGCTGGCGGCCAGCGGTTTGGTCAATCGCTAATATGCTCAGAGAGGAGAGAGCCTAAATAAATACTAGCGCGCCGCTCACTTGACCTGAATTGCAACAGTTTGTCGTCGATAAGAATTTGGCACGGTGGAAATTGCTGAAAAATGTGTCCTTGTTTGTTGTGTAAACAAAAAAATTACAAAGCATTATTGATATCATTGATTTTAAGCAATTTCTTAAATGATCAAAGCAAAGCCGATCGCAAACTATTTTCTGTCAGCTTTGAGCGACTTAAAGAAATCGGTCTCACTGAACCATTCGCTGCACTACCCAATTGGAGTGAGAGGGAGAGCAATGAGAGAGTGTTCAGTAGCGATTGGTGTGGAAGTGACCAACGTTCGTTCATTTTTTGTCCCGTTTAATATTAGTATTCAGTCTGCAAAGACGGGGTGATTGTCTTTTTTAAGAGAATAAGATAACATTTTATGACTGAAAGAAAAAAAGAAAAAAAAAACAACATCTCAAGCCTGCCTGCCCAAACAGATCTCTGGGCCTACCCACTTCGCCTTGATTGACACTCTTCGCGGGCCATTTCCCTATTTCAATGATCCTCAGAGCGGTGCGTTATCCTTCTCTGCACACACACACACTCTTCATCACCATCATCATCTTGAGTGCGCGTTCGCAGGTTGACAAGTGTTCCCTGTCATGCAATTGCAATTGCCACTCGACAAGTGCTGCCCGGCCGCAGTACATCATCCTGGTGCAACAAAGTTGCACGAAAATCAACCACATCAACCAAGTTGGTGAAGCAAAAAAAAAAGAGCAAAGTGCTTGTTTACATTTTTTTGCCCCGGGGCCGTGTCCCCCGGGCAACTTTTGGTGTGATGTTTGCTTTTTTTATTTTTATTTTTTTTTTTTGTTCAAACCTCTTGTCGCAACAGCGCAAGAACCAGCGCACCGTGTGAAGAATCGGTTTGTAAATATTGAATTACGTCTCGTGGATGTCAACGGCGCGTCTTGTGTGCGCTTATGCTGTCAATCTGCAGTGGCGGCCGGAATCTCTTGCACAGTTTGGCGACGGCTCATATTTCACGTGACAGGATCCAAGGAAGCGTCCGAGAGGTTCCCAGGCTTTGACCACGTTTGGGGACAGATTGTGGGCTGAAGTGGGCACTTTGCAAAACAAGTCTGCTGTCTTAATCGGTCCGTTGAGCAGCGGCGTGCAACAATGTTGTGTTGAGGCAAGAACTTGAATTCTGCTTTAGAAACACAAAAAGAGACACAATGTCCAGACAACAAATCGTAATCCACTAAAGGTCATCAGGCAAAGTATCAAACTCAATCAACGTCACCCAGGAAAAATTGCAATAATTCCAACGAAATCCCATAACCTCAAACCTCACACATAAATCCGGTCTGATTTGCATCATCTTGAGGACATCACACACCCCCACCCACAAAAGCCATCATTATTTTTAATGAGATGAACACCGCCAAGTTGTGGCGCATCGCGTTGCAAGGCCATTATGTGCAGCGCGTGTCGTCGTCGTTGTCTAGCCCGGAAAAGGATCACCACCTCGTCGGTTTTCTAAAGGTGCGGCGACACCTGAGGACTTTATTGCTGACAGGATACACTGCTGGTGGATTTATTATACTCACCGCTGTAATGGGAGTACTTGTTATAATGTGCGTTATCGTCTTGAGGATAATTTGCAAAGAGGAGCAAATGGTGGGATCATGGTTTAAACCAGATTTCTTACAATCTGGTTAAGAGGTAAGATTTCTGCAAATAAAATTAATCATAAATTCGTATTCCAGAAAATGATCTCAATTGGAAGTAAAAATAATTTGTTTATTCCTGTATCAGAAAGTCAGTGTAATCAGAAAGATTATCAACAATTTTGATGTTTTTTTTTAATAAATGGGAAAGAAATCAAAAAATTTCAATATTAGAACTACTTTAGCAAAAAAAAATCAGTAGAGCTTTCTGTTTCATCAAAATTAAAATTAAAATAAAGAATAACTCAAAGTGTTTCAAAATTTAACTGTTACAAATCAAAATATATCAACAACTAATAGCAAAAAAATGTTGATTAAATTAAAAATTATTCATAAAAAATACTGCAAAAGCAAAAAAAATGTATAAACCACAAAATGTAAAATTGTATACACATTACACAAAACAAACTTTCAATTTCCAACTTCGTTTGGCTGCTAATTTTTTTTAACCATTGAGCAATCCTCTACCAAACCCGGTACGGGGAATCCTTTACCAAAACCGCAAAACGGGGTGACTTTGATAGGTTTGAGATTTTTTCGCAAAAAGAGAAAGAGTACAACTAAAATACGTACGAAATTGTATGGAACCATACTGACCGGGGTAGAGAAAGGTTCATGGTACATTCTAGGAGAAGTTTTCATTAAATTTTGAAAAGTTTAAAAAGTTGGTGAACTATAATCAAGAAAACGTTGATGAATAGCATTATTTTCATATTCTCAAAAAGTCATGATTTTCCAAATGAACATGATTTCAAATCGGAAAACGGAATGCATTTTGAGATTCTTCGGACAATTTTCTACTAGGAGAAGGTATGTATACGTATTTTGTTAAAAAGCATATAAACTTAGTTAACTAAATATAAACATTGATTTTTTTTTGTTGAAAACCCCGGTATTCAAAATAAGAATTTACAACGCAACTATTTTTTAAGCACTATTGAAACATTTTTAATTCAAAAATAGTACATGGATCTTGTGTGGCCTACCCTAGTACATGTTTCAAAAATATTTTTTTTGAGAAAACCCTTACTAGTTGGAAAATATTCCAAAAATTAATTTAAAATCTTATCAATGTCACCCCGGTTTACGGTACGTAAATATTCGAAAATGTGTAACTTTTAAATGAATTTTCTGATCAATTGGTGTCTACGGCGAAGTTGTAGGTTTTTTTAATTACCTTTTTTTCAACAAAACTCAAATTCTAAAAAAAGTTTTTTTTTTTATTTTCGAGATTTTTTGCTATGTTTTAGAGGACAAAAATCCGCAACATTTCAAAAGGGCCACACAGTATTACGTCCTTTTGAAATATCAAAAAATCTGTAAAGTACTTTTCGACTGCAAATTTACTTTTACTTTTAAAAAGAGGGTCAAAAAATTTAGGTATAAAATTATGATTTTTTTTACAAAAATCACTTATTTTTCTAAATTTTGAACCAGGCGTCAAAATTTTTGACCATGCTTCTCTATGGCTCAAAAGTTGCGGATTTTTGTACTCTAAAACATATCAAAAAATCTCGAAATGGGACCATTTATAAACCACGTGGACACTTTAGGGGGGGGGGGGGTATGGCGATTGTCCACGATCCATACAAAAATTTTTTGTTGTATGGGCAATTGTCCACGAGGGGGTTTACAGATTCTCAAAAAAGTGTCCACGTGGTTTATGGATGGTCCCAAATCAAAAAAAAAAATTAGGGAAATTTATTCAAAAGTTATTTTCTAGAAATAATGTCCTCGGTAAAGTTGTAGGACGCCAATTCTTCAAGGAACAGCTCAAGCTAAAAAAAAAAGAACTAATCCTTTCGGAAGTCACGTCAAAAAAAAAAAATACACGAGCAGTCGCGTTGTGTACTTTGTACACATTTCAGAAATTTCAAAATAATCCGAAAACTACTGTCCTTAGAACCAAACAATGTTCTACAAAGTTGTAGGGAGGTCTTATAGAATGCCATGAGTGAACAGACCACCCTACAGATTGTCCCGGCGACATTGTTTTTTAACAATTTTCAAAAGTTGTGTACAAAGTACACTAGCGCGACCTCCCGAAGGTTAAATTATTCACAAAACTGTTAAAGTTTAAAATAATATACAAACATAAAGTATTTTGTTAAACCTGTTTGTTTCAAAGGACTGCAAAAAATACAGAAATTAGCATTGAAAACCAATTTATTTTAAAAAGAACTAGGCATGTTTTAAAGAATGTGAAAACTCATAGAACTTGTTTAACAATAACAAACAAAAACCACCAGTTTTTTTAAACGATTTGTTTTTAAAGAACGGATTGAAAATAATAACAGTTGTTGTTATTCACATTTCAAAAATTCTCAATAAATAAATCAATTTCCTTAGAGCATCTCCACCGGTGCGCACATAAATGAGTGACTATTTTGTTCACCCACAGCGCTACTATTTTAGTTTAGTCACCCTTCCCACACCGGTCGTTGATAAAACGGGTTGGTAAAATAGTCACTGCCAACCCCACCGGGGGTGAGTATTAGCTTATTTTGACGTTTCGAAATAAAATTTGTTTTAATTTATTGGCATGACCAATTTGCCAAAATCTTCAAAGCCAAAAGTAATTATTTCCAAAAAAAAACTGGATTGATAGTAACCTGGATTGGTCCGGGTTCCCCGGGGAATGTTCCGTTGGAGGGACATTGGCAGCACCGTATGAATATGGGCAATATTGGTGTCAAACTTCACGATTCTCAAAATCACATATGAAAATTACGAAAACTGACATTTTAAACGTACTGGCCGGAACCCGGATGGTCACGAAAATGGACATTGTGAGTGGACTGGCCACAATCCGAATTGGTCCGAGTTCCCCCGGGGATGTTCCGTTGAGCGGACATTGGCGGCACCGTATGAATATGGGCAATATTTATGTCAGAATTCACGATTTTCAATATCACATATAAAAATTACGAAAATGAAAATTTTAAACGGACTGGCCACAACCCGAATCGGATGTTCCGTTGAGGGGACATTGGCGGCACCGTATAATATGGGGCAATATTGGTGTCAAACTTCACGATTTTCAAAATCACATGTGAAAATTACGAAAATGGACATTTTCAACGAACTGGCCACAACCCGGATGGTTCTGGGTTCCCCGAGGAATGTTCCGTTGGAAGGTTATTGGCCGCACCGTATGAATATGGGTAATATTGCTGTCAAACTCGTAATTTTCATATGTGATTTTGAAAATCGTGAAATTTAACACCAATATTGCCCATATTCATCGGTGCCGCCAATGTCCCTCCAACGGAACATCCCCCAGGGAAACCGGAACCATCCGGGTTGTGGCCAGTTCGTTGAAAATGTCAATTTTCGTAATTTTCACATGTGATTTTGAAAATCGTGAAGTTTGACACCAATATTGCCCATATTCATACGGTGCCGCCAATGTCCCTCCAACGGAACATCCCCGGGGGAACCCGGACCAATTTGGATTGTGGCCAGTTCGTTAAATATGTCCTTTTCCGTAATTTTCACATGTGATTTTGAAAATCGTGAAGTTTGACACCAATATTGCCCATATTCATACGGTGCCGCCAATGTCCGCTCAACGGAACATCCCGGGAACCCGGACCAATTTGGATTGTGGCCAGTTCGTTAAATATGTCCTTTTCCGTAATTTTCACATGTGATTTTGAAAATCGTGAAGTTTGACACCAATATTGCCCATATTCATACGGAGCCGCCAATGTCCCTCCAACGGAACATCCTCCAGGGAACCTGGGCCAATCCGGGTTGTGGCCAGTACAATGAAAATGTCAATTTTCGTAATTTTCACATGTGATTTTGAAAATCGTGAAGTTTGACACCAATATTGCCCATATTCATACGGTGCCGCCAATGTCCGCTCAACGGAACATCCCCGGGGGAACCCGGACCAATTCGGATTGTGGCCAGTCCACTCACAATGTCCATTTTCGTGATTTCCATATGTGATTTTGAAAATCGTGAAATTTAACACCAATATTGCGCATATTCATAGGTACCGCCAATATCCTTTCAACGGAACATCCCCCGGGGAACCTGGGCCAATCCGGGTTGTGGCCAGTACAATGAAAATGTCCATCATCAATGTCCAGTTCCATGGAACCATAAAAAGTCAATTCAAAAAAAAATCTTGATTCTTCTTTCACTTCAAGCAGATGTCAAATATTTGTGCGCGCTACTAGCGGGCGACTAAATTTGGTCACCCGCTGTTCATCCAGGGTCGAGCTGCTATTTTATGAGCGCGTTTATGAGCGACCGGTGTGGGGAAGAGTGATGGTGGAGCGCTTCCAAATCCTTACTGCGCGCGCCCGGTGGAGATGGTCTTAGGGAATATAACAAAATGTTAAAAAAAAAATCAAATTTCAAATGTTAATTTTATCGGAATCATGCAGATTAAGGACCCCATTTCATGATCAAATAAATGACCACGATTAAATTGGTCAAAATTATTCCATAGTTTTAGCCAGATTTAGTAAAGTTCCTTAGGGGGTATATGAAATAATAAACAAAAATCAACTATCAAAATTTCAACATTTCATGGCTAACATAATAACCCCGACGAAAATGGTCAAAATTATCCCAAAGATCTAAACATATTTAACAAAAGAAAAAATAATAACAGATTGTGTTATGGACTCTTACAAACTTTTCCATTTTTGCGATTTATGGTAACATTATTTCTAAGTCAGAATACCAAACTAATAACAAATCTTGTTATATGGTGAGTTTTTGAAATGTATAACATTTTCTCTTATTAGTGTGTTCTTAAACATTTTCAATATAATATCACTTCAATACCAAGTCTTATTATTTTATCATAAATTGTTATTATTATTTTTTCGTTTGCTCTTTCAAAAGAGCTTATAACATCCAGTACTTTGTTCTAGAAATCAGGAGGAAATCCAGTTTTTCGCGAAAATTTAGCACGTAGCCTTATGTATGGGACAAACTTCAAATGCGTTTTTCTCAGCTAGCTGTTTTTGCATATGGGACATTTATGCGAACACGGGCAGTACAGAACTAGTATTGTTTTTTTTTAAATGTAAAAACTCACGCAATTTTTTTACTAACTGATTTATTCTTACCCATTCGTTTCATTCGGCAGAATGTCCATTCGACGAAACTACCGTTGGCAAAACGTCTCATTCGGCGAAACGCCATGCCCCGTACTCTGCATTTGATTTTTTTTTAAATTAGATTTTTGGATTGATTAAAACGCCAACGTGAAATTCACAAGACGGCAATAAAAAAAATGATCTGATCTTGATTATTAATACTTGATCCAGATGTTTTCTTCCAAATTTTCATCCACAGCTCAACGAAACAACAAACCCACCCAAAATCAGATCAACTCGAGACGCTCAAATCACTAGCGCAAACAACTAATTTCCATCGAACGCGGCTTGGCTCGGATCATATCGCGGATATAAACAAGATCTGCCGGCCACCGCCGCCAAAATTGACCGGAACGCTAAATGGCAGCTTATTTCACGCCGCGATAGAGCTGACAGCACTTAATTATGATTAATTGCAAAGATGTGTAGATGTTTTATTTTTTGGGTCGGCCCTCGTGTTGCTGCTCCCGCTCCCGAGGTTGACATTAATCCGGCAGTTTGACATATCTCGCCATCGCGGAAAACGACGACGACGTCCCAATATCCCGATGGATCACATTTTTGGGCGAATTTTGATTTATCTTCTCACAGCGGACGAGACACTGAGTCTTGTTTTGTTTGTTTGGTTTGATTTTAAGGGGAGGTGGGGATCTCATAAAAAGTCCAACTGTGTTTGCGGTGAGTGATTGGACCAGGAGGTCGAGCAAACTCTCAAATCCGTGGGACATGCCCTGAAACTGTTTGACTGCGCGCGGTGATCGGACGCATGCAAATGAGGAAAATATTTGTGTTTATGTGTTTCGTTGCCGCCGGTTTGGACAACCTTCCTCCTCCCGCCAAGACAGCGAGAAGAGTGAATGACGATCGGACCATTCATCAGAGCCAAAGAGCCGTGAGAAGCGGATCTTCAACGACGACGACGTCAATGAAATTTGATCAGTCCCCAGACAGCTTGACAGGGGCCAACAGATTTGGACGGAGGAAATCGCCTCTTTGATGTTTGAAGTTCCACCAAGAAGAGGGTTCAGCTTCGACGTGGACCAATTCTTGAGCTCCAGAGCAACGACCCGAACGTGCAACATTGTTGCTCACTTCAATATGGTAATTGCCGCAAGAGCAACTCGTGCAAGACTGCTTGAACATTTATCGGCACCACCATGGACGCCACGCGCCGTGCCGTTTAAGGCGCCGGATGGTGTTTGTTGCCTCACGGATTCACGCCCACGCACACCGGAAAGTCATCCTCCCGCTTGCTAGCAGGGCTGCGTTGGCGGAAGGTATGAAAGAAGTGGACTGTATTTGCGTTGCGTAGATCCAATTGTATACCCTGCACCCTGTCAAATTGAACTGAAACTATTTTTTTTTAGAAAAAATGATCAGCTTGAAAGATTATATTTGAAAAGCTGAGACATTATTGAGTTTTTTTAAGTTCTTATTCGGTGACACTTTGAAAACTATTTGCAGCGGTCAAAGAATGGAAATTCAGAAAATAAAGTGGAATAATTCCTCAAAAAGCTTTATTTTATCATCACTTCATCGAGGGTTAATCGCCCAACGCAACGACACCCACATCTGGCAAGTTTGTTTACGTTTCCACTGCTTTTTTTGCGTGACCGTGACCGATAAGAGTCTACTGCTGGCTGGCGCCCCCAACCACCCACAAAGGCCAGGGCAGCTACTTTCACGTTTCTAAGTTTGAGAGATTCATAATTGAGATTAAATAAGGGTTCTCAACATTTTGAGATTTTTCAATTTCATTCTTATTATAAATCTATATTTCTCTTCAAAAATATCTAAAACGAGGAACATTGAAGCATGTAGTCAAGGATAGATTATATAAAATTAATTATTAGAGAAAAGAATCATAACCTTGCTCTTTTCAAAACTGGTCCAATTATCACCGTTAAATTTTGTTCACGACACCACTCACCGATATGTCCGAAATTTAAGGCACGCAACAATGTGAACGAAAACATACCTGAAACGAGATAAAACAGAAATCGCACATTAATATATTTCATTCCGAAAATCGATTTCGATTGCGGGCGGTGGGGGGCGCAAAACTGCACCACACTTTACGATCGTGAAATCTCCCCCTTAACCTGTCCCCTAAAAAGTGAGATTTATCTTAATTAGCATCATTCCGTGTCGCGTCTTTAACTCCGATCGAAATCCAACACTACCGACGTACCAAATTTTTGCTTCGTCATTCCAATGTGAGCGCTGCTTGTCCGGAATCCGCCACCAATCGTGTAAGTAATTTAAGTCAACTTTATGGAGTCTGTCCATTTTAACGGGGAGAGTTGCCGCCGCCGATGCACTTGTGTGCATCGAGGACGGCAACATGAAAGTGGCCCTCAACCTGCCAATTATCGGATTTCGTGTGTGTGTGTGTGCTGTGTACTGGTCAATTTAATTGCGCGCGATTTTTGCGATGGCTAATTTTGTGGGTCAGACATATTTTACCACCTGGTGTACGCCAGTACCCTGGTGTGGTATATTCGGGACACACGATCGCGAGTGGCGGGTTTTTGTTTTTGTCGTTTTTAGAAAGCAGTGAAATGCTGGCACTTGGCAGTTATGTTGAGAAAGTTGAAGGGGCGAGTGCTTTTTTGGGTGTGAAGTTGTGACAGGATTCTGTTGAAACTGTTAAGACAGTTTTTTTTTAAATATAATTTCTACTTTTATTTCGTGGCTTCTGAAAACCAAGATAAGGCCGATGTAAATATTGTTCAAAGTTTTTGTCTCTCGGCTCTGGCCGGGCTCGATGGAGGGAGCTAAACAATAAAAAGGATGTAAAAATTTAAATAACAAGTCACAATCTCAACATTTGAATGAAAACAGTATTTTAAATGCATTTTACACTAGTTCTCGCCCATGTTCGCATTAAAGTCCCATATGCAAAAACAGCAAGCTGAGAATAATGCATATGAACTTTGTCCCACATATAAGGCTACGTGTTAATTTTTCGCAAAAGAAAACTAGATTCCTCCTGATTTCTAGAATAACATACTGGATGTTGCGATTGTGTCACGATCCCCAGAATGAACCGTTCCCCAGAAAACCATTCCCCAGAATGTACCGTTCCCCAGAAATATTTATCGTGGTGATAATTATTATTTCCAAAATTTCCAAAAAATTCAAAATTTTCAATTTTTCTAAAATTTCTAAAATTTTCAAAATTTCCAAAATTTTCAAAATTTCCAAAATTATCAAAATTTTAAAATTTCAGGATAACAATAAAAATATGAATTTCATAAATATAGAATTTTTTAATGTCAAAATTTTAATAGTTTCTTTTCTTTTTAATTACAAATTTTGAATTTAATTTTTTTTTTATTTTTTTTTATTTAGATTTTTTTGGAGAATTTAAAAAATGTTTTTAATTTAAGATATTTTTGAGGCTTTGGATTTTTTTTTGACTTACCATTGACAAATTACGATCGTAATATTAAAATCGAGAAATCTCGATCGTGATGCGTGAAATAAAGATTGAAATATTACGCCCGAGTGCAATGATTACTCGGGCGTGATGATTAAACTCTGTTGACTGACACGAGTTGAATTTTAACTTTAAAAGGGAGGAGAAGAGTTTTCCCTCCGTTAAGGAAGGGAAAAACTTATAGCCTGCTGACACAGGGTTTATTTTCCCTTCTTTAAGTAAGAGAAAAAATCTTGACCACTTACATAACTTTTTAAATTTGTTTTTAGTCAAGGGAGTTTTTCCTTATGGAAGAAAGGAAACAAGAAAAAAAAACTTTAAAGCGAAAATTCAACTCTTGTTAGCAGTTATCACAAGTCAAGACAGTTTTCCCTTCTTTAAAGCAGGTGAAATTCAACTTGTGTCAGAAGGAAAGGAAGGAAAAATTAATCATTTATTGTAAGTCAGCAGTTATTGTCAATGGCAATTGTCAGTCAAGAGAGTTTTCCTCTCCAAAAAAAGGAAAATTAAATTTTTGTCACCTTAAAACAAATTTAAAAAGTATTCTTTAAAGCGATTCTAATAATATTTTTTGTTGAAAATTTAAATCATCATGCAAAATTAGCAAACTTCCAAAGATCCAATATGTCGAATGGAATTATACCAAATAACACCCGTAATCCAATTTTAATTTTAACAATCATTTTTCTTCGTTGCAAAATAAAAATAGCATTCACGGAAAAACTAAAAATAAAAAGAAATTGCAATTAATTCGGCATTTGTATAACAAATTTCACAAAAAGAAGGGAAAATATCTTAGAATAGTAGAACGAGTTATAGGCCGAGTTAAAATATTCTGTTATTTTCTCAAGAATTGTTGTCAAAAAAAAAAAAAAATAAAGGAAAATTTCTTAGCATGGATAAAATTACTTTGTTCAATTGAATTCATCCAACCGATATTCTATTTTAAGGTCGCTCTGACTTAAGTTTTTGGCTATGCTTTTTTTGTGGAAAATCGCTGTATATATGTTAGAATTTAAGAACAAATTACGTTTTCAAGTCGGTTTCCAAACTGCAATCTTAAACATCCTATATATCCACTAAATATTTTTTCTATTCTTAATAACAGAGTTTCTCAGTCGGTGTATAAATAAAAAAGTCAAACATATTTAATTCCAGTTTGCCCTTTTTGATATGAGAAATATTGGAAGAAGAGAAACCTAAAACATATAATGCCAAAATGCTAGCATTTTTCTTTTTAGTAATCCGATCAAAATACAAAAAATAACACTTTTTTCAATTTTTCTCACAATGTTGAGATTTAAAAAAAAGTATATTAGATTTAAAAAAAATCTATAATTTTTTATTTAAAAATAACTTTTTTACAGCATAAATTTCATGGTGTCCAAATTACCCTACAAAATGTTGTGGGATAAATTGGACATGCTATGTGGGGTTATTAGGAAACCCTGTTTTGGGGCAATTTAGACAACCATTTTGGGCAATTTAGACACATTTTGAAAAATAAACAACAATTGATTTTGTAAGAATAATGCACACCTTTGAACTTGATTTGTTAGGTCATTATAACTTTTTTCGTATTTTTGCTCACCAAAATTTTCTTCTGTTTTGAGTTGGATTTTGTTTTATTTTATTATTTATGGGTTGAAAAAATGTGGGTCTCGTGGCGCAGGGGTAGCGGCTTCGGCTGCCGATCCCGATGATGCTATGAGACGCGGGTTCGATTCCCGCCTTATCCACTGAGCTTCTATCGGATGGTGAAGTAAAACGTCGGTCCCGGTTTCTCCTGTCTCGTCAGAGGCGCTGGAGCAGAAATCCCACGTTAGAGGAAGGCCATGCCCCGGGGGGCGTAGTGCCAATAGTTTCGTTTCGTTTTCGGGTTGAAAAAATATATGCTTAAATCAGGGGTGACCAAAGTATGGCCCGCGGGCCAAACGTGGCCCGCGAGGTGATTTTTTGTGGCCCGCGGACCCATTTTGAATAATCATGTATAATGGCCCGATGATCACTTGTAAAGTGATTTTTTACTTTTTCAAAAGTAAGGTTTATTCTAAACATTTTTATGCTAATTTTTTTGCTGATAAAAATACTAATGATTTATTAATGTTTTGATCCCTATTTTAGGACACAGTTTCACAAGTTTCAATGTGAGTGAAACTAGTAAATATTCATCGAACATTTTTTGAAAATTCAGGCTTTCAGGATTAAGGCAGATTAAATGTTGAAATCGGAGGAGTAAGGCTGTTGCAAGTATTTTACATAGTTTTTTCGAGAACTCTCCCCTCCTCCCATTATTACAAATTGGCTCACGGGCAAATTTAATTCAATAAAAAAAACTTCAAAATATCGATAGAAATTTAAGTGCAATTAGCTGAAATCAATTAAAAATGCAATCCTTTGCGTTTAAAATCATTTTGAGCATGTTCTGGATCATAAAAAAATAAGATGAATAATTTTTTTGCTAAAATGTTTACATTTACAATTCATCTTTACGGGTGCTTAAAACATTTTCTAAAAATTGTTTCATGGAATTGTTAAATTTCTTGCTCTCAAAGATTTCTTATTAGTCACACGTAATTCAAAGATAAAATTACGATATTTAATTAGTCACACTTGATTTTAAGATAAAATTACGCCGATACTAAATTAGGCAGATTGCATGTCACCGTTTTCAAAATATATAAAAAAAACTGTAAAATTTCACGGAGAGCACAAGTACATTCAGCTAAAAGCTTTTGTGTCTTTCATTATTTTTAATTAAAAAAATGTTGAAAAATGATAGAAATTAAAAAAAAAACTTCTGCTGATAGATTTTTTTTCTAGTCTTATAAATTAAAATAACGTATTTTTTTTATAAATATCTTATTTGGCCCGCAAGCTCATTTGAGCTTCAAATTTGGCCCGGCCTCCAAAAACTTTGAGCACCCCTGGCTTAAATGATACTGTTGACGCTGTTATATGTTTTAGAAACAATAATTTAGATTTATTTAAATTTCATTTAAACTAGGGTAAGTAAATATAGTAAGTACTAAACATAAAACTATTATTATTTCACTACCTCTTTGAACTTACATTTTGTTTGGTAGGGTCTCATAAACATGTGAAACACAATAGTTTTAGGGCCTTTAAAAAAACTCTAGATTTCGTTTTGAAAAATTAAAATGTCTATTTTATCAAATTTCATTAACCGTCAACTACCCAATTTTTTTCGATTATTTTTATTTTTCCCGTATTCAGGAGGTCATTTTGAACAACTATTGTTTTACGAAAAACTTTACTTCTATTGTTTTATGTTTTTCTTGTTTCATTTTTAGTATTTTAATTTTCATTTATCTTGTTTAATTAATATTTATTATTGATAGTATTTGGCCTATTCTACCATCTCCTATCATTCCATTTTGCCTATCTATTTTTTTAAATGTTTTTACAGTCACTTTTTCAATTTTTGCTTGTTTTCCACATTTTCTGCTATAAAATGACACCATTATCATTAAAAGTTGTAAAAAAAATGCGTAGAGGCATAGTCTGGGACACTAGAAAAATTACTGCATACTTCTTTTTACTAAAAATAACTTGACCCAAAAAAAAAAACATAATATTTTTAAAAACATTGGCAAAGTCACATAAAACAAGTAAAATTTCCAACCCATTAATTTTCTGATTTTTAAAGAGTTCTTATTTGCAATGCTAATTGGTTCAAAATGTATTTTCGGCGATTTTTAAAATCGAAGCCCGTCTGAAGAATGTGTAGGGCTGTAGAGGGTTAAAACCTTCCTGGGACTTGAAATTTGAAGATTTTTTATACCAAACTCTCCTAGTTAATGAAAATTTTACTAGCGAAAAACAAGAGTAAAACATGTACTTGTTTCTTTGCTCATTTTCGACAGAATATCTCATAAATTGGACAAAGTTAAATTAATGAGTATTTGCGATTCCACGTCAAAGCAGTAAGATCCAGATCTGAGATGATATGAAAAAATAATTTGGTACATTGATTGGGCATAAAGCACCAATAATAAAAAAAATATAAGGTGCTAATTATTTTGGTCAGGGAACTCCCGTGCCAAATTTGAGCCAAATCGGAGCACTCTTGATCTGGATCCTGCTGGTTTGACGTGGAATCGCAGAATTTGAAAGTAATTTTTGCATAAAACTGCCTTCACAACTTTTGGTAAAAGTCACAACTTCATTTGATAATTCTGAATGTTGAGATTTATGTATTCAAAGTAAATTCAACACAAACAATCACCAGTATTCTCAGTTTCTGTAATTTATCTTCTTTTTAAAAAATAAAATAAAAAATAAGTTTTAAAATCCAATCAATTCGTCAAAACAAGAGCCCAGCACCAAAATGTGCCCTCCCAACTCCCTGCAAACAAAACGCAATCAAAGCGAATTAGCAGCAATAACTGGGCGGTCTCGCACACCGGGATCCAAAACGGGACTCCCTCCTTAAAAACAACATCCATCATTACTGTCATTACTGTTAATTGAATTGGAACGCCCCTCGCCACCATCCACCTTCGACAATCCCACTCGCGTGGGGGGCGGTTGGTAGTCGTTGCCGACTTGACTGTTGTTGATGGTTGATAATCGTGTTGTGATTATCGGAGTTGCTGCCGGGCCAGTTATAACAAACTTCACTTTTTGGGGCGCTGTGTTGAACCTCGAACACCGGCCTGCGGCGGATGTTGTGAACTCCCTCGTGAACAGAGTTGCAGTTTTTGGCGGCGATTGCCGAAAATGAAATGGCTCCAAATTATAGGGCCCACCTCCTGAGTCGGTACGGGGAAAATTGAAGGAGCCGTCGCGCTGGAATTAGCCGCAATGAAGGGGAGATTTGGTGCCGCCAATTGGAAATTAAGAAATTGCAAGCGGTACAGTATTGGTTAAAGGGAAACGTTTTCAATACCACATAATGTGAGTGAATTAAAATTAAAAATTATAACAACATCTCTTGGCAGAGTTTTTCAGATTGCATAATGTCTTTGTAAGGTTGCCATGACTCAAACGTTCATTTTGAACAATATTTACGACGCAAGTTTTTGAAAAAAATCTTTGTTAGCTTGCAATCAAGAATCGGAGATCCATTTTTTGATGTTCAGTGACGTAGGGTCGGTACGACCCCTTATTATTTAACATGTACAATTGAATAACATTAAAAGCGACTCACCCTGGAAAAAAAGAAATAAACTTTCTGAAAAATTGCCATGACCACAATTGCAGAACGACAACAGTTTTTTCTTCTCTGGTACCCGGCAAAGCAAATTGGCAGTGTTTGCAGCCTCATAAAGATTAGCCAAATACAGTTCCCATTTAGGCAAAAGCTTCTCGTTTCCCACAAAATCACCCCTTTTCTTTACCTCCCTCCTCCCCCTTTTCACCCGCCGAGTCGCACTCTTCCCAAGTTGTAAACAAGCAATAAAATTTAATTGATCGTAACTCTGCCGGTCGCAAAGCTTGAATGAAAATTCTACTCTCGCCAGATTCTGCTGCCGCTGCCGTTGTTGTGCACTTTTCATGTGCAGCTCCACGTGCGAACAAATACACACTCCCACAACAACAACACAAGGCCGGGGTCATAAAAGAGTGAATACGAGTGGGTGAGGGGGTACTTTCCACCCATCCACCCACTCATCGCGGAGAAGAAGGAGGCTGCCTGCTGATGCCTTTTGATGCAGGTAACGTGAAACTTTTCCCACTTCTCCGGGCAGGAAGGCAGCAGAAGGCACCTTCATTCATGTTTTTGTGCGGTTTGTTATTGTGTGTGGATATAAGCGGGGTTGTGAAGAGTTGAGGGGTAGGTGTTTTGCGAGTGTGTTGTGGTGTTTTTGAGGCTTTAATTTGAAAAGATTTAATTAGCTTAATTGAGAGTGCTAGAAGAGAGTTTTGTTTGAATTTGAAAATGATTGGCTGGAGAGAATCAAGTTCGATCTAAAAGCACATAGTCATATTCATGAAAAATATAACCAGACCAAATATTTAAAACAATATATGAGTCATGAGTTTCCTAAGCAGATAGGACCTTTTTAAAAACTAAATCAAGCTATAATATTTAAATAGAAGGGGAGAAATACACATGTAAGAAACAACAAATTTGGAACAACACATAAATTTACCATAATTACACATTTTTTTTGATGTTCCAAACTACTGCAAACGATTTGAGTATGTCAGTTTAGAGAAAAAGGTTTGCAGCTTTGCAGCTTCTTTGAGGAAAAAAATGCAATAATTTAAAAACAAATTATTTTAACGATTTGCAACAAAAATTAAAATTTATATGGTACCACCCTAACATTTTAATATACGTGAAAATTTGAGCAATTTTACTTATCAGGTTCAAAAATTCAAATAAATAATGAAAATCTGTGTGAAAAGACATAAAATCTCAAACAAATCATTTCGAAGCCATTGCACTTCATTCTGAGTTCAAGCCGCACGCAAAAATTACTAATTTATAAAATTCGTATTATTAACAGATAATTTGTAAATTCTACTTTTCAAATAAAACAAAGTTTAAAAACTGATAATAAAATATCTAAAATATTTTGAATCGAAAATAAACTTTTTTTTACAAAATCAAACCTAACCCTTCAAAAATATCAAATATTGAAACATAAGGCAATCCAACATTTCTATCAAAAACGTAAAGTAAACCAAAATATAGTGATTGAGTGTTGAAATAAAGGATTTCATAAAATAAATCATTGATTTGCATTCAAAAAGCAATGATTTGGCTGATTTTTTCAGAACTTTCACAATGATTTTTGATGCTGTTCGAGCTTCACTTTAAATTTTGGCAATTGTCCATACAAAAATGCTCTTAAATCATCCATAATCTTAATCTGTATCTTTGGACGGATATTCTGATCGATTTGGTGACTTGGGCAAATTTGTAGATTGGTTGTAGATATCGTTGAAATATTGTCTGGAAAAAAACTTAGAATCTCAAATAAATTTACCAGTTTCGTAACCAATTTTATTACACAGCGTAACAAAAAATTTTTTTTTGTTATTAGCAGGACGATTCAAAAAACTCCCCGAGGGATCGGCTTCCTGAACACAATGCAACCTGGCCCATGTCTTAATTGTTACCCTAGCTCGAGATATTCAATGCAGAAGTTTTGCATATGAATCACCCCCCGTCGAAAAAATATTTTTTATTTTGTTTTCACTGTAACTTAAGTTTTATAAGGTCTTTTTAGATGCTTCTGGTGTCATTGGACGGTAAATTGTTATTAAAACCCAAAATATGGTCCCGTTGGTCGGTTCCCGTGACCGGTTCCGGTGGAAATCCGGATTATTGGCCAAAATTGTGCGAAATCTTCAAAATTTTGAAATTTGTTGCTCTTTATGCGAAAAAAAAACATACTATTGCTTCAAACAATCAATACAAACTCAGAAAATGGTTTGGCCAAGCATATCCGAAGGTATTTTATCAAAAATGTGGCCATTGAGAACCGGTTCTGGCCTATCCGGATCCGGAAACTAGAAAACATTTAAGCAGTTTTTTTTTTCAAAATTCCTATGTGTCAGACAATTTAGAAAATCAAATGTGGTGTTGAAGCATTTTTTGCTACTCTATACTTTCAGAATCTCAAAATATGGCCAAGGGGCCAATGGGAACCTATTCTGACTGTCCCGGATCCGGGAAACAGTGGTCACATGACATTTTTATTGAATTTATTAAAAAGTTGTTTTAGTTACCAGAATTTCAAAATTCCTTGAAAAAAAAATCTGATTTTATTTATAGCCAGAATCAGAAATGTGGCCATCGGGAATCTATTCTAAATGTTCCGGATCATGGAACCAGTGGACACTTGACAGTTTTATTTAAAATTAAAAAAATAAGTTTATTTTTTTTAATTAATCTAAATTTCATCAAAATCAGAATCAGAGATGTAGCCAAATGGCTAACCGGACCATGTTTATATATTCCGGACAGGGAACCAGTGGACTAAATTCAAGATTCCTGGAAAACAAATCAGATCAGAAAGTTGGTAGAGTGGCCTACCGGAACCTGTTTTAAATGTTGTTAAAATATTGTAAAATAATTTTATTAAGAAATTTTCAGGATTCCTTAAAATGCATCTGAATTTAATTAAAATCAGATTTATAAATGTGGCCAATGGGAACCTGTTCTAAATAATCCGGATTAGGAAACCAGATGACACTTGACATCTTTATTAAGTTTATTTAAAAAAAGAGCTATCGAATTTATAAGATTCCTGTTTAAAAAAACAGAATTCATTTAAATTTATTTTTACATTTTCATTTAATTTATTTTAAAAACATAGTTACTGGATTTATAAGATTCCTGTAAAAATCTAAATTTTTTTGAAATCATTTTGAAATTTCAATTAAATTTATTTTAAAAATAACTACACTACTTACAAAAATTCTGCAGAAAATCTTGATTTATTTAAAATAAAAATCAGAAAGTATCTGATTTTAAGTAAATTCAGTTTCATTTTAGTGAGTTTTGAAATTATCCTAACTAATATATTCGACAACATTTTAACAACATTTAAAACAGGTTCCGGTTGGCCACTTGGCCAGATTTCTGATTTTGATTTAAAGAAAATTCTGAATTTTTGCAGAAATTTATTAAGTCAAATAATTTTTTTTTGAATAAAATAATTTTTTAATAAATTCTGATTTTTTAACAGGAATTTCATAAATCAAGTAACTGCGGGGAGCGGCTGTGGCTGAATGGTTACGGTGTTCGCTTTGTAAGCGAATGGTTCTGGGTTCGATTCCCATCTGCTCCCAACGAGAAAGTTTAAGAACGCATAAATTTGAAATGATGAATATGAACGAAAAATCAAAGTCGCTCGAGGCGGGGTTCGATCCTTCGTCCTTTGGATTGGTAAGCAAAAATGCTAACCACAAGGCCATGATGACTTGGTGAGCGTGGACTGGAATTAGGAATACTGTTACAGAGAGCGAGTTGTGGCGCTATAACCACGGCAAATAGTGTCCAGGGCATTCGTGGAAATACAATGTCCCATCCCAGAGGGTCCCGGAGTACCAAACCTTCTTAGCATGGTGCTCCCAACGAACACAACCAAATCTCGGAGCGTATGGTGGTGTGTCCCCACGCTTCTTCCTCCCCTGTCGATTCAGAATTGTGTTGTTGTTCGAACACTCAGTGCTCAAACTCAACCCAATTACGAGTCATCTCTGCGATACGGCTTTACGCAGTAGGCCTGGCCGGTTTAACGCTTGTGATGTTTCAATGCATTTCAATTCAGTGGGCACTACAAATGTTAATAAATGACAAGAAGGGTGCTAGGCGTCATCTAACCTAAGGCACTCTCCAGGATCCTTTCGAAAGATTGGCTGCGCTAGGGTCTGATTTGATTAGATTAGATTAGATTAGAATCTCATAAATCCAGTAACTTTTTTTTAATAAATTTAATTAAAATGTCAAGTGTTAACCAGTTTCCTGATCCGGATTATTTAGAACAAGTTCCCATTGGCCATTTGGCCACACTTGAGATTCTGATTTTGAATAAATTGCGATTTTTTCAGGAATCTGTTAAGTCCAGTAACTATTTTTAAAAATAAATTTAATTCAAATTTCAAAATGATTTTAAATAAATTCAGATTTTTCGAAGAATCTTATAAATCCGGGCCAGGTCCGGTGAGGCAGTGGTTAGCGTAGTTGCCTCTCACCACAGTATGGCCTGGGTTCAATCCCAGACGGACCCGGTGGCATTTTTCGAGACGAGATTTGCCTGATCACGCCTTCTATCGGATGGGGAAGTAAAGCGTCGGTCCATTTTCATAAAAGAGTTTTTGAGTGACTCACCACATATAACCTTCGGACGCCTAGAAATGAGCTTTGCTTTTTTATAAATCCAGTAACTATGTTTTTGAAATAAATTTAATAAATTTGTCAAAATAATTTCTCCGGGACTCTTATAAATCCAGAAACTATGTTTTAAATAAATTTAATTAAATGTCAAAATAACTTTTAATAAATTTTGATTTTTTAACAGGAATCTTATAAATCCAGTAATTTTTTCTTTTAAATAAAATTAATTAAAGTATCAAGTGTCAACAGGTTTCATGATCCGGATTATTTAGAACAGGTTCCAATTGGCCATCTGGACACACATCAGATTCTGATTTTAAATAAATTCTGATTTTTCCAGGAATCTGTTAAGTCCAGTAACTATTTTTAGAAATAAATTTAATTAAAATTTCAAAATGATTCTAAATAAATTCTGATTTTTCGAAGAATCTTATAAATCCAGTAACTATGTTTTTTTAAATAAATTTAATTAATTTGTCAAAATAATTCAAAGAGAAGTCAGATTTTTTTTGGGTCTCTTATAAATCAAGTAACTATGTTTTTAAATAAATTTAACTAAGATGTCAAAATAATTTTAAATAAATTCTCTTTTTCAACAGGAATCTTATAAATCCAGTTTTTTTTAAAATAAATTTAATTAAAATGTAAAGTAACAACTGGTTTCATCATCTTGATTATTTAGAATAGGTTCCAATTGGCTGTTTGGTCACATTTCTTATTCTGATTTTAAATTAATTCAGTTTTTTTCCATGAATCTGTTAAGTCCAGTTACTATTTATTTAAATAAATTCAGTTGAAATTTCAAAAATAAATTTAAATAAAATCTGTTTTATTTAAACAGGAATCTTATTATTCCAGTAACTTTTTTAAATAAATTTAATTAAAATGTCAAGTGACCACTAGTTTCCTGATCCGGATTATTTGGAACAGGTTCCAATTGGCCATTTGGCCACACGACAGATTCTGATTTTAAATAAATTCTGATTTTTTCCAGGAATCTGTTAAGTCCAGTAACTATTTTTTAAATAAATTTAATTAAAATTTCAAAATGATTTTAAATAAATTCTGATTTTTCGAAGAATCTTATCAATCCATGTTTTTTTAAATAAATTTGATTAATTTGTCAAAATAATTTTAAGTAAAGTCAGAATTTTTCAGGGACTATTAAAAATCCAGTTACTATGTCTTTAAATAAATTTAACTAAAATGTCAAAATAATTTTAAATAAATTCTCTTTTCTTAACAGGAATCTTATAAATCCAGTATTTTTTTAAATAAATTTAATTAAAATGTCAAGTGTCAACAGGTTTCATGATCCGGATTATTTAGAACAGGTTCCAATTGGCCATCTGGACACACATCAGATTCTGATTTTAAATAAATTCTGATTTTTTCCAGGAATCTGTTAAGTCCAGTAACTATTTTTAGAAATAAATTTAATTAAAATTTCAAAATGATTTTAAATAAATTCTGATTTTTCGAAGAATCTCATAAATCCAGTAACTATGTTTTTTTAAATAAATTTAATTAATTTGTCAAAATAATTTAAAGGGAAGTCAGATTTTTTTTGGGTCTCTTATAAATCAAGTAACTATGTTTTTAAATAAATTTAACTAAGATGTCAAAATAATTTTAAATAAATTCTCTTTTTCAACAGGAATCTTATAAATCCAGTTTTTTTAAAATAAATTTAATTAAAATGTAAAGTAACAACTGGTTTCATGATCTTGATTATTTAGAATAGGTTCCAATTGGCTGTTTGGTCACATTTCTTATTCTGATTTTAAATTAATTCAATTTTTTTTCCAGGAATCTGTTAAG
This sequence comes from Culex quinquefasciatus, assembly GCF_015732765.1. Classification (NCBI taxonomy): domain Eukaryota; kingdom Metazoa; phylum Arthropoda; class Insecta; order Diptera; family Culicidae; genus Culex; species Culex quinquefasciatus. Next base: position 162,923,624 of record NC_051862.1, read on the forward strand.
TCCAGTTACTATTTATTTAAATAAATTCAGTTGAAATTTCAAAAATAAATTTAAATAAAATCTGTTTTATTTTAACAGGAATCTTATTATTCCAGTAACTTTTTTAAATAAATTTAATTAAAATGTCAAGTGACCACTAGTTTCCTGATCCGGATTATTTGGAACAGGTTCCAATTGGCCATTTGGCCACACGACAGATTCTGATTTTAAATAAATTCTGATTTTTTCCAGGAATCTGTTAAGTCCAGTAACTATTTTTTTAAATAAATTTAATTAAAATTTCAAAATGATTTTAAATAAATTCTGATTTTTCGAAGAATCTTATCAATCCATGTTTTTTTAAATAAATTTGATTAATTTGTCAAAATAATTTTAAGTAAAGTCAGAATTTTTCAGGGACTATTAAAAATCCAGTTACTATGTCTTTAAATAAATTTAACTAAAATGTCAAAATAATTTTAAATAAATTCTCTTTTTTTAACAGGAATCTTATAAATCCAGTATTTTTTTAAATAAATTTAATTAAAATGTCAAGTGTCAATTGGTTTCATGATCCAGATTATTTAGAACAGGTTCCAATTGGCCATTTGGCCACACATCAGATTCTGATTTTAAATAAATTCTGATTTTTTCCAGGAATCTGTTAAGTACAGTATCTATTTTTTAAATAAATTTAATTAAAATTTCAAAATGATTTTAAATAAATTCAGATATTTCGATGAATCTTATAAATTCAGAAACCTTTTTTTTAAAATAAATTTGATGAATTTGTTAAAATAATTTTAAGTGAAGTCAGAATTTTTCAGGGACTCTTATAAATCCAGTCTGTATGTCTTTAAATAAATTTAACTAAAATTTCAAAATAATTTTAAATAAATTCTGTTTTTTAACAGGAATCTTATAAATCCAGTTTTTTTTTAAATAAATTTAATTAAAATGTCAAGTGTCAACTGGTTTCATCATTCGGATTATTTAGAAAAAGTTCAAATTGGCCATTTAGACATATTTCTTATTCTGATTTTAAATAAATTCAGTTTTTCTCCAGGAATCTGTTAAGTCCAGTTACTATTTATTTAAAAAAAAATCAATTAAAATTTCAAAATAATTTTAAATAAAATCTGTTTTATTTTAACAGGAATCTTATTATTCCAGTAACTTTTTTAAATAAATTTAATTAAAATGTCAAGTGTCCACTGGTTCCTGATCCGGATTATTTAGAACAGGTTCCAATTGGCCATTTGGCCACACGACAGATTCTGATTTTAAATAAATTCTGATTTTTTCCAGGAATCTGTTAAGTCCAGTAACTATTTTTAGAAATACATTTAATTAAAATTTCAAAATGATTTTAAATAAATTCTGATTTTTCGAAAAATCTTATAAATCCAGTTACTATGTTTTTTTAAAATAAATTTGATTAATTTGTCAAAATAATTTTAGGTAAAGTCAGATTTTTTCAGGGACTCTTAATAATTAACTATGTTTTTAAATAAATTTAACTTAAATGTCAAAATAATTTTAAATATCATTCGGATTATTTAGAAAAAGTTCAAATTGGCCATTTGGTCATATTTCTTATTCTGATTTTAAATAAATTCAGTTTTTCTCCAGGAATCTGTTAAGTCCAGTTACTATTTATTTAAGTAAATTCAATTATAATTTCAAAATAATTTTAAATAAAATCTGTTTTATTTTAACAGGAATCTTATTATTCCAATAACTTTTTTAAATAAAGTAATTTAAAATGTCAAGTGTCCACTGGTTTCCAGATCCGAATTATTTAGAACAGGTTCCCATTAGCCATTTGACTTATTTCTGATTCTGATTTTAAATAAATTTAAATAAATTCTGATTCTGATTTTAAATAAATTCAGATTTTTTTCAGGAATTTGTTTAGTCCAGTAACTATCTTGAAAAAAAAATTAATTAAATTTTCAAAATGATTTTAAATAAATTCAGATTTTTCGAAGAATCTTATAAATTCAGTAACTATGTTTTTTTTTTCAAATAAATTTGATTAATTTGTCAAAATAATTTTAAGTAAAGTCAGAATTTTTCAGGGACTCTTATAAATCCAGTTACTATGTCTTTAAATAAATTTAACTAAAATTTCAAAATAATTTTAAATAAATTCTGTTTTTTAACAGGAATCTTATAAATCCTGTATTTTTTAAATAAATTTAATTAAAATGTCAAGTGTCAACTGGTTTCATGATCCAGATTATTTAGAACAGGTTCCAATTGGCCATTTAGACATATTTCTTATTCTGATTTTAAATAAATTCAGTTTTTCTCCAGGAATCTGTTAAGTCCAGTTACTATTTATTTAAAAAAAAATCAATTAAAATTTCAAAATAATTTTAAATAAAATCTGTTTTATTTTAACAGGAATCTTATTATTCCAGTAACTTTTTTAAATAAATTTAATTAAAATGTCAAGTGTCCACTGGTTCCTGATCCGGATTATTTAGAACAGGTTCCAATTGGCCATTTGGCCACACGAGAGATTCTGATTTTTTCCAGGAATCTGTTAAGTCCAGTAACTATTTTTAGAAATACTTTTAATTAAAATTTCAAAATGATTTTAAATAAATTCTGATTTTTCGAAAAATCTTATAAATCCAGTTACTATGTTTTTTTTAAATAAATTTGATTAATTTGTCAAAATAATTTTAGGTAAAGTCAGATTTTTTCAGGGACTCTTATTAATTAACTATGTTTTTAAATAAATTTAACTTAAATGTCAAAATAATTTTAAATAAATTCTGAATTTTTAACAGGAATCTTATAAATCCAGTATTTTTTTTAAATAAATTTAATTAAAATGTCAAGTGTCAACCGGGTTCATGATCCGGATTATTTAGAACAGGTTCCAATTGGCCATCTGGCCACACATCAGATTCTGATTTTAAATAAATTCAGTTTTTTTCCAGGAATCTGTTAAGTCCAGTTACTATTTTTAAAAATAAATTTATTTAAAATTTCAAAATGATTTTAAATAAATTCAGATATTTCGAAGAATCTTATAAATCCAGTAACTATGTTTTTTTTTAATAAATTTGATTAATTTGTCAAAATAATTTTAAGTAAAGTCAGAATTTTTCAGGGACTCTTATAAATCCAGTTACTATGTCTTTAAATAAATTTAACTGAAATTTCAAAATAATTTTAAATAAATTCTGTTTTTTAACAGGAATCTTATAAATCCAGTATTTTTTTAAAAAAATTTAATAAAAATTTCAAGTGTCAACTGGTTTCATGATCCGGATTATTTAGAAAAAGTTCCAATTGGCCATTTGGTCATATTTCTTATTCTGATTTTAAATTTATTCAGTTTTTCTCCAGGAATCTGTTAAGTCCAGTTACTATTTATTTTAATAAATTCAATTAAAATTTCAAAATAATTTTAAGTAAAATCTGTTTTATTTTAACAGGAATCTTATTATTCCAGTAACTTTTTTAAATAAATTTAATTAAAATGTCAAGTGTCCACTGGTTTCCTGATCCGGATTATTTACAACAGGTTCCCATTAGCCATTTGACTTATTTCTGATTCTGATTTTAAATGAATTTAATTAAATTCTGATTCTGATTTTAAATAAATTCAGATTTTTTTTCAGGAATTTGTTAAGTCCAGTGAATATTCTAAAAAAAAAAATTTATTAAATTTTCAAAATGATTTTAAATAAATTCAGATTTTTCGAAGAATCTTATAAATCCAGTAACTATGTTTTTTAAAATAAATTTGATTAGTTTGTCAAAATAATTTTAAGTAAAGTCAGAATTTTCAGGAACTCTTATAAATCAAGTAACTATGTTTTTAAATAAATTTAACAAAAAAGTCAAAACAATTTCAAATAAATTCTGATTTTTTAACAGGAATCTTATAAATTCAGTAAATTTTTTTTTATAAATTTAATTAAAATGTCAAGTGTCAACTGGTTTAATGATCCGGATTATTTAGAACAGGTTCCAATTAGCAATTCGGCCACATCTCTGATTCTGATTATAAATAAATTCAGATTTTTTTTCTAGGAATCTGTCAAGTACAGCTACTATTATTTTAGATAAATGTTATAGAAATTTCAAAATAATTTTAAATAAAATCTGTTTTTTTTTTTTTAACACGAATCTCATTATTCCAGTAACTTTTTTAAATAAATTTAATTAAAATGTCAAGTTTCTACTGGTTTCCTGATCCGGATTATTTAGAACAGGTTCCAATTGGCCATTTGGCCACACGACAGATTCTGATTTTAAATAAATTCTTATTTTTTCCAGGAATCTGTTAAGTCCAGTAACTATTTTTAGAAATAAATTTAATTAAAATTTCAAAATGATTTTAAATAAATTCTGATTTTTCGAAGAATCTTGTTAATCCAGTTACTATGTTTTTAAAATAAATGAAATTAAATTGTTAAAATAATTTTTAATTATTTCAGATTTTTGCAAGGAATTTTATAAATCCGGTGAATATGTATTTTTAAATAAATTTAATTAAAATGTCAAGTGTCCACTGGTTTCCTGATCCAAATTATTTCGAACAGGTTCTCATTAGCCATTTGACAACATTTCGGAATCTGATATTAAATAAATTCATATGTTTTACAGGAATCTTATAAATCCAGTAACTATGTTTTAAAACAAATTTAATTATAATGTCAAAGAAATCATAAATAAATTCTGATTTTAAAACAGGAATCTTATAAATCCAGTATTTTTTTTAAAATAAATTCAATTAAAATGTCAAGTGTCATCTGGTTTCCTTTACCGGATAATTTAGAACAGGTTCCCATTTGCCAAATTTATAAATCTGATTTTAAATAAATTCAGATTTATTTAAGGAATCCTGAAAATTTCTTAACTAAAATATTTGACATTATTTTAACAACATTTAAAACAGGTTCCGGTTGGCCACTTGACCAAATTTCTGATCTGATTTGTTTTCCAGGAATCTTGAATTTTGTCCACTGGTTCCCTGATCCGGAATATATAAACATGGTCCGGTTAGCCATTTGGCTACATCTCTGAATCTGATTTTGATGAAATTTAGATTAATTAAAAAAAAATAAACTTATTTTTTTTTATTTTAAATAAAACTGTCAAGTGTCCACTGGTTCCATGATCCGGAACATTTAGAATAGATTCCCGATGGCCACATTTCTGATTCTGGCTATAAATAAAATCAGATTTTTTTTTCAAGGAATTTTGAAATACTGATAACTAAAACAACTTTTTAATAAATTCAATAAAAATGTCATGTGACCACTGTTTCCCGGATCCGGGACAGTCAGAATAGGTTCCCATTGGCCCCTTGGCCATATTTTGAGATTCTGAAAGTATAGAGTAGCAAAAAATGCTTCAACACCACATTTGATTTTCTAAATTGTCTGACACATAGGAATTTTGAAAAAAAACTGCTTAAATGTTTTCTAGTTTCCGGATCCGGATAGGCCAGAACCGGTTCTCAATGGCCACATTTTTGATAAAACACCTTCGGATATGCTTGGCCAAACCATTTTCTGAGTTTGTATTGATTGTTTGAAGCAATAGTATGTTTTTTTCGCATAAAGAGCAACAAATTTCAAAATTTTGAAGATTTCGCACAATTTTGGCCAATAATCCGGATTTCCACCGGAACCGGTCACGGGAACCGACCAACGGGACCATATTTTGGGTTTTAATAACAATTTACCGTCCAATGACACCAGAAGCATCTAAAAAGACCTTATAAAACTTAAGTTACAGTGAAAACAAAATAAAAAAATATTTTTTCGACGGGGGGTGATTCATATGCAAAACTTCTGCATTGAATATCTCGAGCTAGGGTAACAATTAAGACATGGGCCAGGTTGCATTGTGTTCAGGAAGCCGATCCCTCGGGGAGTTTTTTGAATCGTTCTGCTAATAACAAAAAATTTTTTTTTGTTACGCTGTGTTATTTATGCCTATTGATTTTAAATTTAGTTTTTGAAAAGAGAGATGTAAACTTAAAAAATATTCGGAATAAAAACGTTTTACAAATATTTTGAATGGACTAATTGTCGCAGAGAATACAAACTATTTTACTAATTTTGGATGAACAAGATTGTTGAATCTTGCTTTGATATGAAATTTAATAAAATGTAATCTGATAAAACAGAAGCAAATCAGCGAAAACTTTTTAGCTTTATTAGTCGAATATTAAAAAAAAAACATTTCAATAAATGATAATAAGCAGGCCATACATTTTGTTTCAAAATATAAATAACATAAAAAGTAGTATCTGTGATTTAAACATAAGATTTTGAGAGTAATTTTAACATTTTTCACGTTCCGCGAAATTACTACAAATAATTTGACCAAAAAAAATATGATATTTTTAAAAACATTGGCAAAGTTACATAAAACAAGTAAAATTTCCAACCCATAAATTTTCTGAAATTTAAAGAGTTCTTCTTTCCAATGCTTTTTAAAGATCAAAAATTGGTTCAAAATGGATTTTTGACGATTTTTTTAATCGAAGCCCGTCTGAAGAATGTGTTGTGCTGTAGAGGAAAAACTTGAAATTTGAAGATTTTTTATCCCAAACTCTCCTAGTTAATGAAATTTTAATAGCGAAAAATAAGAGTAAAAACTTGTACTTGTTTCTAGTTGAATATTAAAAAAAAAACATTTCAATAAATGATAATAAGCAGGCCATACATTTTGTTTCAAAATATAAATAATATAAAAAGTAGTATCTGTGACGTTCCGCGAAATTTGCGTGAAATTTGGTGATTTAAAATCGAGGTCTCCGTGAAATTTTCTATTTTCGAGCGTGAAAAATCACTAAGCCTAATGATGGCCAAAATTTATTTGGCAGTGCATTCAATTGAACAAAATAAGATTTACTGCTAAAATACACTTTCTAAGAGAAAAACGAAAAGGAAGGCAACAGGTTTTTTGCGAGTGTCTTCCTGTTTTCCTGTTCCTGTTTTTTGTTTTTTAAACAATCTTTATTTCGATCCATTGAGATAAATGTATTAGACACAGCTTTAGGGATCACCCAAAACTCTGTACTCCATTTACAAAACTAATGTTGAACGATAATAAAAGAAATAAAAAGAATTGAATTGAATTGAAACAAAAAGGAACAATTAGATCTTTATGAGTCAAAAAGCGTCCAATGTTCATGTACCAACATCTCAGCAACGATATACTATCTTAATAAAACAGTGTATAAACAATGAAATTATCTAATCTTTCAAGTTAAATATTATCAAAACATCGAAAAAATCTTAGGTTTCTTGATTTAAAAACACAAATGCAATAATTTGCGTAAGCCTTTCAGAGAAAATATTTACAGGTTTCAAAAATCAAGCCTAACATTTGAAAAAGTCATATGATAACTTTAAATGGTGTTTTGACCTAGTCTGGACCAAACAGCCAACAAAGAAAAAAATGATGGTAATATTGATCAGTAAATGGTGACAAATTTTGTGTCAAAAAATTGTGTAAAATTACATTAATACTAATATGAATATTTATCAGGTTTGCATTTTTACACATTTTTTACTCCAAAAAGACCAACCAAATTTTCAACATTCCAAAATTCAACTTTTTTCTTGCTGTAAAAATAAAACCTGAATTTACCGACGCGCCGTGCGCAAAAACGTGAAATGACGTATACGAGAAAAAAACATTTTTTTTCACCAAAACTGCGATGACTTCAAAATTTTGTCGATGACCTTTGCTTTGTTGGAACCAAAAGTTGCGTCTGTCAATTACGTCTATTAGAAAAATTTTGAGCCCGATGATCGGAGAACTTTTTTCGGTATTTGCTCTTTTCAAATGGAGTTGTTTATAGAACAACAAATAGATCTATTAATTTGACGGAGGCACCAGAGCGAATGAAAAAAAAAAAAACTTCCAAAATTGTTTGGATATTTCAATAGACGAGCTAAGGATGCAAAATCGCTTCTATGGTCATATAAAAGTACTGACAGAATATCAGCCAAATAAAAAATGCAAAAAAATCGTAATTTGAAGTCTCAATGTAGTTTTTATTCTTTAAGTGTTTTTTGCTATTTTTTCAATTTAAGGGGTTACATACATGTAAATCGGCAAAAATGTCATAGATTGGCATGAGCACACACTTACATTTTTTGTAAATCTGTTTTCAGGGCAATAAAATATACATTTTCAAATTTTAACAAAACAAATTTGCAGACATTTGGTTGTATCTTTGTCGAGATATAGCTATTTGAAGTAAGCAGTTTCAAAAAACGGGTGCCACGATATCTCAACACTGCTTCGACCAAATCGGCTCAAAATTTTGGTGAAGACTCAATAAACCAGCCCTATGTGCATGACGAAGGCCGCTTTTCAAAAAGTTTATTTTGAAAAAAAGTTAAAAATATTTTTAAACTATTAAAAATCCTCAGCTTTTGATTTTTGTATTTTTTTAAAAAGCAAAATTTCAAAATCGGGCATCGTTATGCACACGGGATATGTCTTGAGAGTCTTCATCAAAAATTTCAGCAAATTTGATCCATCCCATCTCGAGATATCGTGGCACCCGTAAATCAACTCTGTGTTTAGAGAAAAACGCTCACATAGTTTGACAGTTCGCTTTGTGCATGGCAAAATTTCAAACTAAAATCGTCTGTTACTCAATTGAATCATGCAATATCTTCATGAAACTTTCAGGAGTGATTGGAAATCATCTTTTAAGTGGAATTAACAATTTTGCCGTAATATGAAATTTTGAGATTTTCTACATGTATGTAACCCCTTAAAAGAAACTGTCTTGAGATTTTTCTTGAGCTTGAAATCATTCAATTAATTGATGATTGCCAGATAAATCTGGGTATTCCAGATTTTCCAAGTGTCAGCCAGAATAAATATTTTCAATGCCTGATTTTTGACAGATTTTACATCTTTTAGTTTCAAATGTAGGAGTTTAATTGAAAATCGCAACAAAAAAATACAGTAAATATTAAGTAAATATTTATTTACATGACAATGGAAATTCAACCTTATTGATGCTGAAAAAAAAAGTAGAATTTTACAAGCTTTAGAAATAATTCATTTCCATCCTCCCCTTCCCCTTGCATAATTGTAAGAAGTTCGTCATGCACTTCGGATAATCGAATCAAGGAACAAAAATTCTAATTTTTATTGTTTAAACTTCCAACATGCTTTTTTCATTAATTAATCACCACGATTTCAAATCACTCGAGAGGATTTTTGTTGTCATATTTAAGTCCAACGATTCAAAATAAGGCAACGAGCAAAAAAAACTTAGTCAAGCTTCCACAAACTTGCAACTTCCGATCGGAGCAGATAAATCAGACAAGCGGGGATAATTTATTGAAACATTATAGAAACGAATGGGTTCATAATGCTTTCATGGCCTTCCGCGGGGACGAGCAATCCGGACCCCTTGGAAACAAATAGCCACACGAGAGAGAGAGTCAGATGGACCACCAGGGATCAAGAACGAAAAAAAAGAACTACACAACACAAAACAACCATCTTCATGCCCAGAAGCTTCAGCAGAAGGTCCTTCGCGCTGACACGAAAAAGATGAAATAAAACAGAAACGCTACGACGACGACGACGACGGGGGCAAAAGTGTGAACAGCAGCACATCCTTCGAGTTGCCCGGAAAAAAACCGTGGTTCCGGCGGCGATGCGCTGGTCGGGTGTGCCTAGTGTGTGTGCTGCATAACTATCAGGCGCCAGACCAAACGACCAACCAACCAACCAACCTACGGCGAAGAGAGGCAGTCAGTCAGTGCTTACAGCATTACGCCCAATTTGGTCCAATCTGATAGTGCTTTACACGAGTTTACACGCGCCAAATTCGGTGGAAAAACAGACACCAGATGGAGATGGGCCGAGCCAATGTTGAGTTGGATGTTGGATGGAGAGTTGGGTTTTTTTGTTTTTGCTTGGTATGATTGCACTATAAAAGGGATTACAGTACTGAGTTGAGTGTCGAAAGGCTTACGGGAATTGTTTGGAGTTTTTTTTGTGTTCCTCGAAGCAAAAACTTTATTCGATGTGATGATACTGCAGCAAATCTTTTTTCGATTGTTAACATTACAAATGCAATTTCGTTTAAAATATTTTTTTAAATTGGCTTTTCTATCCTCAGCAGTAACTAAACATTTCTGAACATGGTTTTGTAACTGACCACAGAATTCCGTATCCATAAAGTTTTCTTGGAACCAATTGCTGTATTTTTTGTAGGCATTAGAAAATAAAAATACAACATGATAATGGGTAATTCTCTACCAACTCCAACGAAATCGCGAAATGCTGCGCTTACCCCCTTTCCAATTTGCACGAAATTTTGTCCTGAGAAGTAACTTTTGTCCCTGATCACGAATCCGAGGTCCGTTTTTTTATATCTCGTGACGGAGGGATGGTACGACCCCTTTCAGTTTGGATCATATGAAAAGAAGGTGTTTTTCAATAATTTGCAGCTTGAAACGGTGATGAGATAGAAATTTGGTGTCAAAGAGACTTTTATGTCGGTAATTCTCCGCCAACTCACACAGCAGTTGCCCCGACCCCTCTTCGATTTGCGTGAAACTTTGTCCTAAGGGGTAACTTTTGTCCCTGATCACGAATCCGAGGTCCGTTTTTTTTTATATCTCGTGACGGAGGGGCGGTACGACCCCTTCCATTTTTGAACATACGAAAAAAGAGGTGTTTTTCAATAATTTGCAGCCTGAAACGGTGATGAGATAGAAATTTGGTATCAAAGGGACTTTTCTGTAAAATTAGACGTCCGATATGATGGCGTACTCACAATTCCGAAAAAAACAAAGTTTCACGCAAATCGAAGAGGGGTCGGGGCAACTTTTCCCGATTTCGTGTGAGTTGGTAGAGAATTACCCATGTAAAATTTGACGCTCGATTTGATGGCATACTCAAAATTCCGAAAACACGTATTTTTCATTAAAAAAACGCTAAAAAAGTTTTGAAAACTCTGCTATTTTTCGTTACTCAACTGTAACTTTTTTTAATGTACTTTTCGAATCTACATTAACCCAGAAGGGTCATATTTTCATTTAGAAGACAATTTTTCATTTATAAATTTCGTGTTTTTGCTAACTTTGCAGGGTTATTTTTAAGAGTTTAACAATGTTTTACAAGAGTAGAGCAGACAATTACAAAAATTATGATTTGTAAGCATATGGGGTTTGCTTTTAACCATCACAATTTAAAAGCATTTTTTTCAAAAAAAATTTTCGTAAAATTGCGATAACTGGTAATGTAAATAAGCAAATCCCTTATGCTTCTATATTTTTTTTTGTAATTGTCTGCTCTACAACTTTGTAGAACATTGTTACACTCAAAAAATATTCCTGCAAAGTTAGAAAAAAAACACGATTTTAAAATGAACAATTTGGTTCTAAATGAAAAAAAAATACCCTTCTGGGTTAACGTAGATTCAAAAAGTTCAATGAATTTCTCCTAAAAATGACATGTTAAAATTTTTTTTACGGAAAATGGCAGAGTTTTTCAAACCTTTTTAGTGTTTTTTGATGAAAAATACGTTTTTTCGGAATTTTTAGTACACCGTCAAATTGAGCGTCCAATTTTACACAAAAGTCCCTTTGACACCCTCTCATCATCGTTTCAGGTTGCAAATTATTGAAAAACACCTCTTTTTCGCAGTTTCAAAACTGAAAGGGGTCATACCGCCCTTCCGTCACGAGATATCAAAAAACGGACCTCAGATTCGTGATCAGGGACAAAAGTTATCTCTGAGGACAAAGTTTCACGCAAATCGAAAATGGGTCGGGGCAACTCATCCCGATTTTGTGTGAGTTGTTAGAGAATTAGCCATGTAAATTTACATATTTTTATATGTATTTTTCTACATACATTGACGTAAAATTACAACAAAAAGGAAAAAGTTAAAACCTTAGATCAGCTTAGATTAGAGATAAGAAGTAACAGAAAATCAACAGTGACAAAGAAATAGAACAAAACCACAAAAAAATAATCGGAAGAACAAATTTTTGAATGAGTTTTTGAAATAAATCATTGATTCAAACTGTCCGACATGCAGATTCCCATAAATCTCAACCTTGGCAGTGCGTGATTAAGTACGTAATGCATTTCACACTGATATTAGGTATACTTTACCGCACATTCTTAACTGCCTTTTAGGGTGCTCTAATGTAAGTTGAGCCCTCTGCAAGTTGAAAAAAAAAAGAGTTAAATGCCTTCTTCAGCTTACTTGTACAGAAGAGTCCCACATTGCAACCCGCTCCCCTACCCCAGTTCCATTTCAACCAATTAAATCATGTTGTCATGTTCACTTGGCCCCGGGACCGCGCCGTTCAAACCCGAGTATCACCCCCAGAAGTCTTCGCCATTAAGAGTCCCGGATTCCTGGTCTCCATTTCTCTGCGGCCGCCAAATCTGGAGAACTGGTTCCGCTGCTTTTATTTATGTGCTTGTAATTCTGCCAGCACTTCTTCGGGCTCGTTTTCCGCTGGAATGCAGCAGTGTTTTGTCATCCGCTCGTTGAAGTTGGCGAATTGGTTGGAAACAGACGACGAACCCGCTTTGCGGGTGGAAAACCCAAGAAATCCCGTTGACATCACAATCCGAGATGGGTTGTGTTCGATATCGTCGCCACCGCCAATTTTTAGGCCTAGGTTTGATCTCAATAGAGTCCTTGCCGGGAACCTGCGGCTCTGGAGCAGAGTTGGTTCGAGGGAGTTCTTTCAACATTTGCCTTACATCGCGTGTAGGCGCACACATTCCAGAACATGAAGGAGTTGAGATTTGGCCCAGCGCTGCGCGTGCGAGGGGTCGTTCATAAATATAAACTGCAGGAATCAGAAATAGAACCATTATGAAAAAAGTTTTTTTGTTTTAAAAAAACTACTCAATTCACAAAATTAAAAAAAGTAACCACGTACTTTACGGATGGCCCACTCCGACAAAAGTCCAACGACCGGACTGGACTGGCTGGAAGTCCGCCACAACAACAGCAACCTCCAAGAAGCGAACGTTTTAAAGGTCCCGGTGCATCTCGGATGATGCACGACCGACGAAGTCTGGTGGACGAGGTTTTAACAACTATCGATAACCTCCTCCGAATCCGAGTGGTCAACGGGGGGAAACCGAGGGAGCGCCGCATGTAATTTATTGGTGCGACAAAATTGGCCACAAGGCTCCACCTCCTCTCTCTGTGTCGATCGCGCCAACTTGAGTGTGTGTGTGTGTGTGCGAGAAGGTTCTTATCTGGTATAGATTCTCTCTCGAGTGGTGTTGTGTGGGGCGAATGTTTATGCAATTTTAACCTTGAACTTGCGGTTGCCAACGAGCCTGTTGTTGTTTTCGTAGTTGTTGTTTTTGTTATTCGACTTCGAACTGGCTGTGCTTTTTATTTCTCTTTATTTATGTATTGTTGTTGTTGTTTTTATTTTTGCAAACCACACACTCGTTTGCCTATCTGGTTTCAGTTTACCCAAGTCGGATTCCCATCCCTGCTCCCTGTCCTCTCACTCACTCACATTAATGCGCACCCTCTCTTCTTTACTCTCTCGCTGAGTAACGTTTAAATCGACAACAATAAAACACTACCGGAGGGGCTTGAGAAGCTGCTTGAGTTGAGGTGTTTTTCTTTCTCTTTAACTTCTGGTATGCACTTTGATTGGTAAGCGGTGAAACGAGAAGATTTTAAATCAATTTAACTTAATATGGTTCAATTTAGGCTAAGATGACCCTGGGATTAAACAAATAATAATTAAATTTGAAAGATTTTCTAAAGTATTCCAATCCCAATCCCAAAACTGAAAATGTTATTCCTCAATTTCCTCAAATATTTTAGTAGAGTGTATTTAACTTTTATACAATCTATTTTCAAGTCCAAGACTGTGGGCGGTACGACCCTTTTAATTTTTTTGGAATTACTAGGCAAATTTCGTGATTTGAAGCTCAAAATCTTGAAGAGATCGATTTTGTTGTCAAGGGGACTTGTGTGAAAATGGAAAACCTATTTGATAACTACTCAAAATTAAAAAAAAACAATTTCGCTGTAATTTTTCACTACTGAACTGTTAAAATAACTTATCGCGTATTTTTTTTTTGTTGCAACTAAGATAAATAATTTGAAAACCAATGCTTGCTAAACATTTGAACTGGTGTAAAATGCATTTTAACATACTTTTTTTCATTCAAGAATAAAATCTTGACTTGTAATTTGAATTTTCATCTGATTTGTTTCTGTATTGAGCAGGCCCGTAGCCAGCCCCCGATTTTTTGAAAGGGAGAGAGGTAAGAAGAAGAAAATTTCTTCTTCCAGTCGGGGCGATAACGATAATCTGGCTTTATCGTTATCGTTATTCCGATATATAACTTACAATAACTTATTTTTTATATATTTCTTAAGCTGACTTAAACCAACCAAAGGACGTAGAATTTTAAAGCTTCCTCTTACTAAATATTTTTTTGTTAATATAGTGAGTTTCAACGTATAAATACTATTTTTTTTAAACAAAATACCGTATTTTTTGAAAGTACTCAAATTTTTATAATTTGCAATACGGGTATCAAAAGATTTAAAATTTTGCAAGAATTTTCATTGTTTTAGAGTTTTTTGAATAAAATACTGATATTGATCCTTGCACTGTAACTTGGGTCTGGCCCGCACTTTTCTCTCGCACTTTTGACAACAACATTTCCAAAAACTAGGCAACCAGCAGTTGTTTATTTACATTTTCAGTCGCAGTTTCCACCAAACTGGACATTCGCACTTTAAAATTGCGATTGACAGGTGAACAACATCGGCTCGCTTTGATCATTTTTTGAGAAAATTAAAATTTCGCAAGCCAGTTTGACAAGTCGCAATAGTGCGATCGATAGCAATAAATTAGTGCGAAGTCCAAGTTAGTGGGAATTGCGCAATATTTTCAAAAAAAAAAACCGTATTTCCTCAAAAATAATCTAATTTTAAAATTTGCAATTTGGGTATCAAACAATTTGTAATTTTGTATGGATATTCACTGTTTTAAAGTTTTTTGAATGAAATTTTTAAATTTTCACAAAATTCCGTATTTTCTCAAAAATTCTAATACAGTGAAAAACAGTGCTTTGTATCAACCCATATTGTGAATTATAAAAATCTGAATATTTTTAAAAAATGTGAATATTTTATTATTTCATTCGAAAAACTCTAAAACAGTGAAAATACATGCACAATTTCAAATATTGCGGATTATAAAAAAATGAGAATTTCGAAAAAATACGATATTTTGTGAAAATTTTAGTAATTCATTCAAAATACTCTTTAACAGTGAAAATGCATGCAAAACTAAGAATCGTTTGATATCCATATTGCAAAGTCAATGTTTTTTGCATTTTTTAAGAATTACGGTATTTTGTGAAAATATGAGTATTTCATTCAAAAACCTCTATAACAGTCAAAATGCATGTTAAATTTCGAATCTCACATTGCGAATTAATTTTTTTAGCACTTTTGAGGAAATACCGTATTTTGTAAAAAATTTAGAATTTCATTCAAAAAACTCTAAAAAAGACAAAATGGTTGTAAAATCTCAAATCCCATATTGCGAATTTAGTTTATTTTTAGTTTTTTGAGGAAATACGGAAGTCTGAAGTCTGCAAGTAGTAGACGAAATACGTATCTGTCAAGATATTAAAAATATATAGCGGAACTTAAAGGAACAACTCGTCTCTTTGTATTCATAGAAATGCATTCTTCTTAAACGCTCAACCAAACCACAAAACGAAATACAATATTTTTTTGAAAATTTGAGTATTTCATTCAAAAATATCTAAAACAGTCAAAATGCATGCAAAATTTCGATCGTTCGATACCCATATTGCAAATTATAAAAATTTGAGTTCTTTCAAAAAGTACATTATTTTGTGCTTTGAAACGTACTACATTATCAAAAAAATATTCTAAGCGAATGCATTTAAAATTTAACATGATATTAATGGATTAATTCTATTTAAGAAAGATTTAAAATATGAGATACCGTCCGTTATCGGCGATAAGATTATCGTCTGAAACACACTTTGTTGCGTCTTAAAAGTTAATGGTTAAAGTTTATATCTCACAATGTGGAAAACACTCTCATAAAATCGAAAAAGCCTCTTGAAAAAAAATCTAAATTAGCAATTAGACAAAGGTTAATATGAACAAACAAACAATAACTCAATATATAAATCCAAAAATAAAAATGATAGAAGAAATACTTAAAACAAGAAATGCAAAGTTTCTCTTAGAGAGTTAATTGGCATTTTTCGGAGTTTTATCTAATCTAATCTAACACAACCGCAGCCAATCTGATGAAAGCCTGCTGTGTTGTGTTTTCTGCAGAGAGGATTCTGAGAACGGATCAAATTTTACTGAATCTCTAAGGAAGGAGTGATGCGTGGACATACCATACCAAAAAAATTCCAAAACGTCGAGACTCGATTATTTTAAGTCTTTGACAAAATTAGTTTTGTTGTTTTATTAAAAGTAAATCTTTCCCAGTTCCTGAGGGGAACACCCTTGAAGAGTATCGGGGCCGTCATTTACAAAGCGGATTCAGTGGCAGTTTCATTCTCAACTTAATGTTAACATGTTATGGTTAATGTTAACATTCCATAGGTCGCCTCCCTAAGGTGTCGTGACAAGGTCCAGTTTGTGACGATACACTACCTTCCCTTTACTAAGCAATCGATACCAGAAGGGAAAAGATCACCAGTTGTGTTGGTCCGAGCCGGGATTTGAACCCCGATCTACCGCTTACGAGACGGAAGCGTTACCACTGGGCTACGTGGCTCGGTCACGTTGTCTTATTGAAACGTAAAATAAGCTCATAACCCCAAAGGAACAACAAAGTTTCTGGTACAAAATACATTTTTCACAGATTGTTCAAAGAAGTACTTAAATGATCTCCATTATAATTGTTTTATATGGTGCTTGTTTTAAAGGTTTTGCAATGTTGTGGAAATACTAATAAATTATTCTAAAAGAAATCAAAATCTTTTAAAACTCTAATTTTTTATGACTATTCGACTATTCGACTTTTCGTAGTCCTCGCGTGAATTTACTCGAGGTGGCGAGGTCAAAACTTTGGTTAAAATGTGCGCTCAATGAGGAATTTAAGCAACCAACATTTTTTTTATTTCAAAATGAACGATGCTGCAATCAATATTCTTCAAAAGAAGGAGGGTGTGATTTTTTTTGGATTAAAATCAGAACTTATGCTTGTTTTGAAGGTTTTTAATAGATAACCCTTGTTCGAAAATATTGAAATCTCAAATCTTTATCTTCAATGTCTGAAAATTTAAAGTTATGTTTTATCAAATGCAAAAATTGGTATTGAATATTTTTTTAAAGAACATGTGAACAGCTAGTAAGCTACTTGGGAGTTACACCATAACATTGTTTTTTGTACAATGTCTTTTATCTTACAAATTTATTTGTTGATGAGAACGAATGTGATAAATAAATTGGATAAAAAAAACACATATTTCTAAAGTCATAAACTGAAATCGCATTTATTGCAACAATATCCAATTCATCAAATAATCTCCCCGGAAGTTTCCACAAAACTCCATAAAAATATTGCACTTTAATAAAGTCATTTCGCAAAAGAGCTTCCAATCTCCCAGCAAGTTCTGCTCTGTACTGCTGCTGCTGCTGCTGCACAAAAGCTCAATAAACCATGCAACGATGCGCGCGCGGCATCATGCCTAATGTGGACGAACGAAAGAGAAAAAAAAAACCCACAACAACAAGAAGAAGCTGGTAGACCCCGAGAGTGAGCGAATTGGGTGTGCATAATGGCCATAAAAGCGACACACTATAAATAAATAAATATGAAAACGAGCAACTGCACCAAAGGAGGCAACGCGAGGATCATGAGGAAGCAGGAGAGTCAACTGCTGCTGCCAACAAAACACAGAGAGAGCCGCCAACGAAGATCCCATCGACGACGACGACGACGACGGATGACTTGCACTGGGTATAGAACACCGGGAGGTACCGGGGAGGTTTGAGAGGAGGAATCTTAAGCTGCCCTGGGAAGCTCAGGATGGAAAAAAAGAAGTGCACATATTTGTGTGAAGGCAGAAACTGCACAAAACTTTCCGCTGCAGCAGCAGCATCATGCAGAACTTGGGAACTGCTAGAGTTGGAGAAGGGAAGCGGCTCGACCTCCTCTTCTTCCACCCTGGAGGACGCGGTATTTGTTTCACACAGAGTGTTGTGGACGGCCTATTTAGGCGGTTAACGGGGGTTGAATCCGTGTTTGGACGGGGGACAATCCTCAATCGGGCGGGGGTCAACATTCCAACGAGATCGGAGCCAGCTCAACGATAGCAGCTCTTTAACATGACTACCCAGGATCGGAACTTCAACCAGGTCGGGTTGAATCTGAGTAGTTCGGTTTAACGACTCCAGCTTCTCAAGATCCCTACGCCATGACTTCAACCCTGCCCCGCGAAGCGGCTTGTCGAACCGTCTCCAGAAGGCGTATTTATCTGTTGTTTCTGTGGCTCACAAGACCTCTCGTGTGTACAACCCCCGTCGAGAGCGAGTCCTTTAATCATGTATGCCGATCTGATTACTCCGGCTCTGGCGGCTCACCGCTTTGGTCCCGAGTCCTGGAGGCCAAAACGTCCCAAACGAGACGTCGACAGCTGCGAGATAAAAAAGCGTTCTTCAGAGCAGCAAAATCTGATGTCAATTTGATGGGCAACGCAAAATGGGAAGACAACTTAAAGTTCAACTTGCTCCAACCCCATGTACCTCGAATGCAGCCAGCCCAACAGTCCCCATAGTAATTGATTTAATCAACCAATAAGGACAAATCAATTGAACACAAACAACCCGACACGTCATTCCGTCCTAATCACAACAATTGCGGTCAACAACCGCACTGCACAATCACCCTTCCGGACATTCCAAGCAGAAACGTCCAGTCTAGCCGTCTTCATCCTCCTGCCCCGAGACCCCCGACCCCGAGAATCGTGTCCAAGTGCCCGGTTCTGCGTGTAACGCCCCCTGGGGCGTTAATAGGGCTGGCGACAATGTGATTAAAACTGACAACAAGCCACACTCTCTCGCCCGAGTCGGTCGGACCAGCTTGTCCCACTACAGTTTGTGGGTGGACCCGGAAGTGACCCGGGTTAGACGACGCCCCTCCAACAAAAGGGGCGGCAAAGGGTCAGCAAGTTTTCTTACAAACTTTGCTCGCCCCCCCGTCGTAGTTGACTCCTTCTTTTTCGTAATGGCTGAGAGACCTCGTCGTAATCTAATAACAGCTTGCTCGAAAGGCTCCCCCACTTTTGACGACCAAACGTGTTGTGTCCGAAGAATTGCCGCCAGGATCGCCACAGGAAGTAGCTCGTGGGGTGAGCGGTCCAGGGAGGTTAGGCAATTGGTGCACAGGTTGCGGCCTTGAAGAAATTAGATATGACTTGATGCGTCCTCAAAGTAATCAAAAATAGGTCAAGGGGCGCTTAGAGTTTGTCGGTTAGTCGTCGACTTTCTTTTATTTTCGCTGCGCCCTCTACGCCAATTTTTGCGTATTCAAAGCCCTGTCGAATTCAAATACTTGAAAACACCCTTCGCGCCCTCAAGCGCTATTATTTGACATGTAAAAATCAATAATTATTGCAAGTGATTTTCTAAGCATATAGCGTCAACATTAATCTATCTTTATGCGCCCTCAAATTGAATGAGAAGTTGAAAAATATTTGAAGGGCGCTTAGAAACAGTTTGTAGATCAAATTTAGTTGCTAGTAATATTTTGAATGCGGAATGCACTCTCGATGAAAATTTCTGTCTTTAAATTGAAAATGGTCATCAGAGGGGCGCTTAGACTTTCTTGGTAAACTGCGAGCTTAAGGTTAAAAAAAGAAATAAAAGGGGCGCTAAGGGAATGTAAGTTTGACGTCGAATGAAGTTAGAGTCAATATTGAAATGTTTTTTTTTTGTCGCAGCGCCCTGAAATTTAATAAGTTCTTTAAAAACAGTTATGTAAGGGCGCTTAGAAGCTGCTTGGAGGTCAAATCTAGTTGCTTATAATTTCCATGTATCTTATTGAGACGGAATGCGCCCTTGGCGTACATTTTTGTCTTAAATCAAAATTGCCATTTTTAGACTTCATTTTTTCATAGTGTTAATATTGACGTATCTTTTTAAGATGCCTTCTAAAATTGATATAGTTTTTTAAACACTTTATAAGGGGCGCTTAGAAATCCGGTAACCGGTAACGTTTATGGATGCTTTTGAAGCTGAAAGCGTTATAAAAGGGGCGCGCAGAGTTGTTGACAGACAAGTTTTAAAGTGAGTGCTGACTCCTTAGGGCGCTAAGAAGTAGCTTGTAGGTAAAATCTCGGATTAGTTTTCAAAAACACCATTGGTAAACAAAGCCCCTCATTTTCAAAAATGCTTGAGATTGTTCATCTACACGCCCTTCAAGTGCCCAAACTTAAAACGAATGAAATATTGTTTAAATTTGGAGAAAAACGAAAATTAGTGTCTGAGGTCACGGTGGCTCTTACGGCTTTTTGGAAAATCAGCCGAGAAATCTAGTTGCCAATAATATCTTTTTATTATTTAAAACCGGAATGCGCCCTCGGTTTCAATTTTGATCTTGAAAATTTTCATTCAAAGGGCGCTCGAAGTTTGTAGTAGTAGTCAAAATTCGAAAAAAAAAGTTAAAAAGTAGTTTCAACAGTATTACAGTAAGCGCCCTTTGAGTTAATGTTCACGTTTTTTCAATACCCCCTCATTTGAATAAGGTGCCAAAAACAATATTTTAGGGGCGCTTAGAAGCAGTTTGTTCTTCAAATTTAGTTGCCAATATTTCCCAATAAAGCATGTAGCACTCTTTGAGTCAATTTGGATGCACCCTCAATTAGAATTAGTAGAAGAAAAACAGTATTAAAGGGGCGCTTAGAAGTAACTTGTAGGAATCGTAATAACCGGTAATAACAACGGATAATTTTGAAACTCGATGCGTTCTCGGTTTAAAATGCTACCTTTAAATAATAAATTTGTCTAAAAGGGGCGCTTAGAGTTTGTCAGATTGTCATCGACTAACTACACTGCACTACAAAACATAAAGTGCTATTTGAGTCAATATTGACGTATTTTTTTGGATGCGCCCTCAAATTGAATCAGTTGTTAAAAACCAGAGCGCTTAGAAGCTGCTTTCAGATCAAATCTAGTTATTTGTAATATCCATGAATCTTTATAAAGAGAAGTTATATCAAAAATATGTTTGAAGCGGAATGCGCCCTCGGTGTAAATTTTCTGCATTTAAAATGAAAATGGTCATGAGAGGGGCGCTTAGAGTATCTTGGTATTTATTTGAATAAGAACAATTTTAAAGTAAATTGTGACTCAAAGGTTAAAAAAAATTACGAAAGGGGCGCTGAAATGCTTTTTTTTCGCTGCGCCCTGGAATTTAATAAGTTCTTAAAAAAACAGTATTGTAAGGGCGCTTAGATGAAGCTTGTAAGTAAAATCTATTTGCCGGAAATATTTATGGATCATTTTGAAGTGAAAAGTTTCCTCGATGTAAAATGCTGCCATCAAATTATTTATTTTTTTCATTAAAGGGGCGCTTAGAGTTTGTTGGTTAGTCTAATGAATGTCAATGTGAGCGCACTACAAAGATTTTTTTTGTTAGAACCCTACAAAATCTACCACTCCCTTTGTGTAAACATTGACAAATTTTAAGCATTTATTTTTTATTCATAACTTATTTTTATTAGGTCTATTTAAAATTTTAAGCATTGCGCCTTCAAATTGAATTAGTTCTTATAATTAGTTCTTATACAAGGGGCGCTTACAATAAGCTTGTAGATCAGATCTAGTTGCTAACAATATGATTGAAGCACAAAGCGCCCCCGATGAAAATAGCTACCCTTGAGTAAAAATGTATCATGGAAGGGTCACTGAGTGTTTATCCGATAGTCTTTGACTGACAAGTTTTTTTGTGACCGCCTTCCAATACTTATAGCGCCCTTAGAGCCTATATTGACGATTTTTTGGATGCGCCCTCAAATTCAGCTGGAAACGGATTTGAAGTGATGATAAATCAGTCTGACTTGGTATCAATATGATTTTCCAGAGTCATGTTCTAAGGCGCCCTAATCGTTTAAAAAGGGGCGCTTTGTGATTTTTGGACAATTTATCGTCAAATAAAATAATTATTTTTTTGTTTAAATTATATAATTTTAAAACAACATTCGAAAACTGCCCACATTACCCCACCATGTAGGAGGCGCCGACGACATCCCGAGGCGTCAGGGTCGCCTTAACTATGTGAAAACACCGGCAACACGCCCCTGTTACGAGAAATGGGTGGATGTTTTTAATACTTAGCCGGTTGTCCTCTCACTTCCCGAGCAAACCCGGCATCGTTCAAAAGACTTAGCAAACTTCCGACAAAAGGGTCTCCTTTTCCGCACATAGTTTGGCGCAACTTTTCAAAACTTCGAAGAGGTTCAAAAATACTGTTTTTTGAGGGGCGTATTAAAAGAAACAGAAATTTCATTTAACAAAAAAAATAATTTCGTTCAATTTTGCACTAAATTCGACAGAAACATCCTTAAAATCACCCCAGCTAAGGAGTTTATCTTAAGAGGGCGACAACAACCCAAAAAAGAACATCCAACCTTCCTTTTATGCTTCTCCAAACGGGTTTATTCTTGGGGAGCGTGAAATGTGTTTTGTTCGCCGCCTTGTAGCAATTCGGCAGCAGCAGCCGTGTAACGAGCCGTATAAAAAAAGAGTACCGTCGTCAAGACCTGGTGGCGCTTTTGGCAGCTCCAAGTACCTATACTTGGTGTTATCAATTTTTGGGGCGCGGGGGGTGACGACCTGTAAATAGGCTGAGATTGACGTTTGATGGGTTGTTGAATGGGTTGTTTTCGGGTGATTAAGGTGGAGAAGAAGGTAGGAAAGGGTTGATTCCGGTTTATTTTTAGTACCTTGTGGAAATAGTTACCGGTCGTGGGAGGACGGATATTTCTGGATTGGTGGAACGAAAATAGTTGTGCCAAATTGAGATAAGGATTTAATTGAAGATCTGAACCTTTTTAACAGTACAATTTGCAATCAATACTGCCCAACGTTTCCCGAAGTTATTTCCGCAAACAAAACTGTCACATCGCTGCAATAATTGATGGATATCACCAATCAATACCAATTACGCCCCATATTACGGCGCATTAGTTGCTACCACCGTTCCAACCCCGTTTATGACAAGTCACATTTGATTGATACCACTTACGGCGACTTCGATTGCGCTGCTTCAAAACAACAGAAAAACAACATCCAGGTGGCAATGCACCTCCATATCGTGCGCCAGCCATCATAATCATCAACAACCGGAGTGCGCTGCATTACTCACCACCACAAACACCATCAGGCAACAGTAGCCAGCCGCAACGGAAAGTAAACAACTTGCACCGACGACGACGATGGCGATGACGGTTGAGAGGAAATATTTCAATTATTTTGTTTTGATTCCGCTGGTTCATAATTCCGCCAGGCAATTGCATCGCCCAAAGGGCATAAGCCTAGATCGCTTGCCAACCACGGGCCGCGTAAATTGTTCACATATTCGTCAAGTAATTGCGCCGTTACTAGTTGTCTTACCGCGCGCCTATTATTAGCGCAGGTAATGATACCTGCGCTGCAGTTTCGTAACAATCGGCATCTCACCGGGAGAAGTTCCAGCTCCAACCGGCTGCAAACATATCGTCGCCAACGCCTGATGGATGACTCTATATCCGTGACGCGCGCGGCGCGGTGGTTGTTGTTTACAATTGCAGTGGATTTTAAAAATAGTACGCATTGCACATTGCTGGGGACCTGATCCGCGAACAACTTCACAGCATGGGATTGCAGGCAGATTGAGGCGTGACGGTTGTAGGATTACAGTGCAATCGATGTAAATGTACACACGCGAACGATGATTGTTTCGTCCTTTTACCGCGCGCACACGAGCCTGTCATAATGGATCAACAAATTGAATTAAAGACAACTTGGCAGTGCGGGGAATTACACACGGATTGGAGGCGCGCCCGCCGCCGAATGATGGATTACTACCCGAAGTGGACGGTTTCGCCTGAGGGAATCCTTGCGTCCGCAGGGATTCGTACAATTTTGTGGAGGTATTATGGAGGATCTGAAAGGATTAGGTGCACGCAAATTATGTCAACAAAATCTGCAAATCTACACCATGTTGGTTTTGATATCTTGTTCAATACTGATCAATATTTTGCTCCAGAGAATTCTTGAGAAACAAAGAAATCCTTAAGAACAACTAAGAGATAAGAGTTGTTGACAATGTCAAAACAAGCTTGTATTTTTTGGTTTAGACATAGATAAAGATTACAACTCCAAAATTTCTGATTGTTCAAGAAAATTCTTGTGTTGTAATTACTCCACACAACACTCTCTTTCACTTTATTCTCTCGTTCACTTTTTTGCACTACCTTTTACTCTTTCTTTTCTTTCTCTCTCTCTCTTTTTTGTTCTCTCTATTTCTTTTTTTCTCTATTTTTCTACCTCCTTTATCCTCTCTCTTTTTTTCTCTCTCTCTTTATCCTCTCTCTTCTCCTCTCTCTTTATCATCTCTCTTTATTTTCTCCCTTACTCTACTTATTATTCTACACTCTTTATTCTACACTCTTTATTCTACACTCTTTATTCTACATTCTTTATTCTACTCTCTTTATTCTCTCTCTCTTTATTCTCTTTCTCATTATTCTCTCTCTCTTTATCCCCTCTCTCTTTGCTCTCTCGCTCTCTTTATTCTTTCTCTCTCTAGTCTCTCGCTCTCTTTATTCTATGTCTCACTTTATTCTCTATATTTCTTAATTCTCTATCTCTCTTTATTCTATATCTCTCTTAATTCTCTATCTCTCTTCATTCTATATCTCTCTTTATTCTCTATTTCTATTTATTCTCTATTTCTCTTTATTCTCTATCTTTCTTTATGCTCTATCCCTCTTTATTCTCTTTCTAACTTTATTCTCTATCTCTCTTTATTCTCTATCTCTCTTTATTCTCTATCTCTCTTTATTCCGTATCTCTCTTTATTCTCTATCGCTCTTCATTCTATATCACTCTTTATTCTTTCTCTCTTTCTTCACTCTTTTTTCACTTTTTTTCGAATTATGCGAACAAACCTAACCTTTGAAGTGGCCACAAATGCTTTAGCTTTTCTTATAGGGTAGGCTGCATTAAACACAATTAATTTATTTTAAGTGTGTGCAGAAAGTTACAAAATAATTTCATTTTTGAACATTATTATTAGAACAAACAGTTTCCGTTGCCGTTATTTTGCAAAACATTTATGCTGCATTTGAACATTATTTCTTTTAAATATATTTCAATTTCATAAAAAAAACATCAATTTTTTAATAACATGACTCTTGTACTAAACTATTGTTAAATTGAGCAAAAGATGCATTTTTTAGTCCTCTTTAAAATGCAAAAAAATATTCAAAAATTCAAACATACTCATTTTGGGCATTGTAATACAAACACAAAAAAACCCGTCAATTTACATATCAATTTTGTAAAACCAGCCTGAAATTTGTACGGAAACATTCATGAAAAATCTAATAGTGCAGAATGAAATAGAGAGAATTACCAATGTGCGATCGATAGGACAAAATGTCAAATGCCAAAGGTTGAAAAATAAGGTGGAAAGAACAAACGAACGACTAGACAAATGATCGAAAGTTGACCAAATATCGATTCGTTTTTTTTTTAAATTTATTTAGTTAATTTTCGCAAACATTGGTTTTTTATAGTTTTGCTTAGAAAAAGTTTGACTTCAAATATATATATTTTTTAAAACAATTCATTATTTGTTATGTTATTGGATTTTTTCCATAGTATTAAATAAGAACAGCTATGTTGTTACATCATAAATGATGTAATTTTTTTAATGTCTTTAAACATTGAAATTCAAATGCAATTTGATTTAAGCCTGCAACAAATCATCCGTAAAATTACGTTTTTACGTGTGATTTAGACGATTACAATGAATTTGAAGTTTACATCCATCGAGTTTATGTGAGATGCATTATTTCCGTGTCGAGTAAATTTACATTTTATTCTGAGTACACACAAAAAATATTTCCGAATGTTACATCATTTATAATGTAACACTTTTGCACGTCATTAAACATTTAAATTTAAATGCAATTTGATGTAAATTTGCAATAAATTATACGTAAAAACATGATTTTACGTGTGATTCAGCCGTTTACGTCGAATCTCAAGTTTACATCAACTGAGTTTACATGTGATTTATTTTTTCCGTGTCGAGTAAATTCACATTTTTTTTTTGTTCACGGAAACCGATTTTTGAATATTTTAAAAAGATTGTCTTGTTCTAAACATATTGTTGTGAAATTTCCGTTCTTGCAAACAAATCTGCTAAGTTTGTGTAACATTTTTTGGAATATTATTCTTTCAACGCATTTTTACAATTCATTAATAGGTTTCTTTGAGAAATAATTTAAATTTTGGAAAAAATGGTTTAAGCTTTTCTTATAACAGTTTTATAGAAATATTTTGAACTCAAACATGTTATTTGTAATATTTGTATGTCAACAAATTCTAGCTTTGTTGATTATATTATGCGAATTTTGTTCATTTTTTCAAACATGACTTCACGCTTTTATTCTAGCTGAAATTTTGGTAAAAGAATTGTTGTTGTTAGTGTTGGCTTCAATAAGAAAAAAAAAACAAAAGAAAACAAAATAACTATATTCGGTCTATTTCACTACTCGACAAAACAAAACTTGTGTCAAGGGATTGACGATATCTCATCCGTTCCTGAGAGAAAAGGCATCCCCGAATCCGATGCATTCGACAGAATTTGATTTTATGTCCACGCGGACTGATGCAAATCTGGTAAATTTTTTAACATAAAAAATCGAACAATTTAAAAAAAACCATGCGTCTCCTCCCAATTATATGAGCCATCTACAAGAATATGGAAGCGCCTGGTGCATAGCCATTTCCTTTAAGCACAACGGAAACAACCAATACAAATGTATAAAAAAGTTGTCAAGTTCTCGGGGGGTCCACAGCTAGCATTTTTTGTACGATTATAAAAATAAATATTAAAAGTTTAAAATTAATTTATTTAAAAACATATTTTTGATTTATTTGTTTACTAAAATTTTATGTATCTTAAAGGTCTTAAAGGTCATCCAAGGACTCCCTGGAGTTAAGATCTACGAGTCTACCGCCGTAACAAGCAAAAGGTCGTGAGATTTTGACCCCGGATCATGTGCGTATAGCATCAATGGATATGGTAGACTACTATATGAATGTGTTGGGATGTTCATGGTCATCCAAGGACTCCCTGGAGTTAAGATCTACGAGTCTACCGCCGTAACAAGCAAGAGGTTGTCGGATTTTGACCCCGGATCATGTGCGTATAGCATCAGTGGATATGGTAGACTACTGTATGAATGTGTTGGGATGTTCATGGTCATCCAAGGACTCCCTGGAGTTAAGATCTACGAGTCTACCGCCGTAACAAGCAAGAGGTCGTCGGATTTTGACCCCGGATCATGTGCGTATATCATCAGTGGATATGGTAGACTACTATATGAATGTGTTGGGATGTTCATGGTCATCCAAGGACTCCCTGGAGTTAAGATCTACGAGTCTACCGCCGTAACAAGCAAGAGGTCGTCGGATTTTGACCCCGGATCTTGTGCGTATAGCATCAGTGGATATGGTAGACTACTATATGAATGTGTTGGGATGTCCATGGTCATCCAAGGACTCCCTGGAGTTAAGATCTACGAGTCTACCGCCGTAACAAGCAATAGGTCGTCTTATTTTGACCCCGGATCTTGTGCGTATAGCATCAGTGGATATGGTAGACTACTGTATGAATGTGTTGGGATGTCCATGGTCATCCGAGGACTCCCTGGTGTTAAGATCTACGAGTCTACCGCCGTAGCAAGCAAGTGGTCGTCTTATTTTGACCCCGGATCTTGTGTGTATAGCATCAGTGCATATGGTAGACTACTGTATGAATGTGTTGGGATGTTCATGGTCATCCAAGGACTCCCTGGAGTTAAGATCTACGAGTCTACCGCCGTAACAAGCAAGAGGTCGTCGGATTTTGACCCCGGATCATGTGCGTATATCATCAGTGGATATGGTAGACTACTATATGAATGTGTTTGGATGTTCATGGTCATCCAAGGACTCCCTGGAGTTAAGATCTACGAGTCTACCGCCGTAACAAGCAAGAGGTCGTCAGATTTTGACCCCGGATCATGTGCGTATAGCATCAGTGGATATGGTAGACTACTATATGAATGTGTTGGGATGTTCATGGTCATCCAAGGACTCCCTGGAGTTAAGATCTACGAGTCTACCGCCGTAACAAGCAAAAGGTCGTGAGATTTTGACCCCGGATCATGTGCGTATAGCATCAATGGATATGGTAGACTACTATATGAATGTGTTGGGATGTTCATGGTCATCCAAGGACTCCCTGGAGTTAAGATCTACGAGTCTACCGCCGTAACAAGCAAAAGGTCGTGAGATTTTGACCCCGGATCATGTGCGTATAGCATCAATGGATATGGTAGACTACTATATGAATGTGTTGGGATGTTCATGGTCATCCAAGGACTCCCTGGAGTTAAGATCTACGAGTCTACCGCCGTAACAAGCAAGAGGTCGTCGGATTTTGACCCCGGATCATGTGCGTATAGCATCAGTGGATATGGTAGACTACTATATGAATGTGTTGGGATGTTCATGGTCATCCAAGGACTCCCTGGAGTTAAGATCTACGAGTCTACCGCCGTAACAAGCAAGAGGTCGTCGGATTTTGACCCCGGATCATGTGCGTATAGCATCAGTGGATATGGTAGACTACTGTATGAATGTGTTGGGATGTTCATGGTCATCCGAGGACTCCCTGGAGTTAAGATCTACGAGTCTACCGCCGTAACAAGCAAGAGGTCGTCGGATTTTGACCCCGGATCATGTGCGTATAGCATCAGTGGATATGGTAGACTACTATATGAATGTGTTGGGATGTTCATGGTCATCCAAGGACTCCCTGGAGTTAAGATCTACGAGTCTACCGCCGTATCGTCGGATTTTGACCCCGGATCATGTGCGTATAGCATCAGTGGATCTGGAATCATGGTCATCCGAGGACTCTACCGAGTCTACCGCCGTAACAAGCAAGAGGTCGTCGGATTTTGACCCCGGATCATGTGCGTATAGCATCAGTGGATATGGTAGACTACTATATGAATGTGTTGGGATGTTCATGGTCATCCAAGGACTCCCTGGAGTTAAGATCTACGAGTCTACCGCCGTAACAAGCAAGAGGTCGTCGGATTTTGACCCCGGATCTGTGTATAGCATCAGTGCATATGGTAGACTACTGTATGAATGTGTTGGGATGTTCATGGTCATCCAAGGACTCCCTGGAGTTAAGATCTACGAGTCTACCGCCGTAACAAGCAAGAGGTCGTCGGATTTTGACCCCGGATCATGTGCGTATAGCATCAGTGGATATGGTAGACTACTGAATGTGTTGGGATGTTCATGGTCATCCAAGGACTCCCTGGAGTTAAGATCTACGAGTCTACCGCCGTGGTCGTCGGATTTTGACCCCGGATCATGTGCGTATAGCATCAGTGGATATGGTAGACTACTGTATGAATGTGTTGGGATGTTCATGGTCATCCGAGGACTCCCTGGAGTTAAGATCTACGAGTCTACCGCCGTAACAAGTCGATTTTGACCCCGGATCATGTGCGTATAGCATCAGTGGATATGGTAGACTACTATGAATGTGTTGGGATGTTCATGGTCCAAGGACTCCCTGGAGTTAAGATCTACGAGTCTACCGCCGTAACAAGCAAGAGGTCGTCGGATTTTGACCCCGGATCTTATGCGTATAGCATCAGTGCATATGGTAGACTACTATATGAATGTGTTGGGATGTCCATGGTCATCCAAGGACTCCCTGGAGTTAAGATCTACGAGTCTACCGCCGTAACAAGCAAGAGGTCGTCGGATTTTGACCCCGGATCATGTGCGTATAGCATCAGTGGATATGGTAGACTACTGTATGAATGTGTTGGGATGTCCATGGTCATCCGAGGACTCCCTGGTTTAAGATCTACGAGTCTACCGCCGTAGCAAGCAAGGTCGTCTTATTTTGACCCCGGATCTTGTGTGTATAGCATCAGTGCATATGGTAGACTACTGTATGAATGTGTTGGGATGTTCATGGTCATCCAAGGACTCCCATGAGTCTACGAGTCTACCGCCGTAACAAACAATAGGTCGCCGTTTGGCTTAAGTGGTAAGCAAGGATATACGCACAAGATCCGGGGTCAAAATAAGACGACCTCTTGCTTGATACGGCGGTAGACTCGTAGATCTTAACTCCAGGAGTCCTCGGATAACCATGGACATCCTAACACATTCATATAGTAGTCTACCATATGCACTGATGCTATACGCACATGATCCGGGGTCAAAATCCGACGACCTCTTGCTTGTTACGGCGGTAGACTCGTAGATCTTAACTCCAGGGAGTCCTTGGATGACCATGAACAACCCAACACATTCATACAGTAGTCTACCATATGCACTGATGCTATACACACAAGATCCGGGGTCATAATAAGACGACCTCTTGCTTGTTACGGCGGTAGACTCGTAGATCTTAACTCCAGGGAGTCCTTGGATGACCATGAACATCCCAACACATTCATATAGTAGTCTACCATATCCACTGATGCTATACGCACATGATCCGGGGTCAAAATCCGACGACCTCTTGCTTGTTACGGCGGTAGACTCGTAGATCTTAACTCCAGGGAGTCCTTGGATGACCATGAACATCCCAACACATTCATACAGTAGTCTACCATATCCACTGATGCTATACGCACATGATCCGGGGTCAAAATCCGACGACCTCTTGCTTGTTACGGCGGTAGACTCGTAGATCTTAACTCCAGGGAGTCCTCGGATGACCATGAACATCCCAACACATTCATACAGTAGTCTACCATATCCACTGATGCTATACGCACATGATCCGGGGTCAAAATCCGACGACCTCTTGCTTGTTACGGCGGTAGACTCGTAGATCTTAACTCCAGGGAGTCCTTGGATGACCATGAACATCCCAACACATTCATATAGTAGTCTACCATATCCACTGATGCTATACGCACATGATCCGGGGTCAAAATCCGACGACCTCTTGCTTGTTACGGCGGTAGACTCGTAGATCTTAACACCAGGAGTCCTCGGATGACCATGGACATCCCAACACATTCATACAGTAGTCTACCATATCCACTGATGCTATACGCACAAGATCCGGGGTCAAAATAAGACGACCTATTGCTTGTTACGGTGGTAGACTCGTAGATCTTAACTCCAGGAGTCCTTGGATGACCATGAACATCCCAACACATTCATATAGTAGTCTACCATATCCACTGATGCTATACGCACATGATCCGGGGTCAAAATCCGACGACCTCTTGCTTGTTACGACGGTAGACTCGTAGATCTTAACTCCAGGAGTCCTTGGATGACCATGAACATCCCAACACATTCATATAGTAGTCTACCATATCCACTGATGCTATACGCACATGATCCGGGGTCAAAATCCGACGACCTCTTGCTTGTTACGGCGGTAGACTCGTAGATCTTAACTCCAGGGAGTCCTGGATGACCATGAACATCCAAACACATTCATATAGTAGTCTACCATATCCACTGATGATATACGCACATGATCCGGGGTCAAAATCCGACGACCTCTTGCTTGTTACGGCGGTAGACTCGTAGATCTTAACTCCAGGAGTCCTTGGATGACCATGAACATCCCAACACATTCATACAGTAGTCTACCATATGCACTGATGCTATACACACAAGATCCGGGGTCAAAATAAGACGACCTCTTGCTTGCTACGGCGGTAGACTCGTAGATCTTAACACCAGGAGTCCTTGGATGACCATGAACATCCCAACACATTCATACAGTAGTCTACCATATCCACTGATGCTATACGCACAAGATCCGGGGTCAAAATAAGACGACCTATTGCTTGTTACGGCGGTAGACTCGTAGATCTTAACTCAGGAGTCCTTGGATGACCATGGACATCCAAGTACCCATAGACCTTTGAGATACATAAAATTTTAGTAAACAAATAAATCAAAAATATGTTTTTAAATAAATTAATTTTAAACTTTTAATATTTATTTTTTATAATCGTTCAAAAAATGCTAGCTGTGGACCCCCCGAGAACTTGACAACTTTTTTATACATTTGTATTGGTTGTTTCCGTTGTGCTTAAAGGAAATGGTTATATGCACTATGCACCAGGCGCTTCCATATTCTTGTAGATGGCTCATATAATTGGGAGGAGACGCATGGTTTTTAAATTGTTCGATTTTTTATGTTAAAAAATTTACCAGATTTGCATCAGTCCGCGTGGACATAAAATCAAATTCTGTCGAATGCATCGGATTCGGGGATGCCTTTTCTCTCAGGAACGGATGAGATATCGTCAATCCCTTGACACAAGTTTTGTTTTGTCGAGTAGTGTTTTATAAGGTCTGTGTGAAAGGATTGAAATTTGAAATAATTCCATCGTTGGTTTACAATCTTAACAGCGTGATACATAAGTTTAACTGTGGCAGCTCCATTTCTGGTGTAATTTGTGTTCCATACTGGTATAAAGAGCTAGATCTAGAGGTTTCTATACCAGACCATTGCAAATAATTGTCATTCTATTGACGTGACCTAAACACACTATTAGATAAAGAATTTCAAGAATTTCATAAAATGAAGTTCTCGCCACGTTATGTTCCACAATCCTAGAACACTCTACAAAACATCCAATCTGCTCGGAATCGCCTGGTGAATGTCCAAGAATCCTTCAAATTACACCCAATTCCCAGCCAGCTGCCGTCTCAATCGTTTGTTCTGACTTACCCAGTGTTCGTGACCGAGAGACTAGGTGATGAAGCAGATCTATCAAACCGTACACTGCACACATTTTGTATATTCAATTGTGTTTACGTACCTAGAAGAAGAAAAGAACAAAAAAGAAACACCATTAGTTATCTGCGAACCGTGCCACACTCTTCTGAGGCTGCTGCTGCTGCAACGTTGAAAGTCAAGCTATCAGTTCTTCCAAACCCCCTCCCGGAGAAGTCACACAGCACACAATTTACAGCACAGCACAGAACGATTTCCATACAGATTGAACTAATTCATTGCAGGCAACTTGAGCCAGCAGCAGCGCTGCTGCCTTCCGTCCGTCGTCACACCAATTTCCATATTGTGAAATAGATAACAAGAGTGCCGGCTGCTGCTGCTAGAAGTGGCGTAGTCGACAAACCAACCCCCCCTTTAGACAGTAGTGTCGCCTCACGTCCAGACATTAGTCTTCAACGCCCCGCAGGGTAGTACACACCGAATCGACGACACCCACAAATAAAGAGAGAACGAAGCAGCGGCGATGATTTCGAGAACCCAGTTGGACTGTGTGTGTGTGTCTTCGAAGGCAGCCAGTTAACTTAATATTCAAATCAGTCCCTTTTCGCCAATAAATACGGAGCAACCGAAGCACACGGAAAGTGGGCACCCCGGAAAAGGGGAGGCATGAGCCGCGGGTAGCCAAGATATTTCAATTTGTACCAACTCTTCTAGTTTGGGGCCGACCGGACGATCAGCTCCCGGGTAGAGTGGTTTGAGGCGAAAGGGAACAAAGTTTGTTATTTTAGAATTAAAACGACTTTGAAATTTAACGTGATCTTCTTATGCTTACTTCAATTTTATAGAATTATCCAGAAATTTAACTTGTTGACATCCAAAACTTTACTCCACGTTATTTTTAAAAGACTTCCAGGTGTTGAAGAGTAACAAATTGCTAGTATCTATTGAAAAGGAACACAGCTTGTTATTCCTGAATTGCAGAACAAAACTCATATATTGAAATCTGCGAACACGATTACATTGTGTTCGCAGATTTCAATCTGAATCTGAAGCTCAATTCTCTTCAATTTTATCAGAATATACTGATACTGAACTCGTTGACATCCAGAAGTTTGATACATGTTATTTTTTACAAAGCATGTTATTTTAGAATTTTGGAACACAAGATAAAATACAGAACTTGTTATGACCTCTAGGTTTTGAAGAGTAACGAATTGCTAAAGTAACAAATCTGTTCGGGAATTTTGGAACAATACTCAGAAATTGAATACTGCAAACTCAATGCAATGATTTGAAGCTCAACTCTGCTCAACTGTCTATAATAATATCAAAATGTCCGAATGGTTTACATCCAGAACATCACTACATGTTATTTTTGAATAAATAGTGTTTCTCTGTTGAATGGGAACAAAACTTATTATTCTAAAATAAAGATATTAAACATTGAACTAAGTAAAATCAACTCTATTATCTGAAGCGTTCTAGCCACTGTTATAGTTTTTATCAAAATATCGTCTTATCTTATTAGCAATCAGAACTTCAATACATGTTATTTTTGTATAAACATTAGATATTACACAGCAATTGCTACAATAATCGCTTGATTATCTGCCTTGCATATTGAAATTACTGAGAAATAATAAATTTGTCCCATACCCGATTTCCTTTGACTTCATCAGAACGTAATTTGTTAAACAATCTCGTTCCAACCTTCTGCTCGGGTATTCCCCGCCCGGTTGATCCTAAAACCACCACCACCACCACCCCCAAAACCCGTCCGCGATGATAAAGAACGACTTCAAATGAGACCCCCGACCAATTTACGGAGCGGACGCCACGCAATGGTATTAATCAACTGCTGGACCAGTTCCACAACCACCCAGTTGGAAGTAAATTCCCTTTTTGCCAAGGCCAAAGAAGCAATAAAAAGTTGGAGCCACGTGGTGGTCTCCGGGTGACAAGGGCAGCGCTGATAATATCTCGCTTGTCAGCGTGACGACAACAAGGGCCCCCGTTTAGGGATGGGGGAGATGAACTCGGCGTTTACGACAGTAGAGATGTTACTTTGAACTTGGTCAATAGCGGAAACTGTTGAGTCACGGGAGTTTGTGATAGGTACACCCAAAGTTAAAGAACGAGGGGATAGTCCTCACGAAAAGAAACGTGAGGTAAGTGCTATATTGCGAGAGTATAGTCCTCTCGCGTGTTCATTCGTTCATTGGAACAGTTCATCCTATGAGTGGCTTATATGGACAAACGACCGCCACTTAGTCACCGAACCATGGTGGCCCATACGGCAAAGGCACGGTTCAATATGCCGAAGGTCTTGGGTTCGAGTCTCGGTACCGGTACTTTTTTTTTTGATAGATGAACTTTTTTGGAAAATGAGCCATGAGTAAAGTACTCTCGGTAATTTCGGGATTTATCCTCTCCGTCCGCACACAGTACCATTTTACTACCGAATCGTGCTCTTTATCCTCTCGTATGCCGATGCCCAGTTCTGGGTGTAGGACACAGCTGTGCAGTTCCCAGCTATGCCTTGGAGTGGTGGGGACATCGAGTTTTGATAGCTGCGCGCCGAAAGGAGTGTTTTCAACGAATTTGTCTACAAACTACTTGCCTGTCAAACCGAAGGACTCAATCGATGTCCCCATGGTGCCAAAAGGTGGCAGATATCTTTAGAAATGTCACAAGAACCCGGATATTCCCCGTCATGCAACCGTCTGCGATATTGGCTGAGTTCAAAGTAGTCGATTATCCACGCGCCGTCGCACTCCCAAAGCCAACACACGTTTCGAAGTTAATATCGCGCGCTACTCCACAAAGTGATGTCAACCGTTTTTTCCCCGCGCCATTAATCCTTTCTCATGAGTCAGACCACCCCATGAAGCATGGGGCAAAAAAATGACACCATCCAGCATTCCAGCGCGCTAAAGCGTCAACTCATTCCGACGATGTCATCCACTTGTTACTTGTAACTCTTACAACGAGCGCTGTGGCGTCAACACCAGTGTACCCGTTTACTTCTCCATTACATGTGCGGGCTGGGAGGCCTCGATGAAGGAGTCGGAACTTGAATTTTCGAAAGACATCTTTACAAACTCGATTTGAACAACAAATTTTACTTGAGCAGATTACAACTTCTACACTAAAATTACATGTTTTGTTTTGACTTAATTAGATCTTTCCATAACATTTCAGCTCGGAAGGCACGTCGGCAGACATCTGGACAACCATTCAGAGCATTTGAAGAGCTTCAAAAGAACAATTAGGACCCAAAGCAACTCTGGTGAAAAGTCCGTCAATGAGAAAACATCGACTGAGCAGGTCCTCCTCACAGCGTTGCAGCTCTGAAGGCATCGTTTTTTTTTTTAAATTAATTGGTACAAAACCCCTTTTTTCTAATCAAACAAAACTTAAAGCAGCCAGCCCTACTGCATTGTGTTTGCCGCAGAGACGATTCTGTGAACGGATAACAATTCAAAGAATCTACAAGGGAAGAGGGATGCGTGGACATACCGTACCAAACGCTCCCATAAGTAAGCTTTCGCATCATTTCACAGAATCCCTAGTACGGGCACCCCGCATCGCGTCCAAATCGAATTTCCATATTACATCGTCGCAAGTCGAGGGGGTCGAGTACAGAAAAAAGGTACGGAAAACCCCAGCATCCATCGCCGCAGATTCCGCCAAGGCAGTAATAGCTGGAATTTCCGGTTGGCGCGCCACACGATAATTAAATCGTCATCTTGAGCCCCCACCACTGCAAACTTGGGCGGGCACCCTCCAGGACTACAGTAATTCTCTCTGTAGAGCCTCTCGAGCCGGCTGGAGAGTTGTTGGTAGCACACACGTGAAGTGAATACTAAACGAGAGGTGTTGAGCCGTTGGTGAGGACTCGACAAGGACCTCTTGATAGGTTGGAGAGTAATCGTAATGAGGAGGATGTCCCTATTTTGGATCTACTGAATCCGGCACATTCTCAACAGCAGTTCTATCGAGACTCGCAAG
Organism: Culex quinquefasciatus; assembly: GCF_015732765.1. NCBI lineage: Eukaryota > Metazoa > Arthropoda > Insecta > Diptera > Culicidae > Culex > Culex quinquefasciatus. The sequence goes on from NC_051862.1 coordinate 162,960,673, forward strand.
TTCTGGATGGTTTTGTATTTAGTTTAATTTTGAAGTCAAGTTGAAGTTAAAAAAAGAAAAACAGATTTTGTGTGTATTTCAAATTTTATACGTAGGTCGAAAATAGGTCTAAATAAGGTACATTTGTAATAATTAGTTAAACATGATTGAAAATTGTACCGTGGCAGTTCCACAACTCAATTCCCATAATCCCGCACTGCTGGCGACTCGTACCCAATCGATCAAAACTGTTCACGTGGTGTGGCGTGACACCGGAATCGCCCGTTCGCTCTCGGCGCTGTTCCACTTGACACGTGCCACTATAACTTATTTTCCAATTAATAACCCGTCCCCACAATCCATCTCCATCTCCGCGCAGCCGCCACCAGCGCAGCCGTCGAAGCACTTACAATTAATTTGCCTTCGGCATGCAAACCAAACTCGAACATAGAAGAACCTCGGACATGGCCGCCGCCGGGAAGATGCGGCAGATTTGATGCAAAATTTATGCTTGCCCTGCCCTCAGACCACACCAGTTGCGCCGCACGGTGGATGGTGGGCCGATGGCGGCGGGCTGTGATTTACCCCAATCGTTCACAAATTACCGATGTCAAGTGGTTCGACATCGAACAAACGATGACGACGACGAGAATGACGGTTCGATTTGTGTGTGTGTGTGCCAAAATTAGGTCAATGGATTAGAAATTAATTGCAGTTTCGAATGTGTGTTTTAGTGCGCTCGAAACAGAACATGAGCGAACGTGGGCTCCCCTGATGGGATATTTTTGGATCGCTGGATGACGTTCAGGGTGACACATTAAATCATGTTTGGAAATCAATTTAAAAAAAGTCCTGTTCGTAGCAGTGCTGCTGGGAAGGCACCGTTTGTTGATGCACCATAAGGGACTTTTCCAGTATTGCAGTTCTAAGGGCAAAAAAACAGTCAAAAGAAATGAGCCTCTAAAGGCATTGTTTGAACAGTGCAACAAGGTTCTTTCGTATCAAATTTGCTTGGATGGCACGCCGACGAAATTGAAAACAGACATTAAAAAAATAAAACAGAAAAAAAACCTTCAAATTATGGTTTCGACACCAAGTTCATTAGACGAAGTGCAGAAATGGAAAGGATGAACATGAGCTTGACATTTCGGTCAGGTGGGTTTCCCATACTGATTGGTCACATATTTCAGTGTGTAATATTACATGGAATTTCATAAAATAATGCAAACAATTGTTTACACGTAGGCCCTTTACACGCAGCTGGATTACTACTTTTTTTTGCTGTGTAGGTTAACCAGTTCCTTTCGTAGCACTGTGGTTTTGAAGACTTTTGGGACAGATGAGCTTTTTTTAACAAATTGCAGTTTTATAACAATTTCACATTTCAAGCATTATTCAATTTATGAAACAAAAAAATCTAAGCACAATTTCTTACTTTAAACACACAGAAAAAAAGTATAATTTGGAAGGCTGAAAATTTCAGTCAGTTAGATGAATTTTACGTCTTTTTTTGTGTAATTTTACATAAAACAAATGTGTAAAAATGCGAACCTGATGAATATTCGTCAAAAACTGATCATCATCAGTTTATGAGGTAAAATTAATCATTTTATGACACAAAATTTGTCATCATTTCCTGATTAATATAACCATAATTTTGTTTCATGTGCAAATACAGTGAAAAAGGTTCATTTGAGAAGTTGGAATGTGGAACGGTTGAAGATGTTTATCAATGTTATTTTACCTAAATAAAAATTAAAAAATGTGAACAACATTCATTGAAAATTTCACCAGTGTAAATGTAAAATTACACTTTTCACCTGTTCTTGATGAAAAATAACAGTACAGTGTACATGAAATTTCAAATCAAATCTAAAGTGTGTGTGGTCCAATCCAATACCCGCTAGCCGGTAGCGACATTATGGGAAAGTATAGTTTGTATCAGACTTTGTATATGCCGAATGCTGATACAACTTATCTCAATCCCGGGTATAAGGTGGTGATAGCCCTCGCGCTGCTTCCAACGACCCATTTCAGAATGACAGAGCTCCTTGCGGTCCAATTCCGAGGTCGCTGGGCATTGTTCGGCCCCGCCTAAACATAGAAGCAAGCATCTGAAGGAAACTCGATCTAGATTTAGATTTATGAGCGTTAAAATCGGTGACGTGATTTCCGCTGCTTTCTCTGTTTTTTCAGGCATTCCGCTAGGAAGCCATCTGGGCCCTCTGATCTTCCTCCTCTACATGAACGACGTGCATCATCTTTTAGGCTGTCACAAACTGTCGTATGCGGATGATATCAAACTGTTCACCGTTGTCGAGAATGATACCGACTGCCAGTTTCTTCAGGAGCAGCTCGACCTGTTCGCCAACTGGTGCTCCGAAAACAGGATGGTTCTGAACGCTTCCAAGTGCTCGGTTATCTCTTTCACACGCAAGCGCAACACAATGTCTTTCCACTACACACTTTCAAACACCACCATACCTAGGACCTCCTGTGTGAAAGATTTAGGTGTGATGCTGGATAGCAAAATGACGTTTGCTGACCACATTACGTATACAGTCTCCAAGGCTTCCAAAACTCTTGGCTTCATCTTTAGGATAGCTAAAAACTTCCGGGATTTAAGCTGTCTCAAAGCTCTTTATTGTTCGTTGGTCCGCTCTACTTTAGAGTACTGTTGTATTGTTTGGGCTCCCTTCTACCAGAACGCGATTCAACGCGTGGAGTCGGTCCAGCGGAAGTTCGTTAAGTACGCGCAACGTCACATTATCTGGCCTGATCCCGCCAATCCACCGAGTTACGCAGAGCGCTGTAAAATGCTTAATCTCGAACTTCTTACAGTAAGGCGTGACGTTTCCAAGGCGACCTTCGTTGCAGATCTCCTTCGATCGTCCATCGATTGTCCTGCCGTTTTGCAACTGGTAAACATAAACACTCGCCCTCGCGTACTCCGCAATCACTCGTTCTTGACTGTCCACAGGGCTCTCACAAACTATGGGCAGAACGAACCGGTTTCAAGTATGTGTCGTGTTTTTAACTTGTGCTCAGATCTGTTTGACTTTGACATCTCCCGTGACACTATCAAAAAACGATTCCTTAATCACCTGAAATCCCATCCCTAACCTGACGATACACACGTAGATTTTAGAACTGTGATATTTTTTTAATTTATTGAGTTAGTTTTAAGAGTGACCCCGTCTTGTATCATTTGAGTTTTGTGTACTTGTTGATGCGATAAGATGAGGTGGTTTTGTGCCTTTTTGAGAAAGTGTCTTTTATCGATAACCAGACACAGCTCAAGGGGGCTTTTGTCCACCTCCAATAAAGAAAAAATAACAAAAAATAACAAAAAATAACAAATCCCGTCAAGCAAATCAGGGATCAGCGCGTATTTAATATGAGAAGATAACATGTTTCAACACTATGGATCACTTCACTGCTAAGAGTGTAAACCTTCTGATGGCCGACTGCTTAGCGTCCCAGACCACCAATCCAGAGGTGTGAGTTCGAATCCCACCTGATTCATTTTCGTTTTTGTTCATATTCAAAGTTCAAATTCCTGATTCCAAATTTCAAAGGTACCGGCCGGGATTTGAATCCTGAACCTTCTGCTTGTGAGGCAGAAGCCGTAACCATTAAGCCACGGAGCCGACTATGAAATTTCAAATCAAATCTAACACCAAATTTGTAAATTAATTGCACAGCAAAAAATCCGATGGTCAAATCGCATGCAAAAGCATGCACATCACCTTCGTCAAAATAAACACTTAATATTACACACTGCATGTACAATTTTTGCAACACACAAAAAAAGTTGCAACCGACGGGATTCAAACCCAGCACCAACACTGGCGCCTTAGCCCATTCGGCCATCAGACCGATGTAAATCTGTAAAGGATAAACGCATATATGAGCTTGACATTTTGGTCAAGTAAGTTTCCCATACTGATGGGCTACATACTTCAGAGTGTAAAATAACATAAAATTGCATAAAATAATGCAATTTTTATTTTACACCCAGGTCTGTTACACGCAGCTAGATTACTACTTTTTTAGCTGTGTGAGGAAATTTATATCATCAGCTGATAAAATTTCATATTTTTGTGGAATTTTTATAGTTTTGGATAAAATTATTTAAAAAATTTAATTTTTAACAATTTTGTATAAATTATTTTTCCGTGTTTTTGTCATTGGACCATCCATAAACCACGTGGACACTTTTTCGAAATCTCAACCCCCCTCCCCCCCTTCGTGGACAATTGCCATACAAAAAAATCTTTTTTGTATGGAGCGTGGACAACCGCTTTTTTGCGTCATTATTATTAATGCAAATCTAAATCAAACTACACAGCAAAAAAAAAAACGATGGTAAAATCGCATGCAAAAGCATGCACATCACCTTTGTGAGCAAAAGCATGTAATATTGTATGAGAAAACGTGTACACAAAAAGCATACATGTACAAAAGAAAAATAAATAAATATTGCACACCCCAAAAATAACATCAATCTGGTGAAAGTCATATCCAGATTACCAAGTTTGCGCCCCAACCGTCTCGGCTATCTCGCCGACTTGTAAATGTTGTGTTCAACGCCGATGCAGCAGTAGGTTTCCCATACGTCGTAAACTGAATTAACTGTATACGATCCAACTAATTTCATAGCGGCGAGATAGCCGAGATGGTTGGGGCGTGGACTTGGTAATCTGGATATGACTCTCACCAGATTGATGTTATTTTTGGGGTGTGCAATATTTATTTATTTTTCTTTTGAACATGCTTTTTGTGTACACTTTTGCTCACAAAGGTGATGTGCATGCTTTTGCATGCTATTTTACACAGATTTTTTTTACTGTGAACACACAAAAAAATCATGGTTACACACTAAAAAAAATATGGCATCATGGTAAATCAACAACTGGAAATGTTGACGAATTTTGCTTCAGAAAAAATGCATTGAATTTACATTGTTTCATGGGTAATTTCACATATTCCACATAAATTGAGGTTACATGACATCAAACTACGAAATTAATCTTTACGTATTTTATGATAGCAAACATTTTTAAAACCTTCTAAGATTGTATGTGCTCAACTAAAAAAAAATAAACGAAGTCTCTTAGAAAAAACAAATTGAAAAAAAATTGGGCACAATCTAGGAAGAGGAAAAAAAAACTAAATTTAAAATTACAAAGCATATTAAAAAAAGTAAAATGTACCACAAATTCTATCTGCGTGTTTTAAAATATTATTTTGAATACGACAAAAAATTCGAATAAGTGAATTTATTTGATATAAAAAATCGAATCAACAGTTGCCAAGATATCATCAAAAATGTGGGCTAACTAGGTGACACTGAGAAACACTGATTTATCACAATTATCACAATATCAAAACTATAAGAAGTTATGTATCATCCACCAGTTGTCTGACCAACTTAAAAAATTTAAAATAGAAATTTTTTGGAAATTTTGTCAGCTATTTACAGCAATTTTGCTTCATGATTTTTTTTTAATTGCATTTTTAATAATTTATATCTCTGTTTATCATAACCTTTAATTTTCCAAAGACATAAAATCGATCAGAAAATTCATGCTCAAGATACAGAATCTTATCTTTCACCACAAATTTGTATGGCGACTTGTATGGAACAGCAAGTTAAATTTTGAATGATTCAAAATTTGGATGGTTGAATATTACCTCCGTTGAATAAAATATTACCTCTGTTTGAGTAATGAACAAAAAACCAATAATGTGTAAAAAAGTTTCAATCGACAGAAACTGATAAAAAATTTCACCAGTTCCTCATGAAAAATATCAATTTTTCGACACAAAATCTGTCACAATTTCCAGAACATTTGTTACTGCGTAGGCCTAGACAAAGTTTCATCCCAATTGAAAAAAAAAATGTGAAAAAGGTTGCAATAGAAGTGAAAAGATCATTTGTGATAGGTTAAAAAAAACATTTTCATATCAAGGCAGCTTGGTTGGCACGCCGACGTAATTTGAAAAGTGACCGAAAAGCTGTACCTATCGCACCGTAGCTCTAAGGACATCGTTTTCACTAGTGATTTTACGTTTCCAAACTTTCCGAGTCGAGTGACCACCCTGCAAATTCGCACACGGTCCGAGATCGACGAATATCTACCGCAGATTCGCATGATTGGTTCGCCGCCGCCGCCATTTATCGCCTGGCGTCAATCTTAATTTGTTCTAATGAGCTTATAATTCGCTACACCTGATACATACACGTCTGGCCGCTAATCTGCGCCCAGAGCTTCGTAATTACTGGAACGATGGGAGATGTGTGATCCCGCGGTGTTTCGCTAAACAATTAGCCTGCTCATTCGTGGGATGCATCCGGATGCGGATTACGATCTGGAATCCACTTGGTGCAGTGATTCACGGAATCCAGTTTGAAGGGTGTGAATCACTGGGTTAAATAGCTCCCCACTTTAGAAAGAGCGTCGAGAATTCAATTGACTGAATCGCGAAAAGAATTGATTGCAACACTAAAGCTCCTTCGAAATCCCAACCAACTTTTCAGCACGACAAGTGTTGAACTAAGGTTGGCAGCAAAGTTTTGGCTCCCTTCGAAGAATTGGGAGGGAAGAGGGGTTAGGATTACCATTCATTAGCATTCAGCTCATTAGACATTTGGAACATGACACCAGGGAGAGCGCAGAGAGAGAACAGAGGGATTTGGCTGACGACAATGTTGTCGAGCCAAGGCTGCTGTTGTGGTGGTCGCATCCAAGTTGGTGCACGCTCGGAATGGCCAAAGTTGTTCAGAAGGATCAGAGTGTAGACAGTGACAGACCTTAAAGTTATCATAAAACGCGAAAAACTAGCTGCAACCCTAACCAGGTGAGATTTTCCAAAGAGCAATCGAGACACAATTGTTTCTTCCATTCTTCACTCCTTTTTCTGTCCGCAAAAAAAAAATGTTCGAAAAACCTCAAAACGACGACGATAGTTGTCCAAGAAAGACTGTTGTAATAAGTTTTTTGTTTTGTTTTTCCCACCTGGTCGCCCGAGGACGCAGACGGCCAGCCCTCCCACCTGTTTGAAGGTGGGTTGAAAAACGCCCGAAAATCCACCAACTCAGCCCCGGCGGGAGGGATGTGATTTGGGAAATCAATTTTTATAGACATCTCCACGCCCCATGGCATTAAACACCGAAAAAAAAATTGCAGAACATTTTATCTAAATTTATGTGGAAAAGTGAATTTCACATGGAGAGATGTAAAATTACATACTTTTGATGTAAAATTTATTTTTTTTTACTGTGCAAAGGAAAACCGAAAACTTTTCTCCTCGAATCGAAAAAAACGGGAGGGTGGAAGAAGCGGGGGAGTCACACCGAGTGCCACAGTTTCAAGTTTTTAAGTGGTGTTTGAAGTTTCGTCAAGCAGGTTGCCCCGCCGCTCATCTGGGTGGAATGTATGGGGCGCGCGTCGATGAGGTTGAACTTTGAAGCATCCCGGCAGGTGAACGACTTTTTCTGCCGCACGTTTTTGCAGGAGAAGCACACAGCAGGAGGTTTTTGGAGAGTTTTTTGTTTGTTTGTGTGGTGGTGCCAAATTTCGGATTTTTAATAGAGTGGAAACACTGGAAGCTTTTGGAGTTTGGTTCTGGAGGGTCCTTTACGGATTCGATGAATCTCGGCGAAAGGTGCAAGGTTATTTCGCGCCAGGGGAAACATATTAATGAGAAATGCGAGCAAGGAGTTCGTTTTATTTGATCTCTTTGGACTTGGATAAAATGCCACATTCTGCGTATTTAGCAAATAAGAAACACATAATTCATGACCATTTTTATAATTTGTACGTACCTATTTTGCAATCTTCCTTGAATATAAACTACTGTTTTGAAGAAGTTAAGTTTCTGTGAAAATTAATAAATTTTTGCTTCATAAATCATAATCACGTGACATTTTTTTTACGTTCTGGAACGTTTTTCTTCTGCTATTTGAAGGGCTGTTAAGAAAAAATGGGTTCACAGAAAAACATGCATTAAATTTAAATTAAATTCCCGAAAATCGAAATTCATGTTTTTTTAACAAACTAAAACTAAAAGATTACGAATGTTTAAGGAAAAAAATATATTTTTTTTTGCATCTACAATCTTTTTAAAGTCATAATCATAACATAATCATAACATACAACTTTGTCGAAGACACTAAATCGATAAAGAAAATACTTTCCCAAGTACCAGATTTTCTAAATTCCGTACCTACCAAACATATGAGAATTTCCCCTCATAAATGTAAAAAAAAACTATTCGAGCAGAAATTAAAAAAAAAATGCAAATTTGTCTTATGTTTGTTTGAATGGAAATTTTGGTGTATTTTTATTTTTTTGATTTTGTTAAAAAATTTCCAAAGTAAATTTATTTTTAACGACCTCAAACAGTGTTGTTTAATAGGAGTTTATCCAACAAGTTGCGAAAAGGAGATTTTTTCAGCACCAGTAGTACATTTATCCAACGAGGTTTACGAGTGCTGAAAAAATAAGTTTTGCAACGAGTTCCATATATCATTTTTTGTAATTCCGAAAAAACCCCTATGAGTGCGATTTTAAGCAAATGAGCAATTCTCTACGAAATCGGTCTTTTTTCTTCAATTTTAATTTTTGTATTTTTTAATCCGGCTGAAACTTTTTTGGTGCCTTCGGTATGCCCAAAGAAGCCATTTTGCATCATTAGTTTGTCCATATAATTTTCCATACAAATTCGGCAGCTGTCCATACAAAAATGATGTATGAAAATTCAAAATCTGTATCTTTTGAAGGAATTTTTGATCGATTTGGTGTCTTCGGCAAAGTTGTAGGTATGGATACGGACTACACTGGAAAAATAATACACGGTAAAAAAATTTGGTGATTTTTTATTTAACTTTTATCACTAAAACTTGATTTACAAAAACACTATTTTTAATTTTTTTATTTTTGATATGTTTTAGAAGACATAAAATGCCAACTTTTCAGAAATTTCCAGGTTGTGCAAAAATCACTGACCGAGTTATGAATTTTTTAATCAATACTGATTTTTCAAAAATCGAAATTTTGGTCGTAAAATTTTCAACTTCATTTTTCGATGTAAAATCAAATTTGCAATCAAAAGTACTTTACTAAAATTTTGATAAAGTGCACCGTTTTCAAGTTATAGCCATATTTAAGTGACTTTTTTGAAAATAGTCGCAGTTTTCATTTTTAAATTAGTGCACATGTTTGCCCAGTTTTGAAAAAATATTTTGAAAAGCTGAGAAAATTCTCTATATTTTGCTTATTCGGACTATGTTGATACGACCTTTAGTTGCTGAGATATTGCAATGCAAAGGTTTAAAAACAGGAAAATTGATGTTTTCTAAGTTTCACCCAAACAACCCACCATTTTCTATCGTCAATATCTCAGCAACTAATGGTCCGATTTTCAATGTTAATATATGAAACAATTGTGAAATTTTCCGATCTTTTCGAAAAAAATATTTTTGGAATTTTCAAATCAAGACAAACATTTTAAAAGGGCGTAATATTCAATGTTTGGCCTTTGTGAAATGTTAGTCTTGATTTGAAAATTCCAAAAATATTTTTTTCGAAGAGATCGGAAAATTTCACAAATGTTTCATATATTAACATTGAAAATCGGACCATTAGTTGCTAAGATATTGACGATAGAAAATGGTGGGTTGTTTGGGTGAAACTTAGAAAACATCAATTTTCCTGTTTTTAAACCTTTGCATTGCAATATCTCAGCAACTAAAGGTCGTATCAACAAAGTCCAAATAAGCAAAATATAGAGAATTTTCTCAGCTTTTCAAAAATATTTTTTCAAAACTGGGCAAACATGTGCACTTATTTAAAAAATGAAAACTGCGACTATTTTCAAAAAGTCACTTAAATATGGCTATAACTTGAAAACGGTGCACTTTATCAAAATTTCAGTAAAGTACTTTTTGATTGCAAATTTGATTTTACATCGAAAATGAAGTTGAAAAATTTTACGACCAAAATTTCGATTTTTTGAAAAATCAGTATTGATTAAAAATTCATAACTCGGTCAGTGATTTTTGCACAACCTGAAATTTCTGAAAAGTTGGCATTTTATGCCTTCTAAAACATATCAAAAATAAAAAAATTAAAAATAGTGTTTTTTGTAAATCAAGTTTTAGTGATAAAGTTAAATAAAAAATCACCAAATTTTTTTACCGTGTATTATTTTTTCCAGTGTAGTCCGTATCCATACCTACAACTTTGCCGAAGACACCAAATCGATCAAAAATTCCTTCAAAAGATACAGATTTTTGAATTTTCATACATCATTTTTGTATGGACAGCTGCCGAATTTGTATGGAAAATTATATGGACAAACTAATGATGCAAAATGGCTTCTTTGGGCATACCGAAGGCACCAAAAAAGTTTCAGTCGGATTAAAAAATACAAAAAAAATCGAATGACCGAAATCCTAGAGAACTGCTCAAATGCAAATGTTCATGTTAAAAACTAACCGTTTGAATCATAAAAATGTTGAAAACTATAACTTTTCGAAACAAGTGCTGAAAAGATCAATTTTTCAGCATCCATTTCAGTGCTGAAAAGTAGAACATTTCAGCATTTGTTTTGAAAATAGTAGTTTATGCAACAAGGTGCAAAAAGAGGATTTTTTCAGCACGAGTCGTACATTTATCCAACGAGGTTCATCGAGTTGGATAAATACGAAGAGTGCTGAAAAAAACAAGTTTTGCAACGAGTTCCATACAACATTTTTTTGCAAATTCGAAAAACACCCATTGAGTGAAATTTTAAGTCAAATTTTCATGTAATTTGTCAATAAATCGTTTAAATAAAAAAAAATTGAAAAATGTTACTTTTCAAAACAAGTGCTGAAAAGTTCAACTTTTCAGCACTCATTTCAGTGCTGAAAAGTAGAACTTTTCAGCATTTATTTTGAAAAGTGTTGCTATTCGATTCTGTTATTTTTGGTACAGAAAAGTAGGCTATTTCGTCGTTCAAGAATGACAGGAAAAGTAAGTAGTTTCACGACGGAATTGCAAAAAACTAGTTTTTTTCAATTCCGATTCAAAACTGTCAACTTTTCCTGTCCTTCAGGAGAAACGAAACGGCATACATTTCCCTACCAAAAATAAAAGAATGGAAAATTAATACCTTTCAATGCCAGTTCTAAAAAGTTCTACACTCTAGCACTCTAATGTGTGCTGAAAAGTTGAACTTTTCAGCACTAGTATCGAAAAGATACATTTTTCAATATTTTTTTTTGTTTTGAACGGTGAATTTACTAAACACTTGAATGTTTGACATAAAATTCCATTCCAGAAGCTTTTTTCGGAACCTCGTTGGATAAATGTACGAATCGTGCTGAAAAAATCTTCTTTCTGCAACTTGCAACAAACTACTATTATGCAACAAGTTTAAACAGGAGATTTTATAGCACAAGTTATACATTCATTTAACGAGGTTTTCCGAGTAAATACTTCAAGTGCTGAAATCGAGAATTGACTAAAATTCAAATGATTTCTGAATTAACCCAAATATGTTAAAAATAATTCTTAACGCAGATAAATACATTTAAAATCGTCATCGGGTCAATAATTATAATCATGGAAAATCCCGGAAAATTTATCCCTGAAATTCCTGCTCGTCACCCTCTATTCGCGAATGACAAAAAAAGTTTTGCAACGGAATTGCAAAAGCATCATTTAATTGCTGGGAAGAAATTTTTTTTCAGCACTTGTATCGAAAGTAATACTTTAAGACACTGGTAAACAAACGTTTTATTGTTAAATATTATTCAAAGATTTTTTTTTTTGAATTGAATATTTTTTATTGATTAAATTAGATTAGAATTGAAAGTTTTTTTTTATTGAACTCGTTGAAAAACTAAAATTTAAAAGTTCTCAAGTTCTCAAGCAATGCTAAAATATTGTTAGGGACCATCCATAAACCATGTGGACACTTTAGGGGGTGGTAAAGCGATTGTCCACGATCCATACAAATAAGATTTTTTTTTGTATGGACAATTGTCCGCGAACCTCAAATGAACCTCAAATAAACTCATAATGAACAAAAAGGCTAGAATTGTTTTCTGATCATACAATTTTTATTTATTGTAATATCTCATATTTTTCAACATTTTGTAAGGTCAAAATAAACTAATAACTAATTTTATTTTCAAATTTATTTTAAAAAAAATCTGCAGAAATTAAAAAAAATTACCTGGTTTAAAAAAACAAATGGACAAAACGGAAATTAAAACATAAATGAGTTTTTTTTATCTCTTCTTTTTCCTTGTTAAGAATGCCTAGAAGCCTTTTTCTGCATATAAAACTGAGAGGAACCCTAGAAATTCCACAGTGACAGGTCTAAGTCCGCCTTGTTATTGGAAAAGGATTTAAACGTTTGATATGGAAATGTTCAGAAAATTTTTTATTGTAATTTTTGAAACCATGAAATAAACATAAGACCTGGGCGATTGCTGAGTCCTTCACTGCCCCTGATCACATAAATGTCCCATATGCATTTTCATCGATTTTGAGTTATTGATGCAGTTTGGTTCAAAATCGTGTGCTCTTTTAAAAGAGCCTATAGCATCCAGTACTTTGTTCTAAAAATCAGGAGTAAATCCAGTTTTTTTCGCGAAAATTTAACACGTAGCCTTATGTATGGGACAAATTTCAAATGCGTTTTTCTCAGCTTGCTGTTTTTGCATATGGGACATTTATGCGAACATGGGCTGTTCACCAAACTTTTCTAGTTTTGTGTTTTATTTTTCTAGTTTTCAGTGTTTCGTATTTTTTTAATAGTTTTGTGTTTTATGTAGTCCTCCAATTATTTTGTGTTTTCCACTTTTTGATTAATACATTTTGCATGCTCAATAAATACGTCACCATAAATACCACCGTAATAGAACAAGCAATCAACCACTGACTAAAATAGCGTCGCAGAACTCCATTTTGATGTTTAAAGTAAGTAAATAAAATCACAAAAAAATCAAGATTCGACTACCCAAAGTTCTTAAGAAACTTTCGGATAACCGCACTTCAGATTATCGAGGCTTCGGATAGCCAAGTCTGGACTGCACCACAATTGTGAATCCCAATCGAAACGATAAACTAACAGAGATTTTCATCTACCAAACTTTGGTGCACACAGATTGAAGCAATCTGTGGGTAATTTCTGGACAAGCTACTGACTCCCAAGCCCTTGTGGGAACTATATTAACAGAACGCGAGGAATACCTAAAAAAATCAAAGTGGTGTTGGGAGTTGGCATGATAGCTCATAACAGCCCCACTGGAACAGCCCTCCCGACGACGACCAAGAGTGGCCGTTTTCTTCGCGCTTCACCAGTTGCTCAAATTCAGATGGATATCCCCACTGTGCTGAAGGATGCTGGATTGAACCCTGAGCGAAAGCAGTTGGCTTCGTACCAGTACACTCAGAGATGGGGTAGTTATTATTACCCATCATGCTACACTGAGCTTCATTCATTCATCTTGCATTCATATCTCTCCCCACACCGCCTTCGCCAAGTTCCGAGTGCTGGACCGATGTAATACCGATATACGGAACGAGTGCAAAGAAAACATTTCTCGCTCTTCACTGACCCTTTCTCCGCTGGAGTTCTGCCTCCAAACTCGGAAGTTGCATCATCCTCAGCGCCGAAAGTTATGCAACTTTCTCCATCGTCATTGTCTACCCGGCTTCTGCAGACGTCAGAGAGACCAAGAATCACGTCGAGGCGGACCGAGAAAAGAAACCAATTTGCGTGGATACACGAAAGTGGGGTGAAATGTGCATGAAGAGTGTGTGTAATGAGCAGAAACTTCCTCCCTGAAGCTCGTCATAATGGGAAGATGAAAATTTTGTGATCTTGAAGAGGTCCGAGGCAAACAGATCATAAATATCGACGAAATCCGGATGCAAACGAGGCACCGAGGAGCGCTGTGTTTACTTTCCGCTCGGGGAGATATCCGCTCGAACTTTTTCCAATCATTCATTAACCTTTCGGACCTTTTGTGGCCGGCAGTCAGTGTCCTTTGCCATTATACGATGAAATAACGATGTGGTCACAGTCTTGTTTGAAGCTTGACCTGGGGTGGGGCGGGATCAGGTGGCTTTCGTTGGCGCGCGGTTTTGTGGTTTCGATCCCAAGAAGGGGCATCCTCTCTGGCGGCGGAGGAAGAATAATGACCCGTTGTGTAGATTCAATTTGTCGCCACCTTTTAAGGCTGGCTTGGGTGGTTCACGGAAGCTATTAGGGGTATAAAATGATGTAGTCATCAGTGGAAGATTTGGCACCGTGCTCTTGTTTGGAATCGTAGCGAAGATTCGGAGTTGGGTGAAATTGGCTAGCATTGTGAAATTTGGATCTCAACTCAGCTTCAGTTTACACAATTCTATAACAGATGGTAGTCGATTCTTCGACTTTTATGATGTTTCAGCGTTGTATCCATCCAATATCTAAGATTGCACAATTACATAGAGTTGCATAGTGTTCTGAATACAACCTCACTATACATTAGAACCCCCGTATTCCCTACTGTAGTTCGCTGCAAATCGCCGGTTGACATACGAGCCACACATCCAGGAAACCGTTTTGTACCCGTACGCGTGAACAAAACGGCCGCACACCTCTTTCAATAGCAAACGCTCCTCCCTTCCCTCCTCCCCCATCCCAACCCGATCTGACACTTTGGGGGTAATTGAGTAATCAGCCACCAACCAAGCGTTGGCGCTGTGGCCACCAGGTAGAACACATAATCATGACACGCCTCAGCGTTCGTGTGCGTGATTTTTTACGCCTTACGCACACGCACAGTAGCACATTCAGCACCAGTGTAGACGACTACGATTTTGTACCGCGGGGTTTTCGCACGCATCGCAGCCCATATGTTTACATTGTCGCGGCACGCGTAGAGCAGAACTTATTAGCGGAACAGTTGTCACATGTGCGCGTTCATGGTTATTGCTGGCCAACTGAATCCGCGTTATCTGACTGCTAAATACGGGAGCTATTCCGGGGTCATGCCTCGATTGGTTCAAATTCGGGCGGCTATCAAGATCCCCGAAATTGGATTGAATTACGCTGAGCAGGTTCGCCGGAGTTGACATCCCAACTAGCTCGCGATAGTTCGCTCTTCAAATCACAACGCCACGTTTCAAGCTCCCGCAACCTCCTTATCCAGGATTGATTCATAAAACCAGCCAACCAATCTAGAACCCGCGTTGCAACTCACAGCAGAGAGATTCAGCAAGACATCATCGCCGGACAACAACCTCGTAAACGGTTGGGTTCTTTTTACGATCCGAACGTGCTCACACGCTGCCGCGTGTTTATTTCTAAGTCGTGGGATTTCGGCCAGCCCGGGGACGTCCCTGGGCGTCGTTGGGACTGGGCCACGAAATTAGCAATCCCATTAAAAGTTGTAATTGCCGCTTGTTGAAATTCATCCCGTCTGATGCAGTGGCTGCGGCGGCTCCCCCCCATAATTTTGCGCACTGAAAGTTTGAAGAGGGCAATTTTGACAATGCAAAATTGACTGAAGAAAGCGTCATGTTGCTCGGAAGGCATGTCGATTGTAGATGAGATGTAAATAAAATGTAATATAAACAAATTTGAAAAGACATTCACATATCATCGTCGCTCACAGGCCATGGCTCGGATATCAGAGGAAACCAAAACCGCGATTGAACCAGTCCTTCTGATAGCAACGTGGCTCGGAAGGCATCGTCAATTTATTTATCTCGCACTTTTTAGAATTGTTGTGTATTTTTTGATTTTTTTTTTATTTTTAAGTTTTTATATTTTTTTGTTTTGTGTGTTTTTGTGTTTTTGTGTTTTTGTGTTTTTGTGTTTTTGTGTTTTTTGTGTTTTTTTGTGTTTTTGTGTTTTTGTGTTTTTGTGTTTTTGTGTTTTTGTGTTTTTGTGTTTTTGTGTTTTTGTGTTTTTGTGTTTTTGTGTTTTTGTGTTTTTGTGTTTTTGTGTTTTTGTGTTTTTGTGTTTTTGTGTTTTTGTGTTTTTGTGTTTTTGTGTTTTTGTGTTTTTGTGTTTTTGTGTTTTTGTGTTTTTGTGTTTTTGTGTTTTTGTGTTTTTGTGTTTTTGTGTTTTTGTGTTTTTGTGTTTTTGTGTTTTTGTGTTTTTGTGTTTTTTGTATTTTTGTATTTTTGTATTTTTGTATTTTTGTATTTTTGTATTTTTGTATTTTTGTATTTTTGTATTTTTGTATTTTTGTATTTTTGTATTTTTGTATTTTTGTATTTTTGTATTTTTGTATTTTTGTATTTTTGTATTTTTGTATTTTTTTATTTTTTGTTTTCTTTTTCAAGCCTTAAGTCGGTGTTGGAACTTTTGGAGGGCTTGAAGTTGGAGTCTCTCCAAATTCTGAACTCTCTGAATCTTTCCGCAACCCAAACTTTCCGTGCAGAACAACCCATTGCCCACCCGAGCAGATCACTGCCGCGGAGTAACGCCGCGCGGTGATCTACAATTTCCTCCACAAAACCCACCTCCAACAGACAACCTCAACCTGGCCGGGCGCGGTTCCCACAGCAGTTCCATTCAGCTTTGGCCGGGTGGTCACGGGGGCCATCGCGCGCGCGTAGTTTTGCGCGCACGGCTCAACGTTTTCATTCATAAAACTCTGGCCGGTGGTGATGTCTTGAAACGCCACGCCAGAGACTCCGCCAAAACGTCATTCATTTGTTTCGCGCCTTTGTTGTTGTTTTTTGAACGGTTGACCACGGGTTCAGGCAACATGTGTGTTGTTGTCTCGCTGTATTCATCATTGAGGTTGAGCTTTTAAACACACATATCCAATCTCCATCACAATTGTGAATGTACGCTCTCGAATGGTGCGCGCGGTTACTTTTGTTGTTGTTTTGTGAAAGGGAGTTACTAACCGTCGTCGTCTGCGTTATTGTGACCATAACTCAAACGTTGGAGACCGGTCGTGTGCGGAGGAGGAGGAGGAGGTCCGGTAGTTGGTTGATCTATTACTCGCTTTTCATATTTCATTCATTCGTTCATTCATATTTTTCAGAGTTCGCCGACGACGTAAAAAGACAGGCGTGTAAGTGAAAGAGCATTCAAAGCGCGAGAGCAAACAAGACTCTTTCACCGGAGATGCCTGTATGGCTGGGTTTGTCCCGAGGGACCGCCGGTAACGCGGTTGAGATTAAGATCTTGAAATGCTACAATCATCACCTAGTAATTTACATATCTTAAACTTTGAAAACATGCTGAGAGTCATACCTACGTATCAACCAAAACAATTTTTATGCAGAACTTTTCATGGACTTCACCAAACTTAATGATTTTCAAAAGGTACTTATGGGATCCTTAACCAAACCGGACAAACCCGGAAAAAATCCGTTCAGCCAGTTTCCAAATTTTCTCAAATTTAGAATCTGACACTCTGGAACGCAAAATCCTAACCTCAACTTGGTCGGGACACCCTTCGTCAGCGTGCTGCTGCTCCCTCACCTTCTTTGGGCAGGCAAGCAATTTTCTTGACTGCACCCCCTCCAACTGCCCATTCAATTTTAACATGGTGATGTCTATTTTGAAACGATCATAAAGCAAAACACAACCCCCGACCAGCCCAGCCAGTGGCAACCGGTGGCAGTTGGCGGCACAATGAGAAGTCGTTTAGATTGTGACTGTTTTTTTTTTTCTCTCTGACTCTTTTCATTCATTTGTTCACGTGATCCTGGGCTGGTGAAAGGAATATTGAGGGAGGGGAGTTGAGGGGGGTCTGGGAACAGCGAGCCACTTCTGGCGTGGGAGGGTGGTGTCGGCGGGTGATTTCTGTGAATGAGTTTATAGAAATTAATTCCCGGAAACTGGCCGGCCGCGATGTTTTTCGCCGGGATGACTAAGTTGTTTGTGCGGGGAGCCAAAACAAATTTGCATCGGAATGTGGGGGAGGGGGTGAGTAATGCCAATCACGAGGAAGATCGATTACATAATTTGTCAGAAATAACTGTCATAATAATAACAGTTCAACATTTTTAAGTAGAACAATATATTTAAGGTTAACCTCGATTACGGATCGCGAACTGGTTCACAGAACCAGTCACTGAAAAAAACTAAAAGTATCAAATTCCCTAATTCTAGGAATTTTGGTTTCTTTCCTCATTAAGAAATTCAAAAAACTCGATTACTAAATAAGGAAAAGAGGCAAAATTCCTAGAATAATGGAATTTGGTACTATTTTTTTATTTCAGTGGCCATTTTTGCAAAAAAAAAGCGAAATCTCTCCAATTAAAAATCTTAATGTAAAAATGTATATGTAAAAAAAAAAAACAAAATTTACTTTGTTTTTAGACCTTTTAACCATTTGTACATTTCCAACTTTTTGTCCATTCGACCTTTCTCAACATTCGGCCACCTATTATAATTAAAATTATAATTATAATTATAATTCGAACTATCGTCCTTTCGATCTTTAGTCAATTATCAACTATTTTTATTACCTTTTGTCTAATTTGTGCTAATTATTTAGTCGTTTGACAAATTGACCTTTTGTTTACTTTTGGCTACCTTTTTTCGACATTTCTTCCTTTCGACCTATTGTCAATTTTCAACTTTTTGTTTGTTGGTCCTTTTGTTTCTCTGTCTTTCAAATGTTTTTTTTTTCCATTCGACCTTTCGACCTTTGTCCTTTCGACATTTTGTCATTCGACCTTCACCCACATTTTTGATCGCTGACCTTTTTATTCTTTCAACTTTTTTTCCACTTTCGGTCATTCTTTCCATCTTTTCGACCTTTTGTCCATTTGCAACTAATTTTGTAATCGAATTTTTGTTCATTTTCTACTAATTATTTATTCATTTTCTACTAACTATTTATTCGACCTTTTTGTTCGTCAACCTTTTGCATGATCTTTTGTCAAATCGACCATTTTTCGCTTTTGGCCACCTTTGTTTTTCGATTTCGGTTGGTAAATTTTCAACTTATTATTTTTTTTTTTCAACCTTTTGATCCTCCGTCTTTTGGTTCACTGTTCAATTTCAATCTTATTTCCGTTTGACTTTTAACTTTTTTCCATTCGAGTTTTGTTATTCGTTATTGTTATTCAACTTTTGTCTTTCGACCTATCGTCATTTCAGCCTTTTGTCATTTTTTAACTAATGGTTAGTTCGACCCTTTGTTCATCCGTCTTTTGGTTCGCTTTCAAACATTTTTCCATTCGACCTTAGACATTTTTCCTTTCGGCCATTTGTCATTCGACCCTCAGTCTATTGTTATGTTTGACCATCGTTCTTTTGTCCATTCGACCTTTTGTCCATTTTCAACATTCCACCTTTTGTTCCTCGGAGTTTATTTTTTTACATATCAAATATTTTTTTCCATTCGACCTTCGACATTTTCCTTTTCGACATTTAGACGTTTGTCCGTCGACCTTATGTCCTTACAAACTTTTGTCCAACTCGGCCGCTGCATTGCACTTTGGTTCAGATCGCAAAATTTAGTGAAAAAACTAACTTAATCCACCTATGTGGTTGGAGCCTTCCTAACAACAATGGCTGTACACAAGTTTCATCTATTTTTTAGATCCGGCTTCCAAAAAGTATCGATATCACTGAAGTGGCCATATCTCGAGACAAGGTTGCCAGATCTTCAATGTTTTGGACTCGTTAGAAAGGTTTTTTGATAACCTAACCAACGATGGGTTGGATGATGGATCCGGACAAAGTTTACATACATTTAAGTGAGATCCGGCTTCAAAAAAGTACATCAATATCACTTAAGGGGCCATATCTCGAGACAGGGTTGCCAGATCTTCAATGTTTTGGACTCGTTGGAAAGGTCTTTTGATAACCTCACCAACAATAGGTCGGATGGTGGATCCGGACATAGTTTACATACATTTAAGTGAGATCCGGCTTCAAAAAAGTACATCAATATCACTTAAGGGGCCATATCTCGAGACAGGGTTGCCAGATCTTCAATGTTTTGGACTCGTTGGAAAGGTCTTTTGATAACTTAACCAACAATAGGTTGGATGGTGGATCCGGACATAGTTTACATACATTTAAGTGAGATCCAGCTTCAAAAAAGTACATCAATATCACTTAAGGGGCCATATCTCGAGACAGGGTTGCCAGATCTTCAATGTTTTGGACTCGTTGGAAAGGTTTTTTGATAACCTAACCAACAATAGGTCGGATGGTGGATCCGGACATAGTTTACATACATTTAAGTGAGATCCGGCTTTAAAAAAGTACATCAATATCACTTAAGAGGCCATATCTCGAGACAGGGTTGCCAGATCTTCAATGTTTTAGACTCGTTGGAAAGGTATTTTGATAACCTAACCAACAATGGCTCGGATGGTGGATCCGGACATAGTTTACATACAGTTAAGTGAGATCCGGCTTCAAAAAAGTATATCAATATCACTTAAGTGGCCATATCTCGAGACAGGGTTGCCAGATCTTCAATGTTTTAGACTCGTTGGAAAGGTATTTTGATAACCTAACCAACGATGGGTCGGATGATGAACCTGGACATAGTTTACATACAGTTAAGTGAGATCCAAATATATGTGAAAACACATTTTTATACATAACTTTTGAACTACTTATCGAAACTTCAATCTGTATAAAACTCGATCTATGGGACCCTAAACCAAGTCGAATGCAACAAGTTCGGGTCAAATCTGTTCAGCCAGTGCCGAGAAACATGAGCTAGTTTGTTGGTCACATACATACATACACACACACATACACACACACACATACACACACACATACACACACACATACACACACACATACACACACACATACACACACACATACACACACACATACACACAGACATTTGTTCAGTTTTCGATTCTGAGTCGATATGTATACATGAAGGTGGGTCTACGACGTTGTTATACGAAGTTCATTATTAGAGCAGGATTATAGCCTTACCTCAGTGAGGAAGGCAAAAGGATTTTTAAATAAGGGTGCCGTTCTAGAGCTTTGATGTTTACAAAAAATTGGATGAAAATTAGGGTGGTTCACTTTTAAGATGATTTTTGAAAATCTAACTTGTCAGGAATATTTTTTAAACATAGAAATTTAGGGTAAAATTTAAGAGAAAAGTAATGTTTAGGGCACTTTTAGAGACATCATTATTTTTTAAAATTGAAGTTCCAAAAATATTCCTCAAAAATTTTAATGTTCAAAAACACTCTAATTGTGAACTACCTTATTTTCGAGTCAAAATTTCGGAAGACACCAAAGCTATATAGTGTTGGACCTTAAGTCTCTAAACCTTTGGTCGCAAATTCGTTTCCAAAAGAAGTGGTTCAAATAATTCTCAAATAATTTGAATCTTTGAAGAAATGTGAAAAAAAGATTTCAGCCGCAGAAGTTCACCGAGTAGTTGCCATTGCAGTTTGCGCATTTCACGTGCAACTCTTGATGGTGATTTTGCTGCAATTTTATCAAAAATTTCAAGAAACTCAGCTTCTATCAAAATTGTCAAATGTGTCTGTTGCTCTCGTACGGGCGTAACAAGTCCCAGCTCATTTTCCGAAAATAAACCTCCACAATCACCGCTTCCCAAAGCGTTCGAAAAGCCTTTTCAGCATCCTTTCACGTCCGGTTATGGTCTACACACAGCAGCAGCAACGGCAGCGCAGTCAAGGCGGCACATTCCAGCAGATCCAAAATCTCTTCACCACGGTTGGCGTGGCCGTTTAAGGAGAAAGTAACCCTGGCCCAACCCTACCCCCCAGCCGCACTGTTTTCGCGAACATGACGAAAACCGTGGGAACAAGATTGCCGATTTGAGCAAAAAAAGAAAAAAGAGCGAAAAATATGCTGAACGACCAACCATGGTGAATGCGCCAAGGAAAGGTCCCCGCAGGTTTGCGAGTGGCGGCGGCGGCGGCGGCGATGTTTGCCTTATTACTGTTTTTTTTTTGAGGTGGGAGGCCCAACGAGAAGTTGTCGATTGTTGATGGTTTGGTTTGGAGCAGTGAAAGGAAGTCCTTTTGTGTGTGGCGGGTGCTTTTTGGTCATTCGAAGGGTTTTTTGTTTGTTTTATTCTACGCGCGGTAAACAGAGAGCTTTACGTCGTTATAAAATTCCGGATCGTGTGTGGCATTTGGCGAGTCCGGTCAGTCCTCCTGGACTTACAATTCAATGTTAAAGGGAAAAAAGCCACTATAGTTAGTCGAGTGATTGCCTCCGCAGTTTGCGCACTTAACGCGCAAACAAAGCAAACTTGTTGCGATTTTCATCGGAGCAAACTTCAAACGATAGGCAAAACTTGAAAGTCTAATCCCAAAACAGCCTTCACTCCTTCTCCAGAAATGCACCACAGTTGCCACAATAAATCTCCCCGATTGAAGGAGGGGGGCAAAATTGAGTTAGGACCTGATTCGCACAGCCGACGCCACCACGCCACCATTTGTCTGCAGCAGCGCGTTCCAAAACCGCACTACAGCCCCATATATTACCATGATTAATATTTTAAGTGTTTTTCTAAGTTTTGTTGTTTGTACTCTCACTGGCGCGCGCGCTCCACACATGAATGAACACGAGCGCATGTCGTACACCTCCACTTTGACGGCGGCGGCGACGGCGACGACGTCGTGCCGGCAGATCCTGAAGTCTGTGTACCGCAATTGAGAGGGAGGTGTACCTATTTTGGACCTAGATGTTCCTATTTTCTTTCTTGCGATTTTTTTGACAAAATATTTGAAATCGGTAAGAGTAATACCAAAATCGAAAGTAAGAAAACGATATAAGTGGGTCGAAATCAGGTACATTCCATACAAAAATTAGACCCAAAATAGATAAAACGCCCCCGCTTCAAAGGCATTAGTGTCTGCGGAAGAGTTAATGCGGGCCCAACGGCGTCCGACGGCACTTCTGACCTACAGAGACCTACGAGTGCTTCTATGTTGTGGGAGGTCTGGTCTGGTGAGCCCTTTTGAAGTCTCGGGGCGTATTGCCGGCCAGGCCTGATTTATGCTTATGGATTTGGCTTGTCCTGATTGCGACACGACACGTTTGGGCTCACCTGCGAACTGTCACTCAACTGCGTGACTTCCCCTGCGAGAGGTTCCTCAATTGAATTGCAAACTTACCTAAAATGAGAAGAAAGGAGGAAAAAATTAGTTAAACTTTTCACAGCGCGCGACTTGGGCCACTTCTGGCAAAGCTGGCAAAACTCGGGAAAACTCTCATAATAACAGTTTCACTTGTACATCGTGTGCAACGCTGAATGGGTTTTCAGCTACAACAACAACTTTGAGAATGGAAGAAAAAAGTTGAGCTGAAATTGCGTTAAAACTTTTCCGGGACGCGCACACACACACACACACACACACACACCAATTAGAGGAACTGATGGTGCAAAAACACAAGAAGACACTCACACACACGCTGGAGAGTTTAGTTAAAAGGTGTTTGCTGATCCTTGACGGAAGCGAAACGTGCGAGGACTTCGTGATGAAGAGTTGCCAAAAATGTTTGGTGCAGATGCTAACATGTTTTGAAGAGGTTATTGAAAAACACCACAACTTGTGTGCAGTTTCCCGACAATTGTATCTCATCTTTCTTTACTGACTGTATTGTTTCTGTGTGTGTAAACAAGATTTTTTTTCCGGAGGTCACGTCAAGTCGCGGTCACGTTACGCGAAAAGTTTTGCGCCCCAGACGGGGAAAGAAACGAGGAAAACTTTTCCGACCCGGGGAAAAATCACGTTCAACAATCACAAAGTGGATAAATAAAATGAAAGAGGGAAACCTCGGAGCAGCGCCAGCTAGCCAGACAGAAGCGACTTGGCGGTTGAGGTTCGAAAGATGGTGAAAATTGAGTGTGAAATTTGGGAGAAGATAAATTTAAGTTATTGATAAATCGTTTTGGAAACTGAAAAGTCGTTTGAAGTATTCAGCAACTAGAATCCGGCAACCGAAAATCAATTTTAAAATCACAGTTTTGTCACGGTTTCCCTAAAGCCAGTTCAAATCAGAAGAAAGCTGAGAAGTGAGAATTATAAAATCATGGAAATTTACAAGTGGCATTACAACCGAATACTGGTAAATTCACACCTTTTAAGAGGAAAAATAACACTTGTTTAGAGGAAAAACTAATTTTTTTTTACATAAAGAATATAATAATGTCCAGATGTAATACTATCATGATTTTTTTTTTCATGAAATTTTTCCATACAATTTCCCATACTTATTTGCTAGCTTTCCCTCATATGATCTTATGTACTTTATGATCAAATTTATTGCCGGTTTGGTGTCTTCGGCAAAGTTGTAAGTAGGAACGAGAACTATACTGGAAAATACACGGAAAATTCGAATTTTTAAAACCAGTTTTTGTCACCAAAAATTTATACAAAAAAAAAAGAAATTTTCTATTTTTTTATTATGGAGTTTTGAAAATTTCAGAATAAGAAGAAAAAATTGTCTGCATGAAGTAAAAAAAAATTTTACCTTTTTTGAGATTTTTTAAGATCGATGTTTTTTTTTTGGAAATCAGTTTTAGTGACAAAAAGTGATTTTGAAATTTGCAAAAAAAAATCCATGTGTAATATTTTGTAGGTGTAGTCCCCATCCAACAGCTTGCCCAAGGCACCAAATCGGTCGAAAAATTCATTCAAAAAATACTGATTTATGAGTGATTTGAATGGACAACTCCCAAATTTGTATGCAAAATAATACAAAGAAACTGATAATGCAAAATGACTTATTTGGGCATACCAAGGGTACGCAAAAAGTTTCAGCCCAGAAACAAAAAAAAAATCAGAGAAAAAAAATTTCAATTTCCAGTTTGCCCATAACTGATCGAAATTTTTTGAGTACATGAGCATGAGAGACCACCCATGGTTGCCCCGCCGTTGCTGAACAGAACCGTAATATCCTTTCAGCACGACCGATCATAGGCTTCAGTGATCTAGTGGTGTTTCCCTTATCAACAGCATGTATGAATGCGCTGAAAAGATAAAACACCAAGATTGCTAAAACTAGATCCGTTGCGAATAGGTAACAGTCATTGGCCACCAACGGCGCCCGCCATGTCAGTTTGTAGATCTCGATTTTAAAAGGACGGATATGTCAGTTAGCGCAGGTTGCTACTACCAAGGCAGCTGGTTCACCCTGTGCTTACACCCCACAAGCGCACGGGAACCTGGAAATTTGTTAATAAGATAGGGTTTTTGGTCAGGATTCATCTTAGAAGATGATGATGCGACCCAAAACCATAGTGTTTGTTGAACGGTATTATGTTTTATTCTCAAGGCAAGCAATGGGATGCTGCGAATGAGACATTTCCTATTTATAGGTTGTTAAATTTTAAATGAAATGGTTTAATCTTAGACAGCCGGCTGTGGAAAGATAGAACCAACCTTTCGTAATTTAAGAATAAAGGATTAAACAGTATAACTATTAACTTGAGATGATTTTACGAGTTAAAAATGATTGATGTTTAGTGTGGTACTGATTAACGTAGCGAACGCCGAGTTACGATGTTTGTCGAACTGAAACTGAAAAAGGTTTTGTTTTTGTTGACCACCGACGACGAACGCGAAAAATCTTGCGACTCTACGGAAAGGCATCGCAAATCGAACTGGCTCAGCTGTCATCGGGACAAGCAGAGCCAGCCGCACCTTCACAGGTGCGAAAAAGCATCACAAATCTGACTCCGATCTAATTTTTTTTTGAGTACACAGTAAAAAAATCATGGTAATTTTACATCTGGGAAGGGGTAGATTTTTTATGTCAGAAAAAATGTGTAATTTTACTTCTGAAAATGTAATTTTACCCCTTTTCTGGTGTAGTTTCGCTTTTTCAGTCTAAATTGAAGTAAAATTACATCATTAAGAGGTTACATACATGTAAATTATCAAAATATCAGAGGTTGACATGGGCATTTATTTAAACTTTTTTATTTTTTTTTGCAGGGCATAAAAATATACATTTTCATTTATTAACAAAACCAACTTGAAGGCATTTGAAGTTATCAGTTTCAAAAAACGGGTGCCGCGATATCTCAACACTGCTTTGATCAAATCGGCTCAAAATTTTGGTGAAGACTCGTTTAACCGGTCCTGGTGCAGAATGAAGGCCGATTTTTAAAAACTTGATTTAAAAAAAAGATAAAATATGTTTATGCTTTTCATAGAAAAAAAATCAATAGTTTTTGATTTTTGTATTTTTTTAAAAAGCAAAATTTCAAAATCGAGTATCGTCATGCTCACGGGATATATCTTGAGAGTGTTAACCCCAAGCCAATTTTTTTTTTGAATTAAATATACTTTATTGAATCTTTCTTATAATAATTACATTTGGTTTACATAATAAGTGGTCAGCTGTGGCTCTTCAGCTTTAGTTTGCTTTTCGTGATTTAAACACTGTTCATATTCATAACTTTAAAAGTATATGATTTATCATTTTTGTAACACTAGGTACAATGAAGAAAAAAAAAAAAATTAAGAAAACATAACCTAACCTAAAACTAACTTAATCTTACCATAAACTAAACCAATCCTTGAATCAAGGGGTATTCAGATATAGCACATTTTTCCCTGAATTTCAAACATTTTTCTTGAATCTTCTGATCCAACATTTTTACTTCTGCTAATTCATGAACCTCACTTGATCTTGTCCAGCCAGGAACATTCAAAACCATTTTGAGTACCTTGTTTTGGACACGCTGGAGCTTCAATTTATGAGTTCTAGCGCAACACTCCCAAACAGGTACTGCATACTCAATAACGGGGTAAATTATTTGTTTGTAAACTGCTAACTTATTTTTCAAAGATAGCTTTGATTTTCTGTTAATTAAAGGATACAAACACCTGATGAGAATGCTGCACTTGTTCAATATTTTATCTACATGCTGCCGAAACAATAGTTTCGAGTCAAGTATGAGACCTAAATAGACAACTTCCTTTGACCAGGGTATTGAAACATCATTCATTTTAATCAAAACATCATCCTTTGGGACAAATCGGGCCGATTTGGAAAGTGGAAAAATGATGGTTTGAGTTTTGGCTGCATTTATGCGAATTTTCCAGTCGCCAAAGTATTCGGAAAGAACGTCAAGACCCTTCTGAAGACGGCCAACTAAATATCTGGTTATTTTACCCTTATAAATAACGGCAGTGTCATCAGCAAAAAGTGACAACACACCATTACCAGGAAGAGTAGGCAAATCAGATGTAAAAATATTGTACAGAAGTGGGCCAAGAATACTTCCTTGGGGAACCCCAGCATCAATGTTGAATAATCCAGAAGCAATCCCATTCAGAAAAACCTTGAACGATCTCTCCGAAAGATAGTGCTGGATAATTTTGATAAGATACATTGGAAAACCGTATAAATACAGTTTATGTATCAAACCATCATGCCAAACATTGTCAAAAGCCTTCTCAACATCCAACAAAGCCATAGCAGTTGATTTAGACTCAAGCTTGTTCTGCTTGATGATTTTAGTTACTCTCGTAAGCTGATGAGCAGTATTATGTCCCTTTCGGAAGCCAAACTGCTCGTTCAAAATTATATTATTATCGTTGGTAAAATCCAAAAGCCTTGAATAGATGACCTTCTCAAAGAGTTTGGACAGACTACTCAAAAGACTAATGGGACGATAACTTGTTGGCGATGTTGGATCTTTTGAGGCTTCAAAATTGGTATGACTTTGCCCAGCTTCCAATTGGTGGGGAAGTAACCAAGTTGCAAACATTTATTGAAAATATTGGCTAGATGTTGAAAGAACTGATCACTCTGTTTTTTCAACACTAGATTAAAATGTTATCAAAGCCTGGAGCTTTCATATTTTTCATTTGTTTAACTGCAACTTTGACTTCCTCACCAGAAACATGGGAATCTGCAGGAAATTCAAAGGTAGAGTCATTGATTGTTGAAATACTATTGGCAACTGATGTTTCTTTACGGCTGGTCATGGAAGCGCCAAGATTATGTGAACTAACAAAATGAAGCCCAAGTGCATTTGCCTTTTCCTCGGATGTAATCAAAGGAGAATCCTCAACAATAAGAGGAGGAATAGGCTTTGGTTTGTTTTTAAGAACTTTTGAAAGTTTCCAAAATGGTTTTGAATAATTCCCAAGCTGGCTTACATGTTTTGAAAATTCTTGATTTCTGATATTGTCAAGTCGGTCTTGTATGATTTTGTTCAAATTGTTCACTGAAATCTTTTGTCATAGTCCCCAGTCCGTTGATATTGTCTCCTATAAACATTCCTAAGTCTAATCAAGTGTTTAGTATCTACGTCAATATCAGTTACCTTAAAATTAACAGGAACCTCCCGAACGTTGGCAGCCTCTGCTTGGTTGATAGCCTGCTGGATCACCTCCAGCGAACGATCAATATCGGCAGAAGTTTCCGGGTGTTGATCATAGTCGATGTTGCTGTCGACCACTTGCTGAAACTGCTGCCAGTCAACGTTGTGGTAATCTTTCCGGGTTGGTTGCCGCTGCGGAGTAACGGAAGCTCCAACCTCCACAACCACCGGATAGTGATCAGAACTCAACTCTTCAAACACCTCAGGATGAGCCACGTTCTCAGCCATATTGGTAATGAAGAAGTCGATGATTGAGTGATTCCCAGACCGAGCCACCCTCGTTGGACGATCCGGACTCACAACGTTGTAGTATCCGTTTTGCAGATCGTTGTGCAGAATCACTCCGTTCCGATTCCTCCTGCTGTTGCCCCAAACTTCATGCTTCGCGTTGAGGTCACCAGCGATGATGTACTTTGCGCTCCGCCGTGTCAGCTTCTGGATATCGCTCTTCAGTTTTGCTGCTGAACCATCTCTGGCATTCACCTGACGTGGGCAGTATGCAGCAATGAAGAGTACTGGGCCAACAGAAGTGGGAATTTCCACCCCAACGGCCTCGATGATGTCCAGCTTGAAGTGTGGCAGCCGGCGTGGCTTGAGATCACGATGAACAGCGACAAGCACACCTCCTCCTCCAGAGGTGGTCCTATCGAGCTGCGTCGCGATCTTGTAGTTTTGCAGATAAACTTTTTCACCGGGCTTCAGATGAGTTTCCGTGATGGCAGCTACGTCGATCTCCTTCTCGCGAAGAAAATCCACCAGCTCTAAATTCTTCCTCCTAATGGAGCAAGCGTTCCAATTCAGCAGCTTGAGGGACCTACGATCCATACTGGATGACGAACGAGGTCAGCACTTCAATCTGCTGGGTCTTGGTTTTGCATCCACGCAGTGCAGCGGACATCTGTTTGAAAATATTGAGGAGTTCGGTTGAGGTGTAAAGATCATTACCATTTTCCTCAACTGCTGGTTCTTGGGTTGGTCTTGGCTCCTGGCTGAAGCCCGGTGGTGGCGGTCTCGGCTCCTGGCTGGAACCCGGCCGTGGATGATTCATCTCAGCTCTCTTCCTGGGATCCAACGGCAACGGTGCCAAGTTCGGGACCTGGCGTCGCGGTTGAAGAGGTGGAAAATTTTGCTCCACCAGGGCTGGAGGAGTTCTACGACGCTGAGGCTGATTCTTCGTCGATGCTTGCTGCCGAATTTTCACGAACTCAGCTCTCTTGGGGCACTTTCGGTCGGTTGACGAGTGCTCACCGTTGCAGTTGAGGCACTTCACCAGCGAATCTTGGATGCACTGGGATGTGATGTGCGCATCGGTACCACATTTGGCGCAACGACGCTTCAGGTGGCAGTTCTTACCTCCGTGCCCGAAACCCAGGCAGTTGAAGCATTGTGTGACGTCACGATGCACTGGTCGGTATCGCTCCCACGACACGATAATGTTGAAAACCGCTCGGATTGCCTTCAGCTCAGGAAGCGTCGTCGATCCCTTAGCCAAATGCAGCAGGTAGAGCTGGTCACGGTACTTGATGTCTTTGTTGCGTCGGCTCATTTTGTGCACGGCCAACACATCCAGTTTCAAAACTTTTAGCTCGGCAGCTAATTCCTCCACTGGCATGTCGTACAGACCTCTGACGACGATTTTGTACGGCTTATCCATGACGACATCATGGGTAAAGTACTCCGCCTCGTTTTCGGTCAAGTAATCCTTGACCAGTTGATAGTGCTGCCTGGATTGCACCAGCACCTTAAATCCGTCCTGACACAGACGAATGTTGCCTAGGACTTTCCCAGACTTGATGAGTTCAACCAGCCCCGCTCGAAAGTCGATCGTTGCTGCTGATTGCCGCACATAAAAAGGAGGCAGTTTCTCCTTTCGCTGTTTCACTTCATTCTCCTTTGCTTCCGCTACCTGGTCCTCGTCAGGCAGTCCAGCGAACTTGTTGTTCTTCAAAAGCTGCTCCTCGTGCGATGAAGAGTTCTCCTCCTCCTCATCCATCGGTACAGTACCGTCGCTCTTTTTCGTCTTTTTGCTGTTCGATGTCACTTCCAAAAGCACCTTCCTTTTGGAAATTCCCGGTTTTTGGCCATCAGTTGAGGCCTCAACCTTCCTTTTGGAAATTCCCACTTTTTTGCCTGCTTGAGCCGCAGGTAGGGCAATATTGCCGGCGTTTTGCGCCGGGACGCGACGAGTCATGTTGATTCAGACAACCTTCACCAACGAATGCTCGGATAACAATGAACCCCAAGCCAATTTGGTCCATACCATCTTGAGATATCGTGGCACCCGTAAATCTACTCGGTATTTAGAGAAAAACATTCACAAAGCTTGACAGTTTGCTTTGCGCATGGCAAAATTTGGAGCTTAAATCGTCTTTTACTCAGTTAAGGGGTTACATACATGTAAATCGGCAAAAATGTCAGAGGTTGGTATGAGCACACACTTACATTTTTTGTAAATCTGTTTTCAGGGCATTAAAATATACATTTTCAGCTTTTAATAAAACAAATTTGACGACATTTGGTTGCATCTTTGCCGAGATATAGCTATTTGAAGTACTAAGCAGTTTCAAAAAACGGGTGCCACGATATCTCAACACTGTATTGACCAAATCGGCTAAAAATTTTGGTGAAGGCTCGTTAAAACGTTTCCGTGTGCATGACGAAGGCTGATTTTCAAAAAGTTTATTTTAGAAAAAGATAAAAATATTTTCAAGTTTTTCATATTAAAAATCGTCAGTTTTTGATTTTTGTATTTTTTTAAGAAAAATTAAAAAATCGGGCTTCGTAATGCACACAGAATATGTCTTGAGAGTCTGCATCCCAAATTTCAGCTCATTTGGTCCATCCTATCTCGAGATATCGTGGCACCCGTAAATCAACTCTGTGTTTATAGAAAAACGTTCACAAAGTTTGACAGTTCGCTTTGCGCATGGCAAAATTTTAAACTTAGATCGTCTGTTACTCACTTGAATAATGAAATATCTTCATGAAAATTTCAGGAGTGATTGGAAATCATCTTTTTAGTGGAATTAACCATCTTCTTTTTAGTGGATTTAGTGACTTTTTAGTAATATGAAATTTTGTGATTTTCTACATGTATGTAACACCCTTTAAAGAGGTAATATTCAACCTTAAAAAATTACAGCTTCCAAATTTACACAATTGTAATTGTGTAATTCAGAAATTCATATTCAACATAAATTCATTAAAAAAAACCAAAAAAAAGTGTTTGGAATTCTCCAGTTTTACTGCACAAAATTCTGTGCAATACTCTACGAATCTTGAAGCTATGACATGACCCTTCAGGGGGGCGACAACTGCTTGCTACAAACAGTAAACATTTTGTGCAGACGTTTTTTTTTCGTCTTCAGTTCGATTACCGCTTTTTTCCCCACTCTCTCGTTCGATCTTGATTGGAAAGCGACCAGTTCCGTTGCAGCAGCATTTATTTTTTGTTTAAACAGTTGGCTAGACCAAACTCGAGAGCAAGAATTTTTCGAGGAAAGGTGTGCACTTGACGGGATTCTGACGTTGGCGCACAGCGCCGTCTGGATGTTGTTTTTTATTTATCACCGGTCATCAGTTACGGGATTACGTTATGGGAACTTTCGGTTGAAAATCGCTCAGAAAAGAAAAGGTAAGGCTCCGCCAACCATATCACATTAGCGAACCGTAAAAAAGGCAAGTTGGAACAAATCAAATTATTTGCCCGCCCGGTGCCTTCGACGACACGTCGCCGGTAGTTACGGAATTCCTTACGGGCGCCATAAATTGCCCGCAGTCTCTCCCCGCAGGACTTTCATCCCGGAAATCGACCCGCCCTCGCCGAAATTAGTATGTAAATTGGCACCGAGCTTATGTTGGCAGTCCCGGAATTCATAAAGTACACTTTAAAATGACATTATTGGCCAATAAATTTTACCCGTTTGCTCCGGGGGTCCGGAGTCCATCGCGCGCGCCCCATAATGGCCTCCCACAGGACGTGATAGGGGGATGTTGAGAGGACGAGGGCGGAAAGTTACGCGAAATGAATTGCTGTCCACCGACGACGGAGGAGTCCCCTCCTTGCCGGTAAAGGTGATTGAAGCACGGAGTGGGAGGTCATGCAAATCGATCCCCATTAGTTGCAGCATCCCTGCCCGAGGGTTGGAAGAGGCCATTTGAAAACGAATGTGGCTTGACAGGGAACTAGAGCGGGAATCTGCGCGAATGTCTTGTTTAGGCTGGGATAGAAAGGAGATCCCTGCGGGTGTGGCAGAGGTTCTCAGAAGAGAGTTGAAAATTGAAAACACAGCTATTGCTGCAAATATGTTCAAAGGTTTCAAGCTTCAAAACATAATGTATTAAATATTACCTATTTTTCCATGTAATTTTACATCAATTTATGTGGAATAAGTGAATTTCTGCAAAAGACGCAAATTTACACATTTTTCCGATCAGTAGAAAAATTCCGATAACCAACAAACACCAAACTTCTATCCTATGGATTCGGAACCCCCTTAGAAATGCTGCGAAGCAGGCACAACTTTCGATTTGTGGGGGCGATTTTCCTTCTTTCCCCAGGCAGACTGGCAGGCCAGCTCCATAATGCACCCACTACTCTATTCTCGGATGTGGAGGCGGCGGACATTCGACGCTAAAGTCTCGTGGGCGAGTCCCCATCAATTGCTTCATTTTGTATTCATATTGAACCTATTGGTTGAGATTTTTTTGGTGGCTGGGTTGTGGTAGATTCCTCATGAAAAAAAACGGGAATTTTCCACAAACTGGAGCATTTCCAGCACCGGTCAGAGGTCAGGTACCTGACTCTAGTCCAGGCAGCCACAGCGGGGAGGAGTTATGACCATCGATGATAAAATGAGTCATCATTAAGTGTGGAGTGGAGCAGCACTTGGGCAGAATCACAGTTCAATGGGATTCAATATTTCAACCGCACCACTTCAAGGCTCATTTCACTTTTTTGCCCTGCACAGGCTAAAAAAGGGAGAGGAATTCTAGAGCTGATAAATCATAACCCCCCGGACCTGTTTGCCATTTTGTACGCAATGAATTTTACGAGTTTTATGCAAATGATTGCCTATTCGTAGAAGTTTCGCTCCGGGTTCCCAACTATAGGTTGGCTTTGGCTTTTCGGTTTTGGCTGCGGGAAATTGAGGGAGGAGGTTCAGCAATAAAAGAAGGACATTCCCAACCGTCAACGGCCCCGCATCAAGGGAGTGACAACGGATTGTTGTAACGAAAAAAGGGGTAAACCGCGCTATCGCCAAAAGGGACCGCTAAAATATGGTTGAGGTTTGCTCGAATTCTTGGAAATTTATTCATGACTATTGCGTGTTTTTTTCTTCTTCTCTGTGTGTAGAGTATGGTACGTGAACCGGAAGTGGGAGGAAACTACCTGCTGCCTGCCTTTTTTTTTGCTTTTTTTGCTCGTGGAAAACCTCTTTAGTGGTGGTTAAATGGCCAAATTTATATTTTTATTAAATTTCCATCGATCCTTGACTGATTTATGGTTTAATTGGAGCAATAAAACGAGGCTTTCGGTGGGTGGAATATGTATTTAAAATGCTGTATTGGAACACATAACTCTTTCCAATCTGCTCTATTTTTAGAAAGTTGAATTTTTATTTAATGAACTCGGAGTTATACTTGAATGATTGATTTGACTTTCATTAATCTATCTACTAATTATTTTTTTTGAAATTAAATATGTCTTTATTGAACTTTCTTATAATAATTACATTTCATTTACATTCTAAGTGGTAAGGCTACATGCTCTTCATCTTTGTTATATTTTTCGTTTTCTTATTAACTGTTCACATTCATTTATTTACTTCAAATTGTTTTACATTTTTGCATTGAATCGAATACATTTGGGTAAAAAAGAAAAAAATCACATTAACAACTAATTCTAACTTAAAACTAAAAAAGTAAATTCATTGAAATATTCAAAATCATCAGAACGAGTAAACTACGAACTGTATTTTAAGATAAATCCTCCAAGCGTTCTTACTTGTTCCGCACGAGTTTTGCAACCACGCAGTGTTGTTGTCATTTCGATGAAAATGTTCAGAAGTTCTTGTGGTGAAAACAGGTCACTACTGCCTTCATCCGTTGATGCTGGTTGGTTTTCCTTCGGTTGCTGACTGAAACCAGGAGGTGTTGTATTCTCTGCAACTTTTTGCCGCTGATTCAACGGCAATGGCTGCAGATTTGGAACCACTCGAACAGATCCCGCTCCAGGTCACGCCAAAGCAGGAAAATCCACGTCCGTGTAAGTTGGTGGTGTTTTGCGACGATTTGGTTGGTGCCTCGTCGTCGCTTGCTGCCGAATTTTCACAAACTCAGCTCGTATTGGGCAGCTTCGATTCTTGGTCGAATGGTCGCCGCCGCAATTGAAGCATTTGGCTTCAATGTTCTCGTTGATTGTTTCGCAAGCTTGAGTTTTGTGCTCACCTCCGCAGGTTGCACAACGACTCTTGATGAAACAGTTCCTTCCACCATGTCCAAACTGCAAACAGTTCGAACACTGTGTCACGTCACGGTGCACTGGACGATAACGTTCCCAAGTCACGATGATGTTGAAAATTGCCCGAACTGCTTTCAGCTCAGACGGCGTTGTCGATCCTCTCTCGAGATGAACCAGGTACAGTTGATCACGATACTTGATGTCCTTGTTGTGTCTCGTCATCTTGAAGACTTCGATCACGTTCAACTTAAGAGTTTTGAGCTCTTCTTTCAGCACACTCACATCCATGTCGTACAAGCCACGGAGGACCTGTTTCATTTGGGCGTTTACCTGGGTCGTCATGGCTGTAGTATTCAATCTTTGTGTTGTTCAGGAAATCCCGAACGTAGTTGTAATCCTTTCTGGTAGGTAGCAGAATTTTGAGTCCATCAGCACACAAGCGAATGGAAGCTCGTAAAGCACCAGATGAACCATCTAGAAAATGTAATTACCTTCTTAGAAAGATTCAATTATACCTGTTGCATGTTGATCATCAAATTTCCATTCTAATGATCTGGTACAGGTAAACACTGTTTGATGAAAAGAAAATGTTTGCCATCGCTAGCGCTCCCAAATGTTGTGTGCTTCTGAGTTTTATAAATTTGCATTTTGAACCCCAAAGAACACCCATGCCCATAAAACATGATACGGTTTCAGCGGCGAACAAATTTCGCGCACGACTCTCGCACCCAGACTAAATCACCATCACTTGAGACAATTTACGCTGGCGCTGGGTTGTCAAGCAAGCAAGAAGAGAGCGTAGACTTTAGGAAAATTCCACCTCCTCCTCCTCCAGTCTTCCACGGTATGAAATATGTCCTTCCGGCATCCGGCGTTCCAACTTGGGATGTCTCACCCACCCACAAGGACTGGCATTGCATACCTTCTTCCCCCGAGTAGAGTCATGTCGTGTCGCGTATTCTTTCAAGTTCATCAAATTTCTTGCCTCGGCGGAAAATATCAACCTTGTGTGCGGCGATGGCACTTTTGGCTTCCCCGGTGGTGGTTCAACTACTTATAGGGTAATAAGGGGTAGGGTGACTCTATTTGATATGAATTTGAATTAAGATTATTTTTATTTTCTTTCGTTTCATCATGTTACTAACTTCAAACTTTGTTTGACTAAAAATCTAATAGCAAACTTGTTGAACAACTGCTCTTTTCTCCTGTTTAAACATTTTCAGTCAGAGAATCAGTTGTAAGAACCAGGGTTACCAGGCCTAAACAGAAAATAATCTGGCAAAAAAACTGGCAAAAACCTGGCAAGCCGCTTTTCTCAAAGTAATGAGCGAAATAATGTTCAAAAATTGTGTATTTTTACTTTTTATGCATTATAGCTTCACAAAATAAACATCATACTTCAATTCAACAAAGTCTGGAAGAAATAAAAAATAAAATTTTACAAATTGCCACTCAAAAAAACTGGCTATGCCAGATTTATCTGGCAACCTGGCATCCCTGGTAAGAACTGCTGTGGTGTACTTGCTATCTATATCAGGGGTGTTATTGAGTCTGGAGGGTGGCATTGGATCATACAAATTTGCGGAATTTTGTATGACCAAATCTTATCCCCTAGACCCAATGTCTCCCCTGATGACGGTACTTGAAGTGCTTTCAATCTTGTTTGCTGATTTTGGCCATTAGGAATACTATTAAAATATTTAAAAAAATGTATCAGCAGAACGGATTTTCTTATCAATTTGGTGTCTTAGGCAAAGTTGTAGGTATTACTTAAGACAGAAAAAAATAAAACGCAAAATCACAATTTTTGAAAAATCTATTTTTTATTGTTATATCAGATTTGATATCAAGATTTTTTTTAACTGCAAATTTGGTTTTACATCCAAATTAAATTGAAAAAAATTGAGTTTTTTAAACGTTTTTCATAAATAATGTTTCTTCGTACAAAATGACAGCACTGCCAAATAAATTTTGACCAACTTGTGCTGAAAAGATGCCATATTTTTTCAATAATAAAATATCTCAACATTAGATTTTTCAAAAAAAAAAATGCGCAAATCAATATTTTGTGTAAAAAGGTAAATAATTTTTTTAATAGTGAAATTATTTTTTATTAGTAGTTAGAAAATTCATTCTCGGGATATTTTGAATAATTTAATAACCTTTTTGTATAGACAGCTGCAAAAATTGTATGGAGACTTGTATGTAATGATGCAAAATGTCTCCTGCAAAGTGTGATTAAAAAAACAAAAAAAAAAGAATTGCTCTGTTTTAATTTGCATTTCTACTCATTTAAATTAAAGCTTTTTATATTTGTGTCTTTTCCTCTCTGAATTAGGATCAAGAATTGGGTAAAAAATGCATCTTGTTGAAATTTTTAAAAAGGAGTTTTCGATTGTTGAAGAATATTACAAGACAAATTTAAGTTTTGCAAAAATAAGGAATTGCGTTAAAACAATTAAAATGAATGAAATTTTCAAATTAATCAAAAAAATGGCAGGTAAATAACATTTGTCCCAGAAAGTAAAAAAAAAAACATTTTTTTCAACCTTCAATTCTTTGCTGATGTACCATGATCAATAAGATCAAAAAATGGGTAAAAAATGCATTTTTGAGTTTTCAGTTTGGTAAAAGGCTTGCGTTAAAAAAAAATTATTTGATTTTCAAATTCATTAAAAAGAATAACATGGAAATAACATTAACCACACAACATAAATACCCATCTGCGAACAATAATTTTCAGCCTTCAGTATTTTTGTTGAAGTTTAAAACAAAATTGACAACATGGACAAGTAGACTTCGAAATGGTATTCAAAAATTTACAAATAGCTGAAATTTTCCTGCTTAATCAAACGCTATCTTTTTCTCCAAACCAAAATCTTTTTCTCAAACTGGCTTTTTTGAACATCTGTTTCAGTAAAATTATTTTCTGACAAGTTTGCTAAAAATACAAGTTCAATTAACTAGGTTTGCAGCTGGATTTATCAGATTTTTTTGAGACTGATTTCAATGTTTTATAACTCAGAGAATAATAAATTTGTTGGACATTTTAACAAATAAACGAAATTAATAGGTTTACTAGCATTCTCAGACTTACAACTATTCAATAAATTTCATTTCAGCTAGGCAATGATGATGAAAAATAACGGTTTTGAAGAGAAACCAAAAAAATGATGAATGATCATGATTTTTTCATCAGAATTCTAGTCTTTCAACATTAAAATATCTTGAATTTTTGAAATCATATTCTTTTAAATAATTCAATGTAACTGACTGAAAATATTTAATTTGATGTTTATTAATAATCTATTTAAGATTTTTTTCTTTATAAACCGTGCTTTTTTGAGTTTTGTTTTATTTAATCTTACACATTTGTTCGAATTAAATTTGGTTAAATGAATGATTTTTTTATTTCATTATTATTGATCAAATTAATTAAAATTCAATGTTTGAAAACCAATGAAGTATTTATTTCATTGAAACATGAATAGGTCATTTTTGTTATTCCTTCGTGAAACTACTTATTTTTCCAGTCATTCTTGAACGATGAAAAAGCCTACTTTTTTGTACCAAAAATAACAAAATCGAATAGTAGCACTTTTCAAAATAAATGCTGAAAAGTTTCACTTTTCAGCACTGAAATAGATGCTGAAAAGTTGAACTTTTCAGCACTTGTTTTGAAAAGTAACACTTTTCATTTTTTTGACAAAATACATGAACATTTGTCCTTTAATGCTACTCAAAGAATGCTATTCGGAATTGAACAAATGTTGTATGGAACTCGTTGTTAAACTCTGTTCAAAACTTTGAATTAATCATCTCCTTAGGATAATTACTCCACACAAGTAATGCTTAAACAACGAAATAAATGAAATGAAAACTTGTTTTGTACAAAATAATGTCGATTCATTTTTCATATTTGAATTCACATTTGTCTTGTTTAGCTTATGTTTGTTTCTGATAGTGTTTGACTCGTTCTACTGTTCCCTATTATTACCTATTGCCTTTTTTGCCCATTTTTTTTATTTTTTTTTCTTGATTCTCACAATTTCTACTATGGAATGATCCCATAATCATATAAATTGTAAAAAAATGCATAGAGGCATAATCTGGACAGAACAAAAATTACTGCATACTTATTTTGAAATAAAATTAGAAAATGTTAGAAAAGTTACATAAAACAAGTCAAATTTTCAACCCTAAAATTTTCTTTTTTAATAGTTTTTGTTTTAAATTGGTTGAAAAATGATTTTTTGGCGAATTTTAATATTCTAGCCCGCTTAGAAGCAAGTTTGGGTTGTAGAGAATTGAAAAACTATCAAAAGAAAAACACAAAACAAAAAAATATATGGAAAAATCACGAAAAAAATCGAAAAAATAAGACTGCAAGGATAAACAAATTAAAACTAATCTAGAATAGCTATAATAGTAGTTTTTGCAACAAGTTGCAAAAAGAGGATTTTTTCAGCTCGAGTCGTACATTTATCCAACGAGGTTCACCGAGTTGGATAAATACGAAGAGTACTGAAAAATCAAGTTTTGCAACGAGTTCCATACAACATTTTTTGCAATTCCAAAAAACACACACTGAGTGAAATTTTATGTCAAATTTTCACGTATTTTGTCAATAAATCGTTTAAATCAAAAAAATGTTGAAAAGTGTTTTTCGAAACAAGTGCTGAAAAGTTCAACTTTTCAGCACCCATTTGAGTGCTGAAAAGTAGAACTTTTCAGCATTTATTTTGAAAAGTGTTGCTATTCGATTCTGTTATTTTTGGTACAGAAAAGTAGGCTATTTCGTCGTTCAAGAATGACAAGAAAAGTGAGTAGTTTCACGACGGAATTGCAAAAAAGATATTTTAAAAACCACCCTAATTCAACCCCACTGAATCTCCCCTTTCGTCACAACCTGGGATGTTCACATTTTCCGGCAATATTTGGCGCCCGGTATGTTGTGGCGCATCCTCTTTCTGTTCAGGTTGTTGTTGCTGTTGCGTTGCATGCCTTAAATTAGAACACGTTTCACATCATAATCATTGCGCATAATGTTGCTGCTGCTTGGGCTCACTTGGGCGGGCAAGTCACCAGTAGTCGTTCCCACCAGCCCAACAGTGGTAACAAAGTGGGTGCTCTGATAGGATTTCACTAATGAAATTGAACACTTTATAGTTATGCGTTGCGTTGCTAGACGTGTGCAAATGAGCTTGCTTTTGGAAGCGACTTTTTTTGTTTCAGTGTCGGACCTCGGTGCGACACTTTGTGTCAATCCTTCGGGGAGGAGCCGGAGGCAACAGATTCAGAACACGACGTCGTGTATTAATAAAACATGTGGAGTTCTTCTGGGGCTCTGCGACCGTCTTGTGTGAGGATTGTGTGTGTGTTACATCTGCATAAACTTCGGAAAGCTGAAGAAAGTGGCAGTCGAGATTTTCCATTGATTTTCCTCAAATCGTTACGAATGGCCTCGGATTTCCTCAAACAAGCTGGTCCCACGGAATGTGGTCCGCAAATCTTGGCGTTGCCATCTTTTGCGCGATGATTCCGAGAAATTAGCGATGACGCAAATGGATCCGCGCGCTGGCTCCAGCCCAGAGTCTGAGTTCCGAATGGCACAGCCCCCTGGCACCACTGTAAATGTCTAGAACGTTTGACAGTCACCAAAACCTCGAAGAGCCCACGCATTAGTATGTGTGAAGAGCCCACCATAAACAAAGCATCGGATAGAGAATGTGCATAAGTATGTGTGAAGAGCCCACCATCAACAAAGCTTTGGTTGAATTAGTATTGGTGTTTTCTGATTGTTTACATCAAAATAGGGAAATGGCGAATGCGAAAGAGGTTAACCAAAAATAATATTTGGTGTAAATTTATTATAAAATTCACGCGAAAATCCGAATCAACCGGGAAAATCTGGGACTTGGGATCGAAAATTTCTTGGAATCGACTCGGTTGGAACATTCTTTAAAGAGTCCTGGACATGCAGCAAGTGTTACATGAGAAAAAGTACATTTTTTAAGAATCGTCTGTGCACTTTGTTTATTTTTCAAAATCTGACAGTAGACACTTTCGTTTTCTTCTTTGTTTTCTTGATGTTCGTCATCGAATATTTTGGTTTTATAAACATGGCGGCAGTGACAGAGGGCTGGAATGGCATGTTGTGTTCACGCGCGCTTTGCTTCTTCTTCTTTTTTTTGCATAATGCTCCGTTGAACCGTGAACACGCAGTTTTGCATATCCAGCAACATCCCCGTACAGAGAGCGGGAGGTGGTACTGTGAAGCCAAGAAGTCAGAGAGCCTCCCAGCTTTACGATCATTTCTGCGGGAGCAAAAGTGACAGGATGGTCACGTCCAAGTACGTAATAACAGGCGCAATCGGAGATGGATTCAGCTGATTATCTCATCATTTATCGGCTATAAAGTCCATTAGGGGGGAGCTCGCAGGCAGGCCAACATGGCCTGAGCGGTAGAACATGGAGCGCGATAAAAATAAACCAAACAATTTGGGTCATTCCTCGGGAGAGATGGTCCGAAAACGACCTACAACTCCTCTGGGGGTTGGGGGGGAAATTGCTAGGAATCCCGTATCACAACGTAGAGGCACGTGCTGCCTGAGAGTTGGAGTACACCCAAACGAAAGATCTCTGGCAAGAACTGTTCTATACCACAACAGGGGTAAAGATATGGGATATACCAATCAAAGGGACTCGTATCGATTCTTGAAGTGAACTTTTTTTTAATGATTTAAATTTTTTGGACATTAAATGTCCTCCCCGTTTAGAGTGTGTCATCCAAGACCTGCTCAAAACGGAGGGGGTGGAGGTTAGTAGGAAAACACTTGTTTTATAGGTTATAACAAACTGTCATAAAACTCAAAACGACCAGAATTGCCTATAAAATTGTCTCGTTGTCATGTCTTTGTCGACCCCTGCGGGGGAGGAGATCATCAAGCAGGGGGGGGGGGGGGGGCGGCCACTGAAACTAGTGTGTCCACTCTCGCAGCGCGGACGCGAAAGGTTATCGAAAATCAATCGACCAAATACCCTTGGACTCGACGATCCGCGAAGGCGATTGGACCGAAACGCACTAATGATGGAGTTCTTTTGTTTTTATGGTTATGAAGACACTTCCTTGCGAGCGCGCGCTTGATTAGTTTTATTTGATTGACCCGGGATAGTGTGAGTGATAGCGGAGTTACAGATCAACGGGAGACTTGTTCGATGTAATTGTCGTTAGTATTGGTTCACGTAGCCTCAATGACCTGAGCAGAATACTTTTTTCAATGTTTTGGATATTTGAAGAACATACCAAATTAATGATCTGAATATCAACAAAAGTGAATTCACTTCATTGACGAATTTGAAGGACCTTGGTCATCTAAGGGTCATGGAGTTCTCTGACAAAATGGAACATGTCCGTAAAGTATTCAGATAATGTTTTAAGTAGATTTGATTATGTGGTGATTGAATCTTGATTTATGAAGAGCTTGCTATTTTTGCTAATTTATCCAACAAAAAAAAACGGTTTACAAATAAAAAGTCTAGTCTAAATAAAATGTTGCCACCACTGCGGAAATCCAATATGTCGTCTTTGAACCCCTCCCTCCCCCTCCTCCCTCCATCCCACGTGGCCTGTTCTCCTTACGTAAGGACTTCCCGCCCCAAAAAGACGTATTGCATTTACTACTTTATTGTTATTTTATTGTACTCTCCGCAGCAGCAGCTCTCTGCTCGACTGCGTGCGTGCCTTGCTCAAAATTCACTCGACCCACTCTCAGCTTCTTCAAATAAAATAAGATGAGCAAGTTTATGGTTGTTTTTGAAATTTATATTGAGTGCGTTTCGGAATATTTCATGCCCGGCGTCGCAAAACCAGAAGATGTTGGTGTGTTCCGGAGGTTGTGTCGCGGGGGGCAAGAATGATGCGTCGGACGTGAACCCCCCCTCCCCGCGTCGCACAAAAGTTCGGAAGGCCGGAAGGGAACTTTGAAACGATGCGCGAACGATGCCATGCAAAAGTCGTTTCCGCGGAAGACGATCGGGGGAGCTACAAATATTCAATAAAAACCACTTGTAATAAAGCCAATATTGAACTGTTACA
This sequence comes from Culex quinquefasciatus, assembly GCF_015732765.1. Taxonomy (NCBI): domain Eukaryota; kingdom Metazoa; phylum Arthropoda; class Insecta; order Diptera; family Culicidae; genus Culex; species Culex quinquefasciatus. Next base: position 163,003,555 of record NC_051862.1, read on the forward strand.
AGCATGGGCTTTTTTCCGCGTGGCATTGTGCTGAGCTGGGTGGGTTGGAGAGGCTTTCTGTTGTTGTTTTGTCATCGTGATCTTCAGGGCTGTGCGAGGTCGCGCGACAGATGGCGGGAACTTTTAAGTGAAGCGTTCCGGAAAAGTTGTGTCGTTGCGAATGGGATAAAGTTACTTGACAATGTGGATTAGATGACAGCTACTTTTTGGGGAGGTTATTTTTGGGAGTGTAGTTTTCGAAATATGGCATATTCATGCGTTTTAATCGAAAGGATTTCAAAATAATTGATTTTGATAGACAAGAAGACTTAAGGCACGAAGGATTTGGAGACAACAAGATTTGAAGAACTCATGGTTTGAAGATTCATGTTGTAAGGGCTTGACTTTAAAACTCAAAGCATGACGACAAGACTTACAGATTGAAATAAAATGGGCTTGAAAATTCAAGTTACTTGAAGTACTCTGTTGATCTTGAAAACTCGAGTAATGATGGACTTGACTCTAGTATTGATGGATTTGAAGGCATCAAGTCTATAGGAACTAAAGTCATGAAGTAATTCAAGATATTAAGATGTAAGGACTTGTCCAATAAAAAAGGTTATTATGGACTCAAATCTAACATGACTTGAGGGTTGGACATGAAGACTCAAGTAATGATATAGATGGAGACATCATTAGGGTAGGGTAGTCATCAATGAGACACTTTTGGTTTTCAACTTTCAACGATTTTTCTAATTTTTTCATCAGCATGTTTTAATGAGCTTTTTGTTGCATTTACTTTCTTTTAATGTGTTCTAACATTGACCAAAATATGAGATTGATCCGACATCTACAGCCAGAGTTATTCAACTGTCTTATTGTAGACGCACTTGGCAGGAACAATGAGACAGCTGGGGAACAATGAGACAATCTACGAAAATCAAGATTTTTCTAGTAAAACATCATGTTTTTGTATTGTTCCATTACAGGTAACTTGCCTTGAACATTTTAGAGCAATTTTGCCAACATGAAACTTTAATTAACAAAAGTTATACTAAAAAGTATTTAAATTTAGTAAAATCCGTATATTTATACCAAATAACTTTGTATTTTTGGTTAAATGAAGTTAAAACTCTATAAATATGTCAAAAATCACTTTTAATTCATGTTTTGAAAGATTTTCATAGATTTTGAAAAATTTGATGAAGAAAAATCAAAGTGTCTCATTGTTACCCATGAGCTGAAATGAGTGGGGAACAATGAGACAGTCATGGATACTGGGTATATTCTAAATTTTGGCCAAACCTAATGAAAGGACATTGTAGCCCAACTCAATCCCTATGGAACGTCGAAAGAAATTTGAAGAAATATTAGTTTTGGTGTTAATGGCAGCCTACGAGCGAAAAAGTAATTTTTGTCCATAATTTACTTTTACACCCCAGAATCAAACATTTATGAATAACTTTTCAAGGGAGCGTCCATAACCAAAGCCACTATAATGGCGGACGTGTATCCAGTAGACACACCTTTCCCCCAAATATGAGCCTGATTGGTTGAAACTACGACTTGTGAGAGCCATTTTATCATTGTTCCCCGTGTCTCGTTGATGACTACTCTACCCTACTATTATTGACTTTAGGAATTGACTTGAAGACTCATGTAATTAATGACATGTAGAATTCTAATCGCAAGAAAAAAAATCCGCGCCAAATACGTGTGTGTGTGTGTGTGTGCAACCAACCATGTATTTTTTAGATCTACATTCTATACATGAAAATAACTCGCATAGGCATTTGGAAGGTGTTAGCTCTGCCGAGCTTCGGTGACCCATTTCTACGCTGGCTAGCCGAGCGCGAGGTACTTCAGCTTTATCGACAAGCCCCGCCCTGAAGAACGTTTGGACCAATCGGATTCAAACGTTATTTAGAACTTCCGAACCCTTGTCAAATGGACAAGGACCCAGCGCGTATATAGTTGATAGTAACAGTATTCCTAATTCCAGTCATAGCTCACCAAGTCGCGAAGGCATAGTGGTTAGCATTTTTGCTTACCAATCCAAAGGACGGGGGATCGAACCCCGACTCGAGCGATTTTGATTTTTCGTTCATGTTCAGATTTTCAAGATTTATATTTCCTATACTTTCTCGTTGGGAGCAGATGGGAATCGAACCCAGGACTATTCGCTTACAAAGCGAACACCGTGACCAGTCAGCCACGGCCGCTCCCAAAAAAAAAAAATCCGCGCCAAATACGTGTCGTTCCAAAATCCAATCCGCGTAAAATCTGAACCATATTGAGAAAAATAATTTCGCGCGACAAACATGCAACAGTTTTATAAAAATGTCATTTTTCATGAAATAACAAAGAAAGTATTTTAATTAAAAAATTAAACTGGTTTTCTGTTTAGGGGTTCCGTCGGAGGGAACACGTTTAAATAACGTTGTATTCAGTAAAAACAATTTTAAATCCAGAATACCCTCATTAGGCTGAATCTCTGAACGCAGAACCTTAAAACGCCGAAAATTATATGGACAAATAACCAGAGAAAAAATCCATAACAATAATTTTGCCAACACAATTATCAAAAATAGAAATTAGAATATTTTGAAATTTAGATATGAAAAAAATAAAATTCAAATTCAAAAATTTTCAAAAATATTAAAAATCATAAAATTGAGAAAGATTTAAGTTTTAAAAATTTGTATTATTTTTCTTCTCAAAACTGCTCTAACCTAAAGTTTGAATTCAAAATGGTACAAAGTTATCAGATTTTTTTGGTGACAAAAATTGTAGCATCTTTTTCAAAAGTTCAGAATTTGAGAATTCTGCAGTTCTCTTTTAAAAGGTCCAGAGTTTGATAATTAAAGGATTTATGAATTGAAGAATTGATAAGATTTTGTTCTATTGACTGTTTTTAATTTTAAATTTGTTTTTTTTTTTATTTTGACTTTTTAAATCTTGAATTCTGATTTTTTGTATTTTTGAATACACTCAAACCCCGATGGTTTGACACCAACTGTTGTCAAACGAACGGGGTCACTTTTTAGTTTGACACCCCTTTTACACGGAGTTCACGCACACTATCAAACGTTTGTTTTGATAGTGTGCGTAAGCGCCGTGTAAAAAGTGACAGTTCTAAAACTAAAAAAGTGTCAAACGAAAAAGTGACCAACCACCGGGGAGTGTACTTGATTTTTTTGATTTTCAATTTTAGATGATTAAATGTTTAGTTAAGAAATTTAAGAATTTTTAAATTTTCGGTTTTTTTAACTTAAATTTTGAATTTTTGATATTTTTTAAAATTAAATTTTAAATTTTTTGGATGAAACAACTATAAAAATGAAAAACGTCTTTCTATGAGTCAAATCCAATCTCAAATCAAAGGCGGAAACCATATAACCAGAAATAAAAGCCATAACAATGATTTCGGCAAAACAAGTAATCAAACATAGAAATTAAGAGCGAGTCCACGAGCAAAGCATACCCATCTCGCATCGACCTCACCAATCTGCCTGAAATTTTCAGGGGTTGTTTGTACATATAAAACTAGCATCTGACCAAAATATGAGCACCCTAGGTCAACGGGAAGTGGGGCAAATCGGGACACGAAGTTTGAAGGTTCAAAAACGTCAAAAATCTTAAAAATGCTATAACTTTGGCAAAATTCAATTTAATTTCAAAATTCAAAATGCATCTGAAAGGGCTTGAAAAATGCAACAAAATGCAGGGTAGAGCATCTCAATTGGTTATTTCTAAAGGGAGTTATTGGCATTTTAGTGAAAAAATAGCATAATTTTCAAACTCAAATAAAAAAGTGTTCCATCCAGATATCAACTTGGTTCGACCTGCAGCTTGTAGGGGACATCTGGGACTACCATCTGAGACCAAGAACGCTTTGGGTAAGGCAGTTTAACATATTAAATAGACACTTTTACTTTTAGTGAATTTTTTTGTTGTAAATTTTTGCTCGGGGGACCCCTTAGATCCCATTTTTTGGTGATAATTTTATCATATTCGTGTTCCTGAGACAATTTCACAATAGAAACATGCATAAAAATGTTTGTTTTCATCCATTTTAACCCTTTTAAAAATGAAAGCTTAAAAAAATTGAGAAGCTGCTTTTTTTCTGGTGTCATCTAGTATCCTTGGAAACGAACTTGATTTTCAATAAATGTGAATCGAAGATTTTTTTGAACTTTTATTTTTTAAAGGGTTAAAATGGATCAAAATAAACATTTTTATGCATGTTTCTATTGTGAAATTGTCTCAGGAACACGAATATGATAAAATTATCACCAGACGTCATCCAAACGACGTCCCATACAAAGGGGTATGCCCTGTTCGTGGACTCGCTCTTAAAATATTTTGAAATTCAGATATGAAAAATAAATAAAACTCAAATTCATTTTTTTTAATATTCAAAACTCACAAAGTTGAAAAAGACTTAAGTTTTAAAAATTTGTATTATTTTTCTTCTCAAAACTTCTCTAACCTAAAGTGTGAATTCAAAATGGTCCAAAGTTATCAGATTCTCTGTAATCTATGAAGGTGATAAAAATTGTAGAATTTATAAGTTTTTGTTCTATTGACTGTTTTTAATTTTGTTTTTTTTTAATTTTGACTTTTTAAGTGAAGCGAATTATGACTTTTTAAATCTTAAATTTTGATTTATTTTAGCATTTTTGAATACTTGATTTTTTTGAGTTTTGAATTTTAGATTTTTAAATGTTAAATTAAGAAATATGGGAATTTTTAAATTTTTGTTTTTTTTAACTTGACTTTAAATTTTTGATTTTTTTTAAACTTGATTTTTTTTGGATTTCTGATACTTTAAATTTTGAATTCTGGAGTTTTATTTTTTTTAACATCTTGATCTTTTTATTTTTCCCCATGGATATTTAAATTTAGAAAAAATGTCTTTCTACGAGTCAAATCTTATCTCAAATCAAAGGCAGAAAGCCAGCTTCTGTCACTTCAAATCATGTTTATATTTGGGATTTGACCAGCCGAACGATTTGCGCCGTCCGTAACAACCCCTTCAAAAGGGCTAGAAAACCATCAAGACGTCACGACAGGACTTGAACACTTAGATGGACTTGAAAACATCAAGATTCATAGGTTTATCGGGAAAGTTTAAGTTTTAAGGAACACAAAGCTTAAGAAATGAGCCCTTGTTTTAAAATCTTGGACAAGCTGACTTAAGTAATGACGGACTTGATATTATCAAGACTTAAGGATTTGACTTGAAGTATCAAGTTAAGAAGGACTAGAACATATCGTGATTTAAGTTTTTAACTTGTAGACTCCAGTTTGGGAGAACTCAGAGCACATCCGTGGAACTCTGAACAAATTTCTGCTCAAAAAGTGTGACGAGAAATCAGTTCATTAGTGTTCTACGATAAATTTGTCCTGGATGATTTCTCAGCACACTACGATCTCATAAAAGAAAATGTATACCAGTTAGACTGACATTCGTGGCAACGAATAAAAACAAACAAGCTCATCACGATTTGCACCTTTTTATCAACTAAAAATTGAGTGAAAATGTGTTTCCGTTAAACTGGCCATCATACGCAATGTTAAGCGTTTTGCGTCTTCCATAAACAACTAGCTTAACAAGAGTACAGATTGAAAGTTGAAAAAAACTTGGCCTGGTGACATCAACTAAGACAACAGAAGTGATCACTTGGAGGCACATTTAAAATTGCTTCATTGAACCATTTGTTTTCAAATAACTACCGTACCTTTCAAGCGTAATGTTTATTTCAGTTCAACTTATGTCTTCTTTGTACAAGATTCAAAACAAATCCAACTATCCTTAACTACCGGAAAATAATCCATTCAGATGGCACTTCTCTGGTTCTCGATCAAGTGATGTTCACACTAAACATTTTTCATCAGATTTGTTTTATGGAAATCCGTTTCTTTTAGGACGCAATGGAATATGAACGAAAATCTGGAGCAACATTTGAAAAGGGCGCATAAGCATTTTGACAGCTAGAGCTATTTTGCAAATCCCGAAACAACAGGTAACTATTTAACAAAACTCGCTACGTTAGATGGTAGCTGGGAAGGCCAGCTATTGTTTATCACATCGAGTTTTGTGAAAAAGTTACCTGTTGGCTCGGAATTTGCAGAATAATTCTAGATGTCAAGATGCTTATTCACCCTTTTCTCGTGTTGCTCCAGAAATGGTTCCTGAAGATGGACGGAAACTTGTAAACATTGGAAAATTGTTTTTTTGCATGGCCAGCTACGATGTTGTTTTCTTTTATGTGTATAACAGTTTATGCCAGTTTCTATAAGTCAAGGGGTTCTAAAGTTGTGTTTCGAGTTATTTGCTCAGGCTGGAGAAAAAATCGTGCTGTTGATCAACCCCTCGGTTAAATCTATTATAAAATCTGTTATAAAAGTTGGAGCTCTCCACCGCTAGAGGCAGCACTGTATAAATCCCTCTTTTTGAATCTCAAGTTCTACCGATGTGCTCAGAGCACGAAGATTGGAAATTTGACTTGTAGACTTGACGAGAGAACTCTGTTGAAGAATGTTGTAAAACCTTGAACTTGGAATGTTGTAAGATTTGATGTCAAAAAAGCTTCAATTATAATAAAAAATATGTCTTTAAGAACTCAAAGCTTGATATTGCAATGCAGAACTTCGAGACTTGAACTATATAATGCTGGACTAGAAGTAATCAAGAATGAGGAAAACTCAAGTCATGCCGAACTTGAAGAAATAAAGATGTAAAGACTTGTAGCCTCAAGCATTTAAAAAACGAAAGCTCGAGGCTCAAGACCTGACTTGAAGGCTAAAACAATAAAAGTGTAGAAGAGATCAACACCGATCACTAGACTTGGAGACTAAAGTTTAGATGAACTAGAAGACATATACACAGAAAAAAAAATCATGGTAATAACACATCTGGGAAGGGGTACATCTTTTATGCCAGAAAAAAATGTGTAATTTTACCACTTTTCTGTTGCAATGTCGCTTTTTCAGTCTGAGGTAAAATTACATCATAAAAGAGGTAATATTCAACCTTCCAAATTTACACAATTTTTTACTGTGATCCAAGGATTTAACTTGAAGCCCTAAGTTTTAATGAATTTAAACCCATCAAGTCCTGAAGACTTGTCCTTAAGACTCACGTAATCAAAACAAGAATTGATCGCTCAAGGCTTCAGATCTCATAAACATCTAAATCTGAGGACTGATTCTTGAAGACTCACTCGAATCCCAAAAATTCGTGTTAATTCTTGAACACAGCAAGACTTCGTTCTACCATATACCAGCCCTCTAATTATATTAAAACAAAATCAACACGATAACGATAAGCTAAAGGTCGGCCAAGTTCACGCGGGCTTGGTTTGTTTTCCCAAAATAGCAAAGGTCGAAGACGTTACGCCCCAGTCGGCCTGCAAACCACAACGCGATGCCGTACGTGTCGTAGAGCTTAGAGGTCTTTCTCCCCCTCTATTACTCGACAAAGACAAAATCCACACACAAAAACTCTCTGTAGCGTGCTTATTTCGTGATTTCCACGTGGACAGAAAAAAAAAAACAAACTCGAGATGAGGGTGGCGCCCAAGGTGTGCACAAATAGATCTATTCAGGCCGTAAGTGTTGAGAGGGGGCGCGCAAGCAGCGAAGCTATTTTCGGACACACGCGCGAAAGGCCTAACCTGAGGGATTTTTCCCGAAAAGGGCACGTGATTTCAGGTTCTAATGGGTCCATTAATCAATCGGACCGACGGCGTGGGGGTATTCGGGCGGGGTTTTTGGGGGGGTGCGCTGCATTTCTAGTGCTAATAGAGTTGCGTCGAAAGGTGCGAGGGTGTTGACGGCGAGATAGCTTTTTGAACGCTGAAATTGAAATTTTGGTGTGAACGGCGATAGCAAGAAAATCGCAGTTTGGCAGATGTCATCTACTTTAGGATATAAGTATGAACTTGACTTTTAGATATCAAGGTCTACGGCCAAAGATTCCATGTATTCATTTGTTTCAGATATTCCAAAGTTACAAAAGTATAAAATCCCAAGAGAGCAATGCTTCGTGATACCTAGTATCAAAGAGTTCAAGATTTCAAAAGTTCAAGATTTTAGATTCCTTGATTTCTTGGGCTCAAGAGTGCAAAAATCTAAGATTCCTAGGATTCCAGAGTGTAAGCTATCAAGAGTACATAAGTCTAGGAGTCTAAGAATCCTGAGTCCGGAGATAGTCCAACAGTCCGAAATAGTCAAATAGTCCAAGATAGTCCAAAAGTCCGAGATAGTCCAATAGTCGAAGATAATTCAATAGTCCGAGATAGTCAAATAGTCCAATAGTCCAAGATAGTCCAAGATAGTTCAATAGTCCGAGATAGTCCAACAGTCCGAAAAAGCCCAATAGTCCGGGATAGTCTAATATTCCGAGATAGTCCAGTAGTCCAAGATAGTTCAATAGTCCAAGATAGTCCATTAGTCCAATAGTCCGAGATATTCCAACAGTCCGAGATGGTCCAACGGTCTGAAATAGTCCAACAGTCCGAAATATTCCAACAGTCCGAGATAGTCCAACGGTCCGAAATAGTGCAATAGTCCGAGATAGTCTAATAGTCCAAGATAGTCCAACAGTCCGAGATAGTCCAACAGTCCGAAATAGTCCTATAGTCCGAGATAGTCCAATGGTCTAAGATATAGTCCAATAGTCCAAAGCTCAAGATAATGATTCTTAAATGTAATCCTGGTGTTCAATAGATTATGTTTCCGAAAATCTAGCGATTCAAGATTCCAAAGGTACAAACTTAGAAGAGTGAGTCCAAGAATCCAAATGTCGAAGAATTGAAGATTACAAGAGTCCAAAAGTTTCCAATAACTCAAGATTCTAGAGTGTAAGATTCGTACAAACTCTACAAAAGTCGGGATTCTAAAGCATCCAAGATTTCAAGACAACCAAAATCGCTTTATTTGCAAAGATTCTTAAAGTGTAATGGTTCAATCTCCAGATACCATTTTGGGTTTGAGTAGGACTGTTAAAAAAACATTCCTTAGAGATAACCTTTGAGAGCTCCTTTCGCATCAGCTAATTGAACAAACCCAGTAATTTTCCCCACCTTCCACGATTTCATGATGCCGTTTTTCATTCCTTCAACATACCTGCTGCAGGCTCGAAGACCCTTCCCGGGACTCCAATTTCCTCGAGCAATACGAAAAAGTGCGATGACTTCGAGAAGCAGCAAAAAAAAACTCAACTTTGGGCGCAGCATTCTTCCCCCTTTCGAGCGGGGGTGGCCACGTGCAAAACTTTCCATCCGCAGTGCAAAATTAAAATTCTTCACCATTACCATTTGAATAGAAGGGGACAAACACTCACACAAAACTAAGGCAGAACGAAAAAGAAGAAGTGTGCGTCATAGTTAATGAAATTTCTTTCTCCGCAAGTCGGACGCGCGTCGCTGATTGTCGCGTGTCCAAACTTGGGCCGTGCACTTCCGCGCAAACCCGGAAGGAAGAACACCTTTTTCGGGGAGGACCGTGGCGCCGGATAACCGCGGCCAAATTGACGCACCACCAGGGTCTTTTTGCAGCCCCATTCGGCCAATTGGTATTCATCTGATTGGTATGCAAATCGCGTTTTATCGTCATAGAGTTCCACGTCCTGTCCGTCTCTCGTTGGCGGAACTCTTCCAGTGGTAGTTTTGTGAAAGAATTCCCGAACTGTGTGTTTGTACACGCAGCGCTGAACGAGTACGATAATGATGGGGCGGTTTAACGCGAACAAAATGGAGAAATTGTTGGTTGAAGTTGGTGTTGGCGAGAGTTCTTGGAAGAGTAGAAGTGCGTCCGGCTACTCCTCCCTCGGTAGACGATGTCTAGCGTTGATAGTCCGTGGGTATATGATTGGATTTTGACCTGATTGCGTGTTCAAAGAATGGTATAGCTAACACGAGTCCTTTGAATAACCTGATGATTCCATTAAATTGGGATTCAAAGATCCCAGCGTCAAGATGCAGGATTTTCGTGGGCGCAATATCTCAAACTCTTAAGTCCGTAAGTCATGGTTGTCTTGCCCACGCTCAACAACCCTCGCATGACCTGCGCCGACACTTTTCGGAACAACCCCCTTAAAAGCCTTCTCCAAAATCCTACGTGTTTGCGCTAATTTAGTCATATTTCGCCACCACCACTCCTGTCAGAACAATAATCCCTCGGGCAATACATCACCGAGCGTTGAAAGCCTGCTCGCAGAGCAGGTTGCGTCTTTCCCAAAAGTTTGTCCAGGATGCGGCGGCGTAGGGGTTGTCACATTTTTCTCTCTCCCGGTAGGCACTTTTCTATGATGATCTGCCAACAGGGAGGAAAAGCCAACGTCTATGATGTGGGAGTTGTGTGTCAACTCCGGCGGAAAAGCTTTTCCTTGTCATGAGGGAAAGCCTTCGTGACGGCACTCACTGTCAAGTGATTCAGCTTCGGAAGTTCTGATTGTTCGTAATTTAGTTAATAGTTCACAGAAATGAGAAATTGGGTAAACTTCTTGGTCCAAGAGTCCAAGAGCTTGAGGTCACTGTCTATCACCACTTCAAACAAGAGAATAGCAGGTTGGGATTACGGTTGAAACTCACAAAGCTTCAGGGAGTATGGCATACTGTTTTGTTGATATGTTGGAATGTCCATGATCACCTAAGGAGTCCCTGTAATGAAGACCTGTTGGTGTACCTTCGTAGCAATCAAGAGGTTGGCGGATTTGGACTCTGGATGATAATTTGGATTCACTAAACTATGGTAGCATACTTGGTTGATGTCCGCGAGCACCCAAGGACTCTACGGAGTTAAGATCTTAGAGTCTACCTCAGTTACAATCAAGAACTAAGCGGATTTTGATTCCGTATCAATCCCACATTGCTTCAGGGAGTATGGAAGAATGCTTGGTTGATAGGTTAGGAAGTTTAGGCCTGTGTATCTACCGCCGTAACAAGTACGAGGTCGTTGGATTTTAACCTCGGATCAAACTCGTATACCTTCAGTGAGTATAGTAGAGTACTTGGAATACATGGATCGTTCTTAACAGAACTTTCTCTTCAAAAATACATTTCAAATTGTTATTTCACCCATTTCCATGTCCTTTTACAGCCTTTTCAAGCGACAATAAACCCCTTCTCCCGGGTCCAGCCTGGCCCATTATTCCGTCAAGTTATTCTAATAAATTACGATAAGGATCTAATGAGACGCGTCGCGTAGCCCATTTTCGCGTTTTCTGCCCTTTTTCCCCGGGGGCAAATTCCTGAAATTAATGCCCTTTGGACGGAATGTGACGTGGCTGGTTCCACCATGCATGCAAAGTCGCTGACGACGGCGACGACGACGTACGCACCAAATCGTATAACCTGCTGATGACTGAAAATTAATACCTTAACCTTGCACGCGTGGCCTTCCAAGCCAAATTCTTCACCGCCAAGGTGACGCAAGGTTTTAGGGGATGGCGGGGCTTTTAGGGACATTTGAAGAAATATTAAATTTAATAGCAAATAAATCATAACCCAACTATTTTTGCCCCGATTGTCCCCCCTGTCAAACTAGGAAGCAAAACGCAAAAATGCTCCAAAAAGGTGGGCGGAAAGTCCTGGGGGAGGCACTCCAGTGGCACCTTACCACACCACCCTCCCAATTCCCCCATCAAGCTGCTCTTGTTGACTACCATAAATCTCAGCCCTTTTATCGTTTTCTTATGTTTTCGTGTCACCGCCGTCCCCCTCTTAGACCCCGTCCGCGTAGAGCTAAAAAGTAATTGTTGTTGGTTTATTTCGCGTCTCTCTGTTCATACTTCTTTTTTTAGTCGTTTGTTTGTTTGCCACCGGAGTTCCCTGTGTGTCTCTCTCTCGCTGGAAATCAGAGAGCCGATTATCGTCGTCGTCGTCCAACCCGGCATGGAAAGATTTATTTCTGGCCGACCCCCGGTGAAATAAAAGTAATCCTTCGGCGAATAAAAATTCTGTTGTTGATATACGAGCACGTGGGAAATCATAAATGCACACGCACGCTTAGGCCACAACGACATCAACGACTGGAACTAGGACTTAACTTTTGTAATACAATTTTACAAATTTAAAAAAGTTTAAACAGCATTTAGAAAAAAAATGATATTTTTTTTTCATTTGGGTGAAACATTTTGTATCAATCTAAAAACTTGACCGTAAACCGGGGTGACATTGATAGCCTTAGTGACATTGATAAGTTGTAGATTTTTTGCAAAATAAAAAAAAATACGAATTGAATACAAACAGAACCATATGGAATAACTTAAACTCAATACTTTGAACAATTTTACACTGAGAATAATTAAATTAATTATAGGTTAAAAGTTTTAACTGTTATTGGAACAGAAATCAAAATATTTTCGGATATATATGCATTTTTAGTAGAACACCTTTTAGAAAATTTGGAAAAAATATGAATGAAAATTAAAAAAAAATAATTCCCAATTCTAATGCATTTTTTATTTTATTTTAAAATCCAGCCTTAAAAATATCCTTTCTGATGATGAATTTTACATGATTTATTAAAATTTCTCTAATAAAGATGACAGTGACAGGTGACAAGTCAACCCCGGTTTAAAAAATAATAAAAATGTTCAACGAAACTGTTTTTAAAGCACTAACAAAACTTTTTTTGAAAAAGCGTACATGAAAAATGATGCGTTACCTACCGTAGTCCATATTTTTAAAATATCCAGGCAATGTCACCCCGGTTTACTGTTCTCAAAAGTTTTTTTTTATATTTTTTGTGAATCTCAAAATATATCCAAAAAATCTTTAAAGAAGATTAAAAAAAAGCCTTATTTAAAAAAAACTGTTGAAATTTTTCAAAGTTCATTTCTGTCTGTTTCTGTTTTTAAACCATAGCCATTTGAGAGTTAATTTCAAGTATAAATTAGGCTATTTTGGTTTTCTTATATTCCCGGCTTTTCTGAAGAAAACCCGAATCGATGAAAAATATCTCACATTTGTTTTCTCCTTTGGAATCACACAAATAAGTACTGAGATAAAGTAATACAAATAATTAAAAATTGAAAAAAAACAAGTTCTTACTAATAAGCCTTCATATGTTCAACAGATGATAGCTCGGCAACAATCGGACCGATTTTTAATGATGAACAATTTTTTTTTGTAATATTTTCGAATCTTTCACATCCTAATATTTTCAAAACTTTATAACAAAGCCCTAACATTTAAAAAATGGCAAATATTTTAGTTCAAAAACGCATTTAAAATGTTAGGCTTGTCACATTTTTTTCAATTGAAAAAAGAAGGCTAATTAGAAAACATATCAAGAAATATGTTTTCTCAATTTTAATACTTAGCAGTTCTCTATTTCAGCAGCTAAGTTTTTTTTCGATATCTCTAGGTCAAAAATTAAAATTGCATTTTTCTGCAATTTTAAATATCATGAGAAACATACCAGGATACTAATAAAAAAAACGAAAAATATTCATTTTACTTAACATTAACCCTCAAATGGTTAAAAATGGTGTATCGTATAAAAAAAGTACTTTACAATTGCATATTTCCTTTTACGTTTAAAAACATTTATGACATTTTTTTAGTACAGAAAATCACGTTTTTTTTCCATAAAAAAATATCTCCGTTAGTTGCATGGTTCCAAAATAAAATATACATTTTTTTGTGTTCGAACGTAAGGGTGGTCCTTGCCAAGTCAGGGAAACTAAAAAACAATAAAAGTAAAAAAAATGTGAAACTATTTTTTAACTCTTCGCCATAATAATCCATTTATAGTTGAAAACTGAAAAAAAGTCTTCAGAAACTTTATAACATCTTTTTGATCCTTATCGGATTCTTTGAAAAAAAAAACACAAAAAAATAATAAAAATGAAAAAAGGATGAGATCAACAGGATTCCGAGACACAGTTTTCATTTATTAAACGCGCGCGTAAACGAAAAATTGAGAAAACATATTTTTAAAAGTAAAATTGCCCTAACTTAAAAAGTAAAATTTCGAGTTTTATCCTCATATAAAAAAAACGGAATCGACGTAACACCTTATAATGTGGCCCTCTTACACCTTGCGGTTTCGTCAACGGATCCACAGGCGTGTATCGTTCTTTTTGCGACAAGACTCCGCCTCCCGGGTCTCCTAAGTGTGAAGGTATGGGCACGGGGAGAGGGCACCGAATACCTATATTTACACTTAGAATTTTTTGCGTCCGCCCCGGGATTCGAACCGGCGACCTCTGGATTGTGAGTCAAGTGCGCGGTCCGATTGATCCACACAGGCATATGGTACTATTAAATAAATATCTAGATTTTTTGAAAGGGTCCTATTTACTTTGGATATTCTATGTTTATTACACAGCTAAAAAAGTAGTAATCCAGCTGCGTGTTAAAGACCTGGGTGTAAAATAAATATTGCATTATTTTATGCAATTTTATGTGATTTTACACCCTTAAATATGTAGCTCATCAGTATGGGAAACCAACTTGACCGAAATGTCAAGCTCATATATGCGTTTATCCATACAGCATTTCATCGGTCTGATGGCCGAATGGGCTAAGGCGCCAGTCCTTACTGTTAGTGCTGGGTTTGAATCCCGTCGGTTGCATTTTTTTTTTGTTTGCCAAAATTGTACATGCAGTGTGTAATATTATATGTTTATTTTGACGAAGGTGGTGTGCATGCTTTTGCATGCAAATTTACCATCGGATTTTTTGCTGTGTAGATCTTTTTAAATAAAACATATAATTTCCTCAATTAAATTTTCCCACGTCTACTTTTTACAAAAGCAAGTTGTGTGGCTTACAACCAAAAAACTTCAAATTGCACACAGCTAAAAAAGTAGTAATCCAGCTGCGTGTAAAAGGCCTGGGTGTAAAATAAATATTGCATTATTTTATGCAATTTTATGTGATTTTACACCCTAAAATATGTAGCCCATCAGTATGGGGAACCTACTTGACCGAAATGTCAAGCTCATATATGCGTTTATCCTTACAACTTTTCATCGGTCTGATGTCCGAGTGGGCTAAGGCGCCAGTCCTTACTGTTGGTGCTGTGTTTGAATCCCGTCGATTGCAACTTTTTTTTGGGTTTGCAAAAATTGTATATGCAGTGTGTAATATTAAGTGTTTATTTTGACGAAGGTGATGTGCATGCTTTTGCATGCGATTTTACCATCGGATTTTTTGCTGTGCAGTCACACAACCCACCAGCAAATTTCGACATCAGCTGCACTAATGAAGATGTCCGAGCTAACCCTGGAACCTCGTCCAGCCCCATAAAACCCCCCCTCAATACGCAGACCGTGTGGTTAATCCGCAGCCGCGCGTCTTCGGCGCACAACTTAATTTAACGGTATCTACGTGTGGCATTTCTGGACATGTAGCGTGACCTCGCGGTGTTGTCCTACCAGTCGTCCAGTATATATCTCAGCACATAACTTCCCCGAATCGTAATAATGCAGAGTGACAAACATGTCGTCCAACTTTGCGTTTGCTGTTGTTTCTTTCGTTTTGACTGCCCAAGCAGACGACCGGAATAAAAACTCTGTTTATGAAAATCGCGCATTGCGTACATTGCGAAGCAACGCGAATGACCGGGCCTGCGACGATTCAACGACGAATCGACGCTGCGTGACTCCACTGCCAATCGCGTAATAACCAACGAACAGAACTGACCAAAACTATACCGTTAAAGGCGGTTGACGAGGTTTGGCCGCTACTGGGTTTGGCGGGGGTTTGCGGCCCTAGCTTGGACCTTGAAACCTGATTCGATGAATTGATCTTTCGACGAAATGACCTATTTGATCAAATGACTAGCCCACTCAACTTTCGATCAAGCAAATGCAAACTTATTCTGGGGATGACATAATTGCTGGGGCGAATATTTGGCCAGATTTTGGTATTCATCGCGCCCCAACATCGTCCGTTGACAAGCCTCTCTTCTGACTTGAATGAATGTATTTGAGCTGAGCAGGAGGAGAATTTCGAATTCAATTATCAAATGGTGGTCGATTATGTAGGCAATGTGTGTGACTGGAGAAAATCTTGATTGACGAAGTGGTAGTAATTGAAAAGTACAAACTTTGTATCTTAATATGCATCGCTGGGAACGGGAATCGGTGCTTATTATGTGCTTATCAATCGAGTGATCCCCTTTTCTGAAGATTTCAAATCGAAACGTTCCGAAGATACTAAGAAATGGTCACAACCTTCAAAATACTGTCACCATCTGGCCAGTCGGTGACAACACTCGAAAGTCGTGTGGCAACAAACCGCACCCCTTAGAATCGGAAAGTCATAAATTTTAATTACCCTTCGGGTGTCGTCCTCCTGCACGGTCCCACGCCTCGCCCTCAAGCGTAGGCCAATGCCCTGCAAAATTGCATCATCCACGGGCTGTTTGCCCCGAAGTAAACTCGTCGGAAGTAATTTTCCGATGACCCGGCGGTCTCGTGTCTCGTGTCCGGATATGACACCTAATTACTGGAAATGAATCCGAAGCACACGTCGTTCGTACCGACCTGGTCAAAAAGGACACCGAAATACCGGCAGGGCAGATACATTTGATCCGATAGCGGCGAGGACTACCTCTGCTAGTCGTTGGTTAACTGGTCAATTGCAACTGAAGAATCTGTGTTTGCACGGAGTTTTAGGGTTAAGTGGCATCATTGAAGTTTTAATTGTCATGTCCAATTCACTAAATAAACTTTAACCACCATTTATTAAGAATTATTTGGATTATTGCATTATAGTAGGTACTTCCCGTCAAATTAACCTGGAGGACTATCTATTACAATCCTGTTACCATCAGTCATAACTCAAATTTTATTTGAAGAAATTTACTGAGAAGATTAAATGAAGTATTCCATTCCACCTTTTATTTCGTTTATGAACCGCCGAAGAATTTATGAAAGTTCATAAATTCCCAGTATCTTCATATAAATCATCTATGAAGACCACAATCTCAGAAGCATCCTTGAGGTATTGCATTCCACTTACCTAGAGTCAAATTTTTTTTTCTTGAAGGACCAAACACTCAAAGCATTTCTAGTTTCTTTTAATTCTGTATAAAAGTATAATACCAGTATTATAAATGAGTGATAGAAAAAACTATCATTTGGTGATTTCTGCTCCAAAATATCAGAAGAGCAATTCTCTACCAAATCGGTCTTTTAGCTTTAATTTTATTTTTTGTATTTTTTAATCCGTCTGAAACTTTTTTAGTGCCCTCGGTATGCCCAAAGAAGCCATTTTGTATCATAAGTTTGTCCATGTAATTTTTCATACAAATTTGACCGCTGTCCATACAAAAATGATGTATGAAAATTCAAAAATCTGTCTCTTTTGAAGGAATTTTTGATCGATTGGGTATCTTCGGCAAAGTTGTACACAGTAAAAAATAATGTACATTTGAAAGGTGTAATTTTGAAAGGTTGAATATTACCTCTTTTATGAAATAATTTTAAATCAATTTAGACTGAATAAGTGACATAACACCAGAAAAGTGGTAAAATTACACATTTCCAGAGGTAAAATTACACCCTTTTTCTGACATAAAAGATGTAACCCTTCCCAGATGTAATACTACCATGATATTTTTTTGTGTAGGTATGGATAAGGACTACACTGAAAAATAATAAAACACGGTAAACCTTTTTAACGTGATTTTTATTTTCACTTTTTGTCACTTATACTTGATTTGCCAAAAAAAAAAACACAGAAATTTCCAGAACGGGAAAAATATCTTTGATCGAGTTATGAATTTTTGAATCATTACTGATTTAAAAAAAATCGAAATACTGGTGGCATTTTTTTTTTTTTTTCAAAGTTAAATGGTCCGATTTTCAATGCTAAAATATGAAAAATTTCACGAATGTTTCATATTTTAACATTGAAAATCGGACCATCAGTTGCTGAGATATCAACATTAGAAAATGGTGGGTTGTTTGGGCTAAACCTACACAGAAAAAAAATCATGGTAATAACACATCTGGGAAGGGGTACATCTTTTGTGTAATAAAAAAATATAATTTTACCTCTGAAAATGTGAAATTTTACCACTTTTCTATTGTACTGTCAGTCTAAATTGAGGTAAAATTACATCAAAAAAGAGGTAATATTCAAGCTTCCAAAATTACACCTTCCAAATTTACACAATTTTTTACTGTGTAGAAAACATAAATTTTCCTGTTTTTTATCTTTGCATGGCAATATCACAGCAACTAAGGGTCGAATCAACAATGTTCAAAAAAGCAAAATATAGAGAATTTTCTCAGCTTTTCAAAAATAGTTTTTTCAGAAGTGGACAAACATGCGCACTAATTTTAAAATGAATAACTGCGACTATTTAAAAAAAAAAACCTAAAAATGACTACGACTTGAAAACAGCGCACTTTATCAAAATTTTACTGCGGTACTTAATGATTGCAAATTTGGTTTAACAACGAAAAATGAAATTGAAAGATTTTTGCGAGCGGTATTTCGATTTTCTGAAAAAAAAATCGGTATTAATTCAAAAATTCATAACTCGGTCGAAGATTTTTTGCCCAATTTGGAAATTTCTGAAAAGTTGGCTTTTTATGTTAGGGAACATATTAGAAAATAAAAAAAATAAAAATAGTGTTTTTTTTTTTGCAAATCAAGTTTAGTCACAAAAAATGAGATTAAAAATCATCAAAATATTTTATCGCGTAAATTTTTTTTTCACTACTTTGCCGAAGACACCAAATCGATCAAAAAAATCCTTCAAAAGATACAGATTTTTTAATTTTCATGCATCATTTTTGTATGGTCAGCTGCCAAATTTTTATGGAAAATTATACGGACTAACTAATGATGCAAAATGGCTTCTTTGGCAATACCGAAGGCACCAAAAAAGTTTCAGCCGGATTAAAAAATACAAAAAAAATTGAATGACCAAAATCTCCGAGAATTGCTCAGAAGATAGAGCGACTGTCACTATAGCTTATGAGTTCTCTTTTTTTATCTCGTGATTGTCAGTATGTGCATTCTCTTTTGTATCACTAATTCTCTTGTTACCGTTTACGTACACTCGCCGAAGATTCTTTTGTTTTCTCAAAAAACGCAATGAAAGAACGCACGAGGAGACCTGGGACCCGTTAAACTGCGTTGGCAGATTTTGTTTTGTGGCGGCTTTTGTAGCTACACTCTGTTGAGAGAAAAGTAATGTAAATGTGGAAATGGGAGAATGTCACAAGGGATCGTGTAAACACGAGATAGATTCCGGAAATTCTAATTGAGAATTTCGCGACGGAAAGAAGGGTAGTGAAAGTTGGGAGATGAAATTTTGGGCATGATAATTGCAGTCGCTGACAACTGAAAGTTGTATATTTTTACAAGTCTGTTTTATACTAAGAGGAAAAATTTACGAATTGGTTTCTTATCTTCTGTTGAATCTTTTGATTTTATATGAAATACCACATTCCAAGCAACTTTATTCAGGCCATAAAACTTGTTGTGAGGGATCGCATACCGAGAAGCAACTTTCAGATATTATGTTTTAAGTATCTGATGTTCAATCTTCGTATTTTACATGGATAGCCACGTATTATATCCCAAGTAATTTAACATGAAAGACTTCATACTAGGAAGATTCATCGGATTTGAAAATTCAAACCAACATTCGGAATTATATCCAGTTCTACCCCAAAACCCCCCAAAACTCGAAACCTTGCGCACCGTCTACCGTCTGGCATCAATACCAAACGGTGCAATCCAAACGGATTGGCCACGATATCGTCGCTACGCCCCGAACTTCATCCACCAAAAGTTCGCCTCGCTGTTCACTTCTGGATTGGATTACAACCTGGCGGCTGCGGCACCGTTCAGAGGTTTTCCCGAAACCCCACACACGGCGCCAGGTGTGATGATTATCAGGGCATGAAGCTTCCAGAGATGAGAAAGATTCGTCGTCCTCCAACTCGTTGGTGTGCGCTTTGAACCGGGAAACAACAAATAAATCTTGCAAAACCGCGGTGGGATATTGGGTCCGGTAATTGGGCCTAAAGCGGTTTCGGGACGGGGGTTTATAAATTTCTAATAATTGGATTAGGGTAGAAACAGGCGCACGCGAGAAAGCGGGTACGCGCCGAACCGGGATTCCGCGGGGTGTTGATGAGCGCGCCGGGCTCCGTTACTGTGAAAGCTTAGCTGGGAAGGCGGGGATTTGTGTGGGATTTAAGTGGTGGACGCGCGTTTTGTGCGATCGATTTGTAACCTGTATCGCGTGGTAAGCCATTGAATCCTCTATTGGCGGTAATTTGGTAGATGATTCCATGAAATGAAGGTCATGTCACATTTCACAGATCCTTGTGAACTCTAGTTGAAATTGCTTGCCAAATCAAAAATCTCAACTCTACACCAACTCCATCTACTGCATCTTCTACTCGGGAATATAACCTGGAATCGCTTCAAAGTTTAGTAGCTTCCCCCCGGAGAACTTCCATTGTAATCGAGACATCTACATCTGCGCTCTACTTCCGCTGCTTCCCTGCGGTTTTGCTATTACTTCCTTCGCCCAAGTCCCGCCCGTAGTTCTTCCCACAAATCACCAAACTCGCAACAAGTCGGCGGCATGCAACAATGTTGCAAATGAGGTCGTCAAACCCAGACCACCGGGCCTGCCGGGCGTCTACTTACAACAATGTCTGCGCTTACAATGCAGCCACTGTGACCAAGTCGTGGAGAAGGTGTGTGTGATCGAGCGTATCGGACGGCACGTTCCCTGTTTATTTAGCTCAACTTTTTTTTGTACCCTTCTGGTACCGACTTGGTACGAGCTGTTGCTACCGAAAAGTTCATTGTTCTCAGTGTGGTGCATGTAAAAATTTCCAAAACCCTACCTGAAGTTGGTTTTTCTTTGGGACTTGTTGACCAACGCCGCGTAAGGTCAGGGTTCAAAAGCTGGCGTCGCCATCGGGATTTTTTTACTGTGAACTCCCATAAAAAGTAAACAGCCAGTCGCTGTCGAGTGGAATTATGCGGTTAAATGCCCCGCGACTTCAAAACAATCGAGTGTTGCGTCACTTAAGTACTCGTGCACACACATGGTGGTTTAGAGGGGATTCTCCCGCACGCAGGTTCAAGGACAAACTTTTCGCGGGCTGTAAAAGTGCAACATTGTTGTCTCAAGTGCTAATAACCGAAGGAGAGAGAGAGAGTGAGTGTGGTTTTACTGCACTGGTTGGTTGTTTAGCGGTTTAAAGTCAATCGACAATTCGCGGTAATTAAAATGGGGCGTGCGGTTTCGAGTGTTTGAAGTACTTGGAGGAGGAAACAAGAAAATTGCAGAATATCTATTGACTTGTGATATTTTACGAACTGTAATGTTCAGAACTTTTAATGATTTACTTTTTAGAAACTACTCTGAAAAAATGAAATTTGCTCCGCATCTAGGCGGGTTTCGATCTAAAAATTCCCAAAAAAACAATTTTTCAACCAATTTTTGATCATGAAAAAGCATTGAAAAGAAGAACTCTTAAAATTTAAGAACATTATACGGTTGCAAGGGTGACTTGTTTTATCTGACCTTGTAAATTTTTTTAAATATGTAATTTTTCTGGGGTCAACTTTGGTTGTGTTTCCTACTAACATTTCCTCTATATTATGTGACAATAAATATGCGGTAATTTTTGTAGTGAACCAGACTAGGCCTCTAAGTATTTTTTAACAATATAAGTGATAATGGTATCGTTCTATATTAGAAAATGTGAAAAAAACATAAAACAACTAGATAGGCAAAAGGAAATGATAGTAGGTGGCACACAGAAAAAAATATGTGAATTTACTCGACACGGAAAAAATGAACCACATGTAAACTCAGTTGATGTAAACTTGAGATTCATCGTAAACGGTTGAATCACACGTAAAATCATGTTTTTACGTATAATTTGTCGCAAATTTACATCAATTTGCATTTAAATTTAAATGTTTAATGACGTGCAAAAGGGTTACATCATAAATGATGTAACATTCTGAAATATTTTTTTGTGTGTAGAGTAAGCCACGTTCTATCAGAAACAAACATAAACTAAACAAAAAAAAATGCATTAAAAATAAAATTAAACAAGAAAAACATCAAACAAGAGAATTGGAGTTTTTCGTATAACAAAGGTGCAAACATGAGAAAATAAAAAAATAAATGAAACAAAATTAGGCAGTAAAGGGTTAAGCTGAATTCCAGTCTATAAACGGGAGAAAACCGCTCAACCGTTGAGTTTTCTAAGCCAGTTTCTCTGTGTCAATACAAAAATGCAATCCATGCTTCGAAAATGTGTTATTTGAGGACAGATCTTCTAATCGATTTGAAGTAATCCGTAAATTTAGACTGTACTTTAGTAAAGCTTAATTTAGGGAGGTTGAAAAGGGTATAATTTTACCTTAATTTGTGTGTAATATGTAATATTACAGTAAAAAACATGTAAATTTACACAATAATAGAGATAATGCTTAACCTTTTTCAGACATAAAATTTGTGCCACAAAGCAATAAAAACTGTCTTAATTTCAATGTTTTATATCTGGTAATAAAATATAATCATGCTTGTATAATTTACATCTTGAAATGTAGACGGATTTTGGTGAGAAAAAAAATATATGTTATATGTTATTCTATCTATGTATTAAGGTGCAATTATACATTATAAGATAATATTTAACCATGATTTTTTCAACTTTTTTAAATTATACTTTTAATAACTGTGATAATAGCATGTTAAAATTTAATTCTGTCAATTGGAGAGTATTCAGAGAGCCCCAATCTATCGAACCTTAACGAAACTGCAGCGTTTACTGACATCAACCTCAACAGTGTATATTATTTTTTATTGAAAAGATTTGAACATTTCGCAAAAGTA
The DNA here is from genome assembly GCF_015732765.1 of Culex quinquefasciatus. Taxonomy (NCBI): domain Eukaryota; kingdom Metazoa; phylum Arthropoda; class Insecta; order Diptera; family Culicidae; genus Culex; species Culex quinquefasciatus. Next base: position 163,026,397 of record NC_051862.1, read on the forward strand.
AGGCTGTACACAGCAAAAAAATCCAATGATAAAATCGCATGTAAAACCATATACATCACCTTTGTGAAAACGGGACTCAAACCCAGCACCAACAGGCGCCTTAGCCCGTTCGGCCATCAGACCGATGAGAAATGAAAAAATAAAATAAATGCATATATGAGTTTGACATTCTGGTTAAGAAGGTTTCCCATACTTATGGGCTACATAAAATTTCATAAAATAATGCATTTATTTTACACCCAAGCCTTTAACACGAAACTGGATTATTACCTTTTTACTGTGTATCTCCGAAACTAATAACTCGATTTCAAAGTCTCAGGGAGACATTTGTAGCAAATTTTCTTATTTTTTCAAAAACATTTTTTTCAGGGGAGCTTCAAATAGTAGTTTATGCAACAAGTTGCAAAAAGAGGATTTTTTCAGCACGAGTCGTACATTTATCCAACGAGGTTCACCGAGTTGGATAAATACGACGAGTGCTGAAAAAATCTAGTTTTGCAACGAGTTCCATACAACATTTTTTGCAATTCCGAAAAACACCCATTGAGTGAAATTTTAAGTCATATTTTCATGTATTTGTCAATAAATCGTTTAAATCAAAACAATGTTGAAAAGTGTTACTTTTCGAAACAAGTGCTGAAGAGTTCAACTTTTCAGCACTCATTTCAGTGCTGAAAAGTAGAACTTTTCAGCATTTATTTTGAAAAGTGTTGCTATTCGATTCTGTTATTTTTGGTACAGAAAGTAGGCTATTTCGTCGTTCAAGAATGACAGGAAAAGTAAGTAGTTTCACGACGGAATTGCAAATAGTATTATTAAAAGGAAAAAAAAATAAAATATACTAAAAAGTAGATTTGACTTAAAAACGGCACATTTTATCTTAAAAAAATTAGAGTAGTTTTTCATTATAAATTCAATTTTGCTTAAGGAAATGTTTTTTAATGATGTTCCTATCAACATATGGAATGCATGAACAAAGTTACATCCAAATTAAAAAAGTCGGTTTTCAAAATCTTAGAGAAATTCTCATAAGGATTTTTTTTATATTTTATAATTAAGGCTACCAACTCTTGCTGAGCAAAAATCCGTACAGTTTGCCGATATGACACCATGGTATAACAAAAACTGTCAATGAATTATTTAGATAAATTAAATTTAATAAATTTGTGAATTAAAAATATAAAACTGTGTCGTTTTTACAGCTAACAAATTTCACAAAATGCTAACAGAGTGCTTTTGACTTGCACGTTTAAAAGTATTCATAAAATAAACCGTGATTTGAATCAAATCATTAAGTTCTTCATTGTTTTTTTGTTTAACGTTTAAAAGTTTACGAAATGTCAAGTTTGCTTTTACGAATAATATCGTTCTTAGTGTTTTCACGAACACTTTTCCAGAGTTTTTTTTATTGAACAAATCCTATAACGTGTGAAACACAACAGTTTATAGGACCTTTAAAAAAAACTCTAGATTTGTTATTTGAAATGTTTTCACAAGTTTTAGAAAGCCTTTGGAAATGGATAAATATATTTGGTAAGGAATTTCTAAAAGAACAATTCTAGAGTTTTTTTAAAGGTTCTTTCAACATATGAAAGACAATAGTTCAAAAACTCTAGAATTATTGATTATCAAGTTTTAATTGAGGGAACCCCGGAAAACTCCCTTTTTAAATCAAACTCACAGAAAAATACAAATTTCTAGTTAACAAAAGCTCGACCAAATCAAAAAAGCAATTCAATGATTGAAAAGTTGTTAAAATTCCGTACAAATCCGTATTATGCATAAAATTCCCTGCAAAAATTCCGGCCTGTTAAAAATCCGCGAAAAGGTTCGAAAATCCGTATAGTAAGGAATAAATCCGTACAGTTGGTAGCCTTATTCATAATTTATTTTCAAAAAAACAACCTAGTTTTTTTAGAAAAACAATGTCCAAATACCCCATTTTGCATCACTGGTTTCTACTTGGTACCATTCAAACTAGGGAGCTGTCAATACAAAATTGCTATAAAAATGTTCAAATTCCGTATCTTGAGAAGGATTTTTTTTCGAACATTTTGATACAGATATTCTACAAATTTGTAGGTTATGAAAAGGACTTTTCAATGAGTACACGGAAGTAAATATTCATATTTTTTTTATTTCAGTTTATATCGATTTTTTCCAAATATCTTTTTGAAATTAAATTGAATTTGCAATCAAAACGCATTTTTGTAAAATTTTGATAAAGATGTTAATTTTCGAGTTAAAACGATTTTCAGGGATTTTTTTTTCCAAAAAATATAAGTTTATGCAAAAAGTTGCAAAAACATTTTTTTTTCAGCACGAGTTGTACATTTCTAAAGTTTTTTTTTGAAAAGGTCCTATAAACGAAATTTTCAGCTTTTGCTTTTTGGGTGTTTTTAATACCCCTGACTCAAAGCGGTTTCAAAAACACCCAAAAAGCAAAAACTGGAAATTTGGTTTATTGGGCCTTTTTTTTTTTGAAAAAAAAACTCCAGATTTATCCGACGAGGTTTACCGAGTTGGATAGATACGACGCGTGCTGAAAAAAAAAAGTTTTGCAACGAGTTACATACAATATTTTTTTCAATTCCGAAATGCACTCTTTGAATGAAATTTTAAATAAATTTTTTATGTCAATTCACCGATAAAACCAAAACAATATTGAAAAGCAAAACTTTTTGATACAAGTGCTGAAAAAATCAACTTTTCAGCACGCATTTCAGTGTTGAAAAGTAGAACTTTTCCATTCTTTTATTTTTAGTAGAGAAAAGTAGGCCTTTTAGTCATGTGAGAATGACAGGAAAAGTAAATAGTTTCACAACGGACTTGAAAAAATGTATTTTTAAAGATTTCAAAGTTAGTAAAAGTTAGTTCAATCTCGTTTCGAAATGTTAGACTTCATTTTTGAAATTCTAGAATTATTTGTTTGAAAGAGGTGAGGAAATATTATAAAATTTTCTTTTGTTGACATTAAAAATCCAAGGAGTCATCGATTCGTACTTGGATTCGTAACAGTAATAGAGGAGAAAAGCAACTCGCGACATAATTTTGAGGCTAGGAGTTTTGACAGGTATGATTTTCATAAAGTATTCGCCTCCTTTTCTCTCCCACATAAAAACAAGGTAGCTGTCAAACTAGGCCAAACTGTTAAAGTCACTCACAAAATGAACTTTGAGTGACTTGAGTTCATTTCTGACGTCATTATTTTCTCCTCTATAAGGGGAGAAAATCGTGACGTCAGAAATGAACTCAAATCACTCAAAGTTCATTTTGTGAGTGACTTTAACATTTTGGCCTAGTTTGACAGCTACCTCGTTCCCAAGTTTTCTGTGGGAGAGAAAAGGAGGCGAATACTTTATGAAAATCATACCTGTCAAAATTCCTAGCCTCAAAATTTTGTCGCGAGTTGCTTTTCTCCTCTATATGTAGAAAGAGAGTGCAGAGGCGAAAACATTTGCCATCATTTCCGGCCTAGAGGTAAAGAGGTGCATTTTCATGCAAAGAGCATCGATCTATATTTCGGCGAACAGAAAAAATGTTTACGCCATGAAAATTTAGAAATTCGCGAATTTTCACAACTGAGGAGAGTTTCCCGACTTAACAGTCCCATAAAAAGGTCCCAAACTACTCACCAAAAGTGGGTCTCGGCGGCTCGCCCTCCGCTCCTTCCTCTCCCCTCTGCAGCGACCACAGCGTCCTCAGCCACCGGTTCAGCTCCTCCTCGCTGTCAAACACAATGCTGAAGCAATCGTCGCGCGTGTACAGCGCGATCACGTGCTTCTTCGGGTCGTGCCCCTTGTTGATGTTGAAGCAGTTGCGCAGAATGATGCTGCGCTTCGCGTGCACCGAGCTGTTCTTCACCCACGACTGCTTGAACTTCTTCTCACTGTCAAAGTACTCCAGGCGGGCACTCTTGTTCGGCAGATCGTCGTACACCACAAAGTACTTCTTCTTGTTCGTCTTGAGCTTCCGGTGGTACCCGTGCAGCACCACGTTCAACTCGGCCGGAATGCCTCCGGTGGAACCCGGAGCGCCCCCACCAGCTCCGCCGTTCGACGACGACGACATGCTGCGGGCGAACGGAAGCAACCTCTTGGCGCTGCTAACGCCGGAAGCGAGCGCACTCTGGTGCTGCTGGTTCTGGCTTTGGTTCGGCGTACCCGGATTGTTGTTGTTGATGGCGTTGCAGTTGTTGTTGTTGCTGGAACTGGACGAGGTCGCTGGTGAGGTGATGATAAGGTTGTTGTTGTTGCTGTTTGCGTTGCTAGTGAGTGTGGACATCGCGGCGGCAATTTTCCGCCACGGTGGCCCATGAGAACTGTTTGAATGTGACCGAGATGGCGGCGGCTTTTCCGAAGACGACGTCTTGATGGTCTGCGAAAAGTAGAAGAGAGGAAAAGTACTTGATTACTCATTTGCGCCGCACACACACACACAAACAGTCTAATTTCATCATGCGATAGCGTTTGAATTAGACGAGAGTATGTGTCATTGACCTGAAAACCAAAGAAACAGACGGCGTGAAAATGCGATTAGTGGGTGTGAGGAGCAAAAGTATCATCATCGTATAAATAACGCAAAAAAAGTAATTGAATCATACCGCGCACCATTACTAAGGAGAGCAACAGCTTAAGTCGCGCCAGACTACGCGAAATTCTGCACGGTCGTACAGGCGTACTACAGCGATGGACCGTGGTGGGCTGTGAGGTCTGCGTCTGGTCAGGGAGATTCATTGCACATTTATGCTTTAGACAGTGCAGATTTGTAGGTCAACATTGTTTTGCGATTGTCTGAGAATGTTGAGAAATTGAAGGCCTCACAGACTTGTTTTGTCATTTACAATATTTTTTTTTTTTTTTTTTGTAATTTTGATAAAAGAAATGATCTTTTCCTTTTCGGTCCAAATAACCTTCAACCCCTTAACTGACCATAATCCTTCCAACAGTTTATCAAATCTAGAACCTTACGTTTCCCACCAGCGATTTAGAACCCTTTCAAAGCAAAAACACCTTCCTGGCATGCAGTGGCGCAATACTGAAAATTACAAATTTACATGTCATGTTGCAGTGCAGTGCTTGTTAAAATTCCATCATTTCGCCCCTAACGTCGTCCGGCTCGGGAAAGTGAACGCCGCGCTATCGTGTATGTTGTAATAACATGTAAATCAAGTCGCCGCGCGGCTGTAATGGTTGTGGGTCCTGAAACCTCCCGGTCGTGACCGTCTTTTTGTCAGGTACTTTGCATTTTTTGTTTCACCACTTCACGCGCGACGATTGTGACAATCGTTACCGGCACGCGACAGGATGGAATTTTCCGTAAGCTTTCGGCGGGAGGAGTCTAGGTCATTTCGCCGAATGTGTTGTTGTCAATGTAACCCCCTCACTCGAATCTGGATCAGCGGGATTTGTGCTACGAGGACATCTGCCGCTGTCCACGACCGACTTCTTCGAAGAAGCCGTTGAAGACCGCAGCCGGCTGACCACCTGCATCCGGCGTATGCGGAGTTCACCTCAGGTTAATTGAATGCGACTTTGCGCGTTGCGTTACGGGCACACACACACACACAAACATGTGTGCTGAAGAAAACGGGAACACAAACAGACTTGGTGGTGGTGGGGCGCAGCAAACTTTGGGAAAAAGGGACACCGGATTGGCGGACTCCGTAATTGGTAGCTACACCGGGCTGACAGGCGGCCGCCGCAGCAGGTCGTGACACAAACCGAAATCAACGGTGTGGAACCGCCGCGTGTGTAAGTGGTGGCGCAGTGTCGTTGTTGTTGTTGTCTGTTTTGAATTAGTGGAAGGTTTTATGCGTAAACAAAACGTAAGAATGGTGCGAAGTTGCTTTGCACTGAAGGGAAATGAGAAGGTTCAGAGGAGTTGACAATTGGGATTGAAACATTTTCTGATTTTTTTTTCGAAGCTTCAAACTTTGTAAAGTATCTTTTTAAACATTTATAAATTAATAATTAAATAATACAATGGTTGAAAAGCTGTTAAAGGCAAACTTATGCGAAATTGGACGAGCTTTCGGAGACTGAAGAATCAAGTCTGTCATACAGATATTGCTAAAAATCACAAAAAAACCTATTTGTTCAACATAGTTATTTTTAAAACCACTATATCTTCACAAGGATTGAAGGACAATGGTCAATATGGAGACTTTTATGTAAAATTGTCTGGGGAATCGATTTTCACTATCAGTTTTTGAAAATTTTGACGTTTAGACCACTTAAAACAGTTTTAGTAACTGTATTTTGTATTTTTTTAGGAAAGACATACCATTCTGCATTTTTTGTGAGTCTTTTTGTTACATCTGGGCTAATTCCTTAAAAATTTTGAACGAAAAAAAAACGTGACATCACCTTAAAATTTAACTTTTGATCTTAAAAATTTAAAAATCTCATAAAAGTGGCGTGTATTTTTCTTTCAGTGTATTTTTAACTGAAAGCCCGTCCAATTTCTTACATGTTTGTTTTTGACCACTTTTTGATACGATGCGACGGCTTCGAGATACAGCAATATTGAAATTACGAAATACAAAAATATTTAATTAGCTTACCCCCCATTCTCAAATGTCATGTCTAAAATGTGTAAAAAGTTTCACTGAAATCGGAGAGGGTCGGGTACAAAAGTACCAGAAAAATTCCTGATTTGAGCTGGAATTGCTCTAGACTGAAAGTGGCATTACAACGGAATAGTGATAAATTTACACATTTTTAGATGGAAAATTACACATTTTTTCTGACATAAAAAAGATGTTCTCCCAGACGTGATAGAGCGTGAATTTAATTTGTTTAACTGTGTACAGAAACACAGTGAAAAATTGTGTAGCAAGGTGTAATTTTGGAAGGTTGAATATTACCTATTTTATGATTCTAGCAAAACATTGCAATAGGGCCGAAGCCGAAGTGTAAACAAAGAGTCTATCCTGCTCGTTCCTAATGTAAACATCAACTGACGTGAGCAAGATAAGCTCTTAGTTTACACTTCGGCACCGGCCCTTTTACATTTTTTTGCTTGATGTAATTTTACCTCATTTAAGACTGAAAAATTCACATTACACCTGAGAAGTGGTAAAATTACACATTTTCGGAGGTAAAATTACACATTTTTTTCTGTCATTTCTTCCCAGATGTTTTTAAATGTGAAAAATACTTCTTCTGTAAGAATTTTCAAGATACCATAGCCTCATCAAAAACAAATAGTTCCCTTCAACCCATTTTTCCATTATTGTTTTTCCCATGTTTAATAGTTAATTTAGAGCAACTTAAATTTAACGAAAAAAAATCTTCTTTAATGTTTTTCTAAATTCATTGTCATGTTCTATTCTAATAAAGTTTTTTAGTGTAGTATGAAGCTTGTTCTACAATAGCATTTTCCTATTTCGTGTTTTTTCCCAAACAATTTTCCATTATTTTGTTTGTTATTTTTTGAATAAAATGATCACACTGTTGAAAAATATAAAAATAATGTTATATACAGCAATTCCATTTGAAAAGAGCCTAAACCAAAAAAAAAGTTCTCCGATCGGGCTCAAAATTTTTCTGGGGGTTCCTTGGCCAAAATAATTAGACCCGTATTTTTTTGTTTGGCCATTAGGGTGGCCTACATCGTGCTAGGGTGGTTCAAAAATGGCAATTTTCGTCATTTTCGCAAAACCACTTTTTCTAAAAATCATATCTCCGCGCCATTTCATCCGATTTTAGCTGTCTTAGACGCAAAGAAAGGTGATGAGTTTGGCTATTTGGGAAAAATAGTAAAAGTTCCAAAATCTAGCTTAACTATTGAAAAAGTCGTATGAAAACTTAAAATGGCGTTTTGACCGTGTCTGGACCAAAGAGCCTATGTCTGAAAATATTTTATCGGATTCCTCGGAAAATTTCACATAACATATCAAAATTGGCGATGTCGAACCGTACGTTTCGAGATATGATTTTTGAAAAAAAAACTGCGTTTTCGACGCGCCACGCGCAAAAACGGGAAAATGACGAAATCGGCAAAAATCAACTTTTCCACTAAAACTGCGATAACTTTAAAATTTCAGCGATGACCTATAGATGTTATGGTACCAAAAGTTGCGTCTCTCAATTACGAAAATTTTGGTACCCAGACATGTATAGGTCATCGCTGAAATTTTAAAGTTATCGCAGTTTTAGTGAAAAAGTTGATTTTTTGCCGATTTCGTCATTTTCCGTTTTTGCGCGTGGCGCGTCGAAACGCAGTTTTATTTTCAAAATCGTATCTCCAAAACGTACGGTTCGACATCGCCAATTTTTGATATGTTATGTGAAATTTTCCGAGGAATCCGATAAAAATTTTTCAGACATAGGCTCTTTGGTCCAGACACGGTCAAAACGCCATTTTAAGTTTTCATACGACTTTTCAATAGTTAAGCTAGATTTTGGAACTTTACTATTTTTCCCAAATAGCCAAACTCATCACCTTTCTTTGCGTCTAAGACAGCTAAAATCGGATGAAATGGCGCGAGATATGATTTTAGAAAAAGTGGTTTTTGCGAAAATGACGAAAATTGCCATTTTTGAACCACCCTAGCACGATGTAGGCCACCCTAATGGCCAAACAAAAAAATACGGGTCTAATTATTTTGGCCAAGGAAACCCCAGAAAAATTTTGAGCCCGATCGGAGAACTTTTTTTTTGGTTTAGGCTCTTTTCAAATGGAATTGCTGTATATTAGGAAGGTGTAATTTTGGTTGAATATTACCTCTTTTATGATGTAATTTTACCTCAATTTAGACTGGAAAAGCGACATTACAACAGAAAAGTGGTAAATTGCACATTTTCAGAGTTAAAATTACACTTTTTTTTTCTGACATAAAAGATATACCCCTTCCCAGATATAATATTGCAACGATTTTTTTTTCTGTGCATTTAAATTGAGAGTATATTGCAGGTAATATTAAACTACCGTAATTTTCGACCTTCAATGTTAAAACCTTTTTCCGTGTTTTTATTTTGAAAATAAAAAATATGAAATAAAAAATCACACACACCAAGAAAAAAGTTTGAATGTTGGAAATTTAGTTGGTTGAATATTACCTATTTTTAAGTAATAATACTCAACAAAATTTGTAAAAATTGGAACCAAATGAAAATTCATCACAAACTGATGAAAATTCACCAATTCCTGATGTAATATTACACCTTTTTTAACACAAAATCTGTCACCATTTTCTGATGAATATTTACATCATTTTTTTTCTGTGCACACACAGTAACAAATTGTGTAAATTTGGAAGGTGTTGTTTCAGAAGGTTGAATATTACTTCTTCTATGATGTAATTTTACCTCAATTTAGACTGAAAAAGTGACATTACACCAGAAAAGTGGTAAAATCACATATTTTCAGGGGTAAAATTGCACAATTTTTTCTGATATAAAAAATGTAGGGGAGAGTGGGGAGACTTGATCCCCTTTTTTGTATCGCACATAACTCTGTCAATTTCTCACAAAACTATGATCTTTTTGCATGAATTGAAAGCTTAAACATTCATCTATGTTTGGCTGATAAGGGTTTTTCATCAGATAAACTCTTCGAATAATGCCAAGCTTTTTAAAAAAATATTTTAAACCGGCATTTTCAAAATGTTGAGGGTAATTTGATCCCCCTTTCAACATTTTGAAGAAATCTTAAGCAAAATGTTTCTTATTCATTCAAACTTTTAATTTTCTATAAGATACAGCAATTTTACATTAAACCTATACGTTTGTGTTCAAAATATAACAAGTTTAGCATGTAAATATTTAAAAACTTAAAATTTTCTTTTTTAAACCAAAATTGAGCATGTTTACGAAAGCTGGTAATTTTTGTTTACAAAACTTTTGAAAAATGGTTCAAACTGCAGTTAGTTATGTACAACTATACTAAAGGAAACTTTGTACGAAAACCCAACCCAATTATTTAATCTTGTGGCTGATTCCAGTGACTGTAAAAATGCAGGGATCAAGTCTCCCTTAACGCATTTTTTTAAACAATTGATTGTAAAAATAGTATGACGATAAATTTAACGTCAAATGCGTAAGGGTTTTGGAGTTGATATGTTTATCAAACAATTCATGTATAAAACATATTTTTTTGAATAATTTTTGAGTGTTTTCTATACTTATCAAAACAAAGAAAAAAGATCTCTTGGAAGTTTTTTGCAGCACTTCTTAGAAAAATGTGTGTAACTCAATCCAACCATTTTTTATTTTTTTCTTTGTTTTCTACAATGAGTTCTAGTCAATTTCGCACAACTTTCTAGAACATAGCTAATTGTTTTACCCACATGCTGACGAGATACAGGCTTGGGATCAAGTCTCCCCGGGGATCAAGTCTCCCCACTCTCCCCTACCCCTTCCCAGATGTAATATTACCACGATATTTGTTACTGTGCAGGCAAAATGATAATTATGGAATGTTGAATTACAATGAATTCTTAAATATTACCACTTCTTGGTTGTAGTTTTACCTCAATGTAATTTTACTGTAGAGTTTTACAAATGTACATTTTATAATTTGCAATTTTTCTTAAATCTATAATTATAGTAAGCTTATATTACACCTGAGCTTCCACCAAAACCGGAAATGGATATTATTTATATTTTTTGATTTGGTTCGAAATTATTAGAGTCCTTCCCTATGACCAAAGAAACCATGTTGTCATTGGTTCACCCATACAAGGCACCAAACAATGTTGGCAGCTGTCCATACAAAAATGGTTTTCGAAAATCTGTAACTTATGAAGGAATTTTTTGTATCGATTTAGTGTCCTCGGAAAAGTTGTAGGCATGAGACCCATTCAGAAAAAATGGATAATAGAAAAGTAAATCACTGGAAAAGAGGAAAAATTACGTTTTTCTAGACGTAAAATCACACACAAAAAGAAAGCATTCCCAGATTAAATATACAATGATTTTCTTTTACTACGCAGGCCTTTACACGCTGCTTGACTTCTACCTTTTTGCTGAATAAATTTAGAAACAAATCCTGCTTTTCCTTACCTAAATTGAAGATCATCTCAAGTACAAATGTATAAAATGAAAAATATACCTTTTAATCAAATTAAGGCAGAACCAAACTGTTGTAAATTTCTAGCAAAATTTGCCTAAAACCATCAACAACCATATTTCCCGACCCATATATTCGAGACCACACAACGCATTCGCATTGTTGTCGCAAAACTTTTCCACACTCTCGCGGAAACGGATACCGTCCGGACTGGCGAAACCCCGGCCAACTTTTCCCATATAAAATTACCACCATAAATGTTTTGCCTTCCTCCGCGCGCGCGTTGGTTTGATTTGCGACGAGCAAAACAAGCGCATCCGAGCCAAAACAACCCCCCTCCCCGCTTTTCCACCCCATCAACTGCACCCAACCAAGTAGTAGTCAGTAGTACTATCTATAGGTTGACACACCGAACCACCCAAAGTGCAGTGATTCACGTGAAAAGCGCGCGCGCCCGCTTTGGTGACGAAGAAGTGGGCCCCAGCGCGGCCCTTTTCCCGAACCTTCTTCACATCACGAGTAGTCTCGTTCAGCTCGAGGAGAAGAAGGAGGAAAACACTCGCAACTGCTGCGGTTGAAAATAAATTGAAAACAAAGTTTTGCGCCACTTGAGAATGTTCCTACGGGTTTGTTGCAAGGGGCGAAGTTCTCTGGGAAATCAACGTTTTGCTTTCTTATCTAGTACATAAAGATCTCTTTGTTGACATCAAGCGTAGCATAGTGGGAAAATGGTCAGTTATTTTTTATATCAAAACAGCGTTTCATAACTCTAGAGAACCCCACTTCTCGACTACCGAGCTACTACAGCCACGGTGAAAGCTTGTGGACTCAAAAATAGGGCCACTTGGGCCAATTCGGGCCAAGAAGAACCGACAAGTTCCGCAGCACACACACACACAGGTCCTTGAGAACACCACCGCAATAAGCGCGCTGCTGAACCACTGAAACTTGTTGCGACTTGGCGTCGTCGGCGCGATCCAATTTCGCTACAGTTGACCAGGCGCGAATGGAAACAAATCTTCAACGAATAGCTCGATCAAAGTCCTCTTTTGGCCGGGCCAAATTTTGCAAGGTTTCGCACGCACCGGCGCGGGCTTTGTCCGCGGATGGCACACGTGGCAAGGTGCGTGAGTTGCGAAAATCAGAAGTCGAGATGCGCGTCAAAAGACTCGGCAAGGCAGGGCAGGGGTGATAAACATTTGTTTTCTACATTAAAAGTATTTTATTTTTTTTGTTGGAGATTGATTTCCAGATTTACCGGATTAAATATGATTTCTTTCTACACTTCAGAACACTTATCACAAGTGATTTGACATGTCACTTGACATATACTTGACATCCATAGAAAAGTATTTCAGTTCGGACCGGAATTCCGGCTTGACCGGAACCGGTCACTATGGCCAAAATGCGGTGAAAAGATATTTTTTATTTTTCTCACATTTTAGAATACTTATAACAAGAGTTTTGACATGTCGCTTGGCATATTGGGGTTGGAACCGGAATTCCGGATTTACCGGTTCTGGACACTTTGGCCAGATGGCCAAAAATGGATGATATGATATCTTTTTTGATTTTAGAGCACTCATTACAAGAGTTTTGACACGTCGCATGATTTGTGCGACCATTTTAGCCAAATTCCCTTATGTGGACCGGAATTCCGATTTCACCGGAAGTGGAACCTGCTTAGTTTTCGATTTTTCCTGGCCTGAAAAGCAACATTTTTTTTTTGCTCTTTGGGTGTTTCTGAAACCACCTTGCATCAACATCGTCGTCGAATAGCGTCGAAAATCTGTAACTTTTCAAGGAAATTTTTGATTGATTTGGTGTCTTCGGCAAAGTTGTAGATATTGATGAGGACTATTTAAAAAAAGTAGGTACACGGAAAAAGTGGTTTTTTGTTTTTTTTCTAATCTAATCTAATCTAACCCTAGCGCAGCCAGTCTTTCGAGGGCATCCTGGAAAATGCCTTAGGTTGATTAACGCCTAGCATCCTCTTGTCATTATTAACAATTGCAGTGCCCCAATGCAATAAATTGCTTCGAAACATCACAAACGTTAAAGCGGCCAGGCCAACTGCGTAAAGTTTACCGTGAAGATGATTCGTTGAAATGGATTGAGTTTGAACACGAATGCTCAAACAACAATACAGTTCTGAATCTGCAGGGAGGAAGAAACGTGGGGATCCCCCGCTCACGTTCCTGTTTGTTTAGGCAATTAATCGTTGGGAGCCACCATGCTAAGAAGTTTTGGTGCTCCGGGACCCTCGAGGATGGGACATCGTATTTCCACAAATGCCCTGGACACTATTTGCCGCGGTTATAGCGCCACAACTCGCTCTCTGTCGATGAAATGGAAGAAGTATTATTCAGAAAATACAATGGATTTATGAATTAAATTCAAACTATCCCTTGAATAAAAAATCAAAGACTAGGATAAATTTCAAAAGCCCGAAAAACTTCTATTATGGTAATTCAAGTTCAAGATAGGATTTACTTATGCTTAAATCTTTAGAAAGTTTTGAAATTTATTTTTCTCAGATTTTTAAAACGGATGATTTAAACCCAAAACAAAGAACAAAATAAAGTAGAACGACTCACCTTAATAAGCGCATTTTGTGTCTCACATACACAACCTGTAAAAAAAGAAAGACCTTACCTGAGCACACCATCTTAAGGTTGCTCTGTGCTTCTTGCAACCCATCTTGACAGCTCTCTACCAACGAGGCACTCGTGACAGACAAGAGAAATCATCCGTTCTCTCTCAGCAAACAGCTGAGCCGCCGACAAACAAGCCGCCGAGTCAAGATGAGCGTTTCGGCCGCCTGTCATTCTTGGACACCAACACTATCGCATGTCGGCTTGTTTACTCTGTGGCCGTCCGCTACAGGAAGAGTGACAGCCTGCTTATCATTGACCGGAATCGTGAAGCACGCTGGCAGAAATTCTTCCGTACTGTTGACACACACACTGTTTTATTTGTACCAGCTTCTTTTAAATCACCTCCCCATCGTTCACCACCTCACACGGTACCAACACCACTAACACTCTACCAAGGAAGCCTCCCATCTTTCTTTTTCGCTTCTGTTTCGTAAATCTCTCACTCTCACTCGCATAAAAACTCTCCCATTTCCCGCTCTTCCTGTGTTCTGCTTCAATCACGCCAAAACAAAACAATGTGTTTTCGTAAAAACAATCAAAATAGTCCCAAAACTACAAGATCCAGGGAAAACTTCATATTCTCCGGATAGAACACACGACGACCGAACGATTAATACAGTTTTCGACCCGAAATTCACTAGTTTTCACTAGAAAACACGACCCTTTTTACGACACCCAAAACAACGTGACCTGCGTGTTTGACAACCGGATTCTCTCAAAGTGGTTTTTTGTTTTTTTTAAATAAAAATTCAATTTTCCAAAATCCGTATTTTTCAATTTTTTTTTTATATGTTTTAGGGGAAACCCGCATCTATTAAGCCATTCAGAAAAATGGACTAAAATTTATCCGACGAGTTATGTTTTTATTTTAAATAGTGATTTTTGTAAAAAATAATTAAATCTTGTGCTGAAAATTGCTTGACCTAATTTTTTAAATTCAAAATCAAATTTGCAATCGAATAGTACTTTACAATTTTTTGATAAATTGCACCGTTTTCTTAATATAGTCATTCAAAGTTAAATTTCGTGCGATAAATTCTGATTTTTTTTTTAACTTTTAAGAGTAGTGTCCATTTCCGCAATTTTTTTTTTCGAATAGTTCAGAAAATTTTCCACAATTTAGTCTAAGAAACATTGAAGATTGGACCTCTGGTTGGTGAGATACAGCGGCTTAAAGAAAAACAAACAGGAAAATTGAAGTTTTGTAAGTATTACTCAAACAACCCTCCAATTTCTAATGTCGATATCTCAGCAACTAATGGTCCGACTTTCAATGTTAAAAAATGAAACATTAGTGAAATTTTAATTTTTTTGAATCAATACTAACATATCAAAAGGGCGTGATATTGAATGTTTGGCCCATTTGAAATGTTAGTCTTGATTTAAAAAATATGATTTTTTTTCTTTTCGAAAAAAATATTTTCAGGAATGGATAATCATGGACACTTTTTAAAAAATAAAAAAAAACTGGAGTTTTTCGGACAAAATAAAACTTTGAAAACGGTGCACCTAATCAAAAAAAAATTTAGGTTCTTTTAAATTGCAAATTCAATTAACACTAAAGAAATTGAATTTTTATAACAAAAAAGATAGCTAAAAAATCACAATTTATTTATCAACTTTGCCGAAGACACCAAATTCGTAAAGCATTGCTCAAATTTTGTTTATTGGACCTCTTAAAAAAAAGCTCTACGGAATGGTCATTGTTCGTTTTTTTCTGGCCTTGAATAAACATTGTTTAAATCAACATATAGTCTTTACCGGAATAGTAACTTTCCGATTTTCAGTTTGTAGATTGAAGAGTAAAGAGTAAAGAGTAAAGTAAAGTAAAGAGTAAAGAGTAAAGAGTAAAGAGTAAAGAGTAAAGAGTAAAGAGTAAAGAGTAAAGAGTAAAGAGTAAAGAGTAAAGAGTAAAGAGTAAATGGTTTAAGGTTTATTGTTTAAAGTTTAGAGTTTAAAGTCATAGTTTTTAATTTATAGTTTTAAGTTTTCAGATTTTAGTTTCTAGTTGCTTTTAAATTAACGTTTTTTTTCATATAAATTGTTCGCTTTTGCTTAGTTTAGACATCCCTGACGCCTCACTGGGTGCGTTAAAGTAGCGAAGCCCCCACTTTTCGCTGAATCACCTCGGCCGATTGTGCGTAGCGTCGCGCGCGGGGAGACCTTCAAGCGCTCCCTCAACATTATTAGCGGATCAATTTTTGCGCAGGCCAAAGTGGCTCCAAGTCGTGGGCTTTGTGTGCCCCTCAATGGAGATTTCGGCGCGATTTCTCTCGCTGCCCGAGGTTACACCATGGCAGCAACATTTCGCAACATTTCTTGTGCTCTTTTCAATGGGATTTAAATTGAACGCGGCCAAAACAATGAGCGCGGTGCGTAGAAGTGCGTACTCTCCGAGGTCCATTTAAATTTGGCGAGCTTTTTTTTTTTGCTGTTGTGTGCTTTTGTTGGAGTGCTCTGGCCGGAAATGGGCTGAATACGGACTGGCTGGTCAAGGTTGGTTCAGTGGTGTGGGAAAAGTTTGCAGCGCGGATATCGTTGAGAGGTTCACTGAAGTGGGTAACGAAACTTGGTGCGTAAGTGGACTGTGGGTATACCGTTAGAAAAATATTGATGAATGGACTGCTCCTTGGAATTGAGAACGTCGAAATATAAAGATCCAACCAAGGCGTTTGACCCCTTTAAATTAGTTCAAAACAACAGTTTATGATTAACTCCTCAAGATACGAACTCACAAACAACCTTTCCGAATCCAAGAAACTGCGAAATGGCTTCCACGCGTAACCAATTAGGAATCAATTGCCAAACAGAACCGGTCCGCGCGATCGTTCGACCATGACGACCGAGTCGGCAAATTAATATCCCAGAAAATGACATATCGTTAAAGCCTCGGCGCTGGTCCACAGCGCGCTTATCAACCCCCGTAGTAGTTCATCACTCCAACCCCATTAACGGCCACCGTACCTCACCCGTCTAATTAGATCGTTGAGCTTCCACTTGCCAAACTCATCTACGAGGTGTGCTTTAAAATTCCGAAACCACACCCCCCTCCTTGAAACCTCCTCGTGCGCACTAATGAACTACGCACGTCTTGATTCGCGCTGGTTCAATGAGCAGAACCGAAATGATTTAATTCAATCTTCGAACCGGACCAGCCAGCCACCGTGACCTCCGAAGGCACCCGACTTCCGAGCAAGACATTTCCCCCCTCCTAACATTTATGGCGTGTTTAGAATTTGTGATAAGCGCTTATTAATTCGGTTGTGGTTCATAAATTTTGACCAGCCCCCCCGTTTCAAACCTTTAGCTTTCGGGCACAACTCCAAGTCGTAGCTCTGCAGCCGGTTTGGAACAGAAAAAAAACCCCTCACAGAAAAAAGTGGTTGGCATTTAGCGCAAACGACGAATCGATGGAAATAAACCAAATGTTAGTGTCGTTTTGCGTCCAGAGATCCCAGGAACCTGGAGGTCGCGACGGGACATCAAAAACATCGAGCCACCTGAGCGTGTGTGTTTACCAACAAAGACATCACACAAAAGCAGCTGTCGTCGTCCGGCTGGAAGCCGGAACCGGTTTTTTTTTCCACCGGGAAAGGTCATCGTACGACGACCTGTGTATTTGGCTTGTTTTCGGCGGGCGAGGATTTGTTTAGCGACAGTGGTTTTTATCTCACGCCACGTTCGGTCTTATCGCAGATAGCACCGGCGGTGGTGCGACGAATGTTTTCACGCGCGGATTTGAGTTGCGAGGTGGGTTTCAGATAAGCTGGGAGGACTGCAGCGTTTAGATTGTGGGCACATTAGTTAATCTTGAAGTGTTTTGGTATGTAATTGAGCTGCTCAATCATTAAGAAGATCACAGATAGTCCACGATGATCTCTGGATATGCTCCGAGATTAAGATTTGCAGACCTTTTAATTCTTACGGAAGTAGACACATAGGACATACACGGAGAAAAAAGAGTTGTTCCCATTTTCATGAACGGTTGTTCACGATTTTGGGAACTCTTTTTTCTCCGTGTAACTATAGGGCAAGATTGTTAGTCGATAAAATTATCGTCGATAATATTATCATTTATTGTTTGTATTGTTTTCGAAAATATTCCAATTTTCAAAATTTGCAATATGAGTATCAAACGAAGCAAATTTTTTATGTTTTTGTTTTTTTTTTTTTTTTTTCATTTCATTAAAGTATTTTTGCAAAATATATTTTTTTCACAAAATACCGTAATTTCCTAAAAAAAATACTAAAATTTTCATTATTTGCATTATTTGTTTCAAACGAAGTGAAATTGTGGCATGCTTTTTCACTTTATAAGAGGTTTTTAGAAAAATACAAAAAAACACAAATTACCGAATTTTACGAAAATACTCAAATTTTCAAAATATACCAGAGGGGTATAAAAAAATGAAATTTTGTATGCATTTTCTCTTAATTAGGGTTGTTTTTTTTAAATGCAAAAAAAAATCACAAATTACCGTTTTTTTTTAATACTGAAATTTTCTAAAAATAAAAAAAAATCGGTTTGCTTTTTTAATTTAATTGATTTTTTTTAAATACAAAGTTTTTCACAAATTAACGTATCTTTTCGAAAATACTCAAATTTTCAAAATATGCAACATGGGTAAGCAAAGCGAAATTTTGCATAATTCATACAAACATTTAAATTGTGTATGCTTCATATCATACAAAATTTTGCGTCGTTTGATACCCATATTGCAAATTACAAAATCAGTATTTTCGATAAAATAGGGTATTGTGTGAAAATTTTAGTATTTAACAAAAAAACTCTTATAAGGTGAAAAATCAAACCAAATTTCGCTTCATATTGCACATATATTGCATATTTTGAAAATTTGAGTATTTTCGAAAAGATACGGTTATTTTTGAATTTGTTTGTATTTAAAAAAAAAACTCTTTCAATGTGAAAAAGCAAACCGAGTTTCGCTTCGGTTGATACCCATATTGCATATTTTCACAAATTACCGTATCTTTTCCAAATTACTCAAATATTCAAAATATGCAATATGGGTATCAAACAAAGCAAAATGATGCATAATTCATACATACATTCAAATTGTGTATGCTTCATATCATATAAAATTTTGCGTCGTTTGATACCCATATTGCAAATTTAAAAAAGTTGAGTATTTTCGGGAAAATATGGTATTTTGTGAAAATTATAGTATTTTACAAAAAAAAAAACTTTAACAACGAGAAAAAGCAAACCAAATTTATCTTCGTTTGATACCCAAATTGCATATTTTGAAAATGTGAGTATTTTAGAAAAGATACGGAAATTTGTGATTTTTTTTGGATTTAAAAAAAATCTATATAAATGTGAAAAAGCAAACCAAATTTTGCTTCTTTTGATACCCATATTGCATATTTTGAAAATTTTGAGTATTTTCGAAAAAATACGGTGATTTGTGAAAATTTTAATATTTTACAAAAATAACTCTTATAAGTGAAAAAAAAAACATAAAAAATTTCGCTCCGTTTGTTACCCATATTGCATATTTTGAAAATTTTAGTATTTTCGAAAAATACGGTAATTTGTGAATTTTTAGTATTTTCCCAAAAAATCCCCTTTCAATGTGAAAAAGCAAACCAAATTTCGCTTTGTTTGAAACCCATATTGCATATTTTGAAAATTTGAGTATTTTCCAAAAACATGGAATTATGTGAAAATTATAGCTCTTAACAAAAAAAAATTTAATAAGGTGAAAAAGCATACAAAGCATTGCTTCGTCCTGATAGCCATATTGCAAACAATGAAAATTTGAGTGCTTTCGAAAAAAAATACGGTATTTTGTGAACAATTTTGAGTACATATTTTACTTTGAAACTTACTAGATTTTCTAAAAACATATTCTTAGTGAAAGCATTGAAAATTCAACAATGATATGGTTGAATTAATCGATTTCAGAAAAAAAAAAATTAAAATGAGTTACCGTCCGTAATCGCCGATAAGATTATCTCCGATAGAATTTTCGAAATAATGATAACGATAGATTACAGTTATCGTTCCGACGATAAAAAAGGACTATCGTTATCGCTATCGAGCCTCAATAATTTTATCGTTAACAACCTTGCTATCGGGATTCCCAGTTGACCTAGGGCTTTCCAGCATTATGAAACAAGTCCCAGATGCTTTCTGGAGCTATGGGAGTATGCTCCCTGTTCCAGAACTACTGACCTCTAACTTGTTACGGAGGTAGACACACAGGTCTTATATCTCGGGAGTTCCTAGATAACCTAGGATTTCTAACATACTGAAAAAAAACTCCGAGATCTAGAACTGTCAAACTCATAGTTGCTGATTTAGTAACAGAACAAGCTATCAAAACAGCATTCCAATCCGGACTCCACACATTAGTTTACAATACAACCTTTATCTTACGGCATGGTTCTGCACAAATGGCACTACTTTTTATTTGTTCCACCAACCTCAACTACTAACGATAATGGAACGGGGGTGCCCACTTCTTCCAAGCAAGACCCGCCATCCAGTCCAGCCGTTCTCAGTTATTCAACCAACTCCCGGTCTAATAAAGCGCTGAGTTACCGCGTTTCCGTAATCTACCGCATTTGTTTACGCGTATGACTGTGGTGTCTACCAGCACCCCTCTAATGACTAATTTCACGCCTTCGTCCAAGGTCTTCTCACGATTGCCGCTGCCGCGGCGGCGGCGGTCATTAGTCGGCTGGCAGGTAAGTTACGATGTTTTTCGCTAGTTGGCGCAACCTCTAGAGAGAAAGACCGACGGCGCTGTGTTTGTTTTGACGCGTCTGTGACGCACAATCCGCGTGGTCCGGCCGACACTTACAAGTGTTACAATTTGGTGGAGACGTCTGTCAAGGCGTTGTCACCGTCGTAGGTTTTGAAGGTACCGACGCCGATTGACAGCGGGTTCGAACTAGTCCAAGGATTTGGACACTGCGGGAGATATCGGATTACCCGCGGATTACGTTTGACATTTCACCGTTGAAGTTAGTACTTCGGTGAAACGCCATTCGGCATCATGAACCAGAACCTAGTTACCCAGATCGAACGGGATTAGCGGTGGCGCCACCGCGGCCACGACGAATCCGAACCCATTTTGAACGGTCAGCCCGAGGGCGCCAACGGGGACAAATCGTGATTAGCCCCGCGTGGTCAACCAGTCCAAGCCGGACTAGAGCTTATCGCGCGAGGGTGTTTTGCACGCCGCTGTAGTAGAACGCAACGCCGATAACCCGCGCGCGCGGCAACTGGGGCCCGATGCATTAGACGTGGTCATGGCGCGCGATTATCAGCGTGAAGCGGCTGATTGTCGCGTTTTTGTTTATGTTTTCTGGACGGATGGAGTTCGCGAACGAAACAAGCGCCGGCTGGTTCGCAGCTGATAAGGTCGTTGCGATCATGTGATGGCCGCCACCGGGCGGGGAGGCAGTTTTGCTACAAAGTTGTTGGGAGTACACAGGATTAGCGCGTTAAGGGCTAAGGGAAAGGTTAGAGGTTTTTTGAGCGAATAACGATTTCTCGAAACTGGTCTTTTTTTTTCGCCAAACCGGCCTGACAACTTCTAGCAAACATTATTACGCATCTGTTGCCCAAATATGAGCTTGATTGGTTAAATCTAGCTTTAGCTATTGTCTTTTTAGTGAATGGACTAAATAAATTAAGTACTAAGGGAAAGGTTCAAAGTTTTTCAGTATAATTTAGTTTTATCAAAAACGGTATTTTTTCTGCAAAATCGGCCTGACAACATGTAGCCAACATTCTTACGCATCTACTGCCCAAAAATGAGACTGATTGGTGTAGTCTAGCTCCGGATATTATCTTTTCAGTGACAAGATTTTCAACAAAAGTCCAGATAACAGTCAATCTCAATCTACAAATCTCGTTGATTCAAGGATCAACCACTACACAGAACTTCGATTTCGAACTTATCACCGTACACAACTAAGCCATAAAAGTCGCCTTGTACGGTCCGCAGCCAACCAACCAGCCAAATAGAGATCAAAAACTGTATCAGCAAACCGGCCAAGTAAACAAGTCAAAACGATAAAGCAACAACTTTATTCCATTCAGACAATCGTTCGAACGTCATTTGGAACCGCCCTCCCTCCTCCCCGTTCCAACGCGCTCCCAAGGGGGTTTGCGGAGCAGGTATTTATGCAAATGTGCCACCATCATACCATATCTACCGCGAAGTGGTGGTGTTGTTGTGGAAAAGTTCAGCCCGATGACGATGATGATGGCTCTCGTCGAACTCAGTCAAATTGTCTACGACCTCGGGGTGAAGCAAGGAAAAAAAAGTCGCTCGAGGTGTGGTCCTCCCCAGATGACAAGTTGTTTAGTCTGGGCCCGGAGCAGACCAATAAATTATCGTGTTTTCATTGTCGACTGCAGCGCAGCGCAGGACACACAGCACACAAAAATATGGGTATTTTTGTTTCATATCGCCATCAGGGTTTGATACCGACAACTCCACCGAGTTCTTGTAATGGCAAGTCATTGATCTGGGGGGAGGCTGCCTCTGAGGGTGATTTTCAGCCCCCCATAATTCAGCCATCAATCAGGTGCGATTGTGCTGAACAAACTGAACACAAAACAATCACCGACGATCGAAGATCGTCAGTCAGGTTTCGTGCGATGTTTAACCAATTTTGCTTTGGTTCGAGTGTTCTTGTTTTGATCCGACCAACCAGCGAATTCGCAGTGATGGGGTTTGGCCACCGCGCGGACACGGATCTTTATCGATGCTAATGTGTCCGGGATCCGCAAAAAAAACGTGGCGGCGCGGAATGTGGATTGCGGAACATTCCGAGCGATCCGGTTTAGCCTCGGCCCAAAGTGGATCGCCGAGGTGTTGGGCGATTGTTGCTATCGTTGCCGGTGTTCCCTATAACTGGAAAGCTATCGATCAAATGACCCAGATGTGTTTAGAAATAAGAACTTCGGACACAGTATCAATAATTTGGATTTTCAGATATACATTCAGATTTGAAGATATCTGTACGGGACTGTATTGTATTAGAGTGTAACAAAAATGACTTTTTGGCGGGCATTCAGAGGTTTGTTCCGGTGGGCATACTGAGCCTAAATCCCAAATATGAGCTTGATTGGACGTAACAGGAGCTGGCGCTCCGCCCTTCAATTTTAAATGGGATTTAACCCGTAAAAAAGATTTTTTCAAAAATGTCACTTTTTGAGGCATTTTGCCCTCCAATGCGTTTACCAAAAACATCACTGGCGTATAGGCCAGATCCTTGCGCATCCTGTGGTATATATAACATTGAAGTTTGGAGCATCCTGGTGCTCGGTACAGACCTTCAAAGTTTGGCATTTTTTCGAAAAATCGGCCCCGGCAAAAAAGATATGCGTCGCACCTCGCGACGCCCGAGACGCCATTTGATTTTGCTGGGACCGATTTTTCGAAAATATGCCAAACTTTGAAGGTCTGTACCGAGCACCATGATGCTCCAAACTTCATATATACCAAAATGCGTAAGGATCTGGCCTATACGCCAGTGATGTTTTTGGTAAACATTGGTGGCAAAATGCGTCAAAAGTGACATTTTGAAAAATCTTTTTTTACGGGTTAAATCCCATTTAAAATTGAAGGGCGGAGCGCCAGCTCCTGTTACGTCCAATCAAGCTCATATTTGGGATTTAGGCTCAGTATGCCCACCGGAACAAACCCCTGAATGCCCGCCAAAAAGTCATTTTTGTTACATCCTAGTATTGTATACTTGCTTCGCTTGGAGACGGTAATTTTAGCGGATTGCATAGGGACCATCCATAAACCACGTTAACACTATTTTCAAAAAATAAAAAATTAAAAAATATAAAAATTGAAATAACAAGCCTAGGTTTCAACATTTGGATGAAAAAATTGTTTTAAAATGCATTTTACAGGCGTACAGTTGCTTTCCAATCATTAGTTTTGAAAATATCGAGGTATTGACGGATTTTTTTTTCGCAAAGAAAAATCTTTTCGTGGGTGTTTCATGAAAATTTAAAATGTTTTCAAATGAGTTCAAACATGCAAAATATGATAATAAATGCGGGAAAATGCATTTTAACTGGTCTTCAGTTGATTAAACTTTTATTTTCATTAAAATTTTGAAGATTTTCCGAAAAAAAATTTTTGCCCCCCGATTATTCAGCCAACTTTGAAAAATATTTGCGACGGCCTAAAATAATTTAAAAAACGCTGAAATTTGAAAGAAAATAAAAAAACACAAAAGCATTACGACAAATAAGAATAAGTTCGCAATTCGCAATTCGCAATTTTCAGTGTAAGAACGGGCCTTGACCGATCTTATGCACTAGGTTCCCGACGAACACGCACTGCCCTTACACCTACATCTCACCTTTGCTCTGAGTCAGTACGAGCAGCACGCTAGAACACGCTTTGAGTGTTCGTGCCAGGCATGCACACCTTCTTTTCCGGTTACGCATTTTAACTCGGCCGGGGGTGGTACATTACGTAGGGTTTGATGTAAGTATAAGCGCCTAACCATCTTTAGTGTGCCTATCAACTTTCATTAAAGCAAAAACCTCTTTTTTTTTAGTTTGAATTCAAAAACTAATTGTTATTTACTGTGTATTGTTTTCTCCTGAAATCTTCCCTATTGTTGAGTCTGTTTATCTGTTGCTATTTCTTTTGTCGCGGTGTTTTGTTACAATTTTTGGTCCTAAGCATGTTATAAAAGTTTACCAAAAATACAATAGTAATATTTGTGTTAATCCTTTAACCATTCCATAAATTGAGTAAGGGCTCAAACCTCACTTGTTTGAAAAAAGGGTGAAGATTGAAAACAATTGACAGTAAAAGATAATTTATTTTATAAAAATCAAGTATCAATAGTAAGAGAATGATGAGCGTATTTTGAAGAATAAAAATGAGAAGCTAGATGTATTAGATGTAAAATTAGACAATAGTTAATAAAAAGAGATACAAAACAAGCTTACATTATAGTAATGATAATTTATAGGAAAGATAAAGAATTATTCAAATAAATAAATTCGCAATAAAATCAAAAAAGATTAGGCGAATGATAAATAGACTTGATATTACTAGCACAAGTATATTTTTAAGGAAAAAAAAAAACAAAACAAAGTTTGTTACAGCAGTATCAATTGATAGAAAAGAGTGGAAAATCTTTGAGAGATAAGAGAATCAAATGTTAGTAAAATTAAAATCAAATGTTGGATATAAAATAAAAGAATCAGTGAAGAATTGGGAATTAGAAGAGCAAAATAAAAATAGGAGATAGGTGGTAGCTGAGAATGATGAGAAGAGAAACCCCGTTGTGCGATGTTTCAGGTACATCCACAGCAGTTGACTCAACATACTGCGAATCAAAACAATACCGTCTACAATCACAAATTACTTCCCTTTCCCACATTGTTGCGCCCCTTTCTTTTAGCCGTCTCGACTCTGACCCGCGGTGGTCAAAGGTTTACGATCCGTTTCCACAGGCCACCAGCTAGGTCATCATGAAAACCAAGCCAACGTGGAGGTAAGAAAATAGGACACTCGCAAGGAACCAGAGCTATACTGTTCTGATCAAGATAATTCGGATGATCTAACAGAACTACGGATGTAGTTAGTTACGCTCCTTCCAGGATGTTCCTTACGTGGACGTCAACCGAAGAGCACGCAACAAGGTCAGTGCCATTGCATGCTCTTAGGTATCAATCCTTGGCCTGCATTACGACAAATAAGAATAAGTTGTTTTTAAAAATAAAAGAAAAACTTGAAAAATATTTTAGAAGCTGTAACTTTTTTTTGAAGATCTGTTCATATTTGAAATAATGGAAAAAACTCACAAAAACATTGCAACAGTCAGAAAAAGGTTGCTTAGTAAAAATGAACATTAGAAATATTATAGAAGTCAAACCTTTTTAAAAGAACTGCTCATGTTTAGAATAATATTTTTTTTTATAACAATATTTTCGAATTTGACCATTTTTTTCTCAAAGAACTGAACATGTGAAAAACTCACAAAAATATTATGACAATCAAAAATAAATTTAAACAATTAATTAAAAAAAAAAATTGAAAAAAAAATCTAAATTCACAAGAACATTATGACAAACAAGAATAAGATGTTTTTTGAAAATAAAATAAAAACTTAAAAATTATTTTAGAATTTGAACTATTTTAAAGAACTTTGGAAAACTCACGATAATATTATGACAAACATGAATATGCTGTTTTTTTTTTTTTTGATAAAAATAAACTTTCAAATATTTAAGAAGTCGCATTTTTATTAAAAAACAGTTCTCAGAAAAAAATAGAATTTGTTTGTAAAAAAATATTTTTTCAAGAATATTTCAGAAATTTATAATAATTAATAGTAGTTTCATTTTTTTCACCTTTGGTCCTTTCGACGTTTTGTTCATTCGACCTTTTGTCCACTTTCGACCTTTTGTTCATTCGACCTGATATCTTTCGACCTTATGTGCATTCGACCTTATGTCAATTCGACCTTTTGTCGCCCATCCGAAAATCTTCACGGTATCCTCAAGTAAGTTTCGCTTAGAGCTGGACGGTTCTTAGGAAGGTCGAAGGATCCCCAAAAACTTCCAGAAGTGAAAAAAAAAGTGTCCAGAAGTGTTCAATATCTATCTGATATTCAGATTTCCGAACACTTGGAAAGCTGATCCTCGTAGGATTCCTAGATGGATAGGAATCAGTATCAATTATATGGAGTCTAAGATATAAATTCGTATCTATAGAAGTATTTAGTCCAATATCGATGCTAATCCATGTATTTAACTCTCAAGAATAAACTGTTAATTTATAAACAAATTTTCAGACCTGCCATGCTTTATGCTGTGCCGATCTGGACAAGCTGTTGCTCAACCAGGAAGAAAAAACTTCAGAGGATTCAGAACAAAATTCTGAAAATGATTCTGAAACTTCCTCCCTGGTTCAGCACCAGTGAACTTCATCAATTAGCCGAAGTTGACACTTTGGATGTTATGTCCAATAAGATAATTGATGCATTTCGACAAAAATCATTGCAGTCTTCAGCTGCATTGATCCGCCCTTTTCCCTTTTGTACATGTACGACCTCCTACATTTGAAATCACTGAATAGCGAAAGCTACAATATTTCATGAATAAATGAAAGTTGCTAGTATTTAAAATTGAGGTGAAAAGTCATCGTTTTTGATTGGACACTCAATAATATTTTAACTGAATGAATGTACATGGAAAAGAAATTTGAATAAATATAAATTTAAAAAAAAAAACCATGTATTTAAGGGGTTACATACATGTAAATCGGCAAAAATGTCAGAGATTGGTATGAACACACACTTACATTTTTTGTAAATATGTTTTCAGTGCATTAAAGTATACATTTTCAACTTTTAACAAAACAAATTTGGAGACATTTGGTTGTATCATTGCCGAGATATAGCTATTTGAAGTAGGCAGTTTCAAAAAACGGGTGCCACGATATCTCAACACTGCTTCGACCAAATCGGCTCAAAATTTTGGTGAAGACTTGCTAAACCGGTTCCGTGTGCATGACAAAGGCCGATTTTCAAAAAGTTTATTTTTAAAAAAGTTAAAAATATTTTTATGTTTTTCATATTAAAAATCGTCAGTTTTTGATTTTTGCATTTTTTTAAAAAAGCAACATTTAAAAGTCCGACTTCGTCACGCACACGGAATATGTCTTGAGAGTCTTCATCCCAAATTTCAGCGTATTCGGTCCATACCATCTCGAGATATCGTGGCACCCGTAAATCAACTCTGTGTTTCGAGAAAAACGCTCACAAAGTTTGACAGT
Source organism: Culex quinquefasciatus (assembly GCF_015732765.1). Taxonomy (NCBI): domain Eukaryota; kingdom Metazoa; phylum Arthropoda; class Insecta; order Diptera; family Culicidae; genus Culex; species Culex quinquefasciatus. Next base: position 163,053,872 of record NC_051862.1, read on the forward strand.
TCGCTTTGCGCATGGCAAAAATTCAAACTTAAATCGTCTGTTACTCACTTGAATCATGAAATATCTTCATAGAACTTTCAGGAGTGATTTGAAATCATCTTTTTAGTGGAATTTACGATTTTGCCTTAATATGAAATTTTGGGATTTTCTACATGTACACCCAACTGGCAGTCGCATGATTGTGATGCATGGCGGCATGAAAGTATATCAGAATCTGCATGAAAACTGTCCTCATGCATTTTTTGCGATATAGGGGTATGACATTTTTGCCCGTTACCGACAATTATCGACATTACCGACGGCTTTTTGGTTGTATTTCACAAAAAAAAAAACCCTTAACAGAACGAGGATTGAACCACCAACTTCTTGGTTATTGATCCGACATGCTACCACCGCGCCATGGACGCTTGATGAAAAGTGAGTGAAAGAGCACCAACATATGCTTCTCTTTGGAGTGTTGCTCGGGGACGGGCCAGCTTTATATGTGTTGGTGAGAACTGCATCGCTGAAATTTTTACACGCGGGCAAAAATGATCTACGGGCTTGCTGCAAAAAATGTTATAAAATATGACATTTTCTGCAGCAAACCCAATGTTGCAGATTTTGAGATATATTTTTCCTTTGGGTGTATGTAACCCCTTAAGCATCTGTGTTCCTTATTTAATTAGTATATATCAGTGTACATCAGGATGACCAGACCCTTGGACAGCATCAAATTATCTTTTAAAGTTTGGAAAACTTTTCTGGAATAATTCGTTCTCTTGATTTTCAGATGCATCTGACACTTGGAAAGCCGGATGCCTGTCTACCGGGCATTTATTAACATAAAAAAGTTGCTTCGGATTCGATTATCATCCGGATTATTATAACTTTAAGTCTTGAAAATCTAGATTCCATCACTTTCACAACTTCCGAGTCATTCTTAGTTATGATTCCCAGAAGAATCTAGAGTCTGTTGGTATCCATTCACCTTCGACTCAACCCTTCCACGAGGCTATGAACCATTCCTAGCATCATTCCGAGCAGTAGCACTTCCGGTGCGCTCGCGTCCAACACCTAATCCAAAGCTTCATTGCCCCAATTAGCACCGGTGGATGCACACGAGTGGTCAGAAAGATCCGTGGTCACGAACCACTTCAAAGTGTCAATATCCTGGGCGCTAATTACTTTGATCAGGTTTGGCGCGAACGCACGTTGCGTTTATGGTCGTCAATCGGCCACGGTTGAGTTCCGCGGCGACCTTTCGATTGTTCGAAGAGTTTTTGTTTCTCAAATCGAAAGTTACGCGACCCCAACCGAAAAAAAAGAGTGGCGATTTTCGCCATCGATACCTTCCAGGAAGCGGCGGAGACGCGCGCGCGAAGGTTCATCAAAAGGAGAGGTGTCTGGGCGCCAAATAAGCTATTTTTCCGGAACATTGCCGGCTTTCCCTATAAATAAAGTTTGACCTTTTTTTTTGGGGGGGGTGAATCGATAACGAGATTTACGGTCCCACTCTGTTCGGGTGGATGTGTGGAGGTCACTTCCGCCGTAATGATAACCTTCTGGGAATGTGAATGATGCCGCGCGCCAGGAAAAAAACGGGACGAATTAGGATCATTGGATCAACCAATCGATTTTGGGAGGGCCAATTTTGGAGTTTTGTTAACCTTAATTTGGGTAACGAGTTGAATGAAGTTCGATAAAGTGGGTAAAATAGAGATACTAACATTTCTACCAATTTCTTGTGATCTACAATTGGACAAGGTAGGCGCCGTTATTGATCAACATCGTGGTACTGTCAAATCTGGAAACAGTAAATTGTTCAAAACTTGTTGTTTTATACAATATTATGTATTGATCGGAAATTTGATGATACCAATTACAGAATCGTAAACGATTCAGTAGTTGAGAACAAACATAACCTAGAACTTCACTTCTTCATCATTTCTCTACTCATAGCATCAATCAAAACACTACCTTCTCCGTTATCAACCGGCAACGTTCAGCAATCTGCCAGTGTGTGTTTTGTGTTCATTTCTTCCCAAATCTACATACACACATCCCCAAATTTCCTTCCTTGTGTTCGTACCTCGCACCAAAACGCCGAAAAAATGCGTGCGTGTTGAGATGCCGCTCGATTTCCTCCCCCTCATTTCCCCTCCCTTCGCCCCCGGACAGACCCCTCCTCAAGGCTGAAGCTCTGCCGCTGAATTTTGTGTGTTTCTAGAATGACTATTAATTTGTTTATCAAGTAGCACACAAGCGACGCGGGGCCTAACCTTGGCGCCGTTCATTGACATTTTTGTCTAAATTCGCGCATCGTCGTCGAGCAGCACCACCACCACCATCGAAAGCCATGCCTGTTTCAGGCTGTGTTTTTTGTTGTTGTTGTGAAACATCAACCCGAAAAAAAATAAAACATCGCGAACTGACCGCGGCGTGAGTGAGAGAGAGCGCGCGCGAATGGTGCTCGCGTTTCACTCGCACTCGTGCGATATTTTGGTGGAAGGAGACTTGTTCGGCAAGGGGATTAAATTGTTGTTGTTGTTGTTGTTGCTTTTGGTGGGGCCTATCATTTGCATGGTTTTGTTTCTGTGTGTATGGAACAAGTGGCGTGAACGGTTGCTTGCATCGCAGTAGTGAGTTGGTATGGTGAGGAGTAATAACAAAGCCAAGGATCCACTTCGGAAGACCACCTCTTGGTCTACTGCTCATGGGACTCTGTGGTCAGTGGGTGAAGATCATGTAGAAAAGATTTTGTACGAAACCCCTTTTAAGAATAAGATATTAACAACTCTGAAATCTGTCTTTCCAATTATTGGTTGATAGCTGTCCAAGCATATGGGAATCTGAATTTCTCAACATTAGATGTATCTGAAACTCCAAAAAGTGTCTCGTTCTTGGGATTCAAGTATCTAAGCGTCTAGGTATTTAGGTATCATGAAATCAAAACACATCCTTGAGCGATAGCTGTCCAGTGTATAGAAATCCAAATTTTGAATACCGGCAGTATACGAAAGTCCGGACATTCAACTCTTTGGTATGACTCCTGTACATCTAGGAATCCCAAAGACCGAATTCGGACAATTAATTACTGAGAGGATAAAAATAAATAAAATTGAGTATTAGTGCCATTCAATTTGCAATTTTTTTTTCAATAGAAGATAGCTCGGCAATCATTTGTCAGATGAAACCATTGTAAAAATTGTAGATCTCTCGAATGTTTATTTTTTTAATTTTCAAATTTGTTTGAAAAGTTCCTAAGTAAGATTTTTTTCGACCTTTTAACATAAAATAGATTTCAAACCTTGAAAAAAATGTTTTTGAATCGAGAAATTTTTCAAACCAGCTACAAAATCTTTTGAAAAATAAGAAACTAAGAAAAATCTAATTTTAAATATTTTTTGTTCTTTGCAAGGTTGTATGAACGAAAAAAGGGGTATTCCCGCAATTTAAAATAAATATTTTCAGAAATGGAAAAAGTTTTTCACAATATTCCATTTTTCACCATACCAACTTAGAAGTGAAGAATTTTATTTAAAAAATAAAGGTTTTTTTTCGATTGCATTTTCAACTTTATATTCAAAACTGAAGTCTTTAAAGTTTTTTTCCACGTTTATGAAAAGCTTACCAATTTGAAAACTTTATTTTTGGTTCTGAATTTCATGAACACTTTTTCACGACTTTGGAAACTGAAAAAAGTTGGGGATTTTTTGTCTCCAAAAATTAAAAAAAGTCAATTTCAAGAAGTTGACTCCCTGTAAAATTTTTTTCTGGATAGATGCCTACAACTTTGCCGAAGACACCAAAACGATCAGAAAGTTTTTCCAAAAGATACAGATTCTCGAATATTTAAGTACCAGTAAATAAAAGTAAATTTACATATCACGTAATTATTGTTTCATTTGTAAATCTTTCTCAATGAAATGACTGGATTCGGACTTGGAAAGTTTGATTTTAGCGAAATATTTGCAGTTTTTCAATTTTTAAAAATAGTGACCATAGGTGACCATTTCTAAAAATATTTTTTTTGAAAATTTCAGAAAATTTGCTATAAAATTGTCTAAGAGACATTGAAGATTGGACCTCGGGTTGCTGAGATAGAGCCACTTTAAGAAAAAGAAACAAGAAAATTGAAGTTTTCTTAATCTCACCAAAATAACCCACCATTTTCTAACGACCATATCTCAGAAAATAATGGTCCGATTTTCAATTTAAACACATGAAAAATTCGTGAAATTTTTCGATCTTTTTGAAAAAAATATTTTGAAATTTTTTAAATCAAGACTAGCATTTAAAATGGGCGTAAAATTCAATGTTTGGCCCTTTTAAAATGTTAGCCTTGATATAAAAAATTTCAAAATGTTTTTTTTTCGGAAAGATCGGAAAATTTCACGAATGTTTCATGTATTAACATTGGTAATCGGACCATTAGTTGCTGAGATATCGTCATTAGAAAATGGTGGGTTATTTTGGTGAGATTAAGAAAACTTCAATTTTCGTGTTTCTTTTTCTTAAAACGGCTCTATCTCAGCAACCCGAGGTCCAATCTGCAATGTCTCTTAGACAATTTTATAGCAAATTTTCTGAACTTTTCAAAAAAAAAAAAAAAATATTTTTAGAAACGGTCACTCATGGTCACTATTTTTAAAGATTGAAAAACTGCAAATATTTCGCTAAAATCAAACTTTTGGTGGTTATATCTTGAAAACGGAGCCCTTTACCAAAAAATCTGTAAAGTACATTTCGATTGCAAATTCAATTTTGCATTGAAAAATAATGTCAAACTTGCTTTTGCATAAAACTTCATTTTTTTCCAAAAATCACTATTTTTTCAAAAATTCATAACTCGGCGGCAGATTTTTTGACCATGTTTCTCTATGGCTCAGCTCCCCTAAAACATATCAAAAAATCTCGAAAATCAAAAAATACATATTTTGGGAAATTGAGTTTTAGTGAAAAAAAGTTGATGAAAAATCTGCAAATTTTCCGTGTACCTATTTTTTTCTCAAAAGTCCTCAACAATACCTACAACTTTGCCGAAGACACCAAATTGATCAGAAAATTCACTCAAAAGTTACAGCTGTTTGAATATTTACATACCATTGTTGTATGGACAGCAGCCAAAATTGTATGGAGACTTGTATGGATGAACCAATCACACAAAATAGTTTATTTGGTCATAGGAAAGGCCCCCACAAAGTTTGAGCCAAATTAAAAAATACAAATAAAATCCATTTCCGGTTTTGGTAGAGAATTGCTCTTCATGACTTTTGTACATTTTCATACACAGTAAAAAATATGTAAATTTGAAAGGTGTTATTTTGAAAAGTTGAATATTACCTCTTTTAAAATGTAATTTTACTGAAAATTGATGTAATTTTAGATGTTTGATTCAAGACTTAACCAAGAATTAAAAAAGACAAAAAACCGAGGGAAGTCCACCGCGCGGGTCAACGATAGCGCGAACCGTGGCAAATGGACGGAACGCCAGCTCCGATTCTCAGGGCCCAACCGGGGCACCCTCTCCTAGAACCAAGAACCAACCGAAACAACGACAGTCATCGCCGCGCCAAAAGCAGGCCAGCGCGAAATGCACACAGAAAACGCGAACCGAGAAATGTAAATTTATGTCTGTCTGTTTCCTGAGATTATTTTTATAAATAGGTGTATAATTTTTATTTTTTTTTGCTCGCTTGGCTTTCGGATTCGGTTTCTCAGGAGCAGGACCGAACGCGCGGGAACCGGTGGTGGTGGCGAGAAGTGTAGATTTGATATATGCTATCGCCGGTCGCCGCCGCCGACTCTCTGACAGACCCGGGAACCGAGACGAAAGGTGGTTTGTTTACTTCTTGGGAAGTTTTTTTTTTTTTTTGCTTTATTTGTTATGTTTTTGGTGGTCGGCGGTTCCTTCGTCGGAGAGGTTAGCGATAATTGACTCGTGCATAAGAGGGCAAAACATCAACTTGAGGGGAGGGACCGAGGATGTTTTGGTAGTCCGCGATATTCTGTCTGGGGCTTGGGGACCGCCGCCAAGATCCGTGCGGTTCCCTTAGAGAAGTATATGATTTATAGTGGTAGAGTGTTGTCAAAATGAAGCAGCAGCAAAAAAAAATGCTCTGAACTCAAACAACAACAAAAGCGCTCGATGGCCACCGACGATGACGGCATTGAAATCGCTCGCAGACTTCGTGGTAATCCATCGCGGGAGTATGCGAAAGTTTGGAGACCTTTTTGGGGCGAAAACCGGACGGCAGGTAGTCGCGCCGTAGACGCCCAGATCTTGACCAACTTTGCGATGCTTTGGGATCGTGAGAGTTGCAAAATCTTGCGGATTTGGCGACAGACTACCTGGGGTAGTGTATAGCGTCAGAAACTGACCAGTTGAGCTTGTAGGCAGCAGTTGGAGTTGGACGCGATTTCTCCGCCCCGGCCAAAAGGCGTGGTTGTGGTGCGTTATCTGGTTTAAGATTTATTGTCGGCTGGCTGGGGTCGGACAGAGTTGGACAAGGTTTTAGCACGCACTCTTTGAAGCAGGAAGAAAACGTGGCAAATCGAAACAAATGGCCAGAGCTTGACTTTTGGATCAGTTGCTGGGAGCTTGTAGGTCGAATAGTGTTTGATATTTCCGCATTTATCATCTAGGACCCGAATCTCGGCAAAAGTTAATTTTTAAGCGATTTTTTATATTAATTTTTTTTTGGCAAAATGATTCATACATTTTTTGGTATTAATGTATGAGATGAGGCTACAAATAATATTTCCATTCATATTTAAAGTGTACATACACCCAAAATTCAGAATCGAGATAATCGTTCTCTCAAAATTTATTGAGGGCTCAGTGCCAAAATCGATAGAATAATGATACCAACTCACACCATCATAACAAATGAGTTCATTCGTTAGTTGAATCAATAAATCTCCAACAAGTGTCATACATCGACTTCTGACTTCTCCATGATCACCAAGCTGTGGTGGCCGAGGCAGCTAAGTCATTGGATTGGTTTGTCAAAGGTCTCTGGTTCGATTCCCGTTGTCGACACTCTTGGTTTTTTGTTTGACGGATGAACTTTTTTTTGCAAATGAACCTCGAGAGAATAGTTCTATCGCCCATCTCGAGCTGTGTTATCTGCGTCCGTGAATGGTACCACTATTCTCTCGACTCGAGACCATCATTCTCTCGGACTAGCGCTGCCAGTTTTGGGTGTAAGTATCGAGTGTTGCAAACATTAACAAAAAGTGCCAAAATCCTTGAGCTAAAATAGACAACTAAAAATGCTTATACTAAAACGTAACAAGAAAGACGATTACACTCAAAGCAAAATATACACTAGAAAAAACATGTATATAATGCATTTTAAAACACCGTTTTCATTAAAATGTTGAAACCATGGCTCGTAATTTTAATTTTTATACTTTTTTTTAATTGTTTGCCCTCCCTCGACTTTGGTTAGAGTCTAGGGACATAAACTTCATAAGAGGCGGTATCTCCGCAATCAACAGTTTAATCAACAATGTAAAATTATGAACATTTAGAAGATTTTCTCTGCTCCCCTGAAATATTGTTTGCACAGGTGCTTTATCTTATCGTAATATTTTTAAATTGAACTAAACTGAACAGTTTTCAATAAATTTTACCTAGAAATGCCTGTAAGTTAAAAAAAATTATACAACATTTTCGATTTTTTTTTCTTAAAAATCATAACTTTGGTACCAGATATTGGACCATCCTTAACTCTAATGCAAAAGAAGCCTTTTTAGTCCCCTAAATGAGACCATTGCAAATTTTATTTCAAGTTTTTTTCATTTTCATATAAAATACTTTTAAAATCAATTGTAACTATTCAGAATGAATTTTATAACGCTTATTTAAGCATTTTCATTAAAAAAAAGACTTTAAATATTTTAAAAAATTGAATTTTGGGACCACATATTGTTAACAGACGTTGAAGTTTTTGAAATATATATATTTTTATTATGAATTATTCAATATTTGAAAATATTGGATGGTATCATAACTGCAATTTGCCATTATTTTTTGTTTATTTAGAATCAAATTTGAAAAATACATATTTTATAACACATTAAGAAAAAGTGTAAATCTAAAAAGTTGATAATTTAAAGTTGTTATGTTCATGTAATTTTCCCAAAATTAATGTGTTAAACATTTGCAGCAATTCCCCACGAAAACAGCATGATTCGAAATAAAAAGTTCTCCGATCGGGCTCAAAATTTTTCTGGGGGTTCCTTTGCCGAAATAATTAGACCCGTATTTTTTTGTTTGGCCATTAGGGTGGCCTACGCCGTGTTAGGGTGGTCCAAAAAATGTCAATTTTCGTCGATTTTCGCGAAAACCACTTTTTTCAAAAAATCATATCTCCGCGCCATTTCATCCGATTTTAGCTGTCTTAGGCGCAAAAGAAAGGTGATTAGTTTGGCTATTTGTGAAAAATAGTAAGATGTTCCAAAAATGTAGCTTAACATTTGAAAAGGGCGTATGAAAACTTAAAATGCTGTTTTGAAGTTCTCGGGACCAAAGAGCCTATGTCTGAAAATATTTTTAGCAGATTCCTCGGAAAGTTTTACATGACATATCATAAAATGGTGAAGTTATGTTTTCGATACTCTGAGATACGATTTTTTGAAAACAAAAACTGGGTTTTTCGACGCGCCACGCGCAAAAACGGGAAAATGACGAAAACGGAAAAAATCGACTTTCACTAAAACTGCGATAACTTCAAAATTTCGGCGATGACCTGTACATGTTAGGATACCAAAAATTTTGTAATTGAAATACGCAACTTTTGGTACCCATCACTGAAATTTTGAAGTTATCGCAGTTTTAATGAAAAAAAATCGGTTTTTTCCCGTTTTCATCATTTTCCCAATTTTACGCGTGGCGCGACGAAAAACCCAGTTTTTATTTTCAAAAAATCGTATCTCAGAGTATTGAAAACATAACTTCACCATTTTTTGATATGTTATGTAAAATTTTCCGAAGAATCTGATAAAAATATTTTTAGACGTAGGCTCTTTGGTCCCGAGACCTTCAAAACAGCATTCTAAGTTTTCTTACAACCTTTTCAAATGTTTAGCTAGATTTTTGGAACTTCTTACTATTTTTCACAAATAGCCAAACTAATCACCTTTATTTTGCGCCTAAGACAGCTAAAATCGGATGAAATGGCGCGGAGATATGTTTTTTTGAAAAAAGTTGTTTTTGCGAAAATCGACGAAAATTGCCATTTTTTGGACCACCCTAACACGGCGTAGGTCACCCTAATGGCCAAACAAAAAAATACGGGTCTAATTATTTCGACCAAGGAACCCCCAGAAAAATTTTGAGCCCGATCGGAGAACTTTTTTTCGAATCATGCTGTTTTCGTGAGGAATTGCTGTCCTGTCATTCTCGAAATACGAAACGGCAAATTTTTCATTGCCGAAAATAACAGAACTGAAAAGTAGCATCTGCTTTTAAACTAAAAAAAACAACTTTTCAGCACTTGTATCAACACGTAATTCTTTTCGATACTGTTTGGAGTCAAGCCTATTTGGATAACTGTACGATTCATGCTGAAAAAAACACCTTCTTGCAACTAGTAGCATGAAACATAATTTCATGATGTACTAACAGTCAAATCACCAGCTTCTTTCAAATAGGTCCCTTACGACCGATAAACCCTCACGAAAACCAAACTTCCTCCCCTAAAAAACAAGGAACCATTCCTAGAAACCTCAACTTACGTAACTCTCTGAAATTGAGTAATCAGAACAATCGCGACCTCCGCCCGACGGCGCTGCTACTGTTGCCTTCTCTGCTGGAAAACACAACTGCCAAAAACTGCTGCTGCCCTTCGAAAGCTCAGCTCGAAACCTCGTCGTCGAACATGCACACACGTGTGGACCCCACGATTAAAACGTCGACTTCTGGTCGTCGAGTAATGCGGCCCCCCACTTAATTAGGTTTCTTCTATTCAATTTCCAATTTATTAGCGCGGATCACGTAACAACGACTCGACAGGACTGCTTCAGCCGAAAGGGGGGTGGCGACTTGTTTTGGGACACTTTTCTTTTTCTTCACGGTGTTGCCAATAAAATTGGACTCCTGGTTATTCTTTTTTCTTTTCCTTGTGTAAGGCTTTCGTGGGCACACTGGGAAAAATGTGCAGCGAACAAAATATAATCTTACGCAATTGCGACCTCCTCGTTGGAGTGGATTAATACACTTTTATTTATTTTCTTCGATTTTTCCTCTCTGCTTTATTTTATTACCTCTATTTTGCTTCTTCTTAACTTTTTTTTTATAAATTGGTTTGCTACGCACCAACGCACTTTTTTTCTTCTCTCACTAGCCACAAATCACACTCTCTAGAGGGCTTGCACAACGCCAATAAAAGCACTACACCTTCGATAAAACATCAAGCCATCTCACACACAAGTACTGGCCAAGCTCCTGCAATCCCAACTACACTGAGCTTATTTCGCACGTCAACTTCTTCGCTGTGTCACCCAGATTTTGCTTATCTTTTCTTTTTTTGGTTGCTTTATTTTTTATTGGTTCACACTTTTTGCTCCTTTCTGCTACCTTCTTTAAATTTTACACATATTTTAACCCCCCTACAAACAGCAACAACACAAGGAACAACTTTCCTTCAATCTTCCTTTTTTTTTTGCTTTCTTTGAGGTTAAGTTATTTATTTTTTCCAGGCTCCTTATGGAATGGATGTGCTCCGCTCTTACGTACTCACATACAATCTTTCCAACTTTTTTTCCCACTTCTTTTTTTTCCTCAGAAGAAGTTTGGACTTCAACTTTCGACAACACCAAAACAACGCCGCGGTTCTGAGGGCTGCTGCTGTGTACTTTAATAAATCTTTTTTATTTTCTTCAACCCTTCACTTTTTCACCTGCTGCAGCTCAGCCACACTATCAGTCGGTGAGGTTGTTTTCAAACTGGAATTTCAATTATTTTTAAGTTTTTTTTGCTGCTGCTGCTGCTGTTTTTATTTTCGGGACAAGTTTCATATCTGAAAGAAAAAAGTGGGTGAAATTTTGTTCGCCCGGCTCTGTCAACCGGAATGTGAAAGGGTGATGCGTGTGGTGAGGAACTTGCGATCGAGTGTGTGCGATCGTGTTGAAATGTCGTTAATTTGTCGAATAATTTTTGAAACGGGTAATTGCGCCCGAAAGTAGATCAACGTATTAATTGGGTGTGTTTTAAGCATTTTGATTAGGGGCGATCGAGGTGAGGACGAAGCCGTGAAATGAATACTTTTTTGGAAACAATACTTGATTTAAAAAAAAGACAACATAAATCATTGAATATATATATATTTTTTTACTTGAACTAATTCAACTTGCTAGCTTTTTTCTAAGGATGAAGTTATTTTTTGCTTTTTGTTAAGCTTTCATAAAACAATGATCATGAGAAGAAGACAAATTTTTAAAAATGCATGGAATTTTTTTCAACTTTTATCCTCACCACAGTTGAAAAAAAAAGTTTCGATGCAATTTTATCTCAATTTATGTTACATGTTTTTAGTGGCAATATTACACATTTTTGACACAAAATGTCTTAACATTTTCAAATGCAATTTTCATAAAGATAAGTTTCACAGTAATAAAGAATCATGATAATATTAAATATGAGAAGGAGTACATCTTTCATGTCAGCAAAAAATGTAATTTTACCTCTGAAAATGCGTAATTTTACAACTTTTCTGGTGTAATGCAACTTTTTCAGTCTTTTTGAAGTCAAATTACATAATAAGAGGTAGTATTCAATTTTCCAAATTTACAACTTACAAATTTATACAATTTTTTGCTGTGTTTTTATTACAGTCGTCAAATGACTCGATTAAATTTTGGAAGTAAGTTACAATTTGCTGATTGAATATTACTTCTTTTTCGATATAAATTTACCGTAATTGATACGGAATAAGTGAAATTACACATTAAAAAAACGTAAATTTACACAATTTTCGAGACAATATTACACACTTTTGCTGACACAAAATCTGTCCACATTCTCGGATTTTGTTTCGAGTATTCGGTTTATTGAACTGCTTCCAATCAATATAATTTGCCTGTTATATTTTGAACTTATTTTTCAAATAAAAAAGATCTCAAAAAAACTGAATAATCTGAAATTTTAAATTCTTTAATGTGTAATGCCCGTTGAAAATCAGAAAAAGACGAAAATATTTTTTTTGCCTTTTAGTTTAAAATAAAAAAGTTTAAACATTGAAATTACGAGCCATGGATTCAACATTTTAATGAAAAAAATGTTTTAAAATGCATGATACACCTGTCCAGCTGTTATGCCTTCATTAGTATTCCAAAATAAGTATTGACGAAAATTTTATTTTTGCGGTGCTGTACATTGGAATTTTATAAACATGCAAAACATTTTTAAACAAGCCAAATATGCTGAACATGATTATCAATGCAGAAAAATGCATTTTAGATTGTTTTCAGTTGATTAGACTTCTATTTTCATGGAAATTTTGAAGTTTTTTGGAAACATATTTTTTTGCCCCCTGATTTTTCAATGCTTTTTTCTTTGAATATTACCCAATAAATCATTCAAATATTATTGAAAACAATTTTTCAATCAACTTAGTTCAGCATAAAAAATTATTCAAAAATACAGTTCTTTAAAAGTTGCAGGTGTTTTATTTTTTTTTATTTTTTTAGAGGATGAAGAAGATATTCAACCGGCAAATAGCTACAACTTTCTAAAGCCCTCTTCAACACTTTTTTCTCTTACGTAATGGCAAATTCAACAAATTGTAAAAAATATAACCGAAAAAAAGAACACATTTTGAGTCGAGTGACTTTTTTTTATACCTCGCATATTCCAAAAATCTTGCCTCCGGTTCAATATAAACCATAAAAACATATTGAAAACATTTGATATGAAAATTGAACATTTAAAAAAATACTTAAGATTAAGTTTTTGAATTAAAAATAAAACTTAGCAATATTTGATTTATTTTTTTATTCGAAATGTAAGGTACTTTCTAATGCATTCAACATGTTTTTATTTATAATGTTAAAAGACCAACAACAAACAACGTGGTCCCTTTATGAATTCATGAAAACAAATCAAAAATATACAAATAAAATAAAAATCTAAATATTTTAAATATTGCAAAAAAAAACAATCCAAATTTCTGTCATAGTCAAAACTTATTTCTAATTATTAATATAAAAATATAAGCTATTACTAATTTTATTGCCGCTATAAATGTAAGTAAAGGGGTTTCAATTAAAAAATGAAAAATGGGTTGTTAATTGTATTATAAACCCAGAACACTTTGAATAGTTTCAAAAAATCTATGTTATTTACATCAAAACATAATCAAAAATCAAAACTTAATTGCTTTGTATTTTTCAGGAGCAATTTTAATTGCTTACACAATTAATTGTAACAGGATTGAAATGCGTTTAGTTTGGATTTCAAAAATTACAAATTAAAGTTATTGGTTAGCAGAAAACGAGAACCCTTTGAGATTCCAAAAATAAAATCTATTATCATTTTTTGGCAGCAAAAAAAATGCTTGTTTCGAAATTGATTGAAAAATTCCAAACATTTCATGCCGTTTAACGATTCGAAACAGCCTCTTGAAAGCCAATAAAAATCAAAACATTAAAATTATTCCATCATTCGCGCAACACCCCACATACACACACACACGCAACATTCCACCGTCCACAAGTCTCCCATTCACCACATTCACTTTTTTCCAGCCGATTGGTTGGTTCGATTTTGAGGAACCCCGCTACTTTGCGCGAACAGATTCAATTGCAGACACGATGCCAACGACGACGACAACCACGACTACCGGCACACACACACGACTGTCTTTCGTACTTTGCGCCTAGGTTTCGCAAAGTTTGTTTTTCTTCTTTTCTTCTATCTTTTGCTCCTATCACGCACATACTTCGTGTGGATTCGTGGCGGTCGCGAATAAAGCAACAACAAAAACAATAACAACCACAGCAAAACGACACATTCAAGTCCAATCTGACGGGTGGGCAGTTTTTTTTTTCGTTCGTTAATTTCTTCTTGTCTTCTTATTAATTCTGCTTTTTTTTCTGATAGTCACCCGATGTACATTCAACACCCCGCGGCAGCAGCACATTCGCGATAATTCGCGAAAGAAAAAACCCCGCGGAGGCATCATGAGCAATTACCCCGAAAAAAAAAAAATCCGCTACCCACCACCACCACCAAACGCGATCAAAACATAACACACTCAAGCGCGCATAGCGATCGCACGCACGCGTTAAGTAGATTGTGCCCGCGCGCACACACACTTGCACTTGGCGATCTACCGGCACGATCGCGCCGATCGAAACCCGATAGTGCACGACAATCGGCGATGATCGGTGTTTGTGAGTGTGTGCGGTGGTGATCGCGCGAGGAATCGCTGGGGACGAGCAGCGGTGCCAGATTTGTGGAGTTTTTGGCAGGTTTTTTTATGATTATAAATTATTTATTTGTTAAAAAAATGACTGTCAAATTGATGGATTTCTCTCGCTTATTATCTACTGAGATGTGTATGGCACGATTTCAGAAGAGAAGTGCCTTCCAGAAACTGTATTTCAACTTAAAGTGCTAATATGCCAACATTAGATGTTCGATGGAATTACATGCACATAATATTGCATTATTTTATTGATTCGCAATGTAAAATTCATCATTAATAAATTCATCATTACTATTATTTTGAGAAACATTTGTTTTAAAACAAAAAAAATAAAAAGTTTATGCTACTAGTATTATATAAAAGACTATTTTCAAAACGAGAAGTAGATTTAACAGTGGGAATTTACTGAGTTGGATAGATAGGAAATATGATTTTGCTAATTTTGAAAAACACAAATTATGTTTGCTTTTTATCAGTTTTTATTTTACTGTCAAAATTAGTAATGAAAACACGCAGAAAAATAAGGCATATTTTAATCAACAAAACATTTTGTTGATTTGAAAATCAAGATTTTTGTTGAATCAACGCTAAACGTTAAAGCATTTTTTTCAAAACAACAAAATATTTTTGTGGAATTGAGAAAATCAAGGTTTGTTTCAACGCAAAATCGGCGTTGATTATGTTCAACAAAATTTTTGTTGAAACAAACCTCGTACAGGCTGATTCTACAAAACATTTTTCTGCGTGAAGCAATTCGGATAAACTCCCTTATTGACTGAAAAAATTGTATTTTTCGTTAAGATAAAGTTCAAACACAAAATAGTATCGAAAAGTACTACTTTTCGATACAAGTGCTAAAATGTTGGACGTTGAAATAGTAGTTTATGCAACAGCACGAGTCGTACATTTATCCAACGAGGTTCACCGAGTTGGATAAATAAGAAGAGTGCTGAAAAAATCAAGTTTTGCAACGAGTTCCATACAACATTTTTTGCAATTCCAAAAAACACACACTGAGTGAAATTTTATGTCAAATTTTCATGTATTTTGTCAATAAATCGTTTAAATCAAAATAATGTTGAAAAGTGTTACTTTTCGAAACAAGTGCTGAAAAGTTCAACATTTTAGCACCCATTTGAGTGCTGAAAAGTAGAACTTTTCAGCATTTATTTTGAAAAGTGTTGCTATTCGATTCTGTTATTTTTTTTACAGAAAAGTAGGCTATTTCGTCATTCAAGAATGACAGGAAAAGAAAAGTAGTTTCACGATGAAATGGCAAAAAGTATTTTTCAGTACTGCAAAGTTTTGGAGATGAAATGTAGACCGCTTAATCATCAGGGAAAGACAGGAATAGTAAATACATTCACAACGGAATTGCAAAAATGTTAGTTATTTTGCATCAACTGCAAAAAAAAAACATTAAAAACATTAAAAATCACAAATTTGCTGTGTTAAACAGTTGTTTAAATTTTAATTAAAACTACAGATTGTATAAAATGAAAGTCATAGTAAAATCTAATTCAAGAAGAAAAAACAAATAAAAAAATAAAAAAATAAAAAAAATAATAAATAAATTTTAACAAACTAAAAATAAAAAAATAAATAAATAAATTTTAATAAACCAAAAACAAAAAAAAAGGATAAAATTATTGTTAATTCCGTATTTATTTCCAAAATAATTTGAATATGAATTACTAATGGATTGACAAAATAATTTATTTGAAGTGCAGTATTTAAATTCAAATATTTTAAATTTAACTATCCAAACATTTTTGTGTTGACTTGTGTATTTACAATTAGAAGAATTATTTTGTTTCTGTAATTTGTGTTAAAACACAGCTTTTGTAACCTAATAAGCCAATGCAAATCTGATGTTATGTTTTCATATCGTGAAATTTCAGGGTTTTTTGCTTATTTTTTTTTTGAATAAGGCGTGAAATTGTAATTTACGTTGCGCTCCCAATATTCTTTAACCTCGACAAGAGCCGAGGGACAACAAATATTCAGCAGAATTTGTATTACTTACAATACTTTTCATTCCAGGTATGCAGAAATATAAAGAAATTTCGCAAAATCAAGGATCAAGGAAAACTATTGAAAAGCTTGATGGAAATAAAATGATTACAATAAATAACGCAGGGAACCAAGGAACATTTTTATTAAACAATGCTAGTTAAAAAAATCTGAAATGGATAAAAAAAAAATGAAAATATAATGAAAGTAACACAATCGCATGTGCGAGTTATTCTGATATTTAGTTGAAAAGTAAGGCTGATACCATTTTTATTTAATATTTTTGTCGCATAAAATAAAAAAATCAAATTTTAAGCCTGATTTTTTAAATATCGAAACAAAAATGCTTTATACATCATTACAGGTATACTACTGTAAAAAAACACAAAATATCTAAGAATGAATCAAAATAGTTTTAACGTCTGTTTTTCGATCTGTGGTCGCAAAATTCAAAATCTGTACAAATATTATAAAGTCTTTATTTGATTAAAAAATCGTAAATAGGCGCTTAAAGTTTTTCTATATTATTGTATTTTTTTTTTATTGCTTCACGATTTTTTGGGGAAATTTTGAAGGGGGATAAAAATTTATTTAAAATTTACAACGGCCTTATTCAATCTTGTTGTGCCCTAGATATTTAAACTTTATCGAGAAAAAAAATTAGATGACATTATTAAAACATAGTAATTTTTCAAATTCTTTGATTTGTTTTAAATCAGTATTTTTTTATTGATGGAAGTATTTTTTAAAATAATTGATTTCCAGACTAAATTTGATCATAAAAAATTTCAAAAAAAAAACTTAAATTTAATACAAGTAAATAAATAGTTGATTCGATACAAATTTAGATTTTCCAATATTTGCTAATGCAAAAAAGTGAAGCTATAGCATCAATTTATATCTTTTTTTGCTTATCACTGTTGAGTACAACATGTTTCATACCAGAAAGCTCCAAGAAAATAATTTTAGATTTTGAGTAATGGTGCCTCTGCTAAAAGTCACTGATTTGAACACATGAAAATTAACTGGAATTGTTAAAACAACACACTACCGCAAATTAATCTGATAACAAATCAAATAACAAAAACCGTTCAATTGCTTCTCAATTCCCCAAACATTCACTATCACCCCACACATAATCTGGCAATGCTGCTGCACCGCACCGAGAAGATCACAGGTCCCGTTTTCTTCTGGTCTCTGTTCCGTTTTTGCTTCACATTTTCTTCTTCTCCTTTTTCGTTTCTTCACCGTCGATTTGTTTTGTTTTCTTCTTTCCGCGCAACTTCCGCTAGCTCACACCACCACAACAGAGGCCGAAGATCGGCGATTGATTGCTGTTGTTTTTGTTGTTGTTGTTGCTCTTCTTCGCCGGTCTTCGGTTAGTCGTCGCCGTCGGCTATCGCTTTACTAACAACACTCACTAATGATAATTTCCCCCCCGAAAAAAAAACCGACAATCGCAATTATCGAGCTACTACTAACCAACAATAGTATATTGTACAAGCACAACACCAACCGCCGACAACAAGCCGGAAATCCGGAAAATCCCGGCGAAACGTACCGACGTTTGTGTGTGTGTGTGTTTTACGTGGAAAAATCGCGCGCGCGAATCGACCCACACACAAAAACCCCGAAGAGAAAAACCGACACACAACACGTCAATCGGAGAGGCGGTAACTAACTAAAAACAAGAATTAAATTTGTTACGAATTAGAGGTGTCCGCGGGAATTTCATCGCGAGCACTCTCCCGTGAGCGAGCGAGCGGTGAGTATTCGCTCGCGAAATCGCGAGAATAATCAACAAAAACAGAGAATTTCTAAACGGGAGAGTGAGAGCGAATCTCATGAGAAACAAAAAAAGAGCATCACAAGGAGCGAAAAAACGTAAATATCAGCGTAAAAATGCCGAACACAATCAAAACAAACGAGGCCGCGCTCGCATAGTTGTATGTGTGCATTTGTACGTGTCCGCAGATCGATTACGCGACAGGATCGCGAAGTTGTTGTGCGGAGTGTGCGCGCATCAATAATATTTATTGGGTTCGAATCCAGTCGCGTACGGGGCGAAGCGAAAAAAAAAAACAATCGTCTTCACCACGGAACGAGTTCGTGCCATCGTCGTCGGGTGGAGAATGTGGCAATAAAAACAAACTACGTAATACATATTTCGCGACACGAAGCATTCCTGCGAGAAAAACAGCTCTCAACGGAGAGAGCGTGAGCATATTGATTCAAGAGTTTTCAAGAGTATCTCGCTCGCGCGCGCTCTCTCCCCCTTTTTATTGTTGGATAATTTGCGATTGATGCTCAGCGGAGTAGTTTTGGGGTGGAAATTGGAAATTGTGTGTTTGGAATGCAAAGTGTGTGTATGTGTGTGCGCCTGAATCGGCCACGAAAGAGAAATCTCGAAGCATAACGAGAGTGTGGTGCACATCAGAGCAGCGAGCGCTCGCAAGCGTTTGAAGAAGAAGAAGAAGCAACGTTCGGACACCGTTCGTCACGAACGGGGTTCCCGAAAAGGGGGAGATAACATGACAAGTTTAATAAAATTAAAACAAATCGAACATTGGGATAATTATTGCTATATTTTAAACATTCATGAAAAACTAACTTAATCCACCTATGTGGTTGATGCCTTCCTCACTTTTTACCAACAATGGGTAATATGAGTGGTTTGGACACATATTTCAGCTATTTTTATGTCCAGAAAAATAAGTACACAGATATAACTTAAGTTGTCATAACTTGAGACAGGGTTGCCAGATTTTCAATAATGTGGACTCGTTTAAAGGTCTCTTGATTACCTAACCAACGATGGGTCGGATGATGGTTCCGGACATCGTTTACATACATTTAAGTGAGATCCGGCTTCAAAAAAGTACATAAATATCACTTAAGTGGTCATAACTCAAGACAGGGTTACCAGATCTTCGATGTTGAGGACTCGTTGGAAAGGTCTCTTGATTACCTAACCAACGATAGGTCGGATGATGGTTCCGGACATCGTTTACATACTTTTAAGTGAAATCTGGCTTCAAAAAAGTACATAAATATCACTTAAGTGGTCATAACTCGAGACAGAGTTACCAGATTTTCAATTATGTGAACTCGTTGGAAAGGTCTCTAGATTACCTAACCAACGATAGGTCGGATGATGGTTCCGGACATCGTTTACATACATTTAAGTGAGATCCGGCTTCAAAAAGTACATAAATATCACTTAAGTGGTCATAACTCGAGACAGGGTTGCGAGATCTTCAATGTTGTGGACTCGTTGGAAAGGTCTTTCGATTATCTAACCAACGATGAGTCGGATGATGGTTCCGGACATCGTTTACATACATTTAAGTGAGATCCGGCTTCAAAAAAGTACATAAATATCACTTAAGTGGTCATAACTCGAGACAGGGTTGCCAGATCTTCAATGTTGTGGACTCGTTGAAAAGGTTTCTCAATTATCTAACCAACGATGGGTCGGATGATGGTTCCGGACATCGTTTACATGCATTTAAGTGAGATCCGGCTTCAAAAAAGTACATAAATATCATTTAAGTGGTCATAACTCGAGACAGGGTTGCCAGATTTTCAATAATGTGGACTCGTTGGAAAGATCTCTTGATTACCTAACCAACGATGGGTCGGATGATGGTTCCGGACATCGTTTACATACATTTAAGTGAGATCCGGCTTCAAAAAAGTACATAAATATCACTTAAGTGGTCATAACTCGAGACAGGGTTGCCAAATCTTCAATGTTGTGGACTCGTTGGAAAGGTCTTTCGATTATCTAACCAACGATGAGTCGGATGATGGTTCCGGACATCGTTTACATACATTTAAGTGAGATCTGGCTTCAAAAAAGTACATAAATATCACTTAAGTGGTCATAACTCGAGACAGGGTTACCAGATTTTCAATTATGTGAACTCGTTGGAAAGGTCTCTTGATTACCTAACCAATGATGGGTCGGATGATGGTTCCGGACATCGTTTACATACATTTAAGTGAGATCCGGCTTCAAAAAGTACATAAATATCACTTAAGTGGTCATAACTCGAGACAGGGTTGCCAGATCTTCAATGTTGTGGACTCGTTGGAAAGGTCTTTCGATTATCTAACCAACGATGAGTCGGATGATGGATCCGGACATCGTTTACATACATTTAAGTGAGATCCGGCTTCAAAAAGTACATAAATATCACTTAAGTGGTCATAACTCGAGACAGGGTTGCCAGATCTTCGATGTTGAGGACTCGTTGGAAAGGTCTCTTGATTACCTAACCAACGATGGGTCGGATGATGGTTCCGGACATCGTTTACATGCATATAATTGAGATCCGGATATATGTGAAAACACATTTTTATACATAACTTTTGAACTACTTATCGAAACTTCAAACAATTCAATAGCGATGTATGGGACCCTAAACCAAGTCGAATGCAACTGGTTCGATCAAAATCGGTTCAGCCAGTGCTGAGAAAACTTGGCAAGATTTTGAACACATACATACATACACACACACACACATACACACACACATACACACACACACATACACACACACATACACACACACACACACACACACACACATACACACACACACATACACACACACACAGACATTTGTTCAGTTTTCGATTCTGAGTCGATATGTATATATGAAGGTGGGTCTTCGAGCTTTTAATAAAAAGTTCATTTTTAGAGCAAGATTATAGCCTTACCTCAGTGAGGAAGGCAAAACTTGTAAAATTGATTTAAAAGATTCAGAATACATTCTATAACGTGTATAAATACTTTTAAGTTTACGTTTTCGCAAATCGACTTTTCTTTGTATTTTTTTTATTTAAATGAAACTTTGTCCATGCATTCCCTGTGCCATACAAAATTGGCTGGTCAGATCGTATAAATTGCTGTTTCATGAGAAGGAACTTTCTTATCGATCTGGTGGATGTGCAACAAAAGGTCGAAAGGCGTAAGGTCGACTGGACAAAAGGTCGAATGGACAAAAGGCCGAATGCCAAAAGGTCGAAAGACATAAGGTCGAAAGTGGACAAAAGGTCGAATGGACAAAACGTCGAAAAGACTAAAGGTCGAATTTTAAAAAATGAAAAAAATAATTATGAGTATAAACTTCTAAAAAATTCTTGATAAAAAATATTTTCTGACAGACAAATCTGAATTTTCTGTGAGTTTATCCTTAGTTTATCCATCCTTTTAGTAATGATCATTTTTTTTAAATAAACAGAGGAACTTCCAAACCATTTTTTATAAGATTTCCATTCTTTCATGAGTATGTAGTAGTTCTTCAAAAAAAAAAAAAGTTCGACTTCTAAAATATTTTGGAAGTTTATTTTATATTTAGAAAAACAACCTATTCTTGAATGTCAAAATATTTTTGTGAGTTTTTTAATTCTTTCAAACATCAGCAGTTCCTTAAAACAAAAGTTCAACTTTTGAAATATTTTGGAAGTTAATTTTTATTTTTTAAACCTATTATTGACTGATTCTTCTTAAAAATATAGCCTCTGAAATATTTTTGAATTATTTAATTTATTTATAAAAATCGTTGGAATATTTCAGAGACTTTAACATTCTTTCAAAGTTAAACAATTTCGAAAAAATGAAAAAGTCTTGCTCCTTGAAAATTGCTTCAAGTTTTCTATCATTTTTAAAACTATCTTTCATGGTCACAGTAGATCTTAAGAGAAATCTGACTCTAAAAACATAGCTGCATACATATAAAAAAATCGATCGTATTTATTTACATTTTCAAAGAAACCCACCCTCTGACCCCTCTCCTTTTTTACAGTCGAGTAACGGAAAATGGGAGAATTTTTTAAACTTTTTTAGTGTTTTTTTCGATGAAAAATACGTTTTTTCGAAATTCTGAGTGCGCCATCAAATCGGGCGTCTAATTTTACATAAAAGTCCTCTTGACACCAAATTTCTATCTCATCACCGTTTCAGGCTGCAAATTATTGAAAAACACCTCTTTTTTCGCATGTTCAAAAATGGAAGGGGTCGTACCGCCCCTCCGTCACGAGATATCAAAAAATGGACCTCGGATTCGTGATTAGGGACAAAAGTTACCCCTTAGGACAAAGTTTCACGCAAATCGAAGAGGGGTCGGGGCAACTGCTGTGTGAGTTGGCGGAGAATTACCCATATATAATGATCATTTAATAAAATCCCTTCACCTATATATAATAACCACGCACCCAAGCACACAAACAGCGACACAAAAGAAATGAAAATGAGCATGCTAAAACAAGACAACCCGTCCCCATATATCTTTCAACCTTTTGTCATACATTCCGATCTGGTCTCTTCGGCAAAGTTGCAGGTTATGATTAGGACTTTTCGGAAAAAAGGCACATGGAAATAAATGTTAAAATTTCCTATTTTTATTAAACATTTTATCACTAAAAGTTAAATTCCCAAGCAAACGTATTTTTAATTTTTGAAAACAAAAATAACATACCCATAGTCATAGCCATATTGCATGAGGCTGAAAAATTTGTTTAGGAGATATTTTTTTTTTTTTGAAAATATCGTATTTTTTGAAATTTTGAAAACCTGAACAAAAAATAATAAAAATATTATTAATGCAAAATATTTGCAATCGAAAAGTACTTCAGATTTTTTCGATAAAATGTATCGTTTCCAAGTAATAGGGGTAATTCTCGTATGTTTGGCAGGTTAAGCACTCGCTCCTAACTCC
This sequence comes from Culex quinquefasciatus, assembly GCF_015732765.1. Classification (NCBI taxonomy): domain Eukaryota; kingdom Metazoa; phylum Arthropoda; class Insecta; order Diptera; family Culicidae; genus Culex; species Culex quinquefasciatus. The sequence continues at coordinate 163,077,027 of NC_051862.1, forward strand.
ATCCAATTTGCTGATTTTCACTATTTGAACAACTAATTTTGCAAAACTTTTGATAGAAACTTGCTTGCTCACTTCTTATTGAGCTATTTATCACTCGATTTCAGTTGAAAGCGCTTTCAATTAGCTTTAATTGAATGTCAAAGTTCTGACCTGCCAACATTAGAGGCACGCTTGAATTAGATGCTGTTCCCCTAGCTACTTTTAGGTATACATTTTCGATCATCCTTAATTTTTTTATTTGCTTTTCAAAAAAACTTTTTGAAAGAAAAACACCCCTGGAAAAAATGATTTTTTTCTCTGGAACTTTTAAAATCGCGCAATTAGTTTCTGAGATACAGCCCACTAAGAATTCGAATCGATGAAAATGTTTTTTTTTTTTCAAATAAGCCTGTAATTTTCAAAAACGATATCTAGGAAACTAATGGTTCGATTTTTAATGTTTAAAATGAAACATTATCGATTTTTTCAGATCTTCTATTTTTTTTTTTATTATTTGTAAAAGGTCTTGAAAGCAGTATTTTTTCTAACTTCATAGTTTGGGGCCATCCATAAACAACGTGGACACTTTAAGGGGGGGGATGGCGATTGTCCACGCTCCATACAAAAATGATTTTTTTTTTGTATGGATAATTGTCCACAAGGAGGGGGGAGGGTTAGAGAATTCAAAAAAACTGTCCACGTGGTTTATGGATGGTCCCTTTAGACAGACCAATATTTTTTTTGGAAATGTTATTATATGGAATATTTTTGGAATATCATGAAAAAAAGTAAACAAACCATTTCGTTACAACATTAACCATCATAAGCCTACAAAAAATCACCGAACATAAGAGGGGCCATAAGAAATTAGCACCACATAAAGAAACTCGGTCTCTATTCATGCTCATCCCATTCAGAATCCGTACGATTTTTTTTTCTCCCTTCGACACCCTTCATTGGATTCTTCCTTTCCTTCCGCCGCATCATTTGAATAGTTTCAAATTAGGGATATTTTCCCCCTCTTCCATCTTTGCTTTTAGTGTGGCAAATAAGAAATAACTATCACCATTATTTGGTTATTTTTATGCCGTCTAGGGGGGACCCTCATTGTTGTCCGAGCAGATTCAACGCGGAACGCGGAAATGACTGTCTTCCAGGAAGGACAACAACAACAAAAAATCGCGCTTTTATTGTTGGATGATCCCTTTTTCTGTTGTTGTTGTTTTTGCCTCACGCGACTGTTTGTATCAGAAAAATCGCAATACCGAATCAAAACAAAAGGGATACCCGGCTCATTCGGTTTGAAAAACTCGCGAAACCCATTGCACAGTGGGCGAAATGGAACCCAAAATCGGACTTAATTGAACGCGGCTGGTTCCCTGGTATGAATAATAGTGTTTCTTATTTAAAAAAATCCGGGGAATCGATTGGTGATGGTTTCAACCACCGCACGAAACGGCAAAGCGTCCATTTTGCCCCAATTTCCCATTTTTTCACATTTTTTCTTGAAAATCGGTCTGTATTTAGAGCGGAGGCTTTATGCGGCCTTCCAAAATGCACTTAACTTATGTGAAAATGTCCCAGGAATCCAGTAAAAATAACCACTTGCACCGCAAAAATCATCTAGGGTTCATTTTACCCCAATTCCGCTATAAAAGCATTTTTGGCCGTTTTCGAATGTTAGGTCAGATTTTAAAAATCTGAAAATATTTTTATCGTAAAGATCAGACAATTTTACATAAGAATGACGATTTGCATTTGAAAGTTTGACACATTTATGTTGATATAGAAATTAAACTAAATAAAAAGATTGAAGAATCACTTTTGGGCCAATTTTCCCAGACGCAGAATAAACTGCCTTTCACATACATTTTATTTTTATCAACATAAATGTGTCAAACTATCAAGTGCAAATCGTCATTCTTATGTAAAATTGTCTGATCTTTACGATAAAAATATTTTCAGATGACCTAACATTTGAAAACGGCCAAAAATGCTTTTATAGCGGAATTGGGGTTAAATGGACCCTAAATGATTTTTGCGGTGCAAGTGGTTATTTTTACTGGATTCCTGGGACATTTTCACATAAGTTAAGTGCATTTTGGAAGGCCGCATAAAGTCTCCGCTCTAAATACAGACCGATTTTCAAGAAAAAATGTGAAAAAATGGAGAATTGGGGCAAAATGGACGCTTTGCCGTTCTGTGCGGTGGATGAAACCATCACCAATCGATTCCCCGGATTTTTTTACATAAGAAACACTATTATTCATACCAGGGAACCAGCCGCGTTCAATTAAGTCCGATTTTGGGTTCCATTTCGTCCACTGTGCATTGTTGGGTGATTTTCTTGAAAGCGTGAGGAAAAAAAAAGCGGCAACTTAAACAGAAAAAAAGAAATGGCGTCTTTGGTCATTCTCGGAATTGGTTTTTAATTGGATTACGGACCAGTGGCTAGGCGAGAAAAAAAGGAAGAAAAGACGCGCGAAGTGATGGGTTTGTGGCTCATCAAATATCTAGGTTATTGCGTATTTTTTTTTTTTTTTGCTCCGCTGGAAGGATTTATTTCGAAACCTCTCTTCCGCAGATTAACAGATGGCGCGAATCTCACAGCATTAAAACAATGAAATGTATTTTTTGAATGCATTCGTAGCACAATAGCATAAACCTCGAAAAGTAATCATGCCCCGGATTAAAATGTATTCGTCAAATATAAAATAATCTTAACTGAATCAGATTTGGAGCAAAAAAAAATAAAACTGAATCGGTTAAGAGTTGAGGGTCGTTATTTATCGTTGAATTTTGTATGGAAAAAATCGAAAAAAAATGTATAGGTGGCTTTCAATGTGTCGCATCATTGTCAAGTGTAAGATTCCTGTGTAAAATTTTATGACAAACAACTTTGTCGAACACCGCAAAACGATCCGAGTTAACCCGGACAAGTTATTCGTGATTCAAAGAAGACGTTTTTATATGAAAAGAAATTTTTTCACCAACATTAACGTTCTATAGCGACTCTTAAACCTCAAACGATTTGGCTCAAAATTGACACAGTTACTTATTTTAACCTAAAGAGCAGTTCTCTCAGATGTCGGTCATTTGATTTTTTTGTTGTATTTTTTAATCCGACTGAAACTTTTTTGGTGCCTTCGGTATGCCTAATGAAGCCATTTCGCATCATTAGGTTGTTCATATGATTTTCCATACAAATTTGGCAGCTGTCCATACAAAAATGATGTATGAAAATTCAAAAATCTGTATTTTTTAATCAATTTGGTGTCTCCGGCAAAGTTGTAGGTATGGATACGGACTACACTGAAAAAAATGATACATTGTAAAAAAAAATTGGTGTGTTTTTATTTAACTTTTTGTCACAAAAACTTCATTTGCAAAAAACACCATTTTATTTTTTTAATTTTTTTATTTGTTTTTTTCCAGGTTGTGTAAAAAATCATTGACCGAGTTATGAATTTTTGAATCAATACTGATTTTTTTTCAAAAAATCGAAATATTAATCGTATAAATTTTTAAACATCATTTTTCGATGTAAAATCAAATTTGCAATCAAAAAGTACTTTACTGAAATTTTGTTAAAGTGCACCGTTTTCAAGTTAAATCAACTTTAAGGTGACTTTTTTTGAAAATAGCCGCAGTTTTTCATTATTTTTTAAATATGTGCACATGTTTGCCCACTTTTGAAAGAGCGAGTTGTGGCGCTATAACCACGGCAAATAGTGTCCTGGGCATTCGTGGAAATACAATGTCCCTTCCTTAAGGGTCCCGGAGCACCAAAACTTCTTAGCATGGTGCTCCCAACGAATAATAACCTAAAACCAAAACTCGGAGCGTATGGTGGTGTGTCCCCATGCTTCTTCCTCCCCTGTAGATTCAGAACTGTATTGTGGTTTGAACACACACCCTGTGCTCAAACTCAATCCAATTCAATGAATCATCTCTGCGGTAAACTTTACGCAGTAGGCCTGGCCGGTTTAACGTTTTGTGATGTTTCAATGCATTCTAATGCAATGGTGCACTACAAATGTTAATAAATGACAAGAAGAGGCTAGGCGTCATCTAACCTAAGGCACTCTCCAGGATCCCTTCGAAAGATTGGCTGCGCTAGGGTTTGATTAGATTAGATTAGATTAGACATGTTTGCCCACTTTTGAAAAAATATTTTTGAAAAACTGCGAAAATTCTCTACATTTTGCTTTTTTGAACATTGTTGATGCGACCCTTAGTTGCTGAGATATTTCCATGCAAAGGTTTAAAAACAGGAAAATTGATGTTTTCTACGTCTCACCCAAACAACCCACAATTTTCTAATGTCGATATCTCAGCAACTAATAGTCCGGTTTTCAATGCTAAAAACTGAAACATTCGAAAAAGTTTACGATCTTTTCAAAATAATATTTTCAAAATTTTTAAAGCAAGACTAACATTTAAAAGGGGTCAAACATTCCATATTACGCCCTTTTAAAATGTTAGTCTTCGTTTAAAACTTTTGAGAAGATTTGTTTGGAAAAGATCGGAAAATTTCACGAATGTTTCATATTTTAACATTGAAAATCGGACCATTAGTTGCTAAGATATCGAAATTAGAAAATTGTGGGTTGTTTGGGTAAGACTTAGAAAACATCAATTTTCCTGTTTTTAAACCTTTGCATGGCAATATCTCAGCAACTAAGGGTCGTATCAACAAAGTTAAAAAAACCAAAATATAGAAGAGAATTTTCTCAGTCTTACAAAATAGTTTTTTTCAAAAGTGGGCAAACATTTGTACTTATTTAAAAAAATGTAAAACTGTGACTATTTTCAAAAAAAAGTCACCTATAAATGGATATTACTTGAAAACGGTGCACTTTATTAAAATTTCACTGTCGTACTTTTTGATTGCAAATTTGATTTTACATCGAAAAATGAAGATGAAAAATTTTTGCGACAAATATTTAGATTTTTTGAAAAAAATCAGTATTGGTTCGGGGGCGACATAAACTTGGAAAATATTTGCAACGGCCTAAATAAAAAATCAAAAAAAAATTTCCCATATATCATTTTTTTCAGTATAGTCCTTATCCATACCTATAACTTTGCCGAAGACACCAAATCGATCAAAAAATTCCTACAAAAGATACAGATTTTTGATTTTTTTTTTAATATCATTTGTGTATAGACAGCTGCCAAATTTGTATGGAAAATTATATGGACAAACTATTGATGCAAAATGGCTTTTTTGGGCATACCGAAGGCACCAAAAAGTTTCAGCCGTATTGAAAATACAAAAATTAAAATAAAAACGTTACTTAATCCACCTTTAGGTGTTGGTGCCTTCCTCATATTCATAAAGTCAATACATTCAGTAAAAATAGCAACATTCCCCCTTAACATGTTTAACAAATCAACTTTATTACTCATTTCTTTTGATATGGTTCGCAGACCATCAATATTTCTGGCTCATCGGCAAGGTCTGATAAAAAAAACCTCTCCAACGATAGTTCGCATGGAAGATTCAGACAATATTTTTATCACAATATCTGAAATCCAACCTCTAAAAAGTGTATAAATAACACTTAAGTTCCAATAACTTTTAATAGGGTTGTCAGATCCTTGATGTTTTAGGCTCATTTGAAAGGTCTTTCGATTATCTAACTAACGATGGGTCGCATGATGGACCCGGACATCATTTTTACTGAAATATCTGAGATCCGGCCTCCAAAAAGTGTATAAATTACACTTAAGTGTCAATAACTTTTGATAGGGTTGTCAGATCCTTGATGTTTTAGGCTCATTTGAAAGGTCTTTCGATTATCTAACTAACGATGGGTCGCATGATGGACCCGGACATCATTTTTACTGAAATATCTGAGATCCGGCCTCCAAAAAGTGTATAAATAACACTTAAGTGTCAATAACTTTTGATAGGGTTGTCAGATCCTTGATGTTTTAAGCTCATTCGAAAGGTCTTTCGATTATCTAACTAACGATGGGCCGCATGATGGACCCGGACATCATTTTTACTGAAATATCTGAGATCCGGCCTCCAAAAAGTGTATAAATAACACTTAAGTGTCAATAACTTTTGATAGGGTTGTCAGATCCTTGATGTTTTAAGCTCATTCGAAAGGTCTTTCGATTATCTAACTAACGATGGGCCGCATGATGGACCCGGACATCATTTTCACTGAAATATCTGAGATCCGGCCTCCAAAAAGTGTATAAATAACACTTAAGTGTCAATAACTTTTGATAGGGTGGTCAGATCATTGATGTTTTAGGCTCATTTGAAAGGTCTTTCGATTATCTAACCAACGATGGGTCACATGATGGACCCGGACATCATTTTCATTGAAATATCTGTGATCCGGCCTCCAAAAAGTGTATAATAACACTTAAGTGTCAATAACTTTTGATAGGGTTGTCAGATCCTTGATGTTTTAAGCTCATTCGAAAGGTCTTTCGATTATCTAACTAACGATGGGCCGCATGATGGACCCGGACATCATTTTTACTGAAATATCTGAGATCCGGCCTCCAAAAAGTGTATAAATAACACTAAAGTGTCAATAAATTTTGATAGGGTGGTCAGATCATTGATGTTTTAGGCTCATTTGAAAGGTCTTTCGATTATCTAACCAACGATGGGTCGCATGATGGACCCGGACATCATTTTCATTGAAATATCTGAGATCCGGCCTCCAAAAAGTGTATAAATAACACTTAAGTGTCAATAACTTTTGATAGGGTTATCAGATCTTCAATGTTTTGGGCTCATTGGAAAGGTCTTTTTAATACCTTTCTGAAAATGTATAACATGACAGGGTTTCTTACAAAAACCACCCTTTTTACAATCTTCCGGGCATACGCCAAAATCGTTTTTTTAGCATAACTTTTGAAGTACTTAACTAAACTTGCTGATTTTAAATAGAGACCTATGGGACCCCAAGACGGATCGAATGAGACTAATACGGTCAAAATCCGTTCATCCAGTCCGGAGATAATCGAGTGACAATTTTTTTGTCCACCCACCTACACACATCCACACAGACATTTGCTCAGAACATGATTCTGAGTCGATAGGTATACGTGAAGGTGGGTCTACGAGGTCAAATTAAGAAGTTCATTTTTCGAGTGATTTTATAGCCTTTCCTCAGTAAAGTGAGGAAGGCAAAAAGACCGATTTCGTAGAGAATTGCTCATTCGTAAAAATTCTCAATCATATATTTTAACGCTGATTTGCCTTTTCATATGATCCATATTTGTAATTTTGTTACAATAATTCTTTAAAAAAAGGAGAAGAAAATTCTTTATGTAAAAAATAATTTTCTGTTGCAATAATGAATCAATAGGAAATGAAAATGAATTTGAAGGCAACAGTTATTACGTGGAATTTAGCAAAAAATATAATCAGTTTTAGTGTAAGAATGTAAAAAAAATACATTATTTTCTTTCTATTTTTGGACTTTAAATCCGAAAAAGAAGACTCAGGACACAAATATCGCGTTGATTTTTAATACTTTTCAAATATTTTACAATTGTTATCATTTTTGCCTTCCTCACTGAGGAAAGGATATAAAACCACTCGAAAATTAAACTTCTCAAATACACCTCTTAGATATACCTTCCGACTCAGAATCATTTACTGAGCAAATGACAATGTTCATATTTGGGATTTAGGCTCAGTTCAGTTGTTTTCGTATTTGTAGTATTTGCAGATTTTATTTTTATGACACTGGCATGTTATTATCATGATAATTTATCGCTGGATTTTTTAGTGTGAAGATTGTTGTTGGACGCAAATAGTTTTTTTTGTTGAAGTCATAAACGATCACGAATGCCCGGATTGAGTTATAGAAGCATTGCCTCTTGTGAAAAAGTTCATGGCTGCATTATGTCTACTTCCTAAGACACACAAAACTTCCCGGTAATTGCAGTTTACCCAAACATTTCCTCAAACTGACGACCTTTTCCTGCACCAAAACTAATCACACTTTTCACAATCCACTTTTCACAAAAACTTTTTCCGGCCTCTAGTTTTTTTCCTTGTTCTACGCAGCACTTGCAGGCGTCCCTCAACTCAGACACAAACATAAATCCCCCAGGAAAATCCTTTCTTCCTGCCATCACTTCCCGCAACACGTGCCAGTGCCATCCCTGCCCTCCTTCTCACCCACTTCACCAAATCCCCCAGAACTTGCTCTGTCTCAAGGTCAACGCTACGCGGCCATCATCTCCCGGTGTGCGCGCTTTATTGTGAGGCCCCAAACCTTGCAAACATCATCCTGCCTGCCGACTACGACGCCGAAGTCTGTCTGTAGTACATATCCTGGCGAACATAAAGGACTCTCGGCGCGACGACGACGACGCAGGGAAAAGGAACAAGAGCGAGAAAGAGAGAGACGGGAGCACCAGTTGAGTCCCCTCCCTAACAAACAAGGCAACGTCGTCGTCTTGTTCAGTTTAATTGCGTTTTAATGTTTGCGGAACTATCTTGGCGAAATTGCTGGCTATAAAAACAAGTCGCGAACAAAATGGGTCTTCACGCTTCCAGCACGGTAATTGGAGGTCGTAACTCGACGTTCTTCAGGTATTGCACTAAACCGGGAGGTTCCTCTCACTTGCAGCATCCACGTAGGACTGACCCAGAAAAGCTGAAGTCCTGGTACGGCCGAACTCATTCAGTTCTGGGTCGTCAATCAACACCCCCACCTTCCAAGCCAGCTCTCTCACCTATGTACAAAACTCCGCTGCAGCAAGGATTGTCGCGTCTGTGGTCAGGACCGAACCGGCCATGTACAACAACTCCCGCCAGCCATCCTTTGTTCACACGTGTGCGCCGCACTTGGGGGTGGTTTTGTGAGGGATGCAGCAAGTTCAATACCAGCATAAAATTCTAGTGCATCTCGGTGTGAAAGGGTTCGGGTTATTTACCGAGCATTTCGGAGTACACAAAATGTACAGTGTGGCAACAGTAGCAGCAGCGTCGTTTGAAGTTCAGGAATGCGTAGTACGGTCCTAACGAGGTGTGTTTGAGCGAGTACATGAATATCACTGGATTTCGGGCAAAATACGCACCTGGAAAATGAAGAGGGAAAAACAACGGGTTAAAATTGAGGCAGTCTCTGTTGTGAAAGGATAAATAGGAAATTTGTAGAATGTGACCCGGGAAATCCACGGCGTTGTGAGCAATCCTGGGAGGTCCCATGAAAAAAATATTTTTCAAAATTTATGTTACTCTTTTTTATCAAGCCACAGTTTCACAAATTTGAGATCCGTAAAGCCTGAAAAATCATACAAATCGTACATCAATTGTTGGGGACCTGGTTGCCTTCGATAAGTGGTCCGTGGTTCCGTTGGTAGGTCCCAACATAATGGTCCTTCGAGCCGGATGTTGGGGAACCACCGGAGGACACTGGTTGATCCATTATGTTGGGGACCTGGTTGCCTTCGATAAGTGGTCCGTGGTTCCGTTGGTAGGTCCCAACATAGACCGATGGTAGATTGGGCGCAGATCCATCTGCGCACACACACACTGGTTGAGGAGGTCCAATTAGTCCGCGGGAACGACTCCCCGGACTTCCGGGTGACGGTTTCGTGGTCACCGTAATAAAATAAAACACGCGAATTACCGTAAACTACACAAATTCTTACAAGAACGTTTATTTCTAGGACTGTACAATAATTTACAAGCGCCGCGCCGCGGGCGCGACGGTCACCCCGTGACCTTTCCCTTTTGGGGACCTTTTTCCAACTTAAGTTTAGTTCTGTTTCGTACGATCGCTGAACCTAGTGCGATGTTTTCATCCTCGGCTAGAGAGAAAGTTCTAGGAGAGAGTTCTCTCCGCTCAGTCTACCGAAACCCTCAACAAATGACCCCCGGTCATTGATGATCGCTTGAGTTTGGTCCAGTGGAAGTCAACCTGACTCTCCAACATCAATAAAATCCTTTAAAGGCATATTTCTGAGTGACTTCACATTACACAGTTTTACTACACCCAAAGTTAAAGAACGAGGGGATAGTACTCACGAAAAGAAACGTGAGGAAAGTGCTATTTTGCTAGAGTATAGTCCTCTCGCGAGTTCATTCGTTCATTGGAACAGTTCATCCTATTGAGTGGCTTATATGGACATATGACCGCCACTTAGTCACCGAACCGTGGTGGCCCATACGGCAAAGGCACGGTTCAATATGCCGAAAGTCTTGGGTTCGAGTCTCGGTACCGGTACTTTTTTTTTATTGATGAACTTTTTTTTGAAGATGAACCCATGAGTAAAGTACTCTCGGTAGTTTCGGGATTTATCCTCTCAGTCCGCACACAGTGCCATTTTACTACCGAATCGTGCTCTTTATTCTCTCGTATGCCGATGCTTAGATTTGGGTGTACGATTTGTGATATTTTACCAAAAATTACTTCTGTCCTCCAAAAAGCAATTTATGGTAAACAACTTATCGATTGACTTTCCTCAAATAGGCATGACCGAAAAGACAAGGAACAAATAAAAACTCAATATGAGAAAACAGAGTTTGAGTATAAACGCGAAAATCAAGCGAAAGAGCTGATTTTTATGAGCTCTAATAAAATAGAAGAATAAACCTCTTGCGGGTGAACCACCACGTGATTGTGTTCATTTGTTTATTGAAACATTTCATCCCATTGCATTGAGTGGCTTATATTGCCAAATGACCATCTCATAGTCATCGAGCTTTGGTGGCCGATACGGCAAAGGCGCGGTTCAATATGTCAAAGGTCTTGGGTTCGAGTCTAGATATCGGCACTTTTTTTTGGTTGTTGTTTTGAAAATGAACCCATGAGAATAACGCTCTCGTCAATCTCGGGATTTATCCTTTGTGGCTCACCAGGATCCCTTCGAAAGATTGGCTGCGTTAGGGTTTGATTAGATTAGATTAGATTAGATTAGATTAGATTAGATTAGATTAGATTAGATTAGATTAGATTAGATTAGATTAGATTAGATTAAATTAGATTAGATTAGCTTAGTGTGCCTTTTTAGTTCATACAAATTTATTTGAAAAAAGTTTGTGTATCCATTTCAAATTGAAGAGTCCAAAAATAAAAAAAAATATCTCATGGCCGAATACACAAAATCAATCAACTTCACGAGATTCAGTTTTTCGTTTTTTTTTAATGGAGAAACCAATTATGCAAATGGCTAATTCGGGCATAATATAAGAATTTGAATCATTAAAAAAAATAAAGATCGATTTTAGAAAACTAGAGCGTCCAAATTTCCGGGGCGACAACAATCCCGGAAAACAGAAAAAAAAATCTTATAATTCCCGAGAAATGTGATATTTATTGCAAATTGTTCTGATCCGGGTTCTACTTAATATTTTGCAACAAATTTTTGAAATACAGGAACTTTATTGGGCAAAATGAATGATTGAAGTCAAAATAAGTTCTTTCCATTTGATTGAATTGACTTAATTGATTTGATTGAAGTCAAATTAAGTTTCTTTCGGTAAATTAAGAAAATGCAGTTGAGTTGGAGAATTTGAACGGTGCGCGTCGCGGTCCTCGCGCAGAATTTTCGTTGCCGTTTCCGTCTTTGTTGTCCCCCCGATTGTGTGTGTATTTCGATCCGGGCGGTTTCGGGATGTTTGACAGTTGAGTTGGAGAATTTGAACGGTGTGCGTCGCGGTCCTCGCGCAGGATTTTCGTTGCCGTTTCCGTTTTTGTTGTCCCCCCGATTGTGCGTGTATTTCGATCCGGGCGGTTCGCATTTTAGTTGGTTTTACACGGAGAAAAAAGAGTTCCCAAAATCGTGAACAAGCGTTCATGAAAATGGGAACCACGAACAAAGTGTTCAAATTTCATGGTACGTACACTTTGTTCGAGGTTCCCATTTTCATGAACGCTTGTTCACGATTTTGGGAACTCTTTTTTCTCCGTGTATCTTTCCACAGCCGGCTGCCTAAGATTAAATCATTTATGCTAAACTCAACACCAAATAACCGGGAATAGTCTCATCCGCATACTCCGACTGTTTGCCTTGAGAATGCATAATACATCACACCATTAAACAAAATTTATTGATTATTGGGTCGCATCATCATCCTCTATGTTGAATCCTGGCCATTACCCTTACCCACTAACAAAATCCCAAGTAGAAGTAGTTTTCCGGCACACGCGGGGGTGTGGATATCGTATAGAACCCATCCTTGGTAGCAGCCTGTGCTAACTAACATTCCCGTCCCATCCCCTCGAGATCTACAAACTGACATGGCGGGCGCCGTTGGTGGCCAACGACTGTTTCCTATTAGCAACGGCTCTAGTTTTGATCATTGTGATGTTTTATCTTTTCAGCGCATTCATGCATGCTGTTGATAAGGGAAACATCATTTGATCGTTGAAGCGTGTGACCGGTTGTGCTGATGGGATATTATGGTCCTGTTCAGCAACGGAAAAGGACAACCAAGCTTGTGTCGTAGCGAGTTGGTGTCTTGTAGACATTTGTAGAGCTTATCAAAACACACATTTATCTTTCAAGAGAGCAAAAATCTGACCTTTAAAACGAAAGTTATAGCCAAAATACGACGAAAAAGACGCCATTTTGAAATGTGAATAACTCGAAAAGGTGGTGGAGTTTGACCTCACTCTTAGAAGCATCTGAAAGTACACATTTTAGAGTACATTTGCTGAAAATATCTCGGGAGTCTTTTTTGTTTAACTTATTTTATCTCAATTTGCATATTTTAATCGTTTTTTGCCCATAACTTTTGATAGAATGGACCAAAATTCATTTTTCAAGAATAAAAATGTTCATTTTGACAAGCTCTACAATTGTCTAGAAGGGCTCAAAAATGTACAAAATGATCACACTTGTTTCTTCTTTTACAACCACTAGATCATTTTGTACATTTTTGCATACCAAATGACCCAAAAAATTTTTTGACATTATTAATTTTGTCCATATAATTTTCCTTACAAAATTGGCAGCTGTCCAAACAAAAGTGATTTATGAAATATTAAAAATCTGTATCTTTTGAAGGATTTTTTGATCAAATGTCTTCGGCAACGGTATGGTGAGGTATGAGGTATGTAAGGACCACGCTAAAAAAAAATGAACCACGGTATTTTTTTTTATGATTTTTAATTTCACTTTTTGTTAATAAAAATAGATTTGCAAAAAAAACTTTTTTTATTATCTGATATGTCCCCTAGACTTGATGTCAACTTTTCAGAAATTTCCAAAATGTGCAAAAAATTTTGACCGAGTTATACATTTTTGAATCAATACTGATCTAAAAAAAACTCGAAAAATCGGTCGCAAAAACTTATTCACTTCATTTTTCGATATAAAATCCAATTTGCAATCAAAAAGTACTCTAGTGAAATTTTGATAAAGTGCACCGTTTTGATGTTATAGCCATTTTTAGATAACTTTTTTGAAAAGAGAAGCAGTTTTTCATTTAGTGTGTGAGACCACTCTAATACAATTCAAAAATTGTCCAAATTGCTAACTGAACCTAAGTCCACCTTCAACGTTGAACCAAAGTGTCAAAATATCGATTTTTGGTGTCTTTGACAAAGCGGCTTGGATTGGCAAGCCCACCAATTTTCTCAAAGCCACAAAAAAAAATCAAAAAATATTTCGTAGAATTTTGAATTTCTAAAACACCTTCATTATAAACTACCCTAATTTCCAACCAAGCCGTAATTTGGCAATTAACGTTAGCCGTATTTTTAACTTCCCTACATTTTAAGTCAAAATAAGTATGCAGTAATCATTGTTATCAAGATTACGTTTTGACACAGTTTTTTGCGACTTAAAAGCTTATGGATAAGTTAATATAAAAAATGTTAAACATTATTTACTGAAAAAATCTATAACCTACTGTTTTTTTTTTTTAACAACAAGTAGACAAAAAAATATTGGAGGTTGTAAAATAGCCCTAAATGTATCAACAACGAGTTAACTACATATTTAAATATAAAAAAAATATGGACATGGATTTTTCCAAGAAACTGTTACTATTTGCACAAGAATTTATCATCAATCTCGTAGAATTCACTACCAGTGAGTGTCTTGGTCACACAAAATTCTCCCATCTTGTCCCATGGTTTTCCAAGAGGATTACTTCAAGTGCGCTTTCAAGCACTTGCATAGAATGTTGCGTTTTTGTTACCTATATAAGCCTTTCGATAATGGGCAGCGGTTATCAGTTGATCACATTACGCCAGTAAAGTCCAGTCAATCCAGAACCATGGCTAACATTTTTGTAATTGCTGTTTGTGCCCTGATTGGATTAACTTCTGGTAAGTTTAAACTTTCAAAAACGTCAATTTTCAACTTTTTACTAAAACCCTGCTTTGTTCCCTTAAAGGTGCCAGCCTGTCTCGAGTGTTCAAAATCGTCGGTGGCTTCCAGGTCGAAATCGCCGACTTTCCCTACCAGGTGTCACTGCAACGCAACAGCCGTCACCACTGCGGGGGATCCATCATCGACGCGGGGTGGATCCTGACGGCAGCCCACTGTACGGAGAATAAAAACGCCGCCATCTACGGGGTCCGCGCCGGATCGTCGGAACATGCCACCGGTGGTCAGCTGGTTTCGGTAAAGGCCGTTCACAGTCATCCGGAGTACAACAGTGGCAACTATGATTTTGATTTTAGTTTGCTAGAGCTGGGTGAGGCTGTTCAGTTTGGTGAAGGTGTTCAACCCATCGTTCTGGTTGAGGACGAACCTTCCGATGAGGAGTTGTCTTTGGTTTCTGGATGGGGTGATACGAGGTCGTTGGAGGAATCCCGCCAGTTTCTACGAGCTGTGGTAGTTCCGCTGGTGAACCGTACCGAGTGTGCCGAAGCTAATAAAGATATTTTGCCGGTGACGGAGAGTATGATCTGTGCGGGATACGTCGAGGAAGGTGGTAAGGATGCCTGCCAGGGGGACAGTGGTGGTCCACTGGTTGTGGACGGGCAGCTGGCGGGAGTGGTGTCCTGGGGAAATGACTGCGCAAAGCCCGGATATCCGGGAGTGTACTCGAATGTGGCTTACGTCAGGGATTGGATCCGGGAAGTTGCTAGCGTTTAAGATTCGATGTGGATCATAGAAACAATAAAAATAATTAGGTACTTTTTAATCAACTCTTTCAATATTATGTTTTTATTTCCTTCGCTGCTTCAAATAACCCCATAAATCCACTCTCAACCACGACAACTTCAAATCCAATCACTCTACGCACATATGTGGCCATGGCCAGTGGCTCTCTAAACTGTAAGTTGCTCCTTCAAATGGCCGAGAAACGCAACCATCACCACCACCACAGCTGACTGTTCGAAATAGCTGAAATAGTTTATCGCATTCCTGAGGCGTTCAATCATGATTGACGGCTGCTGCCGTGGCTTGATCTGGTCTAATGTGACAGGTAAGGTAGTAAAATTAGTATAACACCACACATTGAGAGCTGTTAGCTTTAGTGACCAATAATTAAGTTTCATGTTTCAAAACTGGTTCTTTTGTGGTTTGCTATCATTTTGATAATTAAAAGTATTCAGCATTCAGAAAGCTACAAATTACATGTCACCATTTTTTTCTTTATTGTAAAACAAATCACTTGAGCTATGCTAACCCCTCTATTAAGCATTTTTTTTAAATGCGCAATTTTTGGCCTCTGGTTCCTCCTGCCTGCCCAAAATTATCTCAACACAAGCAAACCGGTACAACTTGTAATGTGTTTGCGCACAAACACGCAAATAACGCACCAACATCGCCGATGGTGTTGGTGTTTTCCAGGTGGGCGGCCACCACGGGGTTTGTTTTTTTGCTGGGGGGAGAGTTGTAGCTTGCCAATTCGATACGATACAACATTGTTTATCCACCACCCCGCCAAACTTGTGTATGTGTGTGTGCGCGCGGATGCAAACAACGTACGCAAGCAGGCAGTACGCCCACACCGCGCATTGTTGTAAAGCCGCACCGCCAAAATTACACCGGGTTTTATGAATGACGCGACCTGCAAGCAATCGATTGAGGGAGGAATAAGATGGGGGGGGGAACAGTTAGATATGAGGTCATGGATAAAACCGCTCTGAAAATATTTCAGATTTTTGTTGTGCAAAAAAAAAAGTGATGCAGGTTTTTTTTTTTGGAAAGAAAACCTCACCCGTTAATTCAAAACAAATTGACTCATCAAATTTGTTTGTAATTGTCTTTACACAGTGAAAAAATATATAAATTTGGCAAGTGTAATTTTGGAAGGATGAATACTACCTCTTTAAAGTTGTAATGTTTCCTCAATTTAGACTGAAACAGTGACATTACACCGGAAAAGTGGTAAAATTACACATTTTCAAAGGTAAAATTACACAATTTTTCTGACCGAAAAAAAATGTAACTATTTCCATTGTAATATTACCATGATTTTTTTAACTGCGACATACGTCATACATGAACACAGTGAAAAGTAAGTGTGAAGGAAGAGACATAATTAGTTGAGTGAGATGGGATCGTTTTAGCATTTTGTTTACTATTAGTTCAAAAATATGTCAGTGAAGCATGTGGATACACAGATACGGAGTTATTTTTAGACATTCGCACATCTGTTTACATTACAGTTTGTGTACTCAACTTGCTTCAAATAGACTGGGTTGTAAACAAAAGACCAAAATTGATAACAAAAATTGATTTTTTTTTTTGTTGATTTGAGAGCCCGGAACTGTGAGAAATATTTTAAAATGCTGCTTTTTGGTGCCTTCGCTATGCACAAAGAAGCCATTTTGCATCAGTAGTTAGTCCATATAATTTTCCATACAAATTTGGCAGCTGTCCATACAAAAATGATGTATGCAAATTCAAAAGTCTGTATCTTTTGAAGGAATTTATGAATAAGAACTAAACTGAAAAAATTATACACGGTAAAAAAAAACTTGATGATTTTAAATTTAACTTTTTGCACTAAAACTTGATTTGCAAAAAAATATTATTTTAAATTTTGATTATTTTCTGTTATGTTTTTAGGGACATCGAATGCCAACTTTTCAGAAATTTTCAGGTTGTGCAAAAAATCGTTAACCGAGATATAAATTTTTGAACCAATGCTAATTTAAAAAAATCAAAATACCGGTCGCAAAAAAATTTTCTCAGCTTTCCAAAAATATTTTTTTTTAGTGGGCAAACATGTGCACTAATTTAAAAAAAATACAAACTGCGACTATTTTCAAAAAAGTTACCTAGAAAAGGCTATAACTTGAAAACGGTGCACTTTATCATAATTTCACTAGAGTACTTTTTGATTTCAAATTTGATTTTACATCGAAAAATGAAGTTGGAAAAATTTTGCGACCAGAAATTCGATTTTTTTTTTTTAAATCTGTATTGATTCAAAAATTCATAACTCGGTCTAGATTTTTTGCACAACCCGGATATTTGTGAAAATTTGGCATTTAATGTCCCCAAAAACATATCAAACAATAATAATAAATGAAAATAGTTTTTTTTTTTGCAATTCAAGTTTTAATAACAAAAAGTTACATTAAACACACCAGTATTCAGTATTAAAAAAGCAGAATTTTGTGTTTTGGGCCAAATATGAGCAAAATAAACCATCTCTTACTCATCGATACTTTTACATAAAGATAGCAATTTTAGAAAAGCTCGTTGGAAAAAAAACACTGTGAAATTTTTCCAAGGCCTTCGGACAATCGAGTCTGCACTGTACTAAACTACTAAACATTGTAAAACTTAGTATAGTACAAGAACATTAATGTAGTACAACTCGTTTGAAGTGGAAAAAGTGGTAAATTAATAGAATAAAAAAAAACAAAAAACATAACTGGAGTTATTTTTTGAAAAGGTCCAATAACCCAAATTTTCAGTTTTTGCTTTTTGGGCGTTTTTTAATACCCCTGACTCAAGGCGGTTTCAAAAACGCCCAAAAAGCAAAAACTGGAAATTTGATTTATTGGACCTTTTCAAAAAAAAAACTCCAGATATTTTTCATGCCTGGTCAAATCCAAGAGCACTATTTAACTTAAAATTTTAACATCACTTTATAGATTTAAATCTGTTACTGAATAACTCTGAGAAAAACTACAGAGCTGTATTATTTAATGCAGAAAAAAATTAAAAAGCTTTTTCCATAATTGTATTAGGATGCTACATTTTTTTATATATTATTAAGTAGGTTTGTTATACAATATGTTTATGAACAATTGAAAAATATGTTTTTTTTTATAAGTTGGAAATTTTTAGTATGATTGATTACAAAGTAAAAAAAATATGATAACATTACATCTGAGAAAAGTGAAAAAATTTGTGTAAAAAAAGAGTAATTATACATAGCAAAAATTTTATCAGTTTCAATTGAATTTAAATTTTTTACACATTATTTTATGAAAATTGTACAAAAAAGAGGTGAAATTCATCCACCAAAATGTTTAACTTAATTTTTTTTTAGTTGGAGATCAGTTGTTTTTTTTTTTTTTTTGCTATTATTTGACAATTTCATTTTTTATAGGATGAAGTTAGTTTTGGTTTGAAAAGTAAGGCCAGATTTTAAAATTTTCTATGTATTTAAAAAAAATCTAAATATTTCACAAAAAGTTCATTTTTTGTGCATTAAAATCGAACTGGTAATTTCAGGAATATTGCCTTGTTAAAATGTACAAAAAAACAGCATTATTATTTTTCTAGATTTTCAATCTTTGCAAGACCTTAATTTTAAGGGGAGGAAGCAAAAAAAATCAAGCTCAATTTTTAAAAAATTGAAGGCAAAAACTATCAAATATTTGCAAGATATCAATAATTTATGAAGGATTAATCATCTCAAACTTTTTCGTCTGTTGTCTCAAAATTATTTTTTTAAGGATTTATTTTTAGGCCGTTGCCAATATTTTTTGAATTTTGTGTCCCTCGACTGTGGCTAAAGTAGAGGAACTTTGAAAAATATTTGCAACGGCCTTACTTGATAAAAAAAATACAAAAATAAGCATTATGCAAAGTATTCTCAAAAGGTGTTCAATCGATTTCATAAGTAATGATCATGTGTTAGTTATAACTAACCAACAGTTTCCAAAATATCGCGATTCGGAAAAAAATAAAAGTAAATAAGGCCGTTGCAAATATTTAATAGTTAGCTCGCTTGAAAATATTTAGAACTTTTATGGAATTTCATTTTTTTTATGCAAAAATAAAATTTACAATACTTAGACATTTTGGAAACTGCAAAACAACTAGACACATGTGTAATGCATTTTAAAACACTTTATTCATTCAAATGTTGAAACCGAAGCCTGTAATTTCAATTTTTAACTTTTTAACAAAATAACTAGAATACAGTACAGACTAGATTATCCGAACGCATTGTCCAAAATTTCACTTCGGATAATCGAATCACAAACAATGTTTACCCGTTGTCTTATTTTTGATTGTCGAGCTTAAGCTTAAGCTAAACTACTATTAAGTGATTTTGGATTTTTCAAATACAAGATGGCGATGAAAAAGTAAAAAAAAACATATTTTAATTTAATCGTTAATCTACCATTAACATTCTACTGAAATGAGGCTGCAGAACTCAAATTCGATGTTATAAGAAAGAAAATTTAAAAAATACGATAAAAAATTTTTATTCGTGATTCGATCATCTGAAATCGCACACAAACCCTCGGATAATCGAGTCTGGGGACTGTACTTTGATTTTTCTAACCTTCAAAACAATTTTTAAAGGGAAGACCCATACAAAAAAATTATAATGATAATCTAAATTCCAACACCTCAATAACATCACGTTTTTCGCGCCCATTTCTGTCACCTGAAACCAGAAACCAAACACGGTCGCACGACGACCCAGCCCCAGCCCCAGACGAAAACAAACCATTACGCAACGCGCGCGCGGTGGAATTCATTCACAATTATCGAACCGGAAGTCGACTCTTGTTGCGGTTCTGCAGCAGCAGCAGCCCCATTACCAGTACAACATGCAGCCAGCAGACTACGACAACCACGTCGACGACGACGATGAAAAAGACAAACAGAGAGAGAGAAAGAGAGAGGGTGGTGGTGAGAAATGTCGCTGAGTTCGACCCTGGCTTCCTGTTGTTGTTATTGAACAAGTTGGGGATGCTCACTCTCTTGAAATTCCTTCGTTTTTTTTGCGTGTGTGTATTTGTGTGATGGCAAATGTATGACGCAGTTGAAATTATGAGCAGAAAAACATCACCCCCGGAGTCTAGATTGGTGAGTGCTCCACCACACCAATACAACTACAGAGACTAAAATGAGCTCCCCTTTTTCGCTTCACTCACCAACACAACTCAAACCTCCTACACGACCTAGTCAAAACAAGAAATTTTGCTCTGCGCGGGAATCAAAACAACGACGTAATAGCCACCATCGCACAAATACACCCGCAAGTGGGGAGCTCTCGCACGCACACTGTCGCAGTACCGTTAAGGCGCAGCACTGCTGCGTGAGTGGCGCGCTCTTAAGGGACAGGTGCAAAACAAACCCCCCGCCCGTGCCCTCATCCCTTAACCGACCAACCCCATTTTCAGCATGCGCGCGTGTGTGTGTGTGTGTGTGTTCAGGGTGTAGTACTCCACCCAAAAACATAACTCGAACTGCTGAAGAAGAGAAAAAAATTGTTTGTGGAAAAGGTATGCAACGCAGACGTACACACAAACACTAGGATAAATACAGAAGCAGTACCCGACGCGGTGTGGAGCTGACCTTGTTTGTCTGCTTGCTGTGCCTTGGCCATCGTGTATCGTCGGTGAAAGAGAGACTGTTGTGTGTGCAATTTGTGTGATGGTTTTTTGAACACGCGGTCGATTCTTGGGGATGTTTTTGGGGGCTTTTCAGCAGGGAAGGCGAGGAAGCAAAATGTGCAGCTAAATAAACTTTGATAAACTAGTTGTTATTGTTAAAAGCGCAACTTAAAACAGTCTTGAAGTTACTTTAGGACTTAGACGAAATATGAGCTAGATCTGTCAACATTCAAATCTATCATTGATACTCGAAGGTGAAATATGTACGGCAAACATCGTTTTTTTATGAAATCTCAACTTTCTTACGGTTTTGACTGCAGGATGCTACTTCCATCCATTATTCCCAAAAATAAGATTTAAAAAAATCAAAATTTTGAATTTTAAGCCTAATTTTCCATTTTTTTGGCGACGACACTACATTATGACAGTTATGCTGCCATTAAAAGTTGAAACATCCCAATGAATTTATGAAAATATTTTTTTCTAAAACTCTTTCCTCTTTGGTTGGTTTTTTCAGTGAATATGTAAATTGGAGTATTTTTTTTGCCCCCTGATTTTTTTGTAAATTCTGGAGAGGATAAGGACAAAATATGAAATGAAATTTGCGATGGTCTTATTAACCAAAAAAATATATTTTTTTCAGAAAACTGGCCTGAAAGGCTTAAGTTTTACTCAAATATTACACAATTTTTGAATTGTGAAATCTCACAAACAAGGTTATAGTCAAATTACAAATATCTTAAATAAATTTAAAAAGAATCAATTAAAAAAATATTTCTGTTTTTTTTTTTATTAAAATCAACACAAAAGGGCGTAACATAACAATTTGCACGATCTCAGATTTTCATAATTAGAAATAAGGAACGATAAGGAATAATAACGGTAAATAATTCGAAATTTCGAGATTTTAAATCCAATCATGTTTTAAGTGTAAAAACTGTTTTTCACAAAAAACACCGATTTTAAAATAAACATAGTCAAATGTAAAGCATTTGGAACATTCCAAACGACGCAAAATTTCGTATAAATTTCCATTACATAATAGTATTTAGTGAAAAATACTAAATTTTTAGAAAGTGGCTAAAAAATAATTATTTTCTAAATTTTCATTAAAAAAACTAGTAACATCGATTTCAAATTATTCAGGAAAAATTACATAATGCTTATTAATGCATTTTATTCAAGCAAAGATTTTCGAATATTTTTACAAATTTTTTTATTATGAGTCGTAAAAGTCTTAGGATTTTTTTTTAACTTATTGATATCCTGCAATTGCAAAATCAGTAGCATAATTGTAATGATGTAGAAAGAATTTTGTGATGCTCCCAGCACTTTTTTGAAAATTTGGCTTGAATTTTGTTTTTTTTTTTATTTATGTCGTCGTATGTACACAGAAAAAATATGTGAATTTACTCGACACGGAAAAATTTATCAAACTTAAACGGTTGAATCACACGTAAACTGTTGAATCACACGTAAAATCATTGTTATTACGTACAATTTGTTACAAATTTACATCAAATTGCATTTAAATTTAAATGTTTAATGACGTGCAAAAGTTTTATTTCGGAAATATTTCTTTGTGTGTAAGTATCAATTTATTGTATAAAAAATCAAATATTTTCAAAATAAGACAATATTTCGATAACATTTTAGTTAATTTAAGTTAAAAAAAAACTTCGATTTGATGGAAATCTGGGCAAATTTTTACGTCATTTAAATAACCATATTGCAAATTCAAAACATAAGTATCCTAAAAAATAAAAAATACGGTTAACTCTATACTAGGAAAATCTTTTCAATATTTGACGTCGTTTTATACCAATGTTGCAAACAATTGAACGGCAAATAATCATTTTTTTACTTAAACTGCGATAATTTTTAAAATTTCACCGATTATTTGCGATGTGTCTTTCAATTTAAAAAAGTTCCCTAAAAATAGCTATCACAGCTTTAGTTAAAACAGTTATTTTTTCCGTTTTCATCATTTTTCAGTTTTGCGCACGGCGCGTCGTAGAACCCAGTTTTTTTGTTCAAAAAATCTAGAGGTGTGCAAAAAAGCGAACCGTTCAAAGAGCCGGTTCACTTAAAAGAGCGATCGAACCGTGGCTCACGAAACAAGAACCGCGGTTCTTTTTAAACTCCGTTCTTTTGAAAAAACCGTTTCAATATGGCATGATTTTTGTTATAAATATAATTTATTGAATTTCAGGGGGCAAATTTTAATGGAAATAGAAGTCTTATCAACTGACAGCAATTAAAAAGCATTTTGGGATCGATCAAAAATATTTTGAATTTTTGTGAAATTCCGTTGCACAGTAATGTAAAAAGTTTTTTATCGGCTTGAAAAAAAAGTTCATCAATAATTCGATATTTTGAAAACTAATGATTGCAATACTGTTGAGGATGTGTAAAATGCATTTTTAAACTCTTTTTTCATTAAAATGTTTATACCATGACTTGTTATTATTTTTTTTTTTTTTTGCGACTTTGGCCAGATTTGAGGGACATAAACTTCAAAAAATATTTGGTACGGCCTAATTTATAAAAGTCCAATGTGCAATAACTTATAAAATCAGACGATTCTTGGAAAACCCTTTTTCTTCCAAATTTGGAAAAAGAGCGAAAGAGCCGTTCAAAAGAGCGGCTCTTTTTAAAGAGCGAACGAAAATGAGCGGCTCCTTAAAAAAGAGCGGTTTTACCCACCTCTAAAAAAAATCATATCTCAGAATCCTGTTAATGAACTCCTCCCATTAGAGCAGATCTCTACGAAATCGGTCTTTTTTCTTAAATTTTAATTTTTGTATTTTTTAATCCGATTGAAACTTTTTTGGTATGCCCAAAGAAGCCATTTTCCATCATTAGTTTGTCCATATGATTTTCCATACAAATTTGGCAGCTGGCCATACAAAAATGATGTATGAAAATTCAAAAATCTGTATCTTTTGAAGGAATTTTTTGATCGATTTGGTGTCTTCGGCAAAGTTGTAGGTATGAATATGGACTACACTGAAAAAAAAATGATACACGGTAAAAAAAATGGTGATTTTTTATTTAACCTTTTGTCACTAAAACTTGATTTGCAAAAAAATTACTATTTTTGATTTTTTTTTATTTTTTTATACGTTTAAGAGGACATCAAATGCCAAATTTTCAGAAATTTCCAGGTTGTGCAAAAAATCTTTGAGCGAGTTATGAATTTTTGAATCAATACTGATTTTTTTCAAAAAATCGAAAAATTGGTCGCAAAAATTTTTCAACTTCATTTTTCGATGTAAAGTCTTACGTCTTAATTTAAGTTAAAAAAAAACTTCGATTTGATGGAAATCTGGGCAAATTTTTACGTCATTTAAATAACCATATTGCAAATTCAAAACATAAGTATCCTAAAAAATAAAAAATACGGTTAACTCTATACTAGGAAAATCTTTTCAATATTTGACGTCGTTTTATACCAATGTTGCAAACAATTGAACGGCAAATAATCATTTTTTTTTACTTAAACTGCGATAATTTTTAAAATTTCACCGATTATTTGCGATGTGTCTTTCAATTTAAAAAAAAAGTTCCCTAAAAAATAGCTATCACAGCTTTAGTTAAAACAGTTATTTTTTTTCCGTTTTCATCATTTTTCAGTTTTTGCGCACGGCGCGTCGTAGAACCCAGTTTTTTTTTGTTCAAAAAAATCTAGAGGTGTGCAAAAAAAGCGAACCGTTCAAAGAGCCGGTTCACTTAAAAGAGCGATCGAACCGTGGCTCACGAAACAAGAACCGCGGTTCTTTTTTAAACTCCGTTCTTTTGAAAAAACCGTTTCAATATGGCATGATTTTTGTTATAAATATAATTTATTGAATTTCAGGGGGCAAATTTTAATGGAAATAGAAGTCTTATCAACTGACAGCAATTAAAAAGCATTTTGGGATCGATCAAAAATATTTTGAATTTTTGTGAAATTCCGTTGCACAGTAATGTAAAAAGTTTTTTATCGGCTTGAAAAAAAAGTTCATCAATAATTCGATATTTTGAAAACTAATGATTGCAATACTGTTGAGGATGTGTAAAATGCATTTTTAAACTCTTTTTTCATTAAAATGTTTATACCATGACTTGTTATTATTTTTTTTTTTGCGACTTTGGCCAGATTTGAGGGACATAAACTTCAAAAAATATTTGGTACGGCCTAATTTATAAAAGTCCAATGTGCAATAACTTATAAAATCAGACGATTCTTGGAAAACCCTTTTTCTTCCAAATTTGGAAAAAGAGCGAAAGAGCCGTTCAAAAGAGCGGCTCTTTTTAAAGAGCGAACGAAAATGAGCGGCTCCTTAAAAAAGAGCGGTTTTACCCACCTCTAAAAAAAATCATATCTCAGAATCCTGTTAATGAACTCCTCCCATTAGAGCAGATCTCTACGAAATCGGTCTTTTTTCTTAAATTTTAATTTTTGTATTTTTTAATCCGATTGAAACTTTTTTGGTATGCCCAAAGAAGCCATTTTCCATCATTAGTTTGTCCATATGATTTTCCATACAAATTTGGCAGCTGGCCATACAAAAATGATGTATGAAAATTCAAAAATCTGTATCTTTTGAAGGAATTTTTTGATCGATTTGGTGTCTTCAGCAAAGTTGTAGGTATGGATATGGACTACACTGAAAAAAATGATACACGGTAAAAAAAATTTGGTGATTTTTTTATTTAACCTTTGTCACTAAAACTTGATTTGCAAAAAAATTACTATTTTTGATTTTTTTTTATTTTTTTATACGTTTAAGAGGACATCAAATGCCAAATTTTCAGAAATTTCCAGGTTGTGCAAAAAATCTTTGAGCGAGTTATGAATTTTTGAATCAATACTGATTTTTTTCAAAAAATCGAAAAATTGGTCGCAAAAATTTTTCAACTTCATTTTTCGATGTAAAGTCTAATTTGCAATCAAAAAGTACTTTAGTGAAATTTTGATAAAGTGCACCGTTTTCAAGTTAAAACCATTTTTAGGTGACTGTTTTGAAAATAGTCGCAGTTTATTTTTTCTTTTGGAAAAAATATTTTTGAAAAGCTGAGAAAATTTTCCACATTTTGCATTTTTAAACTTTGTTGATACGAACCTTAGTTGCTGAGATATTGTCATGCAAAGGTTTAAAAACAGGAAAATTGATGTTTTCTAAGTTTCCACCCAAACAACATACCATTTTCTAATGTCGATATTTCATCAACTAATGGTCCGATTTTCAAAGTTAAACTATGAAAAATTCGTGAAATTTTCCGATCTTTTCAAAAAATATATTTTCAAAATTTTTAAACCAAGACTAACATTTTAAAAGAGCGTAATAAAGAATGTTTGGCACTGCGAGGCGATGCTTCGATCTACTGTGGGAGGTTTGTAGAAAAGTTTGCGAGTTCCAGCTTAAATAGACAGCAATTCCATTTGAAAAGAGCCTAAACCGAAAAAAAAGTTCTCCGATCGGGCTCAACATTTTTCTGGGGGTTCCTTGGCCAAAATAATTAGACCCGTATTTTTTTGTTTGGTCATTAGGGTGACCTACATCGTGCTAGGGTGGTTCAAAAAATGACAATTTTGGTAATTTTTCGCAAAAACCACTTTTTTCATCCGATTTTAGCTGTCTTAGACGCATAAGAAAGAATTTTGGTACCCTTAACATGTATAGGTGATCGCTGAAATTTTTAAGTTATCGCAGCTTTAGTGAAAACAGTTGATTTTTTGCCGATTTCATCTTTTTCCTGTATTTGCGCGTGGCGCGTCGAAACACTTGTTTTTTTTTTCAAAAAATGTAACTCTGTAACGTACGGTTCGACATCGCCAATTTTTGATGTTATGTGATATTTTTCGAGGAATTCAAAAATAAAAATATTTTCAGGCATAGGCTCTTTGGTCCAGACACGGTCAAAACACCATTTTAAGTTTTCATACGACTTTTTCAAATGTTATGCTAAATTTTTGAAACTTTTTTCTATTTTTCTCAAATAGCCAAACTAATCACCTTTCTTTTGCGTCTAAGACAGCTAAAATCGGATGAAATGCCGTGGAGATATGATTTTTAAAAAAAAAAAAGTGGTTTTTGCGAAAAACTGGAACTCGCAAACTTTTCCACAACCCTCTCACAGTAGATCGAAGCATCGCCTCGCAGTGCTATTAATTATTGAACACACTATCTCTCTCCTCCCGTTGCAGATATTTCGATTTCCAGACAAAGAAAGCCATCGAGACAGCCATTTTTCGTTCAAATTCCCCAGAGTCGGTTGATCATCAGGGGGGAAAACCCGGTGGGGTTCGAGTCCTGAGGTGGGCGGCCAGAACGTTCGTACTTTTTATTTCGTCTAGCCTGCATCAATCGCCAAGAGAGAGGATGCTGCTGCGACGCAGTTGCAGCCTTGTGCAGCTTTTATATATGCACAATCCTAGAACAAAATATAATGTGCAATCTCGTCGTCGTCTATTCTCGGAGGTCGTCACGGTGATGCACCCACACACCACCATCTGCAGGTCGTAGTTGCACTTTTATGTACGAGTCTCGCTCGGTAAATATGTGATCCTGACCCAATTTCTACCGAGAGGAGCAGCTCTCGCTCCACGTTATCTCGGGCGCAGTTTCACCTATGTGCAGCATTGTGCAGCAGCAGTTGCAGTTGAGATATTGATTGCCGAGTCCGATTTTTTGTGCTGCTCATTTCGCTCACACAAAAGTGCACAATGCATCACGCGGGTTGAACTCGAGGGGGGGGGGGTCCAGAGTAGGAGGGGGAATGCACACGTGTCGGGGTTGGCCCCATTTTGCATTCGCTACAATTTCCGACATCCATTAAGGACTCCCCCAGTTTGAAGGGTTAGTGTAGCGGGGGGATGGTGAAAGTTAATAGTCGTAGTAAATAGTAAATATCCTGATCGGAAGGTGTATCTACGCGGCAACAACAACAACAGCAACGATACTGTGTGCTGTGCTTTTGTGGAAATTCTCGGAAACTTTCATTGACTGGCGTCGTGTGCTATCTGGAACGGATGTAGAGAGTGGTTTATCTTGTATCACGCTGTACTGTTGCATAATGCGTCGGTACAATGATAAATTATTCCTCGGCAAAGTGATTTCCTTAAACTGATTTGAGGGAAATTTTCGTGCTTGAAGTAATTTTTTTAAATTAGAACCAAAATTTATTTAAAAATAAGGAGTAATAATAAACTTTTGATTCACATAAACTGATTGTTTTGCAATTATGGGTCATTCTAAGTCAACTGGGTACACTTTTGGACTCGATCTTCACCGATTTGGACCAAACTTCGAGGGAACGTTCATCTATAGAAAGTTAACAGAAATCCCAAGTTTGGTGCTGATTGGACCATCCCTCTGTTTTTGGCACCGTCCTCCTTTTGATATTTTTTTAAAAAACTTTTCTTCCTTTTAATCATAACTTTGCAACTATTTGAGCAAAAGCTTGTCTACGGGTTGCATTTTATAGAAAATAGTTCAAGGAATTTGATAAAAATAAAATTTTAACCCTTAAATGCACCCTAATATTATATTTTAACGTTTAAAGTATAAAATTCAATTTTGACCAATTAGTTATATTTTTATTCTTTTATTTAATCACCATCGTGTTTCCCGGATAATTTTACATGATTATCAATGTAAACCTCAAACTAAAATGAACTATTGGCGAGATACAGTGATTTTACTGAAAAAAGTTTGGTTTTACGCAGCACTCTGTCCTATAAATTGAAATCCGAAATAAGTTTCTCACATATAAAAACCGAACTATGCGGGATTCGTCCCTTTTTGTTGAAAAGTACACCATGTACTTCCGAGTGCTGCGCAAAATCAAACTTTTTTCAGTAAAATCGCTGTATCTCGCCAATAGTTCATTTAAGATTGAGGTTTACATTGATTATCATGTAAAATTGTCCGGGGAACACATCACCGTTTTGTAAAATTAAAAATATAAGGAATTAGTTAAAACTGAATTGTAATACTGAGAATGTTAAAATATAATATTAGGGTGCATTTAAAGGTTAGAACTTTATTTTTATCAAATTTCTTGGACAATTTTCTTTAAAATGCAACCTGTAGAAAGTCGTTTGCTCAAATAGTTGCAAAGTTATGATAAAATGGAAGATTTTTTTTTAGAAAATCATCAAACAAGAGGGCGTTGCCAAAAATAGAGTAAAGGTCCAATCAGCACCAAACTTGGGATTTCTGTTAACTGTTAAAACTGTTAAAATTTGCAATGGCTTGTGTCATCTGTTAAACCACCTTCCTTTTTAGGTTCGATTTTCAATGTTAAACAATGAAACTATTGTAAAATGTTTTGCTCTTTTGAAGAAAAATAAATAAACAAATAATTTTGAGAATCAAAACAAACTTTTCGAAAAGACTAAAACATTATTTTCTTTTTAAATGATGGACCAGACTTTTGATTTCCAATTTTTTTTTATAGAAAAGAAAAACACAAAAGTTTTAGTTTTTAGCATTGAAAATCGCATCAAATAATTTTCGAGATATCGCGAGTTAAAAAGTTAGGGCTAAATAGATTAACCAAAAAAAAAACTCGTTTTCAAAAATTTAAATTTTGAATGGTTGTATCTCAGCAACTAGATGTCCGATCGAAAAAGTCAAAAATTGATAATTATAGTACGTTTTCTTAGCTTTTCAAGAATAACGTTTGCATGGCTTTTCTTAAAGTATTTTTATAAGTTGAATAAACTAAAATTTTGTCGATAAACTTTCGTTTAAAATATCCACACCAAAAATTCCGAGTCAAGAGAATCGTTCCCTCAAAATTTATCGAGGGTGCCAAAATCGAGAGAATAATGCAACCAACTCACACCACCATAACAAATAAGTTCGTTCGTTAATTGAAACAATAAATCTACAACAAGTGCCATACTTCGACATCTGACCACTCCTTAAACACCAAGCTGTGGTGGCCGAGGCAGTTAAGTCATTGGATTTGTATGTCAAAGGTCTCTGGTTCGATTCTCGTAGTCGTCCGACACATTTGTTTTTTTTTTGTTTTGACGGATGAAATTTTTATGCAAATAAACCTAACCTAAATGAGCTATGTTCTCTGTGTCCGTAAATGGCAACACTGTTCTCTCACCTCGAGGCCATTATTCTCTCGGAATAGAGCTGCCAAGTTTTGGGTGTAGATATCTAAAAAAGGTGCATTTTATCCAAAAAATATGTGATGTCATTTTTGATTGCAAATTTGATTGCAAATCTTAAAATAACTTCTGAAATATTATTTGTCAATTTTTATATCGAATAAAAAATATTTCCTGTACCAGATTCTGCAACATCATGCACTTTGGCTCAAAGAATGGTTTATAACCCTCTACTGCCAATTTATTCGATTTTTTTCCCGTGTTAGGAGATAATTTTGAACAATTTTTGTTCAACTAAAAACTTAACTTCTCTTGTTTCATTTTCAATATTTTAATTTGCATTTAGGCCGTAACAAATATTTTAAAATAGTTTAATCAACTGAAAACCAGTTAAAATGCATTTTCCCGCGTTTATAATCCTATTTAGCATGTTTGAACTACTTTGAAAACATTTTAAATTTTCATAAAATACCAATGTACAGTCCCAAGAAAAGTTTTTTTTTTTGGGAAAAAAATTCCGTCGATACCTCGATATTTTCAAAACTAATGATTGGAAAGCAACTGTACGCCTGTAAATGCATTTAAAACACTTTTTTCATCCAAATGTTGAAACCTAGGCTTGCAATTTCAATTTTTATATTTTTTTATTTTTTTGCCCGTGGTTTATGGATGGTCCCTAACAAACAAATTTGCCGAAGACACAAAATCGATCAGAAAATTCCTTCTCAGGATACAGATTTTCGAACATTCACATACCCAAATTTCATCCAAATTAAATGATACAAAATTAAAAAAAATCTCAGAACAAATTGTGAAAATTTACAGAATTACTACGGTGTTTCATTCGAATTATATAATTCTTCTTTCTTCACAAAATTTTCAGCACATTTAATGTTCGATTCATAATCCTGATGATGTCTAGAAAAAATGTTGCTGCGTATTTCAATCAATTTCTTGCCTTTATCAGTTGAATGTCGTGACAATTTGCAGCAATTTTAACAAGATTTTAAAATTTTTGAAGACAGAAAAAACATCAACCCGTAACGGAACTTCACTGAGAAAACCCGAGCCCGGCGAACCAATTACATCCGCACCCGAGCGCGCCCCCATTCGCCGCCCTACTAATACGAGATAATGGACCGTTGATTCAATTTTATCGATCAAATGGAGCGCAAACGGAACACGACGACGCCGACCTGGTCCTGCCGCAGCAGCCAACCAGTAGTATCCGTACTACTACTCCACCTACATCCGGCGGAAGAAAATATGACTTCCCTTTACGCCGGTACGTCCCTTAAGGACCGTCCCTTCTCCACCACGAACGTTAGTTTGTATCAACCACACACAAACACATACGGGCTGAGAGCAGAACACCGCACTAATAAGCGTTATTTTCAATTACGAAAGTTTGCGTACACACCACCCTGGACAACAAAAAAACATATACAAACACATATACGGAGAGAGAGAAACAAAAAAGGGGTGGTGGGTGGTTTCTGAACGGGAGGGGGGGTTGGTCAAACCGGAAATCCAAATATCCTTTTTGTGGTCGACCCCGTTGTGTGCCGTTATGCTCCGTCCTCGTTGCTGTTGTTGTTTCATGAGAAGATGGCTCTCGGCCGGCCTGGAGTGTTGTTGTAGGTATTATAGGATGATGATGGTTTTGCAGTGTAGGGTTTAACGGTGCGGTGGATTCGGTACTGGTCATT
Organism: Culex quinquefasciatus; assembly: GCF_015732765.1. Lineage (NCBI taxonomy): Eukaryota > Metazoa > Arthropoda > Insecta > Diptera > Culicidae > Culex > Culex quinquefasciatus. The sequence goes on from NC_051862.1 coordinate 163,108,550, forward strand.
TTAGCTGAGATTTGGATGAGTTTTTTTGCTGAACGGGTGAGGTTTTTGGTGTAGTTTCTTGTTAGGGACCATTCATATACCGCGTGGACACATGTCACGGAAGGGTTTTCGGATCGATTTGGTGTCATTATTGTAGGTGTTGGTTATTAACATAAATTTCCCTGTTAATCTCAATACATTAGTTCAATCGATATCGATTTTAAAAATCATCTTCTTTATTTATCAATTCTTTAATCAAAGCAAGGTACCTTAAAAGCAACTTTGTGATTTTTATTTTCTTGTTTCAGATCAAGAATCGAAAACATCATTGTTCAGACATATCGAAAAAGAACGATTTATTCATCATTCGATGGGATCTTTATCAGCAATTTCATGTTAAACTTTCAATATTTGCCATGAATGGTTATGGATGACAGTTGGCGAATAGTCCAAAATGTTGGGGGGCACGGTTGATTCCCAAAAGCGAAGAGTAGACGAGGAGTTTAAATGTTAAAGTACGAGAAACTTTCATGAATTTTACTAATTTGCATCTTTATGCAAAAATAATTAACGATACGATATGATTTTATTTTGATATAATTATTTGGAATAAATGATGGATAGAAAAGATAATTTAACTCCAAACTATGTAGAATGTTTTTTTGGGGAAATTCTTGTATGTCTGGAAGGCAAAAGACTAAAACTGAATTCCGTCTAATTTTCCAATTCTCTCTATTTATCCTTTTTTTCCCAATAACTTTGCAATAGTTCTGATAGCCCGAGCATGGGTAAATAACAAGGGAAATGCGTAATAATACCTTTCTCTGGTATCAATACCAAATTTTGGTATTCCTGGACCATTTAAAATTTGTCTTAAGGATTATGCAAGAGCAAAATGTGGTATCATACCAATTTAAGGTATTGTTTTGATATTGCAAAATTGTAGAATTTGTCAATGATCGAACACCACATTTTGGTATTCTTTTGGTATTACAGTATTTTATCAAATTCCTCTGCAACTATGGGAAAATTTTGAACAATTTTGACAAAATAATTATTTTTGCGCTAAAATGATGTCTCAAAGCGAATGCTTTCATTCAAAACCGGAAATTTCAAACTTGATTTTAAACATTTTTGATATACCCCCTACAGAAATGACTTGAAATTGTGGAAAATTTTCTAAGTCAGGATGGCACATTTTGGTATTTAAGTGTTTTTTCAAATTCCTCTGAAACTATGGGAAAATTTTGACCAATTTTGACAAAATAATTAATTTTGCGCTAAAATCATGTCTCAAAGCGAATGCTTTTATTCAAAACCGGAAATTTCAAACTTTATTTTAAACATTTTTGATATACCCCCTATAGAAATGACTTGAAATTGTGGAAAATTTTCTAAGTCAGGATGGCACATTTTGGTATTATTTTGGTATTTAAATGTTTTATCAAATTCCTCTGAAACTATGGGAAAATTTTGACCAATTTTGACAAAATAATTAATTTTGCGCTAAAATGATGTCTCAAAGCGAATGCTTTCATTCAAAACCGGAAATTTCAAACTTGATTTTAAACATTTTTGATATACCCCCTACAGGAATGACTTGAAATTGTGGAAAATTTTCTAAGTCAGGATGGCACATTTTGGTATTATTTTGGTATTACAGTGTTTTATCAAATTCCTCTGAAACTATGAGAAAATTTTGACCAGTTTAGACAAAATAATTAATTTTGCGCTAAAATCATGTCTCAAAGCGAATGCTTTTATTCAAAACCGGAAATTTCAAACTTTATTTTAAACATTTTTGATATACCCCCTATAGAAATGACTTGAAATTGTGGAAAATTTTCTAAGTCAGGATGGCACATTTTGGTATTATTTTGGTATTTAAATGTTTTATCAAATTCCTCTGAAACTATGGGAAAATTTTGACCAATTTTGACAAAATAATTAATTTTGCGCTAAAATGATGTCTCAAAGCGAATGCTTTCATTCAAAACCGGAAATTTCAAACTTGATTTTAAACATTTTTGATATACCCCCTACAGGAATGACTTGAAATTGTGGAAAAATTTCTAAGTCAGGATGGCACATTTTGGTATTGAAAGGTTTCATCAATTTTCTCTGAAACTATGGATTTTTTTTTTTAAATTTTGGCGAGATAATTAATTTTGCGCTAAAATGACTTGAAACATAAAAATGTTAAAGCTGATTTTTTTTGTGATATACTCACTAATATTTTTTTCAAAAACGTTGAAATTTCTTTAAGTCGGGATAACCAAATACTTTGAAAAACGTGTCAATCAACAGATTATTGAATTTTGTTGAATTTCAATCCGGTTTCATTTTAATAATACTTATTTTTCAATCTTGTTATTTTTCAGAAACTTCAAGAACTTCAAACACAGGCCGTTCATCAATGACAAATGCATTCGGTGTGGTGAAGAATATCACTAATAACAACATGGAATCATCAGGTGAGTAGATTTGGCTGTTGCATATGAATAATTTCCGTTTTTTCACTAACTGCAACTGCTGCACTAAAAATGGTATGAAAATACCAAATTTTGGTATTACTTGTTCAAATACCAGCGACCATAATGTGCTCTTGGTTGCCCAGTAATAGATGGTAAAATACCATGAAATCATACCAAAATCATGTATGTGAAAGACCACAGAAATACCAAAATATGATTTTCCAAGGGCGCGGGAATACCTCAAAATAAAACCATGGCAATACCAAGTTTCGGTATTCAAGCAATGTTCAAAAATGATGATTCCATGTTGTTCTTAGTGATATTCTTCACCACACCGAATGCATTTGTCATTGATGAACGGCCTGTGTTTGAAGTTCTTGAAGTTTCTGAAAAATAACAAGATTGAAAAATAAGTATTATTAAAATGAAACCGGATTGAAATTCACCAAAATTCAATAATCTGTTGATTGACACGTTTTTCAAAGTATTTGGTTATCCCGACTTAAAGAAATTTCAACGTTTTTGAAAAAAATATTAGTGAGTATATCACAAAAAAAAAATCAGCTTTAACATTTTTATGTTTCAAGTCATTTTAGCGCAAAATTAATTATCTCGCCAAAATTTAAAAAAAATCCATAGTTTCAGAGAAAATTGATGAAACCTTTCAATACCAAAATGTGCCATCCTGACTTAGAAATTTTTCCACAATTTCAAGTCATTTCTGTAGGGGGTATATCAAAAATGTTTAAAATCAGGTTTGAAATTTCCGGTTTTCAATGAAAGCATTTGCTTTGAGACATCATTTTAGCGCAAAATTAATTATTTTGTCAAAATTGGTCAAAATTTTCCCATAGTTTCAGAGGAATTTGATAAAACACTTTAATACCAAAATGTGCCATCCTGACTTAAATTTTTTTCCACAATTTCAAGTCATTTCTGTAAGGGGTATATCAAAAAAGTTTAAAATCAAGTTTGAAATTTCCGGTTTTCAATGATAGCATTCGCTTTGAGACATCATTTTAGCGCAAAATTAATTATTTTGTCAAAATTGGTCAAAATTTTCCCATAGTTTCAGAGGAATTTGATAAAACACTGTAATACCAAAATAATACCAAAATGTGCCATCCTGACTTAGAAAATTTTCCACAATTTCAAGTCATTTCTGTAGGGGGTATATCAAAAATGTTTAAAATCAAGTTTGAAATTTCCGGGTTTCAATGAAAGCATTCGCTTTGAGACTTCATTTTAGCGCAAAATTAATTATTTTGTCAAATTGGTCAAAATTTTCCCATAGTTTCAGAGGAATTTGATAAAACACTGTAATACCAAAATAATACCAAAATGTGCCATCCTGACTTAGAAAATTCTCCACAATTTCAAGTCATTTCTGTAGGGGGTATATCAAAAATGTTTAAAATCAAGTTTGAAATTTCCGGGTTTCAATGAAAGCATTCGCTTTGAGACTTCATTTTAGCGCAAAATTAATTATTTTGTCAAAATTGGTCAAAATTTTCCCATAGTTTCAGAGGAATTTGATAAAATACTGAAATACCAAAAGAATACCAAAATGTGGTGTTCGACCATTGACAAATTCTGCAATTTTGCAATATCAAAACAATACCTTAAATTGGTGTGATACCACATTTTGCTCTTGCATAATCCTTAAGACAAATTTTCAAGGGTCCAGGAATACCAAAATTTGGGATTGATACCAGAGAAAGGTATTATTATGCATTTCCCTTGTTATTTACCCATGCTCGGGATGTACTCGTGTTTTTAGTAATCATCTGGAATTGTTTTAGATCCTATTTGATTTTTTTTATTTCTAACAAAAACGGTGCGTTAGTCTTCATTTTTTTTTCAGCAATCGTATTTTTTGGCTAAAATTGGTTATGAAACGATTTATGTCTTAAATTCATTAGAAAGCACTTCAAATTAACTTTCCAAATTTGCCAAACAAAATAGAAAATTTATCTGCAGTTTTGTAACTTTAAACCAATAAAAAAATTAATATGGAAAAGTGTTTCAGTTCATTGCCGCCAAATTCAACCAACCAAGCATGATTCCTTCACTAAGGCCGTTGCAAATATTTTTCTAAGTTTATTTCTTGATAGGTGCTATCTAATAAGTACTTTGGTTACGTTTTTGAAACACCATCACCGTATAGCAATCTTGTGAGCGAATCCGTAAAATCTATGTTGACGACAACTTTCGTATTAATAATTGTATCGAAATCCAGAAAATTGTAAACGATTTTGTTCAAAAAACGTCATCGATTTCGAAAACAGCAAATGCTTTTGAAAATGGATTTTACGATTTTTACAGATTTGATGTGTGTTTATGAATAAACCAGTTATGTTTTGAATATTATTTTTTAATATTTCTGTGAAATTTTATTTTCGACATTTAAAATAAGAATATTTTTCATCCATAATTTCTGGATGGGGGGGGGGGGGCACAATGTATGGGTTACCCCCATTAGCTTAATTTAGAGGGGAGGGGAGTACCGTGCCCCCCCCCCTCCTTCCAGAGTCGGCGCCCCTGATGGATGACAATCATTATTCCGGTCTATGACTTTGACAAAACGACTTTTTTGCATATCTCGGGTTAGTTTTCAAAACGTCCTTAGAGACAAATCCCTCAAGTGGAGGAAAACGATGAACAAGTTTTTGTCCATTATTTTAATTCTTATTAATATGTAAGAGGGTTTCAATGGCATATTTTTAGTCAAAATTATTGCTTTGACTATAAGCTATGGTAGCCATATCAAGTGAATGAAAAAATTTAGCAATTTATGTGTGTTTTAGCCTTGTTTTATAACACCAGGTTGATTCGACCTTTTACATGAGCAAATTGTTTCATACGTCCCTGTACATGGGACTTTTTTTGAGTAAGAATGACAATACGACCATTGGCAAAATTTATTTGTTTTGTGATTAAAACACATTTAAATCAAACATTCTTATTTTAAACATCGTTTCAACACCCCCCGCAAAAGAGCAGTCGATGTTTTGTGTTGATTGGGAGAAAAAATCGCAGAGGAGAAAAGTCCAACTGACAGATTTTATTCTCTCTCTCTCGCGTTGGTTCATACGCCAGCTGAGAGCACGAACAAAACAACGAATTACCACTGATTTGTTTATCTTTTCTTCAGTGGTCCATGGGATCTTGGAGAACTCGGGTTCCTGGAGTTTTCAGAGGGCGTTTATGCCTGATAAGATGGATGTGGTCATTATCGCTCGTTCCTGCACATATTCTGCATCTTGATTTTGTGTTAATTCAGGCTGCCACACAAAATGATGATTTTGGGGGAAGCTAGCCGCCTCTGCCGGAATAAACGACTGAAACTTCGTTTTGCTGGCTGGCAATTTGGAAAATATTCTTCGCGCATCATCTAGGTCATATAATCAGCGCAATGTATTTAACGGGATAACAAATATTAATCTTTTTTCGTAAAAACTCATGTGCCCATAATAATTAAGCAATTATTATGGAACTTACGTCCTTTTCCTATGAGCGTAAGTACATTTTTGAAATTACCAGTACTTACGACCTTGCATCACCAAGGACGTATGTGACTTCTCCGTATGAAAAGCACATTCGACCTTTTATATGCTGGCGATATTTTTGTTCAAATTATTTTTTGGGAAATTCTGCTCGAGTAGATCGTTAGTAGTGCGTTAGAAGAGTGCAACCGTGCCAAAAACTAAATTTTGAACAACTGGCGCTTACGACCTTTTGAAAACTAACCCGAGATATGTACATTTGTGTTTTTGAAATTCTTAGTTGAAATATGATTTTTTTTTTTTCACAAGTAATCATGAAGTTTCAGAAACGTTTCCTGATGAATTCACATTGAGATTCTAAATGACTGAATAACCTACTTCTATGAGGACCACGACGCAACAACTGGCCCTCTGTAGTCACCAATTTACCAGATTTCAATTCTCAGCGGTAACATTCAATTACAGAGCCACCAACTGGGCCTTTCCTTCCCGATAATGCGTATCATTACGTTAAATTAAAGGGGACAACCCATACCTTGAAAATCGTTAAAGTTTGTTAAATTTCCCCAAATTACTCCTCTATGGTACCTCGATTCCACCCGGAGGCATGTTTTAATCTACTCCACCGCCCAACAAAAACCAAACACTAAATGGCCCAAAATGAAAATAACTAAATAACATTATTTTCCACTACCGTCCTGGTCGGTTATGAAGGAGGAGGGTCGAGGACGGAAAATCCTTCCTCGAAAGAATTTTACGCTTCATCAGAGTAATTTTAATCCCGGGAGAGTATGAAAAGGGGGGCGAAGATTTTATCAAGCTCTCCAAGAATGGCATCCACCGGAATGGTAGTGATAGCCTCGGTTTCTCTACACACAACGTTTTTTTTCTGTTCCTCGGGTGTACATTTATGTAAGAGCAAACGACTAAATTTAGGAGCGACCGTCGTGGCCAGGTAAAACCCGGTAGATTCCTTGCCGAAACTTTTCCGTTTGCCCGCCGGCTGTGGGACTCCTGCTCGACGCTAGACTGACTTTTTTTTTGCTGCTACTGGTTGGGCGAAAATTTCTCCCGCTAGATTCACTTTAAAGTGAGGAAAAGGTAGATTTTACCATCTCTCTAGAGCCAAGGCAAACATCGTCCCCGTCGTCGTCGTCGCTCTAATGATGATAATGAAAATCATGAAAATGGTGCAAAAAACGCGCGGCAACAGTTTGTCGGGGACTTTCTTTGGGATTTGCTCTTACACGACGTGGAGTGGATTACGGCTTTAACTTTTAAGGTTCTGGCTTTAAAGAGTTTAGTAAGAGATTGGACCTACCTTTGAAGTATTCTCGAGCTGGCCCAACTTTTGAATGTCAACACCACCAAACAGCTACCACGCTCTCAGCTCAAATCATGTAACATTTGTAACGACAAGTAAATTTAGCTACTTTTACTTTTTATTTTCCCCGTTGAACTTATGAACACTTTTTCACAAACACTTTACACCCTTAACACTTATGCTTTCTTCACATAAATCTAGCTTACGGAAAATATACACACTCTATCTCTTTCTTAACCGCTACTGCAAGGAATTTTCGTTGTTTGAGGTTGATCGAGCTGCTACGTTGGCAAATTGCGTTTACTACTGTTGTTGAAATTGTTGGTGATGATTTTTTTTTGTTGTTCAATTTTGTGGTCACATTCCCCTGCTTTGACGGATGAACACGATTTTCAAGTCGGATTTATTTCCCAATAATACTCCTGATTACAATGTCTTTTACTGAAGAATCTGAAATGAAAAGAAAAAAATTATCGCGTTAAATAACAAAACATAATTGACGTTAGCGGCATCGAATATCGAAAACTACAACCTTTTCAATAAACAACCCTTTCGCGCCCAAAGAATAATCGATATTTTTACGTTTTCAGGCAGCAGTCAGTTTTATTGCTGACTGGGCCTGATTGGATGAAATTTGAATTGGTTGTTACCAGTACACAGTGGTCTAGATAGCAAAATTAAGTGGAAAATGGATTTTCCGAAAAATGGTGACGTTTTGGAGCTTCAGAAGAATTGTTGCAAATAGAAAAAGGGCAACTTTTGGTTTAGTTGAAAATTAGGGTGGTTCACGATTAGGGTGATTTTGAAAATCTAACTTTACAGGAATATTTTTGGGAATTTTTTCGTCTTCTAGAAAATTGTTGGGCTGGCCAATTCAAGCAACTTTGTGGAAGACACCAAAATTTTATCTCGTAATCTACGCCAAATTTATAGAAAGCATCTGAGCAAACCTTCTAAAATCAGTTTTTTGAACGTGGCAATTCAGGGTAAACTTCTAGAGAAAAGTGATATTGGGTGCGCTTTTAGAGCTCTAAAAAACAAACATTTTCATATTTTGACATGTCAATTTGGACTTAAGGGTCAAAAGTTACAGCCATTTTAAGGTTAAAAAGATGCAAATTTAAAACTTAAATATCTCGAAAAGGCGCAAGCCAAATTTTAATCACCAGCTTGCATTTAAAAGAGGAGATCTAGCACTACAAACGGTGAAAAAATCTCAGGGGTGTTTTTCTTTAAACTCGAGATATCTTCATTTGAAAAAGTCTAATTTTCAAAGGAAAACCATATGGGACCACCCTAACGAAATTCGAAAATTGTCCAAATATATGTTATTCCATGTAATTTTGCCCGCATGAATCTGAATCTGCCCTCAGAATTGAGCCAAAGTGTCAACAAATCGTTTTTTGGCTATATTTTAGGTTTCCATGTAAAATTATCATTTATGCCCAAAATATGACCAAAAATCGATTTGTTGACAATTTGGCAATTTGGAAATAGGCATGTCTGGGTACCAAAAAATGCGTATTTCAATTACGAAAATTTTGGTACCCAGACTATTAGGCTAGATTTTTGAAACTCCACATTATTTTTTCTTGGAAGTCAAACTTTTTATCTTTCATTTGCGCCTTAGACAGCTAAAATCGGTTGAAAAGGAGCGAAGTTATGATTTTTTTTAAAGTGGTTTTTGTGAAAATCGACGACAATGGCAATTTTTCGGACCACCCTAACACGGTTTAGGCCAGCCTAAAGGCCAAACAAAAAATACGGGTCGAAAAATTTTGAGCCAAATCGAAACACTTTTATTTTTTTTTCTTTAACTTTCATATGGAACTGCTGTATAGTTAAATCAAATTTAGAGGATTGATGTCTGCTTTTATCTGAGAATTTTTTTTTTTGAATTTAATTATTTTCACAAACAAACTTTTGAGCCATAGAGAAGCATGGACAATTTATTTCACTAAGATATTTTTAAGCAAATCAAAATTTATCAAAAATGTAGAACTTCTACCCCAGCAAACAAATTGAACATCTGCTCTTAATACCTTTCAAAAGGCAGTTTACAAAGCCCCATCAATTTCTCATGCGAAAAGAGCTCTACTTTTTAATAAAATATAAAATTACCAAGTCGGAGTTAACAAAAAATTTTTTTTTCTGTAAATGAAATGTCCATTTCTGAATACATTTTTTTCAACTCGTTTAGTCATTTCTATATAATTTCCCTTCTAAATCGATCAAATAGTTGCCGAAAAAGGATATCGGCAAAAATTGATATTTCTAATTATTTATTCCAATTTAACTTAACAAGAATTAAATATCTATGATTTTGTGTATTCTTTCGAAAAAAAAAATAATACATATCATCTAATCTAAGGCCATTCCAAAATATTTTTGAAGTTTATATCACTCGACTCTGTTCAACGTCTAGGTAGGGGAGGGAGCCCAGAAATTAAAAAAGATATATTGTAATTAAAATTCCAAGCAATAGCTTAGACATTTGGATGGAAAAAGTTTAAAAAAAAACGTTTAACACCAGTCCAGATGTTTTCGAAAAAAAATCTGTCTGTCGACAAAAAGTTGACATTTTCGCGGGTGATTTTAGCGGATTGCAGACTGGATTTCGTCATGTTAAATGATGGAAATTGGAATTGGAAATAAAACCAACTCCACCTGAACCAGATTCTCACCACCATGACAGCCGTCCATTGCCGGCCGCTCCCATCTCCACCGCGCAGCAGGGACAAGGATTGGGTACGGAAGACGGGAAATGATGATGCTCCATTTTTTCAAAGGGGACAAGGGAAAATCTCCACGGTGTCCCCAAGTATGTTTCGCTTGGAGTAGGGCGGTTTTTGGGGAGGCTCGGATGCTGCTAAAGAGACTTTTTAAATTTAGCTGATTTTTTTGATCGATTTGGTGTCTTGGGCAAAGTTGTAGGTATGGATATGGACTACACTGAAAAAAAATTATACACGGATAAAAAAATTTGGTGATTTTTAATTTCACTTTTTGTCACTAAAACTTAATTTGCAAAAAAACTGCTTTTATTTTTTTTATATGTTTTAGAGGACCAACTTTTCAGAAATTTCCAAAATGGGCAAAAAATCTTTGACTGAGCTATGACTTTTTTTGACTCAGCATAGATTTTTTCAAAAAATCGAAATATTGGTCGCAAAATTTATTCAACTTCAGTTTTCGATGTAAAATTGGGTTTGCAATCAAAAAGTACTTTAGTGAATTTATAATAAAGTGCACCGTTTCCAAGTTATAGCCATTTTCAGGTAACTTTTTTGAAAATAGTCGCAGTTTTTAATTATTTTCTTTAAATTAGTGCACATGTTTGCCCACCTTTGAAAAAAATATTTTTGAAAAGCTGAGAAAATTCTCTATATTTTGCTTTATTGAACTTTGTTAATACGACCCTTAGTTGCTGAGATATTGCCATGCAAAGGTTAAAAAACAGGAAAATTGATGTTTTTTAAGTCTCACCCAAACAACCCACCATTTTCTAATGTCGATATCTAGCAACTAATGGTCCGATTTACAATGTTAAAATAGGAAACATTCGTGAAATTTTCCGATCTTTTCGAAAACAATATTTTCAAACATTTTAAATCAAGACTAACATTTCAAAAGGGCGTAATATTGAATGTTTGGCCCGCTTGAAATGTTAGTCTTGCAAGACAAAGTTGTAGGAATTTAAATTCCTACAAGAATCTCACATTTGAACAAATTTGGGTGAGACCTGCGCCAAAATCCTGCCAATTAAAATCAAGCTTGATTTTAATTGGCAGGATTTTGGCGCAGGTCTCACCCAAATTTGTTCAAATGTGAGATTCTTGTAGGAATTTAAATTCCTACAACTTTATCGAACGGTCAAGAAGATCCGAGTTGATCCTCGTGAGTTTAACTCGGATCGTATTGCACTCTTTGACAAAGTTATAGAGAATTGAATTTCCTGCAAGAGTCTCACACTTGGACAATTTTGGGCGAGACCCGCGCCACCTAGCAGAAAAATACTGAAACGATGTTTTTTGCATACATTTTTGCTATTTTCCCCATATAAACTTCAACGATAAAAAGCGACCCCTTAACCTTAACCGAATAGGCTCAAAATTTACACAGATACTTATTTTTACCCAAGGAAAAAAATGTAATAAAAGCTATTATGTTGATTTATGCATTTTCAATCAAATTGGGCATATTTGGGTTTTAACATTTTTTTAAGGACCACAGATCGGAAATAGACGGAGACCATTTATAAAGCATTTTTTTGATACAAAACGTCTAGGCATGAAGCATGAAACTTTAATTTTAGTTTTTATTTTACTTTAAATAATATAATCTGTACTGCAATCCCTATGTTTGTATATTAAATAAAATTGAGTTAAACTTAGTAAATTGTTGAAATATTCAAAAATTAAAAAAAGAACTGTTTCTTCAGAAACAAAAATAACACTCCCTGACACAATCACACACACAACTCCTAATTCGATTAAGGTGTTTGCGTTTTCTGGTCGCTATTTTTTTCGCAACACGCGCGCGGTCAACGATTCTTCGATACATTGCGGTACGATGCACATTCCGGTGCATTCTCGACGACGACTACGACTCGCCCGCGTCTGTGTTTTTTTCCCCTTCTAAAGTGCTTTTTACGGCCGGAGGTGAGTGAGTTGGTGGTGGGTGGGTGGCCGGCTGCTGCACATGAAACAAAAATAAATACGAAAACTACTACGCCGTAGTCATCGTCGTCATCGTCGGCGGCGACCTGCACGTCTAGCTGCAGTCTGCACCACCTTCCTCGACCTCCCTCCCCCTTCTTTTTTCGTTCGGCCTATTACTACAAACTACAACAGACTGCAAAATGCAATATGCATGTTTGTTGTGTGTAGAGTTGGTACCCAACCCCCTTCCATCCTCCCTTGCTTGGTTCAGCAAGTGTACACACAGCGCAGAACAGAACGACGACGGTGAATTTACACACATGACCTAGCCCAACGTACTGCACGTTGGACTCTGGACCCCGAAAGCAAGTCGGGCTTGCTGCTAATGAATGCAATGTGTTGTGTCCTCTTCTGTATCTGCCAGGCGGACTCAAGCGAGCTGGACCAGTATTTTTAGATCTGGATTAGGTATCGATTAGTTATCTGCACTGGATATTAAGACAATTGAGAGGCTGCTGAGTATGTTATGCAAATTGGTCAAAATCCTGGACGAGAAATCCATGTTCAGAAATTAACATTTTTTGTTTTGGGAAAGTTTGCCGCAGTGCACAATACCTTCTCCAAGCACAAAGAAAAGTACAATTTACGCACATCGTGCGTACGCATCGGCACACCTCCTTTAAAGAGGTAAGAATGCACATCAGGAAGTAGGTAATAACTGCACTCTCCCTGTGTGGCTGGCAGGGGTGTGATGAACCTGTTCGTGTTTACAATCTTTCTGCCAACCTACAGTGACGAGGAGGTGTGCGCGCGTTCACGAAGAGTTGTAACGTGCCGCCACTACAATGTTGTAGTAACTATAGTAAATGCGTAAATGAAAGATATGGACGTGGGTGTAAAGTAAGTTGTAGCGAAAGATTACTGCTTAGTTGAACTTGTGGTAGGTGAGATGCTAGAGAGCGAAGATGATACTGTTAAAAACTTTTTCTTTGTTATTACTTGCTCTGTGGTTTCTGTTTTTATTGCTTTGGAAAAGTTTTAAACCTTTTTTGTTTAGGTTAAAGAAGAATTCATATCTTTGATATCTTTTGTATCGACATGTGCATGCAACACGATTTACATTTTTCCTGCTGTCCTCACCAGAATAATTCTCTACGTAAACGGTCTTTTTTTAATTTTTGTATTTTTCAATCCGGCTGAAACATTTTTGGTACCTTCGGTATGCCCAAAGAAGCCATTTTGCATCATATACTTTACCATACAAATTTGATAGCTGTCCATACAAAAATAATATGGGTGATTCTCCGCCAACTCACACAGCAGTTGCCCGGACCCCTCTTCGATTTGCGTGAAACTTTGTCCTAAGGGGTAGCTTTTGTCCCTGATCACGAATCCAAGTTCCTTTTTTTGATATCTCGTGACGGAGGGGCGGTACAACCCCTTCCATTTTTGAACATGCGAAAAAGAGATGTTTTTAATAATTTGCAGCCTGAAACGGTGATTAGATAGAAATTTGGTGTCAAAGGGACTTTTATGTAAAATTAGACGCCCGATTTGATGGCGAACTCAGAATTCCGAAAAAAAAACGTATTTTTCATCGAAAAAACACTGAAAAAGTTTTAAAAACTCTGCCATTTTCCGCTACTCTGTACTGTGACTGTAAAATTTTTTGGAACATGTCGTTTAAAGAAAAATTTAATGTACTTTTCGAATCTACATTGATCCAGAAGGTTAATTTTTTCATTTAGAACAAAAATTTTCATTTTAAAATTTCGTGTTTTTTCTAACTTTGCAGGGATATTTTTTAGAGTGTAATAATGTTCTACAAAGTTTTAGAGGAGACAATTTCAAAAAAAAAATGAAATATAAACATAAGGGGTTTGCTTATAGAGCAGTTCTCTAGGATTTCGGTCATTCGATTTTTTTTGTATTTTTTAATCCGACTGAAACTTTTTTGGTGCCTTCGGTATGCCCAAAGAAGCCATTTTGCATCATTAGTTTGTCCATATAATTTTCCATACAAATTCGGCAGCTGTCCATACAAAAATGACGTATGAAAATTCAAAAATCTGTATCTTTTGAAGGAATTTTTTGATCGATTTGGTGTCTTCGGCAAAGTTGTAGGTATGGATACGGACTACACTGGAAAAAAATAATACACGGTAAAAAAAATTTGGTGATTTTTTATTTAACTTTTATCACTAAAACTTGATTTACAAAAAACACTATTTTTAATTTTTTTATTTTTGATATGTTTTAGAAGGCATAAAATGCCAACTTTTCAGAAATTTCAGGTTGTGCAAAAATCACTGACCGAGTTATGAATTTTTAATCAATACTGATTTTTCAAAAATCGAAATTTTGGTCGTAAAATTTTCAACTTCATTTTTCGATGTAAAATCAAATTTGCAATCAAAAGTACTTTACTGAAATTTTGATAAAGTGCACCGTTTTCAAGTTATAGCCATATTTAAGTGACTTTTTGAAAATAGTCGCAGTTTTCATTTTTAAATTAGTGCACATGTTTGCCCAGTTTTGAAAAATATTTTTGAAAAGCTGAGAAAATTCTCTATATTTTGCTTATTTGGACTTTGTTGATACGACCTTTAGTTGCTGAGATATTGCAATGCAAAGGTTTAAAAACAGGAAAATTGATGTTTTCTAAGTTTCACCCAAACAACCCACCATTTTCTATCGTCAATATCTCAGCAACTAATGGTCCGATTTTCAATGTTAATATATGAAACATTTGTGAAATTTTCCGATCTCTTCGAAAAAAATATTTTTGTAATTTTCAAATCAAGACTAACATTTCACAAAGGCCAAACATTCAATATTACGCCCTTTTAAAATGTTTGTCTTGATTTGAAAATTCCAAAAATATTTTTTTCGAAAAGATCGGAAAATTTCACAATTGTTTCATATATTAACATTGAAAATCGGACCATTAGTTGCTGAGATATTGACGATAGAAAATGGTGGGTTGTTTGGGTGAAACTTAGAAAACATCAATTTTCGTGTTTTTAAACCTTTGCATTGCAATATCTCAGCAACTAAAGGTCGTATCAACATAGTCCGAATAAGCAAAATATAGAGAATTTTCTCAGCTTTTCAAAAATATTTTTTTCAAAACTGGGCAAACATGTGCACTAATTTAAAAATGAAAACTGCGACTATTTTCAAAAAGTCACTTAAATATGGCTATAACTTGAAAACGGTGCACTTTATCAAAATTTTAGTAAAGTACTTTTTGATTGCAAATTTGATTTTACATCGAAAAATGAAGTTGAAAAATTTTACGACCAAAATTTCGATTTTTGAAAAATCAGTATTGATTAAAAATTCATAACTCGGTCAATGATTTTTGCACAACCTGGAAATTTCTGAAAAGTTGGCATTTTATGTCTTCTAAAACATATCAAAAATAAAAAAATTAAAAATAGTGTTTTTGTAAATCAAGTTTTAGTGATAAAAGTTAAATAAAAAATCACCAAATTTTTTTACCGTGTATTATTTTTTCCAGTGTAGTCCGTATCCATACCTACAACTTTGCCGAAGACACCAAATCGATCAAAAATTCCTTCAAAAGATACAGATTTTTGAATTTTCATACATCATTTTTGTATGGACAGCTGCCGAATTTGTATGGAAAATTATATGGACAAACTAATGATGCAAAATGGCTTCTTTGGGCATACCGAAGGCACCAAAAAAGTTTCAGCCGGATTAAAAAATACAAAAATTAAAATTGAAGAAAAAAGACCGATTTCGTAGAGAATTGCTCTATAAACATCACGAGTTATCGCGATTTTACGAAAAAAAGATTTGAAAAAGTTGGTCGTCGTCGATCATGGCCGTTCATCGGCATCCGCGACAGACACAGACGACAAAACAAAGAGAAACGCAAAAAGTAACTTTTTCAAAACTTTTTTCCGTAAAATCGCGATAACTCGTGATGTTTATAAGCAAACACCTTATGTCTACATATTAAAATTTTTGTAATTGTCTGCTCTACAACTTTGTACAACATTGTTACACTCTAAAAAATAACCCTGCAAAGTTAGAAAAAACACGAAATTCTAAAATGAAAAATTTTGTTCTAAATGAAAAAATGACCCTTCTGAATCAATGTAGATTCGAAAAGTACATTAAATTTCCCATAAAACGACATGTTCCAAAAAATTTAACAGTTGAGTAACGAAAAATGGCAGAGTTTTTAAAACTTTTTCAGTGTTTTTTTTTCGATGAAAAATACGTTTTTTTGGAATTCTGAGTACGCCATCAAATCGGGCGTCTAATTTTACATAAAAGTCCCTTTGACACCAAATTTCTATTTAATCACCGTTTCAGGCTGCAAATTATTGAAATACACCTCTTTTTTCGCATGTTCAAAAATTGAAGGGGTTGTACCGCCCCTCCGTCACGAGATATCAAAAAACGGACCTCGAATTTGTGATCAGGGACAAAAGTTACCTCTTAGGATAAAGTTTCACGCAAATCGAAGAGAGGTCGGGGCAACTTTTCCCGATTTCGTGTGAGTTGGTAAAGAATTACTCATATATGAAAATTCAAAAAAAAAATGTATCTTTTGAAGGAATTTTTTGATCGATTTGGTGTCTTCGGCAAAGTTGTAAGTTTAGTTAGGACTACACTGAAAAAAATGATACACGGTTAAAAAAAATGATTTTTAATTTCACTTTTTGTCACTTAATCTTGATTTGCAAAAAAAAACACTACCTGCATTATTTATAACTTTTTGATATGTTTTATGGGACATCAAATGCCAACTTTTCCGAAATTTCCAGAATGTGCAAAAAAGTTTCTACCGAGTAATAAATTTTGAATCAATACTGATTTTTTCAAAAATTTATTTATGTAAAATCTTTCTTTGCTATCAAAAAGTACTTTAGTGAAATTTTGATAAAGTGCACCTTTTTCTAGTTACAACTATTTTGAAATAACTTTTTTTTAAATTGTCGCGGTTACCTTTTGAACATTTTGAAGCAATGAAAAGCTGAGAAAATTCTCTATATTTTGCTTTTTTGAACTTTGTTGATACCTTTAGTTGCTGAGATATTGTCATGGAAAGGCTTAAAAAGCAGTACAATTGTTGTTTTCTAAGTCTCACCCAAACAAGCTACCTTTTTCTAACGCCGATATCTCAGCAACTCAGTCCGATTTTCAATGTTAAAATATGAAATATTCGTAAAATTTTCCGATCTTTTCTAAAACAATATTTTCAATTTTTCAAAATCAAGACTTACATTACAAAAGGACGTAATATTGAATGTTTGGCCCATTTAAAATGTTAGTCTTGATTTAATTTTTTTTTAAATATTGTTTTCGAAAAGATCGAATAATTTTACGAATGCTTCATATTTTAACATTCAAAATTGGACGATTAGTTGCTGAGATATCGACGTTAGAAAATGGTGGGTTAGTCTCACTCAAACTTAGAAAACATAAATTTTCCTGTTTTTTTTATCTTTGCATTTCAATATCTCAGCAACTAAAGGTCGTATCAACTAAGTTAAAAAAACATAATGTAGAGAATTTTCTCAGCTTTTAAAAAAAGAATAACTGGGACTATTTTCAAAAAAGTTTCATATAAAAGACTATAGCTAGAAAACGGTGCACTTTATCAAAATTTCACTAAAGTACTTTTTGATAGCAAAAACATCACAAAATCAAAAAATGAAGTTGACAATTTTTTGCGACCAATATTTTGATTTTTTGAAAAATTCAGTATTGATTAAAAAACTCATAACTCAGTCAAAGATGTTTTGCACACTCTGAAAATTTCTGAAAAGTTGTTATTTGACCCCTAAAACATATCAGAAAAAGATCCTTCAAAATATCCAGATTTTTGAATTTTCATATATCATTTTTGTATGGCCAGCTGCCAAATTTGTATGGAAAATTGCATGGACAAACTAATGATGCTAAATGGCTTCTTTGGGCATACCGAAGGCACCAAAAAAGTTTCAGCCGGTTTTAAAAATACAAAAAAAAATCGAATGACCGAAATCTCAGAGAATTGCTCAGTACCTGTTCGTGTTCTTTTTTTGCCCAGATGGCGCTGCTCTACTGTTGGTGTATCTCAAGGAGTTATTAGACTACGGCAAACAAACTAACCAACTCGCTCCTTTTGACCGTTTGCCAGTTTGTCTGCGTTGTTTGCTCGCAAACATTTGTTTGCAGAAACGTCAGCTTGCATAAATTTTGTCTTAATTGCGAGTTTGACGCAAAAAAGTTTGTCAAACACATAAAAGTGCGAGTTTGTTTGTTTGTTTGCCACAGTCGAATACCTCCTTCAGCAACTTTTGGTCTTCACTATTAGTATCTTCAATGCCTTTTCCGATCGTTTAAAAAAAAATCAGAAGTGGTCATGACTTCTACACAATATCAAAATTTTCGGTAAAGTACTTCTCGGCCGGGACCGTGGTGGAAGGGTAAGCGTGGCTGCCTCTCACCCAGTCGGCTTGGGTTCGATCCCAGACGGTCCCGTTGGCATTTTTCGAGACGAGATTAGTCTGACCACGCCTTCCGTCGGACGGGAAGTAAATGTTGGCCCCGGTCTAACCTAGAGTCAATCCAGGTGTAGGAGTCGTCTCCCTGGGTCCTGCCTCGGTGGATTCGCTGGTAGGGAGTTGGACTCACAATCCAAAGATCGTCAATTCGAATCCCGGGGTGGATGGAAGCTAAGGTGTAAAAAGAGGTTTGCAATTGCCTCAACAATCAAACCTTCGGACACCTAGTTTCGAGTAGGAATCTCGCAATCGAGAACGCCAAGGCAATGCTGTAGAGCGAATAATTTGATTTTGACTTTTTGATTATAAATTTGATTTGGGATTTCAAAAAATCAAAGAATTACATTTAAAAAACGACTTTTTTCCACGTTTAGAAACAATTATTTTTTACAAAAAAAAAAATGGCTGCACTGCCAATTATGTAACGTACCTAGTTTATTGTTGATGTGATTTTACATTCAAAAATGAAATCGAAAATAACATCAAAGAACTTTTTACACTTGTTTTCCACGTATAAAAATATGATAATCTTGCAAAATTGGCAACACTGCCAAATCAATTGTACCAACTTTTTCCATAGCTCAAAAGATGCAATTTATCCTTAGTTACATTTTTAAACTTACAGGTTTTATCATGGTTCTGAAAACCCGCATATAAAATAAATAGTCTTTTAAAACCTAAAATTTCGCCAGGGTATTTCGTCTAAAACAGTCCAAAAATAAGATTTTTCAATAATAATTATTCTTCATCGTTTTTAGTAACAAACGCGCATTTTTAAATTGATTTAAGGATTTTTTTTTAATTTATGATTCAGAATACTCAAAACTAAGATACAAATAAAAATCAACTTAGATCTCCACTCAACTTACTTTCAAACCATCGTCCCAAGCCGCACTCGCTGAAGTATACAAAATGTTCCAGATCGTTTAATCGGTGCATGTGCAATAAAGGTAAGCCAGCACAGGCAAAAGGTACTCCTTCGTCGTCGTCGGTCGCAGCAAACCGTGAGTTACTATTACATGGTCCCGTCGTCGCCGTCATTGCATTGGCCCCCCCCAGACGATGACGATGACGGCGGGGCGGTTACTGATAAGTGGTGCCCCTCAGCGAGAGAGGCAGAAACATGCAACGTTTTCATTAGCTCTCCCTACTGCACAAATTGAAGTAGAGCAGGTGGGGATGGGGGTGGGGGATTGCATTTATGAATGGTTTTACGCTATACGATGATCCGAGGGACTTTGAGGTGCATTTTGCGCTTTTTGATGGGGCTTCACTTGGCTGTCCCGCGCACTGTGGGGTAGGTTTTCATCTGCTGTCTTTTTTCTTCTACCATTTCTACCAAGTTAGTAGAAACAAGTTCTGAATAGAAATAAATAGGAATTTTAACACTCAAAACAACCTGAAAGTGTTTTTAAAAAACTTAGCAAATTATATTTGAAAAAATAACGAGAAGAGAATTGAAGTTTTTGTAGAAAAAAGACGAACCTTCAAAACTACAAAAGTATATGACCAAGTTTCCCCCAATATCCTCTAAAACTGCATTTACGATGCACTTCGGTGCACTGCACTTCCCTTTTTTCTTTAAACGAGCAAATTTATGCACTCTTGGGTCGTTTAATGCTTCTTTAGCAAATTCTATATGAAGAAATAAAACGGTTATTAATTTCCAATCTACCATTTTTTCTCTTTCTTCTGCTCCAGCCCTTCCTCTGGATTAATTACGTTGTAGAATCATCAAACCACAACACAAACAAAAACGCAATCAACGAGCCGTAGCCAATATGTAAACAAACACCAATCGTCGTCTCTGGGTGCAGTGTTGTTTAAAAACTTCTTTTCCATTTTCTGCAAACGTTACGTCGTGTTTTGCATAACAGCCTCTCGTTGGGCGCCATTAATTGTGTGTATTTTTGTGGTCACATTCCTGGAATGCCCCCAACCCACCTTCTCTCTTCGGTGGGTGGTGAGTTCCAATGCCTCCCCCCCCCCTTTGGAGTTGTTTGGGTTGGCGGAGCCCAAAACAGAGAGTGTCAATAGTGGTAGTAGTACTAGCGTTGTGGTGAACGAGCAGTGGCACCAATACACTGGAACATCCGCACCCAAACAGTCCTCCACCACCAACACTAGTGCACGGAGATTCCGCGGTATCGCGTGGCGCGCGCACTCGCACTTGGAATTTTCCTCCGGGTGTACGACGCGGCGAGCAAAACATTGGAGCCGAAGGGGAGTAATTCACCGCGAAGGGTGGAATTAATTTGGGAAAACATGATAAAAAAATGACAAATAGTGAAACAAAATAAATTGACTTCAACCATTTCTGGAGTTTTTTTTTTTTTTAAAAAAAGGTTCAATAAACCAAATTTCCAGTTTTTTGCTTTTTGGGTGTTTTTGAAACCGCCTTGAGTCAGGGGTATTAAAAAACACCCAAAAAGCAAAAACTGAACATTTGGTTTATTGGACCTTTTCAAAAAAAAACTCCAGATTTATAAATGTTAAAACGTCGTTAACACTTTTCAAATGTTAGTAAGGTTTATAAACTTTGGAATAAATATTTTTAAAGTATTTTAAAACTCTAAAATGTTGCATTTATTGACACTGAAATTCGGTATAATAAATAGTTTTTAAGTTTTTTTGGAACAATAAAGGAACAATGGATTGCACTGATAGTAGTAGTTTATGCGAAAACAAAGACTTTTTTTAGCACGAGTCGTACATTAATCCAACGAGGTTTACCAAAATGGATAAATGAGCAGTTCTCTCAGATTTCGGTCATTCGATTTTTTTTGTATTTTTTAATCCTACTGAAACTTTGTTGGTGCCTTCGGTATGCCCAAAGAAGCCTTTTTGCATCATTAGTTTGTCCATATAATTTTCCATACAAATTTGGCAGCTGGCCATACAAAAATGATGTATGAAAATTCAAAAATCTGTATCTTTTGAAGGAATTTTTTGATCGATTTGGTGTCTTCAGCAAAGTTTGAGGTATGGATATGGACTACACTGGAAAAAAATAAAACACGGTAAAAAAAAGTTGGTGATTTGATATTTAACTTTTTGTCACTAAAACTTGATTTGCAAAAAACACTATATTTTTTTTTATATATATATGTTTTAGAGGACATCAAATGCCAACTTTTCAGAAATTTCCACGTTGTGCAAAAAATCTTTGAGCGAGTTATAAATTTTTGAATTAATACTGATTTTTTCAAAAAATCAAAAATTGATCGCTAAAATTTTTCAACTTCATTTTTCGATGTAAAATCAAATTTGCATTCAAAAAGTACTTTAGTGAAATTTTGATAAAGTGCACCGTTTTCAAGCTAAATCCATTTTTAGGTGACTTTTTTGAAAATAGTCGCAGTTTTTCTTTTTTTTTAATTAGTGCACATGTTTGCCCACTTTTGAAAAAAAATATTTTTGTAAAGCTGAGAAAATTCTCTATATTTTGCACTTTTGAACTTTGTTGATACGACCCTTAGTTGCTGAGATATTGCCATGCAAAGGTTTAAAAACAGGAAAATTGATGTTTTCTAAGTCCCACCCAAACAACACACCATTTTCTAATGTCGATATCTGAGCAACTAATGGTCCGATATTCAATGATAAAAAATGAAACAATTTTCCGATTTTTTCGAAAAAAATATTTTCAATTTTTTTAAACCAGGACTAACATTTGAAAAGGGCCAATCATTCAATATTACGCCCTATTAAAATGTTAGTCTTGGTTTAAATTTTGAAAATATTTTTTTCGAAAAAACAAACTCATGTGCGCATAATCATAAAGCAATTAAACCTGAACTTACGTACTTTTTCTATGAGCGTAAGTACATATTTGAAATTATCAGTACTTACGACCTTGCATCACCAAGGACGTATGTGACTTCTCCATATGAAAAGCACATTCGACCTTTTATATGCGGGCGATTTTTTTGTTTTAATTTATTTTTTTTGAAATTCTGCTCGAGTAGATCGTTAGTAGTGCGTTAGAAGAGTGTAACCGTGCCGAAAACTCAATTTTGGACAACTGGGGCTTACGACCTTTTGAAAACTAACCCGAGATATGCACGTTTTAGTGCAAATGTACCGTACTCATGAAAAAAATCCAACATTCCAACATTCCAACATTCGTGAACATAATTCACGATTACGAGAATTGATTTTTTTCTGGGGCAAAAAAATAAAAAAAATACTTGAATACTTACTTGAACTTGAATCTTCACTTTTCTTGAAAATTGAAATAACAAGCCATGGCATTAACATTTGAATGAATAAAGTGTCCTGCCCAGTTGTTTTACAATCATCCAAGTGTTGAAGAGATTTTTTTTTTCGTCGAAAAAAATTTTTTTGCGGTGCTGTACATTGGAATTCCACAAAAATTGAAAATATTTTTGATCGATCTCAGACGTGCTAAATATAATTTAAAACACGAGAAAATGCATTTAAAATTGTTTCTAGCTGATAAGATATCTGTTTCCTTCAAAAAATTGAGCATGAGCATGAGCATGAGAGACCACCCATGGTTGCCCCTCCGTTGCTGAACAGAACCGTAATATCCTTTCAGCACTACTGATCACAGGCTTCGACTATCAAGTGGTGTTTCCCTTATCAACAGCATGTATGAATGCGCCGAAAAGATAAAACACCATAATTGCCTAAACTAGATCAGTTGCGAATAGGTAACAGTCATTGGCCACCAACGGCGCCCGCCATGTCAGTTTGTAGATCTCGATTTTAAGGGACGGGAATGTTAGTTAGCGCAGGTTGCTACTAGGGCAGCTGATTTACTCTGTGCTTACACCCCACAAGCGCCAGGAACCTGAAAATTTGTTAGTAGGATAGGGTGTTTGGTCAGGATTCATTATAGAAGATGATGATGTGACCCAAAATCATAGTATTTGTTGAACGGTATTATGTATTATTCTCAAGGCAAGCAATCGGATGCTGCGGATGAGACATATCCCGTTTATCGGTTGTAAAATTTTAAATGAAATGGTTTAACCTTAGACAGCCGGCTGTGGAAAGATAGAACTCAGATCATTTGTAATTATAGAATGAAGAATTTTACAGTCTGACTTTTAAATTGAGATGTTTTACGAGTTTTAAATGATTGATGTTAAGTGAGTTACTGATTAACGAAGCGAACGATGAGCTGAAATGGTATCCTAAGGTTTTTTTGTTGTTGCACACCAACGACGAACGCGAAAAATCTTGCGACCCGCGAAAAAAACGTAAAACACACCGACGACGACTGCGAAAAATCCTGCGTACCGGCAGAAAGGCATCGCAAATCGAACTGGCTCAACTGTCAGCGAGACATCCAGAGCCAGCCGCACCTTCACACAAACACACGCACGCGAAAAAAAACGAAAAACACACCGACGACGTCCGCGAAAAATCCTGCGACCCGGCAGAAAGGCATCGCAAATCGAACTGGCTCAACTGTCAGCGAGACAACCAGAGCCAGCCGCACCTTCACACAAACACACGCACGCGAAAAAAACGAAAAACACACCGACGACGACCGCGAAAAATCCTGCGACCCGGCAGAAAGGCATCGCAAATCGAACTGGCTCAACTGTCAGCGAGACAACCAGAGCCAGCCGCACCTTCACACAAACACACGCACGCGAAAAAAAAAACGAAAAACACACCGACGACGACCGCGAAAAATCCTGCGACCCGGCAGAAAGGCATCGCAAATCGAACTGGCTCAACTGTCAGCGAGACAACCAGAGCCAGCCGCACCTTCACACAAACACACGCACGCGAAAAAAAAAACGAAAAACACACCGACGACGACCGCGAAAAATCCTGCGACCCGGCAGAAAGGCATCGCAAATCGAACTGGCTCAACTGTCAGCGAGACAACCAGAGCCAGCCGCACCTTCACACAAACACACGCACGCGAAAAAAAAAACGAAAAACACACCGACGACGACCGCGAAAAATCCTGCGACCCGGCAGAAAGGCATCGCAAATCGAACTGGCTCAACTGTCAGCGAGACAACCAGAGCCAGCCGCACCTTCACACAAACACACGCACGCGAAAAAAACGAAAAACACACCGACGACGACCGCGAAAAATCCTGCGACCCGGCAGAAAGGCATCGCAAATCGAACTGGCTCAACTGTCAGCGAGACAACCAGAGCCAGCCGCACCTTCACACAAACACACGCACGCGAAAAAAACGAAAAACACACCGACGACGACCGCGAAAAATCCTGCGACCCGGCAGAAAGGCATCGCAAATCGAACTGGCTCAACTGTCAGCGAGACAACCAGAGCCAGCCGCACCTTCACACAAACACACGCACGCGAAAAAAAAACGAAAAACACACCGACGACGACCGCGAAAAATCCTGCGACCCGGCAGAAAGGCATCGCAAATCGAACTCATATCTGTTTCCTTCAAAAAATTTAAGTTTTTTTGAAAAAAATATTTTTTTGCCCCCTGATTTTTTAGAGCGATTTTTTGCTTTTTTGGGGCGACATAAACTTTGAAAAATATTTGCAACAGCCTAAACAGTGTTTTAAAATGTATTTTATACTAGTTCAGTTGTTTTGCAATCATTAGTTTACAAAAAAAAGTATGATTTGACGAAAACAATAATTTTAGCGCAAAAATAACTTGTTGCGATACTAAAAATCAAAAATATTCAAAAAAAAATAAATATTTTTTAATTAACCCAATCATGCTTAAAATAATTCTAAGCGCAGGGAAATGCATTTTAAATTGATTTCAGCTGTTTGCACTTGTGTTTCCATTAAAATTTTGATTTTTTTTGAAAAAATATTTTTTTGCCCCCTGATTTTTCGGTCCAACTTTGAGGGAGGGGGATGACAACAAATTTTAATAAAATTTGTGCCAGCCTAAGGCACTTTTAAAAAGACTTTTTTTTTGTAAATTTTGAATTTTCGGACCACTGACCTGAAACAAATGTATTTCCAGAAATTTATTGGTAGTAAAAAAAATAGTAGTGGCTCAACTGCAAAATAAAATGCAAATCATTCTGTGAAAATCAGAAAAAATCTTACATTAAGCTTTTAATTTAAAATATATTATTTTTTTGTAAAATTTCAATAAGCTCGCTGCAAATATTTGTCGAAGTTTATGTCCCTGGATCCTAACCAAAGTTTAGGGGAGTGGAGCAATAAACAAATGCATAAGTTGATATTGCAAGACATGGTATTAATATTTGAATGTAAAAAGTGTTTTGAAATGCATTTTACACTTGTAAAATACCCATTTTAAGCCTAATAAGCGGTCGTGTTTGAATGATGCTGGATAATCTGGAGTGTTCCTTGAAATTTTCTAAAACCAAGTACACCAACGAATAGAGCAACTTTTTGTGAACATTTCTGTTTAATTTCACACTTATTAAAAGTTTTGTTTTTTTCTTTCACAAGCATTTAAAAAAAAATCCCAAATGCATTCTAATCAGTCGAGTGCATTGGGCCACGCCCATTTTTCTATTTTCAGCTTAGTTCTTTTTTTTCCAGCACTCTTTTGGGTCTGCTTCGTGCTGCCAAAATTGATGAAATTTGAAGCGAACTCTCACGGTATCACTAGCTCACTCCAACAGGCGCTGCACCAGCAGCGTCTTTATCCTTTATTTACCATCGCTTCTCGCTCGGTTTTCTTCAGCCTTCGATTGGAATGGGTAGTCAAAATTTAAACGTCAAAAGACTTAGCGCGTTTGTTTTTTGGATGGCGCTTGCTAATTTTTTACATGTTTCGGGATTATTTTTCAAGTGAATGACTAACTAATGTGCAAAAGAACATGTTGCCGGTAGTTGGAAGCAATTTTATATCTTAAGCGCTTTGAAATCGTTAGCGCAAGTGAAAAGATATTGATGGCGACTTTTGTTAAGCAGTTATCCTCTCATCTTGCGTGTGGATGTGTGTGCCACCAAAATGATGAGAAATGGTCTCGCAAAATCTTTTTGGTCAGTAAATGGCATAAACTTGCGTGCTTACTCGAGGCGGTACCGTTGCTGGTAAGTTTATATCCTAAATAGTTTTTTTTTTAGCTTTAATCGAGCATTAAACTCTTTATATGACGAAGATAGGTGTTTGATTAGAAAGGGTTTATTTCCCCTATTTTTTCTCGCGAGATTTTGATGGAGGGCGACATAAACTTTGAAAAATATTTGCAACGGTCTCAGCAGTACTGCATAAAGTTTTATTTATGGAAAAAAAAAATAGTATTATAAATACTAAATATTTTAAAAACTAATGCATTAGTTTTACAAATTTTAAGTATTCACAATACTTTTTTTTCCATTATAATGAATGCAAAACAACTGGAGTAACTGACCATGGCATGTTATTTGTTTATGCATTAACAAAGTTTATAAGCACATAAATTTTAGGTAAATTGCTAAAAAGTCAGAATTTGGCCTGAAATTCGTTGAAACTAGATTTGTTTATAATTTTGTTCATATTGCATTTTAAACTGAATTCGAAGCAAGAATCTTTTTTTTTTTTTTTGTTACACCCAAAGGAAAAATATATCTCAAAATCTGCAACATTGGATTTGCTACAGAAAATGTCACATTTTATAACATTTTTTGCAGCAAGCCCGTAGATCATTTTTGCCCGCCTGTAAACATGTCAGCGATCTGCAGTTCTCACCAACACATATAATGCTGGCCCGTCCCCGAGCAACACTCCAAAGAGAAGCATATGTTGGTGCTCTTTCACTCACTTTTCATCAAGTATCCATGGCGCGGTGGTAGCGTGTCGGATCAATAACTAAGAAGTTGGTGGTTCAATTCTCGTTCTGCTAAGTGTTTTTTTGTGAAATACAACCAAAAAGCCGTCGGTAATGTCGATAATTGTCGGTAACGGGCAAAAATGTCATACCCCTATATCGCAAAAAATGCATGAGGACAGTTTTCATGCAGATTCTGATATACTTTCATGCCGCCATGCATCACAATCATGCGACCGCCAGTTGGGTGTATTTACAAATTTATTAAACCATCTTCTAAAAGAAAATTGTTCAAAGAATTCGAAAATGCATAGCGTTTCCCGATTCAAATTCATTTTCATGGAGAAAATCATGACACTTTGAGAATATTAAAAACGTACGCATAATCATAGTTAACTAACTTTTTTAAAATTTTCAGAATTTTAGTTTTTCAGAATTTTAGTTTGTACTCGACATCTGGCGAAAAAACCTCAAACCTATCTAAGTCACACCCCGGCTATCAAAGTTATGGTAGCCATTTTTTAGCATTTTTTTAATGGTGCTTTGTTTTTATGTTTAAGTTATGTAAAGCTTAATTTTAGGTTAAAAATAAGTGAATTTTGGTTTACTGGCACTTGTGGGATGTAATCACAGCGTAAAGCAGCTATCCTAGTAGCAACCTGTGCTTACTAACATTCCTGTCCCTTAAAATCGAGATCTACAAACTGACATGGCGGGCGCCGCAACTGATCTAGTTTTAGCAATCATGGTATTTTTTTTCTTTTCAGTGAGTGGTCTCTCATGCTCTTATGCACATGCTCAATTTGAATTATTAAAAAAAAATAAAACCATTTCTCCACCTTTCTCGACCGCTCACAAGAACAGTTTCCTCTGAGTGTTGCGAAGCACTTCTTCGCTGGGCAAACTAGTCCACTTTCTGGGCGAGCTGGCTAAGGCCCACACAAATGCTGCGAAGCCACCAGCAATAAAAATAATAACATTGCGCAATCACGGGTCCCCCACAGACCGTTATTATAAATAAAAAATTTCCACCCAAACCAATGACTGGACATGGTTCCTGGGACCATTCTGCACCTCTGGGCCGAGTTTCAAAATATTTGCCGGCAGAAATTTCGAATACGGTCAGTTTTAGTGTTTCGAGTAGAAATTAAGGGGAAATCACATGTAAAATGCGTCGGAAAAGATCAAAGTTTCAATGTTTTAATTCCAAAACATTACTGGTCATGGTTTTAAATTGCATTAACATGTAGCAGAATGATATAAAAACGATTTACAGCACTGACTTAGCCGGATTAAGCCGAAGTTAAGTGACTTAAGTATATTATTTACAAGTTTACATCTTAATATTAAAAAAAAACTCCTACATCAAGGAATTTAAAGGATAAGGATAACTAGATAGCACAAAATAACTTAAAATGGGGTGACTTTGAGCCAAGGGGTGACATTGTACCAAATTATACGATTTTATAATAGCCAGATAGCTTAACACCAAGCTCGATAAGCTTGAATTGCAAAGTATAATCGTTGCAAATATTTTGTTCTTAGATTATGTTGTCCTCTGCCATAAAAAGTTCAATAAGTACGAAACACTAAAAAATAGATAAAATAGATAAAGCTTTAGTTTCACATTGGCCAGAAGTAGGATATGTTTTGAAAAACGAAGTTGACTTTATAGCTGTCGGCCACCATTGCTAGTACCAACCACTAGTGTCTTCCTTTTATCTACAAGGACTTCGCCGCCCTGGGCTCCTAAGTGTATGAAAGTATGGCACGGAGCGACGGCGCCGAATACCCATATTTACACAAAGAATTTTAGAGCGCCCGCCGCGGGATTCGAACCGGCGACCTCTGGATTGTGAGTCCAGTGCGCGGTCCGATTGATCCACACGGGCGGGACCCGGGCGGGATATGTTTTGATGAATACATTATTAGTGAACGTTCTTGATGATCAATAATATGTTTTATTGAATCCTAACTATGAGTGTATCAACATTATTTTATCCAATTACGAAAAGTTATTTTATTTTATTTATTTTTATTTTATGACGATAACTGCAATGTTGAAAAATAATTGGTTGGTTTGAAATATTAATCCTGTGGGAAGTTGTGCCATTCAACTTTTGCTAAGAGCTAAATGGTAGCTGGAGTTGTCTCCGGATTTCATTCGTAAGTTTGAAATTTGTAAACGATTTAAAACAAAAAAGAACAAGTTTATTCTAATTGCTATGTCACAAGCTTGCCACGTCAAAAGTTTGTTTCCTAATATTTTGATTGTTTTATTTGATTTCAGAAGAAATTGATTCAGAACTGAAAAATGTGAGCATAATTTTCAAATTTGGAGGATTCCAGGAGATTTTAAATTTATTTTAATTAATTAAATTTTAAATCAACAGGCTTTATTCAAACAGAATAAGCAGATTTGCGTAGCAATATCATCAAATTGCTTTGTGGGAACATAAATAGCCCAAATTAATCCGTCTACAAATAAATAAATTAACATAAAAATTCAAGCTTATCAAAGCAATCCTAATGCATTTATTGGTACAATGTCACCCCTTGGCTCAAAGTCACCCCATTTTAAGTTATTTTTGTGCTATCTAGTTATCCTTATCCTTTAAATTTCTTGATGTAGGAGTTTTTTTTTTAATATTAAGGTGTAAACTTGTAAATAATATACTTAAGTCACTTAACTTCGGCTTAATCCGGCTAAGTCAGTGCTGTAAATCGTTTTTATATCATTCTGCTACATGTTAATACAATTTAAAACCATGACCAGTAATGTTTTGGAATTAAAACATTGAAACTTTGATCTTTTCCGACGCATTTTACATGTGATTTCCCCTTAATTTCTACTCGAAACACTAAAACTGACCGTATTCGAAATTTCTGCCGGCAAATATTTTGAAACTCGGCCCAGAGGTGCAGAATGGTCCCAGAAACCATGTCCAATCATTGGTTTGGGTGGAAATTTTTTATTTATAATAACGGTCTGTGGGGGACCCGTGGCAATATAACATACATTTGCTTGAATTTCAAAGTTGAAACATGAAATTCAGTAAAATATTGTCACAAATTAGTATTAGTAAAACAAAATCCAACCGAAAAACCACGCACTTTTCTGCTCCACTTCGAGCAACCAAAAGAAAAGCCCAAAATTCTCTCATAAATTCCAAATCAGTCCAAATGGTCCATTTCCTCGTTCAACTCCGTATTTCGGCTGCACGTTGCGTGTTGTGGTGGGCTTTTTCTCTTCGAGCTTCGCTTTCGACTCCATTCTGGGGCTCGATCTTGAACAGCTTTTCCCTCGCTCGCTGGGTTGAGGCCACTCCAAATTTTACGATTTTCCCAGAAACGCAATTACAAGGCTCTTTTTCGGCCGTCGTCTTTTAGTGATGCTTTTTTTTCTTTATTTTTGACGGGCCTAAGCATGAGATAACGCGTGTGGACGCGCGTTTGATTACATAAAAGTTTTGGTTTCGCTGTCTTCTTTAGAGGGATAAAGCTCGAACTTACCTTTTCAAAGTTCTCTTTTTTTTTGCTAAATCCAGATGGACAGTTTCTTTTCCCACACAGTCACTACCCCATGGAGGTCCTCCGCCGAGGACGTCCCAATTCACAAGGCTCGGACTTGGCCACAATTCCACAAACACAGGGTAGCACACAATCACACACACACACGAACAAACGTGGTTGCCTCTTTTTGTGCTGCTTGCTGCTGCTGCTAGATTGGATCAAAACAAAAATAGCCATTCATTTCCCGGAACGAAAACAACAACACCGACTTGGGCGGCAACGGCAAACGACGACAACGACGACGGCGAAGGGCTTGTTTTGAAGCTTGCAGAATGGTACTACGCATGGAGGAGGCTGCACAGGGTGGCGACTAATTTTATCGTTTTACAAGGAAAATGTATTTTTTTTAATCTTAATTAGAGTCCATTAGGAGGCTATTAGAAATGTGTTTTTTTGTATGTTCGGCACGTTGTGCGTTCGTCAATTTTCTGATTAAGATGATACATTTGAAAAAAACGTACTAAATCAATATTTTTCGGATGCACAAAAAATCCAGCACGTATAGTTTTGAGAAAAGAAATTTAATTTCTTTTCTACATTTGTTTGTTATACATTTCTAAGTAAGTCGGTACCCAGCTCTTATGGAAAAGCATAACAAAATATTCGGATTCCTATTAGATTTTTTTTATTGGAATTACAATAATTTTGAATAGTGTTGGTAACATCATGTGTTGATTTTTTTATTATTTATTTTATATAATGTTTTGAGCCCTACTAGACAATTTTATTTATTAATATAAAATAAGTATAATACTGATTGATGTTGTTCCCAAAAGTTGTCATTAATTTTTAACTGTTTTATTTTCAGATAAATAAATAAATACATAAGTAACTTACTCAAGTTTTACAACATTTTGCGCAATAACAAAAACATTGCCAATCGCACTGCTTCTACACTGCTGACAGCTTGCTCCTCGAATTCAAAACATTGCCACAAACCAGGCCACCCATATTTTTTTCTTCCTCCCTGCTTCCAAGAGGGCAAAATCAAAACAAACCCGTTCCGTCACCATCGACGTCGACGTCGTTTCGCAATCCACACTATCCAATGGAAAACAATAATCTGGCCACTAACAATGGCACGGCCAACAAACAATCAAAACAAATTTCACCTTTTTTTACTTCAACCAAAACCCCTCACTCTTCTCTTGTTTTTCACACTCAACTTTTTTTTTATTTTCTTTGCTTTCCTCGATTTTTTTTTCGGAAAAATGCGCCAATCACGCAAAAACAAGCACAAATCGCACCCAAATTCACAGAAAATCACCGCGAAACGCGCGAACCGCACCGCGACCGCCGGCGGTGACCGCAAACGAACCGGAAGGTGGCCAACTGGAGCCGGAAGTGACCCCGGGAACCATGTGTTTTGATAAATCCGTCGAGCAGTACCGAGTTCTACGACGACGAGTTAAATGCGTCCATCTTGACTTTGCACCCAGAAACGTCATTTTTTTTGTTGCGGCTTGCCCACGCGTGCGCGCTACCAGGCGGTCAAACCGAGAACCAAAATGGTTTGTGTCTATGCTGGAGTGATTTTTTTTTTGCGTTGGTCACAGACAATTAGATTGAATTTTAACATTAAATACACCGACGTAACACTCAAGTAAAAAAGATGACCCTTCTTTGCATCACCCCTCCGGTAAGTCCGGTGAGCTGTCAAACGGTTTTTCGAAAAATGTATTAGCAAGGCAACACTGATTCTATTTTGTTTGTAAACACAAATCAGCTGATTCATTCATAAACTACGTTTTGTTTGCAAACAATGGGTCGAGCAGTGTTGCGAAATATATTTTTATCGGCAAGGGGTGATTCCAAGGAAGTAATTGGGGTGAGTCGTGCTGGGACACATTTCAGCAGATTTTTTACATGGAGTGTTACGTCGGTGTCGGTGTACAAACCATGCGTTTTGAGCTGGGTGCAGAATAGTGGTTCGCAAAGCGGCCTCAATTTAGAACTGTCAAAGCAGAACCAATTTACTGTTCGCAAAATGATACCAAGAAGTGGCAAGTATTGTAATCGATCTATAATTTATTTTGTCAGGAATAAAAAAAAACGATGACGTCGAGCTTTTGAGGTACTAGAATTCAACAAATCTTAAGAAGATTGTTGAAATCGAGATAGGCATAATTCATCGCAAACATTCAAATAAGCGCTATGTCTCACGCAAAACCTTTGTTTATGGCACTTATTTAAATCTGGAGTTTTTTTTTTGAAAAGGTCCAATAAACCAAATTTTCAATTTTTGCTTTTTGGGTGTTTTTGAACCCGCCTTGAGTCAGGGGTATTAAAAAACACCCAAAAAGCAAAAACTGAAAATTTGGTTTATTGGACCTTTTCAAAAAAAAACTCCAGAAATGTTAGCTACCTTGGGCAGAAGCGTTAAATACAATAAAAAAAGTAATCTAAAAATCAAGCACATTTTTTTCTGAAATTAGAGTAGTAGTGTTAAATGTTGTGTATTCTTGCCATAAAAGATTTCTTTTTCAGTTAAAAGTAAAATCGTGAGTAAAATACTTTTACCGATACAACTATTTTGTTCGAAAAATGCATGCAAGTATCAAAAACTTTCCAACTTTTAAATTGAAAAGTTTGAACTTTCTGCGAATATTCACCAACGCAAACTTTTAATCCAACGAACGATCTTTTTAAATTTAGAGTATTCTTTCTTTGTGTGTACCAAATAAAATTGAATAATCTTCTTCCGCTTTTATGACTACGCTTCAAAGATACATAATCTTGGAAATTCCATTCGGTTGCTCTTCTTATTCACAAAATTCCACCCACTCTGATACAATTTTTCGTCACTAAAAAGGCCCGTTTTGGCCGCCCATCGTTTAGTCTGCGAACAAAAAAAACGCAAAGCACATAATTTTTTTAGCAAAAACTTAAACATCAACTGATCCAAAATGTTTCAAAACAAGTCACTTCAGCAGCAAAAAATATGTCACGCTTGAGCTTGAGCATAGCCTTCTACTTTGTTTATGTTTACAGCTGTTGTGTAGCTGGGATGGGATAAACAAAGAGAAAAAAAACCTATTGTCAAACTAAACCACTTTCAACATGGCCGCTTCTGTCAACCTAAACCAGTCCTTTCTTATGTGGAGAAAATGAGAAGTATTGTAATTTGAGTTGAAAAAAAATAAATTTTAATTCAATTTCACAAATAATTGTAAATTGAATTAATAGATTGATTAAAATATTTTCAATTGAAAGGAATTTATTTCTATCGTACACCGAATGTTGAACTATCTGCATTTTCATTTTAAAAAACAATACATTTCATAAACTAAAGATTCTTTCGTCCATTTAAAACTACTATTATTTTTTTTTTTGCGCGTTACATTCAAATGTCATCTAGATTGAACAATATTAAACCTGTGCTTCCCGTGCATGGCTTTCTACCTAAGGTACTCGCGATTGAGTGTGTAGTAGAGCGGTTGTCAAAATCGCTATCTCTGACTCTCTCACTCCACTGACACTGACATTGTTTATGTTTTGGTTTTCCTGGCACGGCCCATTGTTCTTTTGTTATTGTTTTGGTTTTAGTGGCACGGAGTCATGCACTCACACTAATGCAAAGCAAGATGACGAGTACCTTTGATATACAGCCTTGCTTCCCGTGAATTTAAAATGTGGCGTGACGTAACAACATCGTAGAACTTGATTTAAAAAGCATACGAAAAAAATGGCCACAGTTTAGCCTATTTGATTTTTTCGCACATTTTCATTTCAACACGTTGCCACAAATTGATTACCAAACTTTTTACTCTTTGAAGTGAATGAATTGGTACAAATTTGAATGTTTGCCGGCCATTTCTTCCGATTCTGACACCTTATGGCGTGCGACCTATGGAATGTTAACTTTTTCACTAACAACATTAGTTGAGTAAAAATTGCTGCTGAATTCGCTTTGTAAATGCCTTCCCCGATATGTAAGGTACGCACATCGGAAGGAACCGGTCAAGAAAAAAATCAAACGGGCAGCAGCGGCAGCGCAAGCAAGTCAGATAGGGTGAAGAAAAGCCCCAAGAAATTGCTCCCTCTCCTTTGTTCTGCTTTTCGTAAACCTGTTTCTTGACCCCTTTCCTTCCGATCAGCATACTAGCCTACACTCTTCAAGTGTGCTCCTCTTTGGGAAACTGGGA
Organism: Culex quinquefasciatus; assembly: GCF_015732765.1. Classification (NCBI taxonomy): domain Eukaryota; kingdom Metazoa; phylum Arthropoda; class Insecta; order Diptera; family Culicidae; genus Culex; species Culex quinquefasciatus. The sequence goes on from NC_051862.1 coordinate 163,143,457, forward strand.
AAGATTTATTTACTTTCTTTGCGTAACGGGACAACGACAGGAGTGGATATAAGAAAAAATCTTCCCTCCCATTTAATTACTTACAGGATTTTTTTTAGATTGAAGTAAGTGATCGTATCGTATCAATTACCTCGAGTGTGACCTCGAGTCATCTTTGATTTGCCAACCATTTCTAGTGATTTGTATCCGGCAGCTCCTTATGAACGGATCTACAGTAAAACAATGGAACATAAACTCCACTCACGTCCAACCGCAAATTTTAACAGCCAAATGAAAAAAAATTTGCGAGGTAAAACTAAACATCATTTCAACCAAAGAAAAAGTCATCTGCATGCTTGAGCACTGAGTTGAAAAACATCATCAAGAAAATTTGAATTGTCAAGCTATCTGAATCACAGATTGCTTGAAATTTGTATTCGAACACGAATTTTCTTGCAAGAAACAGAAGAAGAATACAAACGTAAACACTCAAAAAGAAAACTCTTTCCAGCCGTCCCGTCCCAGTAGTGTAGTGTAGAGTGAGATTGAATCATACAAATGTTTTCATGCGATTTTACCATCGGTTTTTTTTTTGCTGAAATTTGTATGATTCAATCTCACTCCTCAGAACCAATGACACCCCTGATGACGGTACACGAAAACACGAAGAATTTTTGGGTGCCCGCCGCGGGATTTGAACCAGCGATCACTGGATTGTGTGTCCAGTGCGTTTTCCGATTGATCCGATTGAGAATTGTTAGCTGAAACTTTTATTTCTGACATTTTCAAATATTGAGTCAACTTTAAAATTAATATGAAAATATTTTCGTTGAAAAGAGCAGAAACTTTCACAATTACATATATTATCCAAAAGTTTTTAACTCTTGTACCCGATTTAGCATCATCCTAAATTCGGTCAAGGGATGCCTTGTTTAGGCCCCTATAACTTAAAACAATATTGTACCGTAATCTGGGGCGAATCGGGACTTCAGTCTGAATAGGGACAGCAGTTTTTAGAGCACTTAATGCTCTTAAATTTGGAAATGGATGTACACATTTTGTTGGTCTGAGTCTGTTCTAACCGAAACCAACCAGAAAAATCAAAATATTGTGCTCCAACATGTTTAAAACTGCTGTCCCAATTCGCCCCATGTGTCCTGATTGACCCCAGTTTACGGTATATTAAAAAATAGGACTACCAAAAGGCATGCAATTGGGTCCTAAAATGAAGCTTAGATTGGTAATATTATTGTTTACAGCGATAATGCTTATTTTTCTGAGTACAATAACCCTTTGTACGACCACAAAGAGTTTAAAATGGTTTTTTAAATCAATTTTGAAAAATTAACCTCGCGGTCCTTCTTGACAGAAAAGGTTCTACTTGACAGCTCGTTCCAAGGGGACCATAGTTGATCCATCGAAAAAATGTTGTCTTGTCAAAAAAAAATTTCGCATTAAAATAAAAAAAAGGGATCAGAAATGGTTTTTAATCGTGTTTTTACCGTTGTACATAAAAATTGACATAGGGCTTTAGTACCCAATTAATCAATCTCTTATTGCCCTGTTGTTTATTTTTTAATCTAAATATTTTAATTTCAATAAATTTAAATTCACAGTTTAAAAAAAACTCTTTGCGTTTGATAAAAATTTGTCATGGATTTTTGAATTTTCTTTGGGCACAAAGAATGATAGACAAAGATTCACAAAACTGCTCCAATACTTTATTCAAACACCAGAAATCACCGTTATCCAATCCCGCACAACAGCCACATTAGAGTACACTCCCACGGCACGCGGTTGGGCACATCCCTTGCCCCAGGACACCACTCCGACCAGAACCCCATCAGCAACCATTGGTCCACCACTATCGCCAAAACACGCATCCACACCACCATGCTCCAAATCCCCAGCGCATATCATACTATCCGTAACGCGCTGAAAGTCCTCGTAGGCTTCGGCACAAGCTTCTCGATTGATCACCGGAACGGCCACGGCCCGTAACAGTTCGTCGGATTCCTCAGTCGTCAGCGTGGCTCCCCAACCGGATACCAAGCAAAGCTGACCAACTTCCGGTTCAAGCTGGGTAAGCTCAATCGGTTGAATTGATTTTCGAAGGGGGAGCTTATCAGTCAACTCGAGCAGGGTGAAGTCGTACTGCCAGGAATCACGATCATAGTCCGGATGTTGGATGATGGTCTTAACGGCCGCTAGAAGGCTTCCTTGATTGCGGTCCGTAGATCCCACGCGAACAGCGTATGCTTCCGGAGCAGGTTCGTCCATGGTGCAGTGCGCTGCCATCAGGATCCATTTATCAGAAATTATGGAGCCTCCACAGAAGTGAGCTCCATACCGATGAAGAGATGCCTGGTATGGGATATCGGTGATGTCTGCCGGGAAACCTCCAACGATTTTTGTCCGGAAAGGAGTGATGATGGCTCCTAACAGATTTTATAGAAATCATGATATTGTAAGATTAGTTCCTAACTGGACTCGGTCACTGGAAACGACCGGCGGCTCAGTGACCGACGAAATAGGCGGCGGGCCAGATGCGGGCATAAAAATGTCAAAATCTCTTCCCCCTCACTTCGTCTCACCATCCAGCTGCAGATTTGTTGACAAACAAACGGAGCACGCGGTCGCATGATGGCGGCATTGAGCCAGAATTAGGGGTGATCATGTGATTAAAAATGAAAGTTTTTTCAAGAAAAATAATATTTTTCCGACCGAACAAAAAAATTGTGAGCATGTTCAAACAATTATTCCTGATGTCGGAGAAGTGATAAAAAAGCAAAATGTTAATCCATAATTTTTCTATAAATTGAATTTTTTCACTCCAACTTGGAACCCCTAGGTCTATTTACGACCGTTTCCAATGACCGTGAGAAGATGCCAGAAAATCCAGCTACGAGCTAAATCCACAATAGAAACAACAATTTTAAAATGTCAAATATATTTTTCAATTACCTTTACAAACCATCAGACAAATAAAAAGAAACAATACTAAGTTGTCTTTCATTACTTATAAAAAGATGTTTCAACAGAAGGTTGAGTATCGAAGGTTGTCGAATGACAATTGAGAGGCTGTGACTAAAATCTTGTCCTCGATCTTGTCCAAAACGAGATAAGTTGAACAATGAACTCAAATTTACTATCACTATCTTATCATACGAGGATTGAAGTTGGTGGATTGCAGGATGCTGTGCATTGATACTGTTTTTATAGGAATATGTATAACAATTATATTATTGCGGGCGTCAATAATTAGAGTTCACGCGCGGTGATATTACGACCGCAGGATAATGGTCGCATGACAGCCGCATGACAACCGCAGAACAAATTTTTGGCTGTTGTCTAATGTTGCCTTGAGTTTTCAGCTGACTTTTAGGAAAATATTCAAAACAAATCAAGTTGACAGCCAAATCAACGCAGAATTTCAGTTCAAATTGCTGATTTTTACTCTGCGGTTGTTTGGCGGCAATAATCTCCTGTCACTCACAGCGAATCAGAAACGTGATTTTATCTTGCAATAAGCAATATTTCAAAATCAAATGAATTTTCACCTAAATCACTCTACTAAGCTTCAATTAAGAAACCTGCAAGTACAGACTGGATTCGCTTCAATTTCGCTAGTTTGAGTGTCTGCAGACATCATGATAATTCGAGTTTTCGCTAACTCGGTCGTATTCGAATTGAAAATCACTCAAACGTCAAATTCAGTTGTCAAACTGATGTTTAAATTTCAACCCCATTGTAAGTTGATTTCCGAGCTTTTGACAGCTGCCAATCGCTCCAATTAGCAAATTTCGTTTTGCTCATTCTAGTGCAGTTCTATTCGAATTAGCGAATCTACCCTGTACGGTACAATAAATTTAACGGCGTCATAGAAAGATTAACTCCAAACGAGTGGAATGCCCACTGTCGAGAGTTGATTGAAATTCCCAATTGTGTACACACGTTTGAGATTACTACTTCAAGTGACACTTGATTTAACTTGTGAATCCAATAACAATTAATAAATTCACTTTCAGCTTGTACTTGAAATTTAAAAAAATGGCTCTAAGAATGATAGTAACAATCAAAAAAAGTTTATTGTTTTAAATTTTATGACACCCTTCATTCCAAAAGTCCGATAGAAATGTTTTTTTTTTTGGAAAAAAAATCTTCAATTTCTGTCCCGTTGTTGGTTTGAGAAAGTCTAACTAAAAAGTCTGGAGCAACACGAGAAAAGGGCGGATAAGCATTTTCATAGCTGGAACTTTTTTGCAAATTCCGATCCAACATGTAGTAACTTTTTCACAGAACTCGAAATGTGAAACAATAGCTGGCCTCCCCATCAATTACCTTTTAACACTGCGGGTTTTGTTGAATAGTTATCTTTGAGCTCAGAATTTGCAAAATAATTCCAGCTGTCAAAATGCTTTTGCACCCTTTTCAAATGTTGCTCCAGATGTTACGAACTGTCACTTTGTACACGGGACACACACTTACTATCAAACCAATTCGATCGAATTGTAACCTCTGTGTAAAGCGAGTGTCAAACTAAAAAATGACCCTGTTCATTTGACAACAATTGGTGTCAAACTATCGAGGTTTCAGTGTTTATGCACAGAAATCAAATTTTCTGAGATTTACACAAAAATTTCAAAAAATCTTGACTTTTGTGAAATTACCCAACCTAACTCACATGATTTGAAGTAGTACCAAATTATAAAAAAAACCTTCAAAAGAAACCAACCGAACGATTTTTGTGAATATACATATTGTTATACAAAATTTGTACAATAATTAGTTATCTAAATACAGCAATTAATTTTATGATTTGCATAATAATATTTTTAACATAATTTAAATAGACTTTTAATGATTAGTTTTTATTTTTCATATTTTTCACGTACGGCCCGCAATTCTGCGGATAATAGATCGATCGGCTCTCAAAAATCATTTGGCTGAGGATCGTCGAACGAAGTTTCACGAAAATCAAATATGGGTATTATGAGTTGAAGGTTAACAATTATTTGAAACAGAATAAAAGTGAAAATATACAATATTAAATACGATATTTTGAATTTATCAATATATTGTGGTTAATTTATTCAGATTTTTTAGTTCACATTTGTGCTATAATCGATCTATAGTTTTGAAACTTCAACATCCTCTTAGACAAAACGTGTCGGCACGTTTCCTTAAGGCCCGATGAATTTCCGATTGGAATAACCTCAAGTATGTACTCGAACCAATATTGCACCCAATTCAGCTCCCTATAAAAGCCATCCGGTTGTCGGTACCGAACCATCATTCGATCAACTTCCTCTCGTCCGGTAAACCGAATCCAACGCAATGGTCAAGTTATTAGTGTTGACCACCTGTGCCCTTCTGGGCTTAACATCTGGTAAGTTTTAATATATTTTTCAAATTCATTCGATTATTTGTTAATTTAATAAATCTTGTTTCCAATTCCAGGTGCCTCCCTCAAGTCCACTTTCATGCCGAGCTTTTCTCGCGCAGGGAAAATCGTCGGAGGGTTCCAGATCGACGTCGTTGACGTCCCCTACCAGGTGTCGCTGCAGCGCAATAACCGTCACCACTGCGGCGGATCGATTATCGACGAGAGATGGGTGCTGACGGCGGCCCACTGTACGGAGAATACAGACGCCGGTATCTACAGTGTGCGCGTCGGTTCGTCGGAACACGCCACCGGAGGGCAGCTGGTCCCGGTGAAGGCCGTGCATAACCATCCGGACTATGACCGCGAGGTCACCGAGTTTGACTTTTGCTTGCTGGAGTTGGGCGAGCGTTTGGAGTTTGGCCACGCCGTTCAACCGGTTGATCTGGTTCGGGACGAACCGGCTGACGAGAGTCAGTCGCTGGTTTCCGGCTGGGGAGACACGAGATCGTTGGAGGAATCCACCGATATCCTGAGGGGTGTTTTAGTTCCGTTGGTGAACCGCGAGGAATGTGCCGAAGCTTACCAGAAGCTTGGTATGCCGGTTACGGAGAGCATGATCTGCGCTGGATTCGCCAAGGAAGGAGGCAAGGACGCCTGCCAAGGGGACAGCGGTGGTCCCCTGGTCGTGGACGGGCAACTGGCTGGAGTAGTTTCCTGGGGAAAGGGTTGCGCTGAACCTGGATACCCGGGTATTTACTCCAATGTTGCGTACGTTCGCGATTGGATCAAAAAGGTGGCCAAGGTTTAAAACCCCAATAGAATCAAAAATTTAAATCAATTTGTTTGAATTTCTCATCCGAAATGCGGCAACCCGCGCAAAATTAGCCTTAATTTATGCTTTCCGTACTGCACATTTGCTTTGAGTCACCCAAATAGCTCTCACGAGGGTTCTCATTTCCACGATTCCACCCCCTCGACGGCGTCAATGTCACGCACACACTCTTGCCATTGAGGGGTGTTTTTTGGTTAGCTCGTGGAAAAGGAGATGCTGGGGAAAAGCTCAGCATGACGCCCATTTTAACGGCAGATTCTGCTGAAGAAGAAGCCGTTGGAGAGGGAAAATTTTAAGAATTTGGTTCTTCGTATCTCCTTTTTTATTTTCTTTTTTGTTAATCGAGAAAAAACAACATAGTTTGTTGTACACATTCGATACAAATAGTATTGATCAAGTTTGTACAATCGAATATTGTTGTTTAGAACACATGTCAGAAAGTTTATGATTCTATTTGTGTACAACATTTAAGTTACTTTTTTATAATTTTTTTTTATTGTTTTTGGAGTTTCACAAGGAAGATCTAGTTTTAATAAAATAAATATTTTTGATGCATTCTTTTACGTTATTTTTCCACAGAAGCATGAATTTATTCACGTTTTAAGTTGAAATGTGTTTATATTTGCTTGAAAAAGTTCAAATAAAATATTTCAGCATTTTTGAAGTTTCTGGAATTATTCTAAGAAAACAAGTGCCCCCCGTTACTCGTTGTTTTTGCTCAGGGTTGTTCACCTGTATCATATTCGTAAACTTAAAAAATATAATAGTACGATTTTAAATTTGAATAATTTTATCAATTGTATAGGTATGTTTTATTCAGGGGGGCGACATCTATATCTCACTACAGGCAGCTCGCCCGTAGCCAACACAACCCAATCAAATCGTTTTCCGCATGACGGATTCATTCCGCTTCGAATTCCGCTTCGAAAATTGCTTCGAAATTTTCTAAACAGATTGTCTGATTGGGTTCCGTTTCGATTCCGTTTGAGCATTTTTTGCACAAGGGCGACACCTGCTGGTGTACAGCGGAACCTCGATGACATTTCGCCGAGTTTCGCCGAAGCGGTTTTTCGTCAGTGTGTGAGTGAGTTGACATCAAAAGAAATGTCAAACGCGTTTCAACTTGAAATTTCTAAGAGCGTCATCGGAAGAGCCTCGATTATTTTCAATCGGATTTTCCGGATTCTGATAGAAAAATCAAAGTTTATGGGCGGATTTGTTTATTGCCAAGTGCCCCACGACCGGGAACGCTGCCGTTTGTATATGGACCGTGGGCCGGATCTGTCCTGCGTGCGTTGCTGGTGAGTTTGGTTAAAATTTGAACTTTTTTTTTATCCCCAACTGATTTGACGACGATTCTAGGAATTTGTTCATACCTGGCCTACTAGTGCGAGTTACTCAACAAGCAGACGAACCCGGTCCAGCGAACATGCGTTGATTTGCTCCCATTCAACTTGGCCAATTGTTATCGCTGGTACCGGCATGAGTGGCGGACGGACTTCTCCGTCGGACAAAGAGATCAACGGAACTTGTCCTTCTGCATTTCCAGCGGATTCTTTATTGGAAAACAGGTAGCCCAAACAGACGCGCGGAAATGCACAAGCCGGCAGCTGGACTGTTGCCGCCACCACCACCAACCATTGTCATCCCGCCGGAGTAGTGTTCCGTACTGCCGGACCACAATATATTGTAAAAATTACAAATTTTAAGTAATTAAAACACGGGATTCATGGTGGGGAGAGTGTTTTTTAAATTAATTTTGAATATAAATAAAAACTGCCTAAAATAGGCCAAAAAGTTGAATCAGTTTTGAATTCCAATTAAATCAAAACTAAAGAAAATCAAAAGAAAAAAAAGAAGAAGCAGCTGTCAAAGCTTACCCGTCTGTTCCGTTTCAATTCCGTTTGAATTCCGCTTGAACCGATTTGCGGCGAAAACTCAAACGGAACCGGTTGTTGCGTTTGAAGCGGAATTCGTTTCCGAATCTAAAACGAACACTGTTTAGAATTCGAATCGAACTTTTTTCGCTCAAGCGGAATTCTAAACGGAATTCAAACGGAACGTGCTGAGTGGGAACCCACTCAGCGCGTTCCGTTTGAATTCCATTTAGAATTCCGCTTGAGCGAAAAAAGTTCGATTCGAATTCTAAACAGTGTTCGTTTTAGATTCTAAACCGCATTCCGTTTCAAACGCAACAACCGGTTCCGTTTGAGTTTTCGCCGCAAATCGGTTCAAGCGGAATTCAAACGGAATTGAAACGGAACAGACGGGTAAGCTTTGACAGCTGCTTCTTCTTCTTTTTTTCTTTTTGATTCTAAACCGCATTCCGTTTCAAACGCAACAACCGGTTCCGTTTGAGTTTTCGCCGCAAATCGGTTCAAGCGGAATTTAAACGGAATCGAAACGGAATGGACGGGTTGCTTTTGACAGCTGCTTCTTCTTCTTCTTTTTTCATTCAGGTTTTCTTTTTTTGTTGTGGTTGAACCAAAATTCAACCAAAAATAATTATTTAACTCTTTATTTTCATTTACAGCTGATTTTATTTGATTTAAATATAATTAATCGTAAAATCAAACGCTTCCCAACCCCGGCCCCTTGTTTTTTTTTTTAAGATTAACAGTAAACATATTGCTTTATAATAGATTGCGATTCAGTACACTCCGTTTCCCCTGTATCGATCGGAACTTCTTCATCGTTGGATTCCGGGACCGTGAACCTTGACCTTTGTGTACCGGTGGTGCTAGCGCCACTGCTCTACCCGGAGGACTCTCCGACAGCGACGAAATAATCTTAGCAACATCCTGTGCTGATATCTTCCGGCCGCCAACCTTCAGCATGTGGTTCCTGCAGTCCTCGAGCGAGGCCGTAAACGTGTAGCCGATCTCCACCACCAGACTGCCCCAGGCAGTGTCTATTACGGACGACCGCAGCAGTGACTGGGAGTTGGCTTTGACCGCTTCGACCGAAACCGGTACACCGGTACACGCTCCCGCGGAAAGTCCCGACACAGCTGCTGCCCAAAGCGCGCTTACGTCGAGTCGGCGAGTCCAAATTCCGGGGTGACGTCGTTGAGACTTCCCTCCTGGCTGGATTGGCTTGGTTCTGCAAAAGAAAGCCGACTCACGGCGAAGGACGCTCTCGTGAATCTAAAAAAGAAAGAAAACTCCAGATTAATCCAGTCCAAGTTCAACATAGTAGAATCTTGCGATGCGAACAAAGTACGTACTTGGCGTGCTTCTGGAAGAGGATTTCCTCGGGGGCAAACACGGCCGCGGCACCGACTCCGGCGGCAGCCAAACCATTCAGCTTCGGGGTTTGGCTCGACACGTTCCACGATCGGAACGGGCTTCAGCTTCTCCAACGTGGCCAAACTCACCGAGGGCAGTAAGCCGGACGAAAAGGCTACCGCCGATGACGAGGACTAACCGTCCAAGATGAAGTTCACGCCGGTCAAGGAAAAGGCAGCATCTTCTTCAAATTTTCTAGCACACACTTTGACATGTTTGACATTTGTCACACTCACACATTAAAAGAAAAACCGCTTCGGCGAAACGCGGCGAAATGTCACCGAAGTTCGGCCGTACACCAGCAGGTGTCGCTAATGTGCCAAATGGCTCAAACGGAATCGAAACGGAGTCCAACCGGAGATTCCGTTTAGAAAATTTCGAAACAATTTTCGAAGCGGAATTCGAAGCGGAATGAACCCGTCATGCGGAAAACGGTTTGATTGGGAAGCTGTAAACTTCGGCACCAGAACAAAAGGCAAATGTCAACTTCGGCTCCAGCACAAAAAAAACAGCTGTTCGTTACGGAATCAAAACAAAGCAACTGCGCACTGTAAAAAAAAGTACAAAAACTGCAGGCATAAAATGGAAATAAAGTAATTATTGTTTTTATGTAAAATTTTACCGCAATGTACGTTTAAAAGTTAGTGTATGTTTGTGAGGTGATTTTTATCAATTTATTTGCAAAATAAACTACTAAAGTAGTGATTATTAAGCACACATCGGGCCGATGACCTCATTTAAAGTTGTACTTTTATCACATGAAACGTTTAACTTAAGTACTGTGTAAACTGTGACTTTAACTACAGTAATTCTTATAACAAAAATTGAATTATTAATAAAAGAAATATTATTGTTTTCACTGTGCGCAGCTTGCGCGCATTATCAATCTCAATCACCCAAGATGGCGGCCTTTAGCATCCCCCTGGTTTTATTTAAAAATGATAAAGGTTGACCCCTCGTTGCAGACAGAATTGTCGGGGGTTTGCAGAAGTAAAATAAAATTAAGTGGAAATGGAGGCACTTAGTTTCTTAGAATGATTAAACATAGCATTAATAGTCGAAATTTAAAATTTTGCTTTCTTGCCGGAAATCAATAAAAGTGACATTTTTTTTAATTATCTTGACCCTCCCTACTTTTTGTCCATACCCCCTTTTCAATCCGTTTTTTTTTATTTCACAATTGAGCAATTCTCTACCAAAACCGGAAATGGATATAATTTGTATTTTTTGATTTGGCTCAAACTTTGTGGGGGCCTTCCCTATGACCAAAGAAGCCATTTTGCATCATTAGTTTGTCCATATAAATTTCCATACAAATTTGGCAGCTGTTCATACAAAATGGTACGTATATATTCGAAAATCTGTAACTTTTGAAGGAATTTTTGATCAATTTGGTGTCTTCGGCAAAGTTGTAGGTATTGTTAAGGACTATTTAGAAAAATAGGTACACGGAAAAAAATTTCCCGATTTTTTATTAACTTTTTCCCACAAAACTCAAATTCCCAAAATACGTATTTTTGATTTTCGAGATTTTTGATATGTTTTAGGGGACAAAAATCCGCAACTTTTGAGCTATAGAGAAACATGGTCAAAAAATCTGCCGCCGAGTTATGATTTTTTGAAAAACTGGTGATTTTTGGAAAAAATCGAAATTTCATACATAAAATTTTTTTGAATTTGCAATTGAAAATTACTTTACAGATTTTTCGATAAAGGGCCCCGTTTTCAAGATATAGCCACCGAAAGTTTGATTTCAGCGAAATATTTGCAGTTTTTCAATTTTTAAAAATAGTGACCATGACTGACCATTTCTAAAATATTTTTTTGAAAAGTTCAGAAAATTTGCTATAAAATTGTCTAGAGACATTGAAGATTGGACCTCTGGTTGTTGAGATACAGCTTAAAGAAAGAAACACGAAAATTGAAGTTTTCTAAGTCTCACCCAAACAGCCCACCATTTTCTAATGACGATATCTCAGCAATTAATGGTCCGATTTTCAATGTTAATACATGAAACATTCGTGAAATTTTCCGATCTTTTCGAAAAAAATATTTTGAAAAAAATTAAATCAATACTAGCATTTTTAATGGACATAATATTCAATGTTTGGCCCTTTTAAAATGTTAGTCTTGATTTAATTTTTTTCAAAATATTTTTTTCGAAAAGATCGGAAAATTTTACGAATGTTTCATGTATTAACATTGAAAATCGGACCATTAATTGCTGAGATATCGTCATTAGAAAATGGTGGGCTGTTTGGGTGAGACTTAGAATACTTCAGTTTTCGTGTTTCTTTTTCTTTAAGCCGCTGTATCTCAGCAACCAGAGGTCCAATCTTCAATGTCTCTTAGACAATTTTATAGCAAATTTTCTGAACTTTTCAAAAAAAATATTTTTAGAAATGGTCACTCATGGTCACTATTTTTAAAAATTGAAAAACTGCAAATATTTCACTGAAATCAAACTTTCGGTGGCTATATCTTGAAAACGGAGCCCTTTATCGAAAAATCTGTCAAGTAATTTTCGATTGCAAATTCAATTTTGCATAAAAAAATGAGGTCAAAAAAATTTTATGTATGAAATTTCGATTTTTTCCAAAAATCACCAGTTTTTCAAAAAATCATAACTCGGCGGCAGATTTTTTGACCATGTTTCTCTATAGCTCAAAAGTTGCGGATTTTTGTCCCCTAAAACATATCAAAAAATCTCGAAAATCAAAAAATACGTATTTTGGGAATTTGAGTTTTTGTGAAAAAAAAGTTAATAAAAAAATCGGGAAATTTTTTTTTCCGTGTACCTATTTTTTTCTAAATAGTCCTTAACAATACCTACAACTTTGCCGAAGACACCAAATTGATCAAAAATTCCTTCAAAAGTTACAGATTTTCGAATATATACGTACCATTTTTGTATGAACAGCTGCCAAATTTGTATGGAAATTTATATGGACAAACTAATGATGCAAAATGGCTTCTTTGGTCATAGGGAAGGCCCCCACAAAGTTTGAGCCAAATCAAAAAATACAAAAAATAAAAATGGTCGAAATCGGCCGGTTTTGTAGAGAATTGCTCAATTTTCCTTTTAACTTTTTACTGCAGTAATTTTCCAATTTTGGATATTCTTCATTATAATATTTCCTTTGAACATAATTATTTAGTTTTCATTTTCAATTAGGCTGTTACAAAATTAATTCAAAGTTTTTGTTCATTTGCATTTGTATCTTTATTTGTATTGACATGGGTTCTTTAGTTTTCGAATTGATTTAACCCTCTACTGTCCAATTTAGTTTTCAAAAATTGTTAATTTTTCCCGTGTTTAGGATGTCATTTTGAGCAACTTTTGTTCTACGAAAAACTTGACTTCTCTTGTTTAATGTTGTTTTTGTTGAATTTTAGTATTTGAATTTGCATTTATCTTTTTTAGGTTATGTTTGTTTTTGGTAGTATTTGGCCAATTCTACCACCTTCTATCATTACATTTTGCCTTTCTAATATTTTCATATTTTTACACTCATTTTTTTATTTATTTTTATTTTATTGCTCGTTTTTACATTTTTTGCTATATAATGGCATTATTATTATTTAAATTGCTTAAAAATGCGTAGAGGCATAGTCTGGGACTCTAAAAAAATTACTACATACTTCTTTTTCCTTAAAATATTGGAAATGATAGTGAAAAACACAGCCAAAGTTGACCTAATAAAAAAATAAATAAAAAACGTTGGCTAAGTCACATAAAACAAGTCAAACTTCCAATCCTAATAAATTCTAAAATTTTAAAAGTTCTTCTTTCCAATGCTTTTTAAAGGTCAAAAATTGGTTAAAAAATGAATTTTTGGCGAAATTTTAGACCGAAGCCCGTTTAGAGGCTAATCTTGAAGTAAATTACTTTTTTGTGCTTACTTTAGGCCGATGCAAATATTAAAAAAAGTTTTAGTCCCTCGGCCCTGGCCGAGGTCAAGGGGGGGGGGGGAGGCAAAAAAATAAAACAATATAAAAATTTAAATAACAAACCATAGTCTTCACATTTAAATGAAAAAAGTGTTTAAAAATGCATTTTACACTAGTTCAGTTTTTTTGCAATCATTAGTTTAAAAAAAATCTAAGATCTGACAAGAACAAAAATTGTATCGAAAAAAAAATTTTGCATCGAAAATTTTCAAAAAATTTCAAAATTTTTTAATAAACCCAAACATGCTAAAAATGATTTTAAACGCAGGAGAATGTATTTGAATTTTCATTGAAATTTTGAAGTTTATTGTAAAAGTATTTTTTTGCCCCCTGATTGACAAAAACTTTTAAAAATATTTGTACCAGCCTTAGTAATATTAAATTCAGCTCATTCTTCTTTGTTTTCAGTCTCTTTCTATATACAGTCTTCTTCAGTCAACTTCCGTCATTCTTTTTAAATTTTCTTAAGATTTGTAGTCTTCGAACTTTATTTACTTCATTAGTCTGCTGCAGCAAAAACTTTTAAAAACTTACAATGGTATAATTCGGAAAACAAGTCTAATTAAGATAAATTATAAGCGGAGGGAAAAAACGAATACGAATTAAATTTCTTAATATTATTTTTGTTAAAGGTGTTAAGTTATCCTAGACACTGTTAAGGCAGTAAACTAATAAGACTATTTTCTTGTATCTTGCAAATAAACAACAGTTGAACGAAAAAAGTTTTTTGAAATTCATTTTACACTAGTACAGTTATTTCATTCATTAGTTCTCAAAATATCTCTGGGGTGAATTCCATTTAAATTCTAAAGTTTGTTGAAAAAAATATTATTTTCTACTATTTGATTTGTCAGGTTGATTTTTAAGAAGAGGGGGTCTTATTTTATTATTAAATATTTCAAAAGTTGTAAAAAAGCTTCTTTTTTGCATGTCATTTTTTCCATTTTTACTAATATTCCTGCCTCAACTCTTGAATGATTTGTTGAAAAATATTGTAATGTTCATCAAACCACTCTTAACTTAAAGAAAAGTTGATTTCAGACAACAACAGTTGATTGGAAATCACTGAAATAAAAAAGTACAAAATTCTTGGAATTTTGACTTCTTTCCTTATTTAGTAATTGGGTTTTCTGGATAACTTAATAAATAAAAAAAGGAGGCAAATTTCGTAGAATTTAGGAATTTGGTCCTCCGAAAAGAAAGTCGACTTCAAAAAGGTAAACTTGATTTCAAAGAATTCTCAGCAATAAATAAAATATTGAGGTAAAAAAAAACAAAAAATCATAACCTACCCAAACCGGATACGCGACGTAGGATCCTCTCCTACGAGGACGCCCGATTAAAATCGCAATAAAAATATTCCCGTTTCCTCACATCCTTTTCCCGATCGTATACATGTGCAAACCTCCGCACACAAGGAAACCCTTTTTTTCTATTGAGTAAAAGAGGTTAGTGCAAAAAAAATTGCGTCTCAGCATTTTTTTTTCTGCCGAAGACCACAACGCTGCCGCGTCACCAACGTGCCATAATTCGTTCGTCTGTACATATTGCATACATTTGGGTGCCATACACACTGACAGGCGCGCCCGACAGTATGCCCGTGTTGGTGCGAGGATTTTCCGCCTAGCGTTATGCTATCCGCGTAAAGGTATGCTTCCAGGCGTTGCGTTGTGTTTGTGAGTGTGTGTGTGTGTGTGAGTGTATGTGTGTGTGTGTGTGTGTGTGTGTGTGTGTGTGTGAGTGTATGTGTGTGTGTGTGTGCGTTTTTGTAAGAGATGAACCGTAAAGTGTTTCTCTTCTTTTTTTTATTATGAGGACGGCATTCGGCCGGATGTTGGTTACGGGACGATGCGACGAGTGGCATTATTATCTAGGACAAATCGCGTATAAATAGCGCACGCCGATCAATCGATACTAATTAATTTCCCATTTGTCACACTCCGGTGAGCTTGTGAGGTTAGTGTTAGGTATTTTTAGGATGTCGATTTGTCGACACACAGGTGTCACAGATGAAGTGACCTACTTAAGGTGGCAGGGGTTGAAGTAATTTGGTAAAGAATTGTACTCTTTTGTTCTGAAAAAAAAAATCTTAAAAAAAACTTTTATTCCCAATTTGAGTAAATCCACTCAACTGTGTACAATATTGCAGAACAAGTCTCGGGCGAGTTTTCAAAAAGCCGTAGCCGTGAACTGTAACACTAATTTTCGTTTTTCTCGAAAATGAAACAAAATTTAATTTATTTTAAGTATGGGGCACTTGAAGGACGTGTGGATGAACAATTTAGACCTTTGATTTTGGTTTTTCGTAAGTTGGTCGAATACCGATGCAAAAAGGGCTTTGTTTACCAATGGCTCTTACGGCTTATTGAAAACTAATCCGAGAAGTATCCAGGTTTTTAAGCGAAGATGGCGTTTGAATGGTGAACGTCCGAAATGTCAAAATCACGAAGTGGTACCAATATTCCGAAAAAAGTGTGCCATGGCATGCCAGCCACATTTTCGGATGTACGCCATTCGAACGCCATCTTCGCTTAAAAAACTTGGATACTGGAACGTACATGCAAGGGTTTCCAGCAAGGCCTCGGACTGGCAAGTAATTAATAATTACTTTGATTTTTAGCTGGTAATTAGGTAATTCTTTAATTAATTAGTAATTTATGGTAATTAGAGTAATTTAATGTAGTTGATTGGTAATTTAAGTAATTTTTGAGTAATTTAAGTATTTTTTTTAATTGTACTTCTTCTACGAAACTATTTACTTTTTACATATAATCTATTATAACAGTATTTTATTAATTTCAAATAAGATTGAAACATAAAGATTAAAAAAGACTGGCTCTATATGTAGAAGGCCTAATTTGCCATAGTTCTCTCCTAAAACTCTCCTAAAATTTATTTTTACATGTTGTTTATAGAAGCTGATTAACAACAAAAGGCAACGTCATCATATATTACCCAGTGAAAAATGTTTAGTGAATCCGAAATCTATTCATTTTCATTAAGTAATTATATTTTTTTTTGTTTTGCAAGAACTACATTATCAAAATTATCAAAAAAAGTTTATGTGGATCATATAATTAAAAAAATAAGTGAATTATCATTTTTTAAAACAATTTCTTAAGTGATAGCAATTTAAAAATCAATAAAAGTATGTTAAAAATAATTTAAAAAATATTGAAAATAATAAAAAAAATATCAAAAATAATACGAAAAATACAATTTTTATATTTTTTCATAATCAGCAGAAATTGACAGTCCTTATCTCTCTAAAGAGCTAAACTATTTTGCCGAAAAATTTCCAAATATGTCTGAGACAAATGTTAAAAATCAAACTCAGTGAAATTAAAATCGACTAATATTCAGATGCACAAATTAAATCCAATGTAATTGTCACATTTCACATAATCCGTATTTTCAGTAACGGATTTTTTAATATGCTTGAGAAAAAAATGCAAAGTAATGTCAAACCAATGTTGAAAAACATTTTAAAACTTAACGTTATTTTGATGAATTTCACAATTTTCATGAAGAGCCGCTGCAAATATTTGTCAAAGTTTATGTTTGGCTCGAAAAATCAGGGGGCCTTTTTTCAAACAACTTCGATAAACTTGCAATAAACTGAATACAATTTTAAATTCATAATTAATTATATTAAAACTCAAACATTGAAGTAAAATAGTACAGTATGTTGTTTTGCCTTTATGACAAACACGACTTCAATAATCTTCTTTTGCAATTGATTGTTAAGGGTACGGTTGATTGAAACGTGAAACATAATGGAATTTCGAATCAAATAATGAACAGGTTAAATTGGCCATAAAACAAATATTATTGTTTATAGCAATTGAGCTACTTATTTTTTACCTGAAATGATGTCAATTTTATAATAAAATAAAACAATTCCAAATTTCAAACCAATTAATTCGCTGTAAGATATTATGTAAACATCACCCAAAGTTTCAGCGTCCTCTAGTGGGAGCATTTTTGAAGTTTGATCGCCTATAGCTATTTTCAATTAAAATTATAATTCACAATATCCAGATCGGTACAAAAAAAAAATATAATAAACAGCATAATTTTAAGAAGAGCTATCGAATGAGCTAATTATAAATAATTTAGTTTAGAACCGTAGAAATGAATACTTAAATTAAAATTAAATGTTTTTTACCGTAGTGAAAAGTAATTAAGTAATTTATGTAATTAATCATTTTGGACCAGTAATTTGAGTAATTAATTGGCAGACTGGCAAGTAATAAACGCTTCTGGAAACCCTTGCGTACATGCACGCAGAAAAATCAAACCCTGGGTGCTGAATAGTGGTTCGCAAAACGGCCTCAATTTTGAACTGTCAAAGTGGAACCAATTTACTGTTCGCTAAAAGTAGAGAGTATTGTTATCGATCAATAAAAAGTTTTTTTTAGGAGTGAGGACCTGGAGTTTAATTCAAGAAATCTTTAGAATGTTGAAGGCGCGATCGTATTTTTTTTTTATAATCATATATTGAAGTTGTTTATGGAGTAGATGCGGTTGTATCCATCCAGAAGCTGTCTTAATCTAAATTTGATTCCGTTTGAAAACCTACTGGTTTAGTTCAAATCTTCTCAGTTTGTTGGATCAGCTTCGCTAGAATTAGCGATATTTTTTCGCTGGACCAGGAAGAGCTGTATGATTCTAAAATCTGCCGAGTAATTTATCTGTGACATCCCAGAATGACACACTCGCCGCAGTTCTTCGTCATCCATAAAAAGAAAAAGCTTTTCTAACCGTTCCAAACTTGAAAACACACAATTTTCCAGCCAAAAATATCAAAAACTAGTCAAAATGAAACACAAACAACTGATTATAAAACAGCTCATATACCAGTATGAAAAAAGTCATGCTTGTGCTTGAACAGCTTCCTACTTTGTAGATGTAAACAAAGTGGGATCATTCGAAAATCACGTTACGCATTCGTTCTATTCATCACCGCCTATTTTAATTGTTAGTCATGACTCATTTTTTTTTTTGAAGAAATATTAAAATAAATATTGACATTTCATTTTTTGTACGGACAACGGCCAAATTGTATGGGTGAGCCAGTAACAGAAAATGGCTTCTTTGGTCACAGGTAAGGCCCTTCAAAAAGTTCGAGCCAAATAGAAAAAATCAATTAAAACCCATCTCCGAAATTCGGAGAGAATTGCCCATTAATCTAATCTAATCTAATCGAACACAAGCGCAGCCAGTCCTAAGAAAGCATCCGGGAAGAACTTATAAGTTATATGGTTAGATTACGCCGCGAATTCCTTCTTGTCTTTATTAATGATTGCAGTACTTTCGAGAACCCCCGAAGTATATTACACTCATTAAAGCGGCCCGGCCTACTGCGTTGCATTAACCGCATGAGACAGATTCTATGAACGGATCCCACATTTCATAGAACCATCAGTGGAAGAAGAAGAAGCCGGGGACATACCGTACCAACCGGTTCGAGTTATTTATAGATTGTAATGGTACACCACACATTACGTTGGGGAAGGGATTGTTGTATTATATAGTAAATGACCTTGTGACATAAAAAATACGTTCATGACTTCATTAGACTGGTACAAATATTATTAAAAGCTTTTGTCACCAGAGCCAATGCTGAGGGACAAAAACTTAGAAAAATATTTGCTGCGGCTTTAATCTAATCTAATCTAACCCTAGCGCAGCCAGTCTTTCGAGGGCATCCTGGAGAATGCCTTAGGTTGATTGACGCCTAGCATCTTCTTGTCATTATCAACATTTGCAGTGCGCCATTTGAATGCATTGAAACACCACAAACGTCGAAGCGGCCAGGCCAACTGCGTAAAGTTAACCGCGAAGATGATTCGTTGAATTGAATTGAGTATGAACACGAATGTTCAAACAACACTACAGTTCTGAATCTACAGCGGAGGAAGAAACGTGGGGATCCCCTGCTCACGTTCCTGTTTGTTTATGCAGTTAATCGTTGGAAGCCACCATGCTAAGAAGTTTTGGTGCTCCGGGACCCTCTGGGATAGGACATTGTATTTCCACAAATGCCCGGGACACTATTTGCCATGGTTATAGCGCCACAACTCGCTCCGAAAAATATTTGCTGCGGCTTTAGTATTAATTAAAACAACTATATTATATAAAAGTATTGTTAAATTCAATTATATTTTTATTTAGTTTCTCAGTTTGTAACAGTAAAGAGAATATAAATCTGTATATTTGTACAATGGCACACAAGAGAGCCCTTATTGTTCCGTTTCGTATCAAACGTCTAACGTTATCTCCTTGATTTGATAATTTTTCAACGTTTTTTTTTTCTTTTTCGGCCGTTTCGGCTCTTTACAACATGATATCGGTACGATACCGATTTATTTATCACTTGGTTTCAGTTGAAAACGCCTCTTGGAAGCTGTAATTGAATGTCAAAGTGCTGATATGCCAACAATCGAGAAATTAAAAGTGAGAGTGTGTGCAACATGGAGTTAAACTTTCTGTGAAGTTGCTGTGAAGATTACCATAGCACTTTGAAAAGTTTAACTCCATGTTGCACGCACACACTCTCACTTTTAATTTCTCGATAGGATTCGAGCGGATTCCTAACGCCTAATGTCTAGTGTGGAATTCATTGGTATTGCGTAATTGAGCTTCTGTAACGAGCCACAGTCTTGGAAGTAAAACAACAAAGTGTGTAGTATGTGTGTGTATTACTGTGAGAGATTCCAACACACGAAAGGAAAAACAAAACGATCTTCTCATAAACTGAACAAAAAAATCAGAACTTGTCCAAAAAAGTAACAATCGATGTTAATGGTAACATAAAATGAAAATGGGAAAATGTGTGATAACTGCGCGGTCCGATAAGTAACGAAAAACAAAATCTGCCCACTCTACAGGTAGAACAGCTTATCGTTCAGCACCTCGTCCGGATTGCGCTTCACGGATTGGCCAATCAGGTAGGCCATCTTGTGGGCGTACTGACAGCAGGCCGGCACGCGCACACTTCCGGGCCAGTTGTAGTACAGGTAGCACAGCTTGTAGCTCAGCCGCTGCAGCACGTCCGGGCTGTAGTCGGGCTGGTTGTGCACCACGATGTAATGCGTCGGCGAAACGCTGCCCTGTCGCACGGACTGCGGCACCAGAAAGTAATCAAAGTGGTTTCGCCGCGTCACCGTGTGGTCCAGCACCGTGCCCGGGTTCGGGTTGTTCAGGTTCGATTGGCCGTCAATCTGTGGGACAGAGAATGAGAATGTTAAAAAGTGAAGAAATCAAACCAACGAGGGGGAAACTTACCCGGAACATTCGGGTGTTGATGCGCTTCTGAACCACGATGAAGGCCAGCTCCGGACAATAGTTGGGTTCGACCAGCTTGCACGCCTCCATCAGCTGCGGAATCTCGTATTCGGAGCACATTCGCAGCTGACCGTCGCCGACGCCGTCTCTGGTGGTGGGAAAATTTATTTGTTAATTAGCAAAAAAACTTATTTTTTTTCCACAAATATTTAATGTTAGTAAAGCCAACTGGAATACTCAGGGTTGTTACGGGAGAGTCCAAAAAAAATCCGCGCCAAATCCGCGCCGACCTAAAATCCGAAACCGCGCAAAATCCACGCCATATAAAAAAAAATCGCGACCAACATTTAAGAAATTTATTTTTTAATGAAGAAAAACTGATTCAGAAAGTATTTGATTAAAAAAAAAACTCGTTTTATGTTTAAAGGCTCCAAAAGAATGAAAGCAACAAATCCATTTAAAAAAAATCCTCAAGAGACGGTCAAGGCAAGGGCCATGAAAATATAAGAATTTAAGAACTAAGAATTTAAAAATAAAAACATTCAAGAATTTAAGAATTGAAGAATTTAGGATTTTAGAATTTATAAGCTTAAGAATACTAAAATTATTTAAGATTTGAGTTTTTTTTTTCTATATTGTTTTGAATTTGATTTTTTTTAGTTTTTAAATTTTGATTTTTTTGAAATCTTCAAATTTTTGATTACCCAAATTTTTGGTATTTTGAATTTCAGATTGCTAAAATTTTGAATTTAAAAATTTCAGATTTTTTAAATTACGATTTTAGAAATTTCGAAAAAAAAATTAAAATGTATTTTGATTTTTTTGTTATAATAAAAACTATTAAAACAACTTTTTTCGATTTTTTGAATTTCTGAAGCTTTGAATTTGAAATGTTCTGATCTTTTTATTTTCGCCAAGAATATTTAAATTTAGAAAAAAATATTACTACCGATTAAATTCCATTCCAAAATTCGAAAGTGGGGGCCAGCTTCTGTTACGTCCAATCAAGCTCATATTTGGCGCCCACCAGAAAAAAGCCCCAATAATAGTTTTTGTTACACATTCTAATGTCTATATCTTCGGGAAAAGTTTGTAATATTTGATTTACAAAATTAAAAATTGAATAAATCCAGTATAAAATTAAAAATAAATAAGGTTGAAAATCATCACTGAAAACTCAAAAGATATTAAATATTCGGAGCCAGAAATGTTAAGAAATGACAAGAAACATATAAAAAATAATTTCTACATAATCTTCATCTTCATTTTTCGACGTTTCGTACTAAGAAAATACAAACAAACATTTTCAGAAGAAAATTCAATTAATAAAAATTATGAAATTCTTGCACTCAAAGGAAAAAACAAATTATCGTAATTCCTGATAATATTTTTGTTAATTACTTGAACGTAATTCTATCTCTCTCAATTAATTTATTTATCAAAATTGCTATCCGCGCGAAATCCGCGCCTGAGCAAAATTATCCAGCAAATCCGCGCCAGATCCGCGCTATTCGCGCGAAACGCGCCATCCGCGCCGTCCGTAACAGCCCTGAATACTGTAAAATTATTGAATTCGACCAATTGATTCAGAAATGTATTGCTGTTTGAACACCCCGTGCTCAAACTCAATCCAATTCAACGAATCATCTTTGCGGTTAACTTTACACACGGCCTGGCCGCTTTAACGTTTGTGATGTTTCAAAGCAATTTATTGCATTGGGGCACTGCAGATTTTAATAATGACAACCTAAGTGCATCTCCAGCGCTGGTGGCAAACATCGACATTGCACCCGGCGTCAACCCTACCGCGGTAGGGGCAGGGGGAGGGGGGTAGCAGAATGAATTCGTCTGATAAATACAACGTTTTTTTTCTGATACAACGTTGAAGGGTGATAAGAAATGACTTAAGTAACCTTTCTAACATAGTTTCCATGAAGTTTGATCACTTTTATAACAAAAGTCACTTATCAAAACAAACATTTCAGAAAATAGTGTAAATATGTCGAAAAAAGACCCTAATTTTACAAATAAACATCAAAACAATTAAAACATCAACTAATGTTGCATTAAACGAGATTTGTGAAGCTATCAGGAGAGCAGTTCTCTCAGATTTCGGTCATTCAATTTTTTTTTGTATTTTTCAATCCGGCTGAAACTTTTTTGGTGCCTTCGGTATGCATAAAGAAGCCATTTTGCATCATTAGTTTGTTCATATAATGTTCCATAAAAAATTGGCAGCTGTCCATACAAAAATGATGTATGAAAATTCAAAAATCTGTATCTTTTGAAGTAATTTTTTGCTCGATTTGGTGTCTTCGGCAAAGTTGTAGGTATGGATAATGACACACGGTAAAAAAATGGCGATTTTTTATTTAACTTTTTGTCACTAAAACTTGATTTGCCAAAAAACGCTATTTTTATTTTTTGATATGTTTTAAGGCTGGTACAAATATTTTTGAAAGTTTTTGTCACCCCCCCCTTCAAAATAGGCCCGAAAAATCAGGGGGCAAAAAAAATATTTTTACAATAAACTTCAAAATTTCAATGAAAATTCAAGTGCAACCAGCTGAAATCGCAATTCGCAATTCGCAATTCGCAATTTTCAGTGTAAGAACGGGCCTTGACCGATCTTATGCACCAGGTTCCCGACGAACACGCACTGCCCTTACACCTACATCTCACCCTTGCTCTGAGTCAGTACGAGCAGCACGCTAGAACACGCTTTGAGTGTTCGTGCCAGGCATGCACACCTTCTTTTCCGGTTACGCATTTTAACTCGGCCGGGGGTGGTACATTACGTAGGGTTTGATGTAAGTATAAGCGCCTAACTATTTAAAGTGTGCCTAACAACTTTCATTAAAGCAAAAACTGTTTTATTTTTAGTTTGAATTCAAAAACTAATTGTTATTTACTGTGTATTGTTTTCTCCTGAAATCTTCCCTATTGTTGAGTCGTGTTTATCTGTTGCTATTTCTTTTGTCGCGGTGTTTTGTTATAATATTTTGGTCCTAAGCATTTTATAAAAGTTTTTCAAAAGTACAATAGTAATATTTGCGTTAATCCTTTAATCATTTCATAAATTGAGTCAGGGCTCGAACCTCACTTGCTTAAGAAAAGGTGAAGTTTCAAAACAATGGACAGTGAAAGAAATATACTATGTAAAGAATCAATAGTAAAAGAAAGATAGTAATTTATGAAGAAGATAAAGAAATTAACAATAGTTAATGAAAAGAGATAACAAACAAGCTTAGATTATTGTTATGATGGGCAATTTACAGGGAAGATGAGAAATTATTGAAATAGATAAATAAAGAAAAGGCACATGATAAACAAAATTGACATCGCTGCCAAATTAAGGAAAGCAGACAGTTTGTTGCAGCAGCATCAATTAGTAAAATAGAGTGGAAAAGCGTTGAGAAATAAGAGAATCAAATAAGTAAAATCGAAATCAAATGGAGGATAGTAAACAGAAGCTGCGTTAGAGAATCAGTGAAACAAAATTAACAGAATATAGATGATAGATAAAAACGGAAAGAAGAGAAACCCCGTTGTGTGATGTTTCAGGTACATCCACAGCAGTTGACTCAACATACTGCGAATCAAAACAATACCGTCTACAATCACAAATTACTTCCCTTTCCCACATTGTCGCGCCCCTTTCTTCTAGCCGTCTCGACTCTGACCCTCGCTGGTCAAAGGTTTACGATCCGTTTCCACAGGCCACCAGCTAGGTCATCATGAAAACCAAGCCAACGTGGAGGTAAGAAAATAGGACACTTGCAAGGAACCAGAGCTATACTGTCCTGATCAAGAAAGATCTAACAGGACTACGGACGTAGTCAGTGACGCTCCTTCCAGGATGTTCCTCGCCTGAGCGTCAACTGAAGGGATATCATCAGAATCATTCGCACTTGGCCTGCAAGTGCAACCAGCTGAAATCAAATTAAAATACATTCTCCTGCGTTTAAAATCATTTTTTGCATGTTTGGGTTTATTAAAAAAACTTAAGATTTTTTGAAAATTTTCGATGCAAAATCTTTTTTTTCGATACAATTTTTGTTTTTGTCAGATCTTAGATTTTTTGAAAACTAATGATTGCAAAATAACTGAACTAGTGTAAAATGCATTTTAAAATACTTTTTTCATTTAAATGTGAAGATTATGGCTTGTTATTTAAATTTCTATATTTTTTATTTTTGCCCCCTTGACCTCGGCCAGGGCCGAGGACAAAAACTTTTTTAAACATTTGCATCGGCATAAAATGACCGAGTTATGAATTTTCGAATCAACACTATTTTTTCAAAAAATCGAAATATTGGTCGCAAAAATTTTCGTGAAATTTTCCGATCTTTTCGAAAACAATATATTTCAATATATTTCAAATGGGCCAAACATCGAATGAATTGAACAATTTTTTTTCAAACATTCTAACTTTCGAAAAAGCTTATTTTTAAAAAAGAACCTCGAAATAAGCAACATTTTCGTGGTTTTGTCAGTAAATTTACATTTTTGCTCAAAAAATAAAAAAAATACAATGAATTCAAACGGCGTTTTCGGTGTGGTGATGTTATTTGACGTCTTTTATATAAATTATAAGAATTAAAAGTTTATAAAATAAATAAAAAAATATTTTTTTATTTTAGAATTATAATAAATTTAAAAATTAAAAAAAGTTAAAGATTAAAAAAAAAAATCAAAAATTGATTTTTATAAATAAACAAAAATGTATTAATTCAAATTTGAAACACTTGAAAAAAAACATAATTACATTTGTTTGTAGTACTTTAATCAATAAATTAAAAAAAACAAAAAATATTTTTTTTATAATAACGAAAAACTAAAATAAAAAAACGCAATTCGCAATTTTCAGTATAAGAACGGGCCTTGACCGATCTTATGCACCAGGTTCCCGACGAACACGCACTTACACCCTTACACCTACATCTCACCCTTGTTTTGAGTCATTACGAGCAACACGCTAGAACACGTACTGGGTGATCGTGCCAAGCATTCACTCCTTCTTTTCCGGTTACGCATTTTAACTCGTTCCGGGGTAGTACATTGTGTTTTGGGTTTAAATTAAAAAAAACAAAAGCTGAAGAATTTTTTATAAAATATAAACGAAAAAAACAACAATTTTAAAAGTAGACAAAAATAAAAATAAATCTTAAACAAAATAAAACAGATAGAAAATCGATCAACATGAAATACATAATTTTGAAATCTAGATTGAATTTTCAAACCAACCTATCCCTCATGGGTTTGTTATGCAGATATGACCTTTTTTTTTTTTTTTGGGAGGGTGATCCAGCCGCACATCGTTGATGTCGAAACCTCTAAACTGGGCCCTCGTCCTGTCACGTCCGTCAGTAGTCTTGTCGTACATTACAACTAGAACCAGATCTGCCAATGAATTAGTACACTTCGACCAAATAAACACTGACGCTGTATGGATCTGACTCTAGAATAAATGCACAGTTGTGTGTTATTCATAAGTCCAAAATGTTCAATTATTCATATAAGTCCAAATATTCATTTGCGGATAACTACCTAACTTGAATTGAATACAAGATTTAAAGCAACCTATCCGAAAGCTACTCTTATCTCAAATCCCCGACATTTTAATTATTAACCAAAAAAACGTTTCTTTTAAAACCTGTCTGGCTTCTTTTAAAAAAAAAAAAAAAAAAAAAAATAACAGTTAACATTTTACAAGTCGTGAATTGAAAAAGAGACGACCATTTGTTCGTCAGAATTCCAGTAGATCCTCGATTCGCAACAATGGTCGATACAATCATAATCCGACAACCGTTAGTTCAACAGATCAACGAATTTAGTCCGATATCATTTCACTATTGATTGATCGAGACTCTATGGAAATTTTGACAAATCAGAATGGTTTTATGCTACTTGAATGAAAATCACCGATTCTGATAGGATTACTAAATTCACTGTTACTAATTTTGTCCCTAAATAACTAAAGGCAAAGTATAAAAAGTTGATATTTATAGTTAAAATCCTAAATTCTACAAACACTATTTTTTAAACCCGCATCCTAACCTGACACCCACATTAAGATAGGGAAAAATCACATATGTAGCGGTTCATTGTACAAATGTGATATTTCCACTATCAGAGAACCTCCTTGTCTCGATGACAGCTTACCGGCCATCGATTAAGCCCTGAGACTACGCCAAAGTGGGTTCTCGCAGCATGAAGTGGTGTCCATGTGTAAAAATGGAAGCTTCAGCAATATACTGAACGCTTCGATTTTAATTCCACATCGAATCAAATCATACTCTTTGCCAAACAAGCATCAAACCTATGACACTCATTATGACAAAGCCCAGGGCAACTTTTTTTAATGGAAATTACTGTATATATAACCTGTAAAGTTAGGAAAAATATAAAGAGTCGAATCTCTGGTTGTCAATAACTAAAGGGACCATCGAGACAGATAAAATAAGAATCCAAAAGCCGATTCGATTAGAAAATCTAAGCAAGGTGTGATCGTCATTGAGATCATATTAACAAAAAGAAAGTTTAAATAAAATCAGATAGACCGTCAAAATAGAGAAAAGTTGGGATAAAGAGAAATGGAAAAAAGAAAGCATCGAAAAATGAAATTTGAAGAACTAAATAAATCTTCTACAGAAGGAGGAATACATAGAGACATTGACAACCAGTGAGCCGACTATAAATAATAAAGACAACTAAAGTCACATACCTGATGATGGGTAATACCTTGGGTAATACCCATCTTACCGATCACTGGGAAAAGGCACTTTTTGCGGGAGCCTAAATGGCCTAAATGCCTTGGCGATCCCCAGGTTGAACTTTCAATCGCTTACAGCCGCATCCGGAACATCACGCAGACGCTGTAGTTTCTCATCGTCCTTTTAGTGTTCGTCTTCCTTCCTTCTGGTGTAAGCTGCTTTCTTTGGTTGTTCTGGTTTTATTTCTCGATCTTGATCTGGAACTGGTTCGAAAAGATCAGAAGAAAAGGACAGCAGTATCTTCGTTTTCGTTTCGTTTTACGGAGCAAGGTGGGGCGCGGCCTCAAGTCAGTCCAAGTTCGGTTTCTTGTGGAAAAGGGTAGTGGCCGAACTAGCATTGCATACAAAATGAACAACACCGGAAGATATAGGGGATCGGGAGGGGGAAGGTGAAAGAAAATTAGTGTTGGTGTGAGTAGTAAGAACTTAGATGACATGAGCAGTTACGGTAATCTAAGTTTAACACTGAATAAAGAAAATCTTAAATTGTGATTCAAAGTAAAAAGGCCTGGAATAAATTAAATTATTAGTTAATTAAATTAAAAAAAATGTAACTTATCGGAGATCTATACTAAAGAAACCTATGATGTATTCCAAATTTAAAGGAAATAAAAAAAAAATACTAGAGAGCAAAAGATGAAAACTAACTGCCGACCTGTCGCGTCTGTCAGTAGTCCTGTCGTACATTACAAATAGAAACAGACACTTCGACCAAATCAACTAATAATTTAAATCCAATTATTCATCTACGGAAACCTAACTAACTTTAATCAACAACCTAAACTAAACTGCCTGAATGTAAATTTAATCTCAAATCCTCAAATGTTTTATTACAACGCCAAATAAGGTAAAGGACCTTTTTAAACCAGCCTTGTCGCTTCCAAAAAACCAATAAACATAAATGAACAGTTCATAAGTTGAACACCCGTCATTAAGACGACAATTTCGTGCATTCCAGGGGCACACAAGCTTTGCAAATAAGAGTGTATCTCTATAATACCTTATGTAAACTGTCATTTAAGTGAAGAAGACACACTCTTGTTCACAAAACCCATGCGCCCTTTTGAAATGTTAGGCTCCATTTGGTCGTCAAGGCTCCAGTAGACCCTCGATTCGCAACAATGGTAGATACAACCATAATCCGTCAACCGTTAGTTCAACAGATTAACGAATTTTGTCCGATGTCATTACATTATTGATTGACCGAGACTCTATGGAAATTTTGACATATCAAAATAATACACAGCTTATAATATACTTATATATCTATGTTTTCTGCAGCCCTACCAGGCCTAGAAGAGGCATCTGTTTATTGTGAGTAAGCGCTTGTTTTCAGAGTTCATTTTTCAATTTAAAAGGGAGGGAGACTATTTGCTTCAATGAACTCCTACTTAAGCCCTGGGACCATCTCTAACACTGATCACTCCTAGCTAGGAATTTACACCTAGACACAATGTAGAGATCCGATCGCAAGTGTTGGCCGGATAATTGGGTAATATTATCAATATTTAATTTTATAATTGAGCCAACCCGCTAGCGGCGACAAGATCCTTACTCATGCCCAAGGTTGTTATGCAGATATGACCTTTTGAAAATTTAATCTATAAATCTTAGAATTTAACATTTTTTTAATTTTTCAATGCTAGATTTTTTTTTGAATTTTTCAATGTTAGAATTTTTTTGATTTTTGAATTTTCATTTTTTGTGAATTTCTTAACTTTTTGAATTTTTGATTTTTTTTAAATTTTTGTAGCTTTGACATTTTAATTTTTTTATTTCTGATTTTTTGATTTTTTTTATTTGTCAATTTTGTTCATGTTTGCTCTCATCATCAGAGCAGACATACAAAAATCTCCATTCAAAACTTTGCTCCAGGCTTGCCGGTAACTTCGACTTCTGACTAGTCGGGTATCAGAAAACGAGTACCCGTCAGGTAACGACACATATGTTTCTTCTACAGATGAATTAGAGATCAAATATGGTACCTACTTTGCTACGCGCGGTAGGAGACTCGAAGGCAAACTCGGACACAACCTTTTTGCAAAGGGTTACTACCGGTAAACTTAAAAAAAGGGTGGAAGTAACACTCAAAAAGGGCTTGTTTTCCATGTAATGACAGATAAAGGGTAGATGGAACCCTTTTTGAGGGGTAGGTCTGATTTTGAGTGAAGTTGTCACAGCCCTGCGAAATATGTTGGCTGAAATATCGGGCGGGCAATAAAAGGACCGCCACACTGTAACTGAAAATCGCACTTTGCTGAGTTTGTTTTCGCACCTCCCCTTACGATTTTTTCAGTTCAACTACAATCATCCCACATATTAGGAACGGTTTCCAGATCGGCCAAAGTTCAAAAAATCATAGCAAATCGATAATTAAACTTAATGATTCGCTTTCACCTTCATTTGAAAGATTTTCTTGCGATCTTTCGAATGCTACATCTGCAAATTTTAACTTTTATATGAAGTTTTTGAAGAATTACTTTGACCCTTGAAATCCACAAATTCGGAACACTTTTTTCTTACGAATGTAAACAAACTTTGGATCTCTCCAGGAGTATATATTTATTACCAAATAATGACTTCACACACTGAAACCATTGAAACTCAAGCTTAGTGATGTGTAATACATGGTTTGATAACTTTTTTTGTGAAAATATCAGGTAAATTCAGGTGTTCCACAATTGTGGGAGGCACAATAACATCCCACAATTATGAAACAGGCCATTTGGAGGCAGTGTTTTGCTGCTCTGCACAAAATTGTCTTGGAATGAAGTTTTTTGTTCAAAAAGTACTCTTTTACTAGTGAAATAGCAAGATAATGTCCAAATGAAGGTTCTAAAAATAGTAAGGTCGACAGAAAAGCTACTTTTGGCATGCTATTGACAAATTATCATCAAAGTGTTCCGAATTTGTGGGTGTTCCGAATATGTGGGATGACTGTATTACATTTTTTTGTGAAATCGCAGTCGAACTGAACAAATCGTATGAAAAATGCGAAAACGAACTCAGCAAAGTGCGATTTTCAGTTACAGTGCAGAAGTCGCCTGACGAAAAGAGATAGCAAATCTGATGCAAACAATCTCGCTGCTGCCATGTAAATATACTCTGAATGCGTTGGTAAATTTCTGACTAGAAAGCCTTTTATTACCGAAGACATTCGATCAGGAAATTCTGTTCCAAGAAACAGATTTCACTCAAATCTTACAAGAAAACGAAGGATTTAAAATTAATCATCTTACGATATTTATGCGGTTATCCCGTAGTAGAACTAATTCCTTGCATAAATCTTGAAACTTTCAAACAAACTCACCTGAAGATGATAATCTTCTGCGGCAGCACCCCGTTCAGCTTCTCGTACGCGCGCAGCGACTTCTCCAGCGAGGCGCACAGCCCGTTCATAAACTCCTCCTTCTTGCTCTGGATGCAGGCGCGCGAGTACCAACGCGTGTACTCCCCGTTCAGCGACGCCACAAACGCCGACACCGAGTTGCTCTTCTGCTTCGGGTCGTGGTAGGTGTCGATGCCGGCGATCATCACGTTCTGGAACGGGATCTTGATGCTCCACAGCGTTCCGCCCAGTTTGCAGTTCATCTGGAGCAGGATCTTCTGCACGATGGCGCGATTTTTCGCCTCGTTGGCGAGCGTTCGCGCGTTGATGACCTGGGACGGGACGGGGATTTCCGAGCAGCAGATTCGCTTGATGGCGGCGTACCGATCGTCGCGGGACGTCGGGCAGATGATGACGACGATTTGGGTGTCTTGGCGGATTTTGGTGCGCAGGAGTTGCACGTACAGTTCGGTTTTGTCGGTGGGCAGGACTTCGATGGCGGGGGTGTCCACTTCGATTCCCATGGGTCGACAGCTGCGCTGCACGCAGTCCATGAAGGACTTGGCGATCTTCATGTCCTTGTTGGTGTGCACGAGCAGCCACTTGCGGATTGGGATGGCGCTGAGCATGTTGCTGCTTGTGACGGCTCGGTTGAAGTCACCGGCCTTGCCGACGCCGACTTGGGCGTTGCCGAAGATGACTTTTTCCTCCTCGAAGGCGCGGCCCTTCATGACGAGCGGTTCCATGTCCAGCTTGAGGCCCCAAACTTCGAGGATTTCACGCGCCTCCTTGTTTTGGTTGACGTTGTAGCAAAACTGGCGCATACTGTTGAGTCGCTGGTTCGGAGAGACCCGTGTGAAGGCCGCAATGTCACGCATCACTTTGAAGTCGTTTCGCATCTCGTCGGTGAGTCCGGTCAGGTAGCTTATCTCCGGAATGAGGCACATCATCAGCTCCTGCGGTTTGTCCTGGCCGGCGATGCGACGCTCCTTGCGGTGAATCAGCAGCGGCTGCTTTAGATCGTGGATTGTGATGTTGTACTGTTGCTTGTAGTACTCGACGTACGAGATTTGCTGCTGCCGGTTGCTGGACATGAACGTCATCGTCGGGTTCTGGTCGAAGATGATGTCGTCGATGCGGTACGTTTTGTTGTTGTACCGGGTCAGGATGACGGCCCCGAGCAGTGACTTGGTGACAAGGTTCTTCCAGTCGCTTGGATTGCTTTTGGCGATTGTACGGATGTGGTCCAGCACGGTGGTCTGCAGCAGAACGCGATGCGAAACGTCCAGATTCAGCATCAGCCCACCTTCGTACTCGTCGACGGCGCTCACGTAACCCGGCCAGATTTCCAGCCGGTGCTGTGGGATGAGCTTCGGCGCGGACGGATCGAAGTTCTTCCGCCCCATCTCTATCATCTTGAGCACCTTCATAATCCGCTGGAAGAGAATATTGTAGAACTGGATGTTCTCCGACATCCGCTGCTTCCGTTTGTACATCAACCGAATCGTGACCGTGTGTCCGTCGACTTCGTTTTCCGACTGCAGAATTGTTTCCACGTTGGGCAGCTTCTTCGGCAGGAACAGCTTAACCCCGTCAAACGTCTTAGCATTCCCAATCACCTCTCGATGCTGGTTGATGTACTTCGATCGCGCCACTTTCGAGTCCACTTCCGGGTTGAAGCGCACTTCGTACTCGTACAGACCACGATCCGGATCGCAAGCAATCCTAATGTAATTGGTCATGAGCTGTACCGGTGTGCCCTTCGTTCCCATTCGCTTCACCGGTTCCCGCTCTACCGTCTGCACCGTTTCGGCGATCGTAATCTGCGACATTTGCTCCGTCAGCTGAGTCTTGCTCTCGTCGCTAACGCTCGGCTCGTCCGCACGAGTGTTCATCAACTGCTGCATGAACCGCCCACGCCCCGCCCCCAGAATCGACACGGCCGGCGCGGACGAAATCGTACTGGCCGAATCATCCGCCACCGTCGGAATCGACCGCCCGGACTCCAGCGGCTGCTTCAACAGCCCCTGAATAAACTGGGCCCGACCACGACCCGAAAGCGTGGGTCCAACGTTCGACGACACCACACTTGCCTGATTGTCCGACTCCGAAGAGTCCAGCCCGCTCGTTCCGATCGTCGGAACGCTACCAGCCGGCTGGCCACGGCCGATGATTTTGCGCTGCGAGTTCGGTGTCGTCTCCGGCGTGCGCGTCTGGAAGCCGGTGTCCGCCGAAGCTTCTGCACTGGTTCCGCCGGAACCTCGGTCCTCCGACGAGCTGGACTGGCTCAGCAGCGTCCGCACCAGATTCAACCGGGAAGACATCGCTGCGCGGGTTTAGGGGCACTGAGGGAAGGGAACGAAAAAAAATTGTTTTGATTTGAAAACAAAGGTGACGTCAACCGCATGTTTTGCCAAAAATCCAAGAAGGCGATCACTTCCACCGATTTGTCTCAATTTCCACCCTAAAAATCACAAAATCCAACAAATCTTACCTTAAAAACTATTCGAGTGGTGGTTCCTTCTCGAATATTCGTCAAAAATGGTAAAATTTCATCCAAAATCTTGTTTTTTCAAGAAAAAACTTTTAGACTCTTTCGCGATGAAAGAAGTTCAACAACTCAAAGGAGAGCAGCGCAACGTTGCCAGTCGGTGACAAATTTGTGCGAGTGCGATTGCGCTTGAGTGTGTTGGTGAGTTCCACCCGAGGAAGGGGCACTCAATTTGCACGTTCACAGAAAGTTGATCAAAATGAAGAGTGAAAAGAAAAACTGATGCACAGTGGGACGAAGTGTGAATAAATGGGATTTTTTTTTGTTTTTGCATGTCGAGAAGTTGATAGCCGTTTTCATTTAATTTATTGAAAGTAAACATTTGTATTTCATGTTATCTTTGAAATTTGATTACAATATTTGACTGGTCCAGGACCCGTGGTTTAGAGGTAAGCGGATTAAAAAAAGGTTTAAGCGTGTGCTCATTCAAACTCTATCGAGAAATTAAAAGTGAAAGTGTGTGTAAAATGGAGTTAAACTTTCTTTAAAGTTGCTTTGAAGATTACCATAGCACTTTGAAAAGTTTTACTCCATGTTGCACGCACGCAATCTCACTTTTAATTTCTCGATACATTTTTTCCGATTTACTTGTACGTAACCCCTTAAATCAAGGATTTTTGAATTTTATGTTTTGGCTCAAACTTTGTGGGGACCTTTCCTATGACCATAGAAGCCATTTTGTGTCATTGGTTCACTCATGCACAGGGTTACCAGGTCTGAACAGAAAAAATCTGGCAAAAAATCTGGAAAAAATCTGGCAAGCCACTTTTCTCAAAGTAAAAAGCAATTTTGTGTTCAAAAACAGTGTATTTTCCAGCCTGATGGCAAGATTGTCAAATTGTATGTATGGGCCGCGATACTCACATTGGTTGGACCGTGGACCCCGCTATTTGGTCGCTTTACCCCTCTGACGCTTAATATAGGGTAAAAGAGCCAGCAAATGTGCAATTGAAAAAAGTGTTTTTTTGTGAATAATTATTTTAAATTTTGTTTTTGATGAATAATTTTGAATATGTTTTGTCAAAAAATAAATAACTAGAAAAAATTAAATATTATCCAGCCTTTTGAGGACGAAGTCAATCGTTCACATTTTTTAATGTTAACTTATAAACATATTTTAGTGTTAAATGCCAATATTCCAAAAAGATAATGTCCTGCTTGTGATGATAAACTACTTTTGCTTTACTTAGAAATCGAATCTAGAAGGGAAACGATAACCTGCTATGTTGGTCCGCACCGAGTTCTGAACTCCCATTTTCGAGGAAGAAGCGTTGCCCATGGCTCGGTCTTAAAAAAGAAATTAACTAGACAATAAAAAACAATTTCAAATTACAAACCTAAATATTAAATAAACTTATTTTTGAATTTACTCATTAATGGCCTGTATACCCTATTTTGTGCAACCAGTTTATGGAGTGTTCACCCTATATGGACTGTCAAAAGCGAGGTTCACTTTTTGACAAGCTTGCCACCAGCAGTCATGCAATTTGAACGGAACCCGTTCTGCGTTCGTTCTCTTTCTTCAAAACGAACTGAACCCACCGCGCAGGAGCCATTGGTTTTCGTTCCAAAAACAGAACGTCACTTTTTCGTGCCGTTCTCTTCAAAGTTTGGAACGCGTTCTGTGAACCCGCCTGTAGCCGGAGGCTCTCTATAGAGCTTTATGACGTTTCGCGTACGCACACTAGCGCACCATCTGATTTTGCTGGCCGGACAAAATTTAACCTCAATCTTTTTTGTGTACGTACACGCAATACATGGCCACGTAGAAACCTCTATGGCAACTGTTAAACTTAAATAAACATTCAGTAGAATGATTTGTACAGACCTTAGTTAGCTCGGTGGTAACATGCATGAACAGTATTCAAAGGAAATGAGATCGAATCTCAATTTTTTGAAATATTTTTTTTTGTGGTTGGGTACCAACTTTTTGACGACGACTGAAATTACATTTTATACAAATCAATGGACACTCCAGCTGGGAGGATAGGGAGACTAATTGAAACGGATAAAAAGCAAAAAGCACCCCAACTAAAATGGAAACAAAAATTTATTGCCACCGTGATTAAAAAAAAATCAATGCTTTTCTAGTTCAGGAAAAAAGAGATTCGAACTCACTACCTCTGATTACTAAACCTAATTGTTACCACTAAGCTAGCAGTACTGATATGCGGATGATTAACAGTCAATGAAGTTAAGCTAGTCTACTGAGGTCTTATCAAAGGAAAATGTTGAAGTTCTGAACTGGGTTCTCCGTTCGTTTCAAAAAAGCCTACTGAACGAACGTTTCTTAGAGACGAGCGTTCGTTCTCAGAGCTGTTATTTTTCGTGTTGCTGTGTGAACTTGAACGAACGGAGAACCCGTTCAAAAGCATGACTGCCCACCAGTCTGGTATTTTCACTCTTTATACATTATAGATTCACAAACTAAACAAAATACATCAATAAAATAATGTGTGGAAGAAATAGAAAATTATTTTTTTTTTCAAATTGGCACTCAAAAAATCTGGCAATGCCAGATTTATCTGGCAACAAGGATGCCACATGATTTTTTAAAATGTCTGTGAAAAAGTCTGTGTATGTCTGTGTCTTTGTCTAAAATTCAAATAAATCAATTTACAGTCATAGAAATCTATCAAAAATTGTGTTTTTAAGCATTTGAAGACTAACGAAATAAGTTTCGATTGATATTTTAACAAAATAACAATTTAATGAAGTTTTTAAAAAGTCTGTGTACCTCAAAAAATGTCTGACACGAGCTCAAATGTCTGTGAAACACAGACAAATCTGTGTATCTGGCATCCCTGTCTGGCAACCTGGCACCCCTGCTCATGCATATCTCCATAGAGTTATCTACGTGCGCATGTATTGCGTGTACGTACACGATGGATTTTTAGGTTAAAATTTGTGGTCGCCAGCAAAAACAAATGGTAAGCTAGTGTGCGTGAGATCGAGCTTAGATAGCTCTATACAATTTTGACAGCTGTTCATACAAAAATGGTACGTAATTTTCTGATCGGCAAAGAAGTAGGAAAAAAAGGTATACGGATTTTTTTTTCAAAGCCTGTGTGACATTTGATCGATGTTGATCAAAAAAATTTCACTCAATTACCCGACACTGGCTGAACCTAGGACTGAACCGATTTTGTTCGTTTTAAACTTTTCAACCCATCTTGGGTTCCCAATTTTAACAGCTGTTCATACAAAATTTTTTGAATAAAGTTTTACGATTTTAAATAGGGTGGTTTTTGTAAGAAAATCCTTCATGTTATACATTTTTACAAAGATAATTAAAAGGCCAATGAGCCCAAAATGTTGAAGATCTGCCAAGCCTATCAAAAATCATAAGCACTTAAGTCAGGCCACGACGGCTTTTCAACATTGTTCTATGACCGGCAGTTAAGGCTGTTCATGCAACATTGAATAAATAAGTTGAGTGTGTATTTAAAAATAATATGCTTTAGATTAAATTTTTATATATTATAACTAAAATCAATTAAGAAATATTAAGTTGTTGTTTTTTTGCTCTTGCAATAATATGTTGCTTATTAAACGTATTATTTTGATTTTGCCTTTGAATTTTTATGAAATGTTTTTGTTTGAATTTATTTTTTTTTTTCGGTATTGATCATTTCAGAATCAATTAGTAAACCTCAAATGGCGCAAAAATAGTAGTTTATGCAACAAGTTGCAAAAAGAGGATTTTTTCAGCACGAGTCGTACATTTATCCAACGAGGTTCACCGAGTTGGATAAATACAAAGAGTGCTGAAAAAATCAAGTTTTGCAACGAGTTCCATACAACATTTTTTGCAATTCCAAAAAACACACACTGAGTGAAATTTTATGTCAAATTTTCATGTATTTTGTCAATAAATCGTTTAAATCAAAACAATGTTGAAAAGTGTTACTTTTCGAAACAAGTGCTCAAAAGTTCAACTTTTCAGCACCCATTTGAGTGCTGAAAAGTAGAACTTTTCAGCATTTATTTTGAAAAGTGGTGGGTCTCGTGGCGCAGGGGTAGCGGCTTCGGCTGCCGATCCCGATGATGCTATGAGACGCGGGTTCGATTCCCGCCTTATCCACTGAGCTTCTATCGGATGGTGAAGTAAAACGTCGGTCCCGGTTTCTCCTGTCTCGTCAGAGGCGCTGGAGCAGAAATCCCACGTTAGAGGAAGGCCATGCCCCGGGGGGCGTAGTGCCAATAGTTTCGTTTAGAGAGCCTAGAGCTTATTAGAGAACGGACATCTCAAACCAAAAGTACCAATCGAAGCACGAGAACTGTCAAATGGAGGTACCAATCGAGCATAAGACAAAGGATTTTGCTCGATTGGTACCTCTGTTTGACAGTTCTCGTGCTTCGATTGGTACTTTTGGTTTGAGATGTCCGTTCTTTAATAAGTTCTAGGCTCTCTAGTTTCGTTTCGTTTTTTGCTATTCGATTCTGTTATTTTTGGTACAGAAAAGTAGGCTATTTCGTCGTTCAAGGATGGCAGGAAAAGTTTCACGACGGAATTGTAAAAACAAAATTATCCATTGCGTAAAAATGTGAAATATATGAAAAAAAACTTGAATTGTATTTAAGAATGTGCTAAAAGTAACTAAAAATGTACTAAAAGCAAAAAGAAATTATTCTTTTTTGAGCAACTTGATTTAAATTTTTTTTTTTTTTTAAACAAATGAGTTAAACAACTTTTCAGTTTTGTTCGAAAAAAAGCTTAAAATCTCAAATTAATCATATTAAAAGAGAGCAAATTTTTTTTCATGAACTTAAACTATTGATGAATAACGGATTGAAAACTATTCTATATTCATTTTACTACACTTTTTGAATATTGAGTATGTTTTAAATCATTTTTCAATATTTTGTAAAATACTTGAATAAAGATGCACAACAACAACCTTGAATTTCGTTTCAATAAATGTTATCATGCCTAATTGTTTTTTTTATTTATTGTTTTTTTATAAGAAATTTAACCTAAAAAATAGCTTGCAACGATCAATAAAATTTGAAGGCTTTTTTAAAGCCACTGATATTCGGGTTTTCTTTGCAATCGACAAAATCTATTACAATATCATTTAAAACAAATAAAAATAAATATAAATCAAATAAACTTATTTTTTGAAAGTTATCTTTGCTTTTAATTCCTAAAATCAAGATATATGAATCTTTTTTGCTGGACTAGTTTACATAATTATTAAATTTAAAGGAATCAAAAAGATATGAACAAAATTGTTGACTTTTTTAACTTTTATCAAACATTAGTTCCGGCCCGCCATTGCCTCAGAAAAATGATATCTGGCCTGCAGGGCCAAAAGGTTCGGCATCTCTGACTTCAATGTTATTTCTACACATTATTTCGGCCGGATCTCAGATATTTTGATGAAAACGTTGTCCGGATCTATGATACAACTTACCGTGGGATGGGTAATCAAAAAAGACGTAGTCTACGTCAAAACCTTTCCAACACGTCCGAATACACTCAACCCCCGGTGTTTGGTCACTTAATCGTTTGACACTTTTTTAGGTTGTACCCCGTTGGTTGGTCAAAGTCACGTGACGAACTGGCCTAAGGGGGAAAACTGCCGCTCAAAGCGAAGAGACCAAGTCGGTTGAATCACTTACCTTACTTTGTGCACAGTTTGTAAGGGAGATCGAAAAATGCGACTTTCCGAAGGTTAAAAGCAATCCAGGCGAGGAATAAATTAAATATTTACTGGTTTCAAGTTGAAACCACGTGTTTCTTAGGTTAATACTGGGAGAACACTAACGGTGGTAAATGTATCGCAAAACAAAGAAAGTCGACTCGAAAGTGAGATACCTTTTGTTTGAAGAAGCCCATTGTTTTAAAAAAATACAATGCCAGACCACCCGCCATGCTGTGACCATTTCGACTAACAGGTCAGTTGAGGATGGCGATGAGTATGAGGAGGTGGACGCATTGGTGTACTGAGGACCGCTGGTAACTGCCTAAGTTCGGATTCGTCTCCACGCTGGAACTCGTGCCTAATTTGGATTACGGAAAACCTTGACATCTGATCGAGTGCAACGCTGCTCGAAGCTGACGATGTACAAAACACTGATTGGACCTGATTATACTTTGCGCTGGTGGGAACGAGACGCGACTGCTGGACAAACGTCTCCTTGGAGTTTTCGAACGGAAATGGCTACGAACGATCTTCGACGGAATGTTGAAGCCAGCGATCTGAGAATGTTTTTTTAAAGAGATTTAGGAAAATTTTAATGCAAGTTGGATTTTTCGGATAGTGACAAAGTAATAAAATCAGGTTTCGCTTGAGAATGTGTTTACGTTTTATTCTTGTTACCTTCATTTCTTTCTGATTCACAATCAGCTAAAAATAGTTAATGGATTTTTACTCGCTTGTCCGCTC
Organism: Culex quinquefasciatus; assembly: GCF_015732765.1. Lineage (NCBI taxonomy): Eukaryota > Metazoa > Arthropoda > Insecta > Diptera > Culicidae > Culex > Culex quinquefasciatus. Next base: position 163,183,229 of record NC_051862.1, read on the forward strand.
GCGCACACGCACCTTCTTTGATTTGCATCCAAGTTTTTTTTTTCTTTCATGAATTTTCCTTCTCCTTTACTGTTATGCATCGCTAATTATATACATTTTTACAAAAACGGGTCAAATTACACAATAACAAAAAAGTGGATTTGTTCTTTCTTTCTGTTTTTTTTTTTACATTGGGCAAGAAACAATAAAACGGTGAATCGAGAGAAGCACGGAAGCAAGATTGGCGATTAGTTTTAAACTTGTGTGTTTTCCTTTTTAGCGCCATTGTTAATGTTTTTTCCTTGTTTTAAGATTGGTTGGGTTTAGTGAAATTACAATTCTCGTCTTCTTCTTCTTCTTCTCGCTAAGTGGTAGACAAAAAAACAACAGATTAAAATATAGCACGGATACAAGTGTAGGTTTCACTGATTTTCGTCTTCTTCGTCTGTTTCTATGTAGGAGGATAAATAGTGTAGCTTAATAAAATGGTTTAAAAACTTTCTTTCTCTCTATACGATTAGGAAGACATTCTGATCTCTCACGCAGCTGTCTCACTCGACCCCCTCCCCCCCTATTTGCTGGACCTTCCAAGCGGGAGGGAGGGACACCTTTTCTCTCACCTTTCTCCATTTTGCATTAGTGGCGATTTTTGCTGTTTCTAGTTATTTAGCGCGACGCTTTTTTAAAATATTCGAATTAACGTTGCCCACGGAACATTCACAGGCTAAAATCTAGCGTTGCAAAGGATTAGCACAAGGCAGGCCAGCCCTGACCCCTTCGAACTTGTCCTTAAAATGAAACTTTATGAAGAAACTCCTTTTTTTTGTTAGGGAGGAAATCCGCCGTTGCTGCCTGCATGGTTCTGTGTGTTATCCTAAAACTCCTCGTCCCACCCGGACAGATCGTCCGGCGGTGGACCGTCCGGATCGGCCGGGTAGTCGTCAAAGTTGGCCGTGTCGACGACGCTCTGCACCTTGGGCAGGATCGGCGGCGGAAGGGTACGGTTCCGGAGGCCCTCCCAGTAGAACCCGTCGAACCACCTAAAAGAAGTTTTTTTTTAAATCCGTAATTTTCAAATTCTCAACAAAAAAGTCTCACTTGTGCTTCTGAATTTCGCTGATGCCACCGCGCTGGTAGCCGAGCCGCTCCGTCGGGTTGTCCCGGCACAGCTTCTTGATGAGGGCGCTCGCGTTCCGGGTGATGTTGCGCGGGAACTCGATCGCGTCGATGCCCTTCAGGATGATGTTGTACGTGCGCATCGGGTCGGCGCCGGTGAACGGAGGGGTGCCTGAGAAGGAGCAGGTGCAGAAAACGCGAGCATGATTAATGTTTTAAAAAGAAACAATTAACAATCGGTAACCCAATGCCCGCTGGCCGGCAGCGAAATTATGGGAAAGTACAGTTTGTGTCAGGCAAAGTGCAAGTTATACAGGAAATTTTATTTTCTACAAATTTGACCAACAGTGTAAATTATCTGAGCTGATTTTAAATCCACGACGAAGATTCTTCTATTGGCCATATAATATAAAATATCTTATAAATATTGACTTATTGAAACCTCATCCTGTTAAACTTTTGTGCAGTCCCAATGATATATTTTTTTTGATAATGTTGTAAGTTTCAATGTATAAGTAGTACTAAACAATTTTCACAAAATACTGTATTTTTCATAATTAGCAAAATTAAAACGACGCATAATTTTGTATGCATTTCAACTTTATTACAGTTTTTTGTTTGTAAAATGCAAAAATTTTCACAAAATACCGTATTTTGTTAAAATACTCAAAATTTCAAATTTGAACAATGGGTATCGATGCGATGTGAATGCGAATTTGTGTAAGCATTTATATTGTTTTCAGATTTTTTTTTTCATGAACTACTCAAATTTTCGTAATATGCAGCGTGTTGCAAATTTCGTATGCATTTACCCTTTATCAGAATTCTTTTTTTTTTTTTGTAAAAAAAAGCAAAGCAATCCACTTAAACGACCCTCGGGTCTTTTGTGGGCCCTGTTGCAAGTTCCTGCTCATTTCTAGGCGTTCGAAGGTTATGTGTGGTGAGTCACCCAAAACCACTTTTACGCTAATGGACCGACGTTTTACTTCCCCATCCGTTAGAAGGCGTGATCAGGCAAATCTCGTCTCGAAAAATGCCACCGGGTCCGTCTGGGATTGAACCCAGGCCATACTGGGGTGAGAGGCTACCACGCTAACCACTGCGCCACCGGACCCGGTCTTTTTTTGTAAAGTACTAAAATTTTAACAAAATACCATATTATATAAAAATTAACAAATTTTGATTATTTTCAATATCAAATGATGCATTTTCTTTTCATGAGTTTTATTTTGCAAAAAAAAAACACAGTACAGTCCAGACTCGATTATCCGAAGCCTCGATTATCCGAAGTTTCGATTATCCGAAGGTTTGTATGGGACTTCAGATAATCGAATCACGAACAAAATTTTTTTTTTCGTTTTTTTTTTCATTTTATTGTTTTAAACATAAAATTTGAGCTCTACGACCCCATTTTAGTCAAATTTGAGTTGTTGATTGTCTTTTAAAAAAATGCATTTTTTTTTTCAATATTGCATCACCGCCATTTAGGCCGCCATCTTGGATTTAAAAATGCTAAATAATTTTAGCGTAGTTTAGGGGTCATACCTATGCTCAACAATAAAAAATCAGAAAACGATTTTTTTTGTGATTCGATTATCCGAAGTGAAATTTTTCCGAGGCCTTCGGATAATCGAGTCTGGACTGTATTTGAAAAAAAAATAAATAAATGTTATTATTTTTATAAAATACGGTTTTCTGTTAAAATTTATTTTTTATTATTTTTTTCGGCGATTGTCCGATTTCCTCTATACAAAAAAGATTTTATTTGTATGGAAATTAACCACGAGGAAGGGGGGGGGGGGTGTTTGTGATTCCAAAAAAGTGTACACGTGGTTTATGGATGGTCCCCTCGTTGATCGTTTGATTCCATACTGCAAAATTCTAAATTGGAATATTTTCTTAAAATACGGTATTTTGCAATTTATTGAAATTTTATCAAAAATCTCTAAAACATCAAAAGCATACCACATTTTGAATTTTGTAATGCTCATATTAAACTTCGCAATTCGCAATTCGCAATTTTCAGTGTAAGAACGGGCCTTGACCGATCTTATGCACTAGGTTCCCGACGAACACGCACTGCCCTTACACCTACATCTCACCCTTGCTCTGAGTCAGTACGAGCAGCACGCTAGAACACGCTTTGAGTGTTCGTGCCAGGCATGCACACCTTCTTTTCCGGTTACGCATTTTAACTCGGCCGGGGGTGGTACATTACGTAGGGTTTGATGTAAGTATAAGCGCCTAACCATCTATAGTGTGCCTATCAACTTTCATTAAAGCAAAAACTGTTATACACAGAAAAAAATATTCCTGTAAATTTACATAATTTATCATGTACCAAAAGGTATCATGATAAATGATGTATATATACATTAGGTTCATTGGAAATTTACACTAGATTCATTGGAAATTTACATTAGTTTTGAAAATTTACATTAGTTTTGGAATTTACATTACTTTTGGAATTTACATTAGTTCAAATCAACTAATTCTGATTGGCCAATGGGAATAAGAAGCTCGACTTGGATTGCAGTAGGGAAGGGGTGTGGCCTATGTTCTATTTTAAAATGGTTGAAGCGGGCAGCAAAAGGAAAATCTGATTTTAAAAAGATGTTTCACAGGTAGGGGACGCTTTCTCGTCGACGGCCAAGTGGAATAATGCTGGACTGGAATCGAACGGACGACGGGTAGGATGTTCGGTGTTACTGCTGCTACCCGCTGCCGACTGAGCCATCTTCGCATTTTATAAACGAGCGGCTAAAGCATCAACTTGTTCAGGTCGAGGCTCAGGCAGTGGGCAAGCGAAATATGAGAGCGATAGAAAGAGAACCAAATATAACTATTTTTAGTTCGGGTAGTTTTGAAGTCAACGTTTGGCAGAAATACATTGGATATATGATTTACATTAAATAGGAATTTACAGGAAGCCGAACACGGGTAGAAATCCATCAGATTTGAGTTTCCATGCTCAACGTTTCCATTCTATTCATGATTTACATTAGATTTAGATTTACATTGGAGTAATTTCCATGACTTTTTACTCTTTACATCATATTTCAACATTACATTGAGTGAGTTTACATAAGAAACAGTAATTACGTGCTGTGTAAATTTACATATTTTTTTCTGTGTATTTTAGTTTGAATTCAAAAACTATTTGTTATTTACTGTTCCTTGTATTGTTTTCTGCTGAAATCTTTCATAGTGTTGAGTCGTAGTTATATGTTGCTATTTCTTTTGTCGCGGTGTTTTGTTACAATATTTTGGTCCTAAGCATTTTAGAAAAGTTTTTCAAAAGTACAATAGTAATATTTGTGTTAATCCTTTAATCATTCCATAAATTGAGTAAGGGCTCGAACCTCACTTGCTTAAGAAAAAGGTGAAGTTTCAAAACTATGGACAGTGAAGGAAATATACTATGTAAAGAATCAATAGTAAAAGGAAGATAGTAATATATGAAGTAGATATAGGAATTTACAATAGTTAATAAAAAGAGGTAACAAGCAAGCTTAGATTGTATTGAGGGCAATTTACAGGGAAGATGAGAAATTATTCAAATAGATAAATAAAGAAAAGGCATTTGATAAACAAAATTGACATCGCTGCCAAATTAAGGGAAAGCAGACAGTTTTTTTACAGCAGCATCAATTGGTAAAATAGAGTGGAAAAGCGTTGAGAAATAAGAGAATCAAATGAATAAAATCGAAATCAAATGGAGGATAGTAAACAGAAGCCACGTTAGAAAATCAGTGAAACAAAATAAACAGAAGATAGGTGGTAGCTGAGAATGAAGAGAAGAGAAACCCCGTTGTGCGATGTTTCAGGTACATCCACAGCAGTTGACTCAACATACTGCGGATCAAAACAATACCGTCTACAATCACAAATTACTTCCCTTTCCCACATTGTCGCGCCCCTTTCTTCTAGCCGTCTCTACTCTGACCCTCGCTGGTCAAAGGTTTACGAGTCGTTTCCACAGGCCACCAGCTAGGTTACACCTTGTCATCATGATGACTAAACCAAGCCAACGTGGAGGTAAGAAAATAGGACACTTGCAAGGAACAAGGGCCATGCTGTTTTGTCCAAACAGCACTACGGATGTAGTTGGGCTCCTTCCGGGATGTTCCTCGCCTAGGTGTGTCAACCGACGAGTATCATCAGTATCATGCACCCTTGGCCTGCTGTAATGCTCATATTAAACTTATAAAAAAATGTTTTTTTTAAATACGTATTTTGTGAAAAAAATCGTATTTAAAAAAAAATAAATTTGAGAATTTTTATAGAATACGGTATTTTGTGAAAATTTGTAGTAATTTACCAAAATAAAATTTAAAAATAAAAATGTATGCAAAATTTTGCATCGTTTAAAGCCATATTAAAAAAATATATTTTAGAAATAATATTCTCATGAAATCCGGCATATTGTGAAAATTTAGTATTTTAGAATAACAAATCTAATATAGTACTTAAAATACACTTTTAAAGGGTTACATACATGCACAAAATTTTAAAATTTTATATTTCAGTAAATTTGTTAAATACACTTAAAAGATGATTTCCAATCGTTTTATGAAGAAAGAGAGCAACGGACGATTTAAGCTTGAAATTTGCCATGCGAAAAGCGAATGGTCAAACCCTCTGAGCATTTTTCTCGAAACACCGAGTTTAAATATTCACGGGTGGCAAGATATCCAATATTGGAATTTTGTTGTATGAAACCTCCAAACGTTTATTTTTGTATGTTTGATCAAATAGGACACTTTTAGACCTTATGGAAATTTTGAATTTTCGGACCACAGTTTGGAAAAAAGACATTAAACTTTAAGAAAAAAATCCATAAATTAAATAATTAATATATTCTTTTTTTCTTTTGATGGTTGGGCTTGAAATTTGAAATTGGGTTTTTTTTCTAAAGTCAAACAAGTTTTTTTTTCTTTTTTCCATGTTTGAAAAAAATACAATCTTTAATTGAAAGTTGGCAACACTGCCAAATTAATATTGATCAAGATGCCATTATTGTTATAACAACTTCAGCTTTGCCGAATTGATGCCTTAAAAAAATCCTTTCTCAAAATACAGATTTTCGAATATTTTAACATCCTTTTTCATGGAAAGCTGCCAAGATTGTCTTCTTTGCTCTTAGCTAATGTACACACAAAGTTTTATTCAAATGTAAAAAAATGCTTATTTATGGGAGAATAGCTTATGCGGCCTTTTAAAGAATAAAGATGACTAATTAGTCCTCATTTTTTAATCGACGATTCGATAACCATTTAAAAAAAATTCTCCTAAAAAAATATTTTTAGATTTTTAAAATCACGACTTGAGAGTAAAGTTTAAATGAAAAAAAAAAAAAAAAAAAATGAAGAAACAAATGGAGACGCTAGTTTGTCTACGATGTTATCAGCAGGTGAGTTTCTCTTAGAAAATCTAATGCTCTACAACTTTGTCCAACATACCAAAGCTGGTACAACTTGATCCTGACAAGTTATTAGCGATTTAAAAGTTTTTTTTAAGGAATTTTTTTTTCGCCGGCAATAGACCAAAAAAGGCTGAGCATAGAACATTTAACATATAATCGTTGGAAAGTATAACCCACCTGTGAGCAGCTCGAACATCAGCACTCCCAGCGACCAGTAGTCGGCACTGATGTCATGGCCTCGGTTGAGAATCACTTCCGGTGCGACGTACTCGGGCGTGCCGCAGAAGGTCCAGGTTTTTCGCCCTGAAAACAAATCAATTTTAAATATTTCTAGCTGTCTTATTTGGCCAAACTCTAAGTCTCCCATACCAGACTGCAGCTTCTTGGCGAAGCCAAAGTCCACCAGCTTGACGTAGCCGGACACGTCGAGCAGCAGGTTCTCCGGCTTCAGATCGCGGTAGATGATGTTGCGCGAGTGCAGATAGTCGAACGCCTCGACCACGCACGCCGTGTAGAAGCGCGTCGTCCCGTCGTCAAAGTGGCCCCGATCGCGCAGGATCGTCCACAGCTCGCCGCCGAGGCAGCTCTCCATCAGCATGTACAGATACTTGCGGTCCTTGAACGTCTTGAACAGCTTCACGATGAAGTCACTGTTGGCCTGTTTCAGGAAAAAAAATCCGAGCGGTTAGTTCTGATTATGATCGCTGAAGAGATGATCGTACCTCGCTCATGATCTCCTTCTCGGACATGATGTGCTGCTGCTGGCGGGTTTCCACGATCTGGGACTTTTTCATCTGCTTCAGCGCAAACGATCGCGCCTTTTCCTGGGCCAGCTGGACCAACTCGACACGGCCGAAGCCGCCCACGCCGAGGGTTGCAATCACGCGCAGGTCGGACAGCCGTACGTCGCGGAACTCCTCGTAGATCCTGGTAAGAAACAAGAATTAAGGTTATGATCGCGGAAATGGTGATCGTGGCAGCAATGACATGAACAGAATACTTACGAACTCCTCAAGAATTAGGATTGCTTGGAATTGGATGAAAGGTATGATCGGATCGTTCTTACAGTCTACATCGGAGCACCACGATCTACTTACTTCTTTCTCTCGCTGACGGCGTCGTCATTGTAGCGGTTCTTTATCTCGTCCAGGTTCGAGATCAGCTGGTTGAACGTGTCCCGATCGATGACCAGACAGGTCACGCCCTCCGGCGAGTCACAGATGATGTTGGCCGTTCGAAGATCATCACTGAAATCAACAAAAATTCTTCTTCAATATCTCTCCAACTCAAAATGATCCTAATATCTTACCCTTGCAGTGCTTTCTCGCCGAAAAAGTCGCCCTTGCCCAGAGTGCGGATGAACTTTTCCTCGTGGGTGGTGTCCTGGCGGATGGTGACACGGACTTGGCCCTTGGAGATGATGAAGAACGTGTCGCCGCGGGCGCCCTGCCGGATGATGTAGTCGCCCTTCTGGTAGTAGCACTCCTCCAGGACGTCGGAAATCTTGCACAGCGTGTCCTCCGGCAGGTTCTTGAAGATGGGAACGCTGTGAAGCAATAAAAAAGCAAATGGATTTCAATAAGTAAAATTTTGGATTATTTGTAATTATTTTGATCTCCGCAAAATAAATATGAAGTTTAAAATTCTTCTGAAATATTTAATTTACAAACATTATGTCAATTCCATTAAATTGTAGAATTACTGCTCGTAAAAAAGTTATGAATTCTCACATTTTTTACTTAATTGAAACTTGATTTGATTCTTATATCCATACCAATGCTGTTTGATAAACAAATCTTCATTGTGATTCGAGATGAAAATAGGTATTTACAATTTGTATAAATCTTTTTTCTGATCATCAAAACACTAAGTATTCAGCAAAGTACAAACTTTTTGGGGCCTTTCGTATTAGCACATTCTTCTCTGTGGTATTAGGTTTTACGCCGACTCGGTTTGGAGGTTAGAAAGGAGTGCACTGTTTACATGGACTTAGCACAGTTCGATGCGTACGTCGATTTTGTTCGGGGAAGTTCGACGAGACCATTTAAACAGTGCACATGAGCTGTTAAATGACGTCACGGCGTAAAACCACAGAGAAAAGATGAATATCATTGAACACACAGCATTGAAAAACGTGTGAAAATTTGTGTGAAATTCAAACCAAAATACGTTAAAAAGAGTTAGGGTGTGCACCATCCGCCTAGATAGCGCCACTTCCAAATTCATGATGACCTACAGTAGCAGAACTTTGAACCATCTAATCACTGCATAAAACATTCCGTACGAAAGACATCAGACCAATGTCTGACTGTCCTTAATCAGAGGGTTGCAATTTTACGCGCCAAAGAAGGTAAACAAAACGAAATCGGACATAACATGTGTAAAGGGACTATTTTAAGTTGTCGCTTGAAAAATCATTTTTGAATTAATTTTCTGTTATGTTTTCGTTAATGTTAATGCATTTTTGTATTATTTATAGTCAACTGGAATTATACAGAAGTGAATTTTATATTTAAACGAGGTTAACATTTATTTTCTTTCGAAATTATTGAGCCTTTTTCATTGTTAAGTCAAGTATTCTCAGCCGCGACGGTGGCGCCACCAAGCGTATCCTGCACACTCTAATTTCTTTGATGCAAGATTGTATGCAACGCATTTTTTTAGTGCAACAGTGTTTACACACAAGTTAGAGCCTAGATGTACATCTGTTCTCTGTGGTAATGGTACGTAAATATTCGAAAATCAGTACCTTTGGAAGAAATTTTCTTATCGATTTGATGCCTTAGACAAATGTGTGGATATTGATGAGGGCTATTCAGAAAAAAACGGTACACGGAAATCATTTTTGGAAGATTTTTAAACTATGTGTTTTTTACAAAAAAAAAATAATCCCAAAATCTGCATTATTTTAATTTTTTAAATTTTCTGATATATTTGGTAAAGAGTGAGGAAGGCTCCAACCACATTGGTGGATTAAGTTAGATTTTAATGTGAAATCAAATTTGAGATCGAAAAGTACTTAACATAAATTTTAATAAAGTGCACCGTTTTCGAGACATGGACTTTTAACCAGAATTTTACAATTTGTTCAATTTTATTTTAAAGAAATAGTGCCCGTTTTGAAAATATTTCGTTCAAAGTAAAAAAATAATAATGAAGAGTGAACCTCTGGATTCGTTCTTGGGTCTTTTGCAACGAAAATTCATTAAAATTCACAAAAGCTTTAAATAAAATGTTTACCAGCTTTATTTATTAGAGAATATATAATTCTAACTATTTTCAGCCAGCTGCTTAAGCTGCTCTGATGTGTGAAATTTGTTCGCACAAGATGCATCATGATAAAGCAAGTAAAAATGCCCAATTTGAACCAGTTCACCAAAAAATCCTTCAAATGTGTTAAAGCAACTTTTTCCACAAGAATCAGAGCATGACGTCGGTGGCCGCCACTGTTTTAAGGTCCATGTAAAACGAGTAGTCGTGCTCCCAAAATGCCACTTGAAACATCAAACAAAACTAAAAATATGAAACCGGTGTTAACGAAAAAAAAACTCCAAACTCCCCGCGAGGCGGTGAAAACCTACCTGCAGCTACTCTGGCGGCACTTTCGCCTTCAAAATCAACCTGTTATTACATCAACAAAAATAAAAACCTACTTTTACTCCTTTTTGTGTGCGTGCTTCCGATATGCGGAGCACTCCAAAAACCGGCTCCCAAACGAGACTCCCCAGTGCGATTTGAGGAAAAAGGGTTCGCTGCGACTTTCATTCATGAATCACGACTGCTGGAGTGTTATCTCACGTTGAGACCCTCTGCCAAAACTGGTTGCTTTTACTACAAGTGCGGGAATATTTACGTTGAGTGTTGAGAGAGGGTACTTTCCAGGGGTTGTCGTGACAATTTCGTAATAATATGAAAATTTACTTAGGGGTGTTCAAGTTATTTTCATCATGTTCTTTTGTAACATTTTTTTCAGATGCCTTTTCACGACCTTTACAAAGAATTTAAAACTTTGATATTCCGGCAACCCTGTCCCTAACATATCAACATTTAAGTGGAATTTATAGAACATTCAAAACTGGATGCATTATTATCATGAAATATCACTTTTACTAAAGATAGTGTTATTGTTCTTTTTAAGGTTAGATGTTCTAAATTATAAGACAATGGCTTCAAACAATGAAACACTTGAAGGTTAGTATGAAGAGTTAAAATTTAACGACTTTTAAAACGCAAGACTCAGCAGATCTCTAACAAAATTTAGATAATTCAGCCTAGAAATGTTTTGTAGATTAAACTTAAATTTCGAAATCTTAGGAAAGAGTTGCCAGATTTTCAAAGTTAATATTATTTTGATAGGTAGTAAAAATGCAAATTACCAATTAACAGCAATATGATTCTAGTGTTTATTCGATTTAAGAACGCTGGCATTGAAAACATATGTAAATTTGGCATATGTATTCAGAGTTTTCAACAGGGTTGCCAGAGCTGTCATAATCTCTACAGATTGTTATGATTATGGACTTTAAAATTAATTGGACTTCAATAACAATTTTAATATTTAGGATTTTGTTCTCCTTGCAAGTAGGAAGGGTCCGCAAGTCTGCATCTTTCAGTGGTCATAAATCAAGTGGACATTAGGTAGCAATCAGTACGCGTAGTGCTCAGCTTATAAACCATCTCGGCACGCGTAGACAACCTGGCGTAACTAGAGGCCCTCCCAGGTCCCTAATCGATGTGGCCATTCACTTTTTTCCTCCGGACCAAATTTTAATCGCTTCTGGTTTTAGTTCGAAAATTGTCCCATCATTATTTATCTTTCTCTAATGTTGGAAGTCGAGCATTTCTCCAAGTGCAAAACTTTGTATCGAGAAACCAGTTCGAATCTCCCTTTTAGAGTGGTTGCGGAGTTGTTAGAGTCATTAGAGCTGAATGTTCCGAAAGGGTTGAGTCTTGGGGCAGCAATGAATGATTGCAAATTGTAAGTTACGTCGAGGCGTTAATTTCTGCGGGCTGCGACCGGCCGGCTGGCGGAATGTAGGAAGAAGAAGGCTTGCCCACTAGTTTTCTACGTGGAGGAACGCGGCTTAGATTAGTCATTAGTTAATACTCTACGAGAAGGAGAATTTTAAATGCCAACTTGAAAAGTGAACGTAATTTATGAGGTGAACAAAAGTTACGAACCAGGAAGAGATATTTGGTGAAGCTGGTGTGGGAGCTTCTAGGATGTAAAGCAAGTTATTAAAGTTAATTGATATTTTTCGTATGTTTTTTGTTTTTGTATTTTTGTATTTTTGTATTTTTGTATTTTTGTATTTTTGTATTTTTGTATTTTTGTATTTTTGTATTTTTGTATTTTTGTATTTTTGTATTTTTGTATTTTTGTATTTTTGTATTTTTGTATTTTTGTATTTTTGTATTTTTGTATTTTTGTATTTTTGTATTTTTGTATTTTTGTATTTTTGTATTTTTGTATTTTTGTATTTTGTATTTTTGTATTTTTGTATTTTTGTATTTTTGTATTTTTGTATTTTTGTATTTTTGTATTTTTGTATTTTTGTATTTTTGTATTTTTGTATTTTTGTATTTTTGTATTTTTGTATTTTTGTATTTTTGTATTTTTGTATTTTTGTATTTTTGTATTTTTGTATTTTTGTATTTTTGTATTTTTGTATTTTTGTATTTTTGTATTTTTGTATTTTTGTATTTTGTATTTTTGTATTTTTGTATTTTTGTATTTTTGTATTTTTGTATTTTTGTGTTTTTCCATTTTTGTATTTTTGTATTTTTGTATTTTTGTATTTTTGTATTTTTGTATTTTTGTATTTTTGTATTTTTGTATTTTTGTATTTTTGTATTTTTGAATTTTTGTATTTTAGTATTTTTGTATTTTAGTATTTTAGTATTTTATCAATTCAATTCAGTTTTTATTAAGTAAATAATCAATTCACAATTTTCTTTGCAATTAAACCTAATAGAGATTTGGAGGTCCTTTCAGCTATGTGTTGATAAATTTGTCTTTCGACACAATTGGTTATTCTAAAGGCTAATCACAAGTAGGAAAAAGTTCAGGAAAAAAAAACCTACAAAATTGCTATAGAAAGGGGATAGTTAGAGGAAAACTTAAAGCTAGATCACAGAATGATTTTGTCTGTTGACGCCGAAAAGCAGCGCTGCACGAGGCAGCTTATCCGTTGTAAACGAATTTGATCATGAGCTCTCCCAGAGCCATGAACTGTTCTGCCTTGTTCCGGCAGGCACGAAAACGAGTTAACATTTCCCCCGCGAGGGCGAAAAACTCTGGCAGAGTGAATAGGTCATCTCCGGACACAGCTGCTTGTTCCGGAACTGTACCGCTCGCCGCGGTCACGCTTGCGTAGGAACCTCCCCAGCCGGGAGGAATCGCTGGAGTAATCCGATCTGCCGCGCCTTGTCCAGCTACAGGAACGGTTGGGCTTAATCTTGGAGGCGGCCGGGTCGCTGGAAGCTTCTTTTTCTTCTTAGCCTGCTCCTCGAGGTATGCTTTACGTGCGGCACAGCCACGGAAGTTCGCTGTATGGTTGCCATCGCAGTTCGCGCACTTGACAAGCGATCGGTGCTGCTGAGCGTCGCTTTCACTCAGCCTCGCTTTCTGGGGAAGTTTGCACTTCTCCGTGAAATGCATTTCGCCGCACTTGACGCAGCGCGGCGGGAGGTTGCAATTTCTTGAGCCGTGGCCGAATTTTTGGCAACGGTGGCATTGGGCTGCGTCTGTCGAATTCTTTGAGAAATACCTCCAAGTCACCCAGAAACCGTCCAACGTTTTTCCGTCGGAGATCCTGGAGCTTGACGGTACCACGATCGAAGTAGAGTAGGTACAGCACGTGAGTACCTGTGACCGTAGTCGTTCTTGAGAGCACCTTGATGTCCCGGGGGTGAACGTTTACGTCGGCAAGGTGCCCAGCCAGGTCCTCCACTGGCCGGTCCGTGTACCCTTGCAGGACTATTTTAACCGGCACCGTTTCAGCCGGATCGAATGTGAAGTATTTCACGTTGTGTGTTTTGAGGACCATCAACACTTTATCGTAATTCGCTCTTAACAACGTGATCACTTGCACATTCTTCTTACCGATCTTCAAACAGTAGGTTTGACCCTCCAGTAGCTCGTCCACATGATCTGCTAGTGTGTCGACGACAAATATCGGCGGAGGTCTTCTTTCCTTCGCCGCAGTTTTGCTTGTTCCAGCTTTCTTCGACCCGCGTGCAGGGTCGTCGTCGTCGTCGCTACTGCTGGTGCTGCAGTCGTCTTTATTGTCCTCATCGTCACCACTCAGCGGCTCGAACTCGTTGCGTGTGGGGACGGGGGTGACGGAGGGGACGCCGGAGGCCTGCCGGCCTGCCTTAGCTGTCTTCACACGTAGCTGGTACGGGCTGCGATAGTGTGGATGCAGCTTTGTTTTGTCAATGCCTTCCAACGCTGTCGCCGCGGTGGAAGGCTTGAGTTGACTATTGGCCGGATTGTTTTTAGTAATCCGGCCAGGAGACGGGTTCCGCGAGGTCCCCGGTGCTGCACTCGAGTTGCCATGCCTAGCGCCACGCTTGGGCATCTCCGGGCGGCAAGTTCGCGATTAAACACTTCACCCGCGGCGTGAAAAAGTTGAAAATTTAACGGAGCACTAAAATTGTGTTATGGCTGGCTCCAACGTAGGTAGCCCGATTTTAGTATTTTAGTATTTTAGTATTTTAGTATTTTTGTATTTTTGTATTTTTGTATTTTTGTATTTTTGTATTTTTGTATTTTTGTATTTTTGTATTTTTGTATTTTTGTATTTTTGTATTTTTGTATTTTTGTATTTTTGTATTTTTGTATTTTTGTATTTTTGTATTTTTGTATTTTTGTATTTTTGTATTTTTGTATTTTTGTATTTTTGTATTTTTGTATTTTTGTATTTTTGTATTTTTGTATTTTTGTATTTTTGTATTTTTGTATTTTTGTATTTTTGTATTTTTGTATTTTTGTATTTTTGTATTTTTGTATTTTTATTTTTGTATTTTTGTATTTTTGTATTTTTGTATTTTTGTATTTTTGTATTTTTGTATTTTTGTATTTTTGTATTTTTGTATTTTTGTATTTTTGTATTTTTGTATTTTTGTATTTTTGTATTTTTGTATTTTTGTATTTTTGTATTTTTGTATTTTCGTATTTTTGTATTTTTTATTTTTGTATTTTTGTATTTTTGTATTTTTGTATCGCTATTTCCTTATATAAAGATCACGATTTGCTCAATCCGTTTTCACACATCATCAGACCATCTGTTACCTTGAAAGTCTCAGTACAGTTGGAAACGACCCTCTATAAATCTTGCCATATAAATTTCATGAGCCCTATTGGCGGGTACAATTGTGCCATAAAACTGTATTTTAGCACTCAATACCACACACAAACTAGTTGCTGAAATGTCTTCACCACCTCTTGCAACGCGTTCCGTTTTAAGCCCGCAGAATTATCATCGCTCGATGATCTTCGCCAGACAACCACGAAACAGTTGGTACTTCTTCACACTCATTGTAGCCATCGCAGCGATTGTTTTGCGAATTGTATTCGCGCATGATCGCTCCTCAATTACAATCTGCTTAATTCAATTACGGTTTCACCAACACAACTCTGGAGCTCAGTGGTGTTGATAATGAACAAAAAAAACTTTAGCTTTCGACCAGACTTGAACAGAAGCTCTTTGATTGGAAGTCAGTCACTTTACCGCTGCACCACAATTGCTTGTTGGTAATTGAATGGCAAAACGCAACTATGTGCGATTCCTCTGCTAAAGGTAAGAACAAGATTGTCCGTCAGGCCTGAACGCAAACGCAAAATTTTGCGCCTGTCATCATAGCCTGCCAGTCATCGACCATTGAACAAAGCAACCCCTGCAGATTGTTCGACTGACAGTTGATGGAAAAATCGAACTGGCACAGCGTTCTGCGTTCACCACTGCGTCGAACGGACAATCTTGCTCTTAGCTTAAGTTACAAGAATGCTGAGCATTGAGAAAGCATAGGGACGTGGCGTTACATCGTGCTGCCACCTGGTTTTTTAAGCGCAAGAGTGGAAAAGTGCTGAGTCATCGTCTAAAAATAGACGGCGTCCTATCTCACCCAGCAAAATGAAGTCGATAACGTAGTCGGTTTCGATGAGAAAAAGTGGAAAACGTGGTCTAAAAATAGCGACGCCATCCCCCTATGGAGAGTTCGAAAAGCAAGCATTCTTTGCTATAATGGACTGGCGTCCCGTTTCACCTTAAGTTTCTTTTGTTTTGAGCTTATTTTTTTACGGCAACTGAGGGTACCTCTTTTCACGACCATTATCTTGATTTGCACTCGAAACGCCTTGACGAGAGTCGAAGAACTCAAAAAAGAAGATGAAGTGTGGTACCATAATGTACCCGAGACGGAGACCAAGAATCGGCCAGATCACCATCGATCTCGGGGCGGTCTGATTGATCATGGCGAAACACTCTCGTAGTAGAGTGGTGGTGGTCATTCTCTCCATCACCAATCTTCAAGTCATACAAAAAAACTGTTGTTGAGCAAACCGCTGAAAATCGGGTGATTGACACCGATTGATACCATTTTCCCAACGAGATCGCTGATTTCTATCAAGTACCCCCTCAATGCAATGACAAAACGGTATCTGTTTCGCGAATTATGCCCAGCTGTGTTGGGCCAAGCTCATTAGCACCACCGAGTTGAAGAAACCACAGCAATAATAATAGCAAACATTATTTTGCGGCGCGTTTTCTGGGGTTTTTTACTTGTTTGGCGCCTTAAGTACGTGAGAATTGCCGTTGTTCGACGGGGTGGTCATTTTGATTGATTTGCTGATGATTACTGACTCTGGGTGTAGTGAACTCGACAATGCTGGCAGCTTAATTGATCAGCGATGAGCTGGTGAATACTAAAGAATGATCGTTTGTTGACCTGGTTTGATTTGAACAATTTTGAATGTTGGAATATTGTTTCAGGTTTAAGATATTTTTGAAGAGATTAAGAATTTTCTGAAATTTTAGAATTTAAAAATCAGGAAAAAATAATGTTTCATCAAATTTTAGAGCGTCCAATATCCCGGGGATACAAATTTCCCGGGAAACGGGAAATTTTCAGCCAATTTCCCGGGAAATTTTAAATTTATTGAAAATTGTTATGATCTTGGTTTTGATTAATATTATGCAACAAAATTGTATAGGACATGAACGCAAATTGATTAAATAAGTGTGAAGATCAATTAACAACTTGACTGCATGCAAAAAATCATTCAACTACAAGAATATTTATTTTGGTATTTTAAACTTGCCTCTGTGGCCAGTTTATTGAAATGAAAAAAAAAAAAAAAAAAAAAAAAAAACATGCAGAAATTATGTTTTTCATGACAAATACTGGTTTCAGCTCTTGAACAAATGGTAAAGCTTTTTAGTGTCGGTTTTATTCCAAACAACCCAATGTTTTCAAATATTTGAAGCAAGCTTTGAATATATTGTTGCATTTTTTGAGAACAAACAATAGAAAGTAGTTTTTCAATGATTGTTGTTGTATTATTATGCAACATGATTTAAATTATACGATAAATTAACATTTTTCCACAAAAAGTCTTCTATTTTTCACATTTAACCCTCTAACACCTGTAGTTGCACCAGCTGATTAATTATAAATAAACCAAACAATACATTTAATTGAACAAAATCATGTAGAATTTGTTCATTCAATATTTTTCAGAGCATTTTCAAAAAATAGTTCCAAAAATTGAAAAAAATGTATAATTTCGCTTGAATTTCAGCAATTCCCGGGAAATTTACAAATGCATTTTCGATCGTTTTCAGTTGAAGTAACTTCTATTTTCATTAAAATTTTTAAGTTTTTTGAAAAAAAAACCCCGTGATTTTTAGGATAAGTTTTGAAGGGGGGGCGATATTAACTTAAAAAAAATTGCAACGGCCTGAATAAAAGAAAAAAAAAATAACAAGACAATTTATGTTTTTTAATCTAAGTCTCATTCAAACAGACTTTTTTCCTTGTATCAATAACTCAGAAATTAATGGTAAAAAAACAAAAATTTTCTGATCACTCCAAAATATTTTTTTTTTATTTTGGAAACCTCTCTAACATTTTGAAGTAATATTAAACGTTCAAAACATTTTACAATATTGAAAATATGCGTTTTGTAAAATTGGATTTTTGTGGAAATAACTTAAGAATCGCATTTTTTTTTCAACGTTCCACTTTTTCGAAAATCCTTATACCTACAATTTTGTCGAAGTCACCAAACCGATAAACATTCCTTTAAAGATATTTTTTTTTTGAATATTATATATACGTACCAATTTTCTTTTTTTATGGAGAAGTCTCCCGAAAAGTTTGAGCATTTTTTTTTTAAATAAAATCTATTTTAGGTTTCTATGGAGAATTACTCATGTGTTCTTTTCACAATTGTATGTGAAATTGATTATACAGTCCAGACTCGATTATCCGTAGCCTCGATTTTCTGAAGTTTGATTATTGCTTGGGACTTCGGATATTCAAATCATGAACAATTTTTTTTTTCGTATTTTTTCATTTTCTTGTTTTTAACAAAAAAATTGAGTTCTACGACCCCAAATTTGAGCTGTTGTTTGCCCTTTAAAAAAATGTTTTTTTTTTCAATATTGCATCACCGCCATTTTGGCCGCCATCTTGGATTTATAAATTCTAAATAATTTTAGCGTAGTTTAGTGATCATACCTATGCTCAACAATCAAAAATTAGACAACGAAAAACTTTTTTTTTGATGATCGATTATCCGAAGTGAAATTTTTCCGAGGCCTTCCCGGGCAGACGGTAATAACAAAATTAATAATATTTCAATAACAAATCCTGTTAAAATAACAAAAAGTGTTATTATTTTATCCTGAAGTTCAATTTCAAGAAGAAAAAATAATAACTGTTTCTGATAAAATAACAAAATTTGGTATTGAAGTGATATTATATTGAAAATGTAATAACACGCTTATAAGAGGAAATGTTATTCATTTCAAAAACTCTTCTAATAACAAAATTTGGTATTCGTTCGGTATACAGACTTAGAAATAAAATTACCATAAATCGCACAAATGGAAATGTTTCTAAGTGTCCATAACACAATCTGTTATTATTTTTTCTTTTGTTAAATATGTTTAAATCGTTGGGATAATTTTGTCTAATTTCGTCGGGGTCATTATTTTGGCCATGAAATGGGGTCCTTAAGCTAAAATTATTCTAAAAAGTTGAAATTTTGAAAGTTGTTTTTTTTTAATTATTCGATATACCCCCTAAGGGACTTTGCTAAAATTGGCTAGAACTATGGGATAATTTTGACCAATTTCGTCGGGGTCATTATTTTGGCCATGAAATGGGGTCCTTAAGCTAAAATTATTCTAAAAAGTTGAAATTTTGAATGTTGATTTTTTTAATTATTTGATATACCCCCTAAGGGACTTAGTTAAAATTGGCTAGAACTACCCTTAAGGGACTTTGCTAAAATTGGCTAGAACTATGGGATAATTTTAACCAATTTCGTCGGGGTCATTATTTTGGCCATGAAATGGGGTCCTTAAGCTAAAATTATTCTAAAAAGTTGAAATTTTGAAAGTTGATTTTTTTAATTATTTGGGACTTAGTTAAAATTGGCTAGAACTACCCTTAAGGGACTTAGCTAAAATTGGCTAGAACTATGGGATAGTTTTGACCAATTTCGTCGGGGTCATTATTTTGGCCATGAAATGGGGTCCTTAAGCTAAAATTATTCTAAAAAGTTGAAATTTTGAATGTTGATTTTTTTAATTATTTGATATACCCCCTAAGGGACTTAGTTAAAATTGGCTAGAACTACCCTTAAGGGACTTTGCTAAAATTGGCTAGAACTATGGGATAATTTTAACCAATTTCGTCGGGGTCATTATTTTGGCCATGAAATGGGGTCCTTAAGCTAAAATTATTCTAAAAAGTTGAAATTTTGAAAGTTGATTTTTTTAATTATTTGATATACCCCCTAAGGGACTTAGTTAAAATTGGCTAGAACTACCCTTAAGGGACTTAGCTAAAATTGGCTAGAACTATGGGATAGTTTTGACCAATTTCGTCGGGGTCATTATTTTGGCCATGAAATGGGGTCCTTAAGCTAAAATTATTCTAAAAAGTTGAAATTTTGAAAGTTGTTTTTTTTAATTATTCGATATACCCCCTAAGGGACTTTGCTAAAATTGGCTAGAACTATGGGATAATTTTGACCAATTTCGTCGGGGTCATTATTTTGGCCATGAAATGGGGTCCTTAAGCTAAAATTATTCTGAAAAGTTGAAATTTCGAAAGTTGATTTTTTTTAATTATTTGATATACCTCCTAAGGGATTTTACTAAAATTGGCTAGAACTATGAAATAATTTTGACCAATTTCATCGGGGTCATTTATTTCACCATAAAATGGGGTTTCAAGCTGAAATTATTCCGATAAAATTAACTTTTGAGAGTTCATTTTTTTTTAAATTTTGTTATATTCCCTAAAGGAATTGATTTATTTATTGAGAATTTTTGAAGTGTGAATAACAAAAACTGTTATTATTTTCACAGAGCCAGGAAGTCGGAGCTGACGTTGAAGTTCGAGCTGGAGTGAGACCTCGGAGACTGCATCGGATTCAGCAAATTTTCAGCAACTTTTACTTGGAGTCGGAATCCGTGAAGTCGGGTATTTTTAGAGAGCTGAAGTCGTCGTTGACGTCATATCCTTTATCCAGAGTCGGAGCTGTCTTCAAAGTATGGATTCAAAGTCGCTTGGAGGTACCCGACTCTGCAGCCCTGACTAGTACAGAGGAGTTATGGCAACTGCAGGTTTATTAGCAAATTACAAATAAACCAAAACAATAACTTTTTTTGTTATGGAGACATACCAGTTCAATAACATTTTTTGTTATTATGCTGCTCACCTCTCCGCACAAAATAACAAATCTTGTTATTTCTTCATGATTCCTTCTGTGTTATTGGTTTGTTATTGCAATAACAACATAATAACAGTTTAAGTTATTCTTCGAACAAATCTTTGTTATAGATTTTTGTTATTTTAACAACTAATCCGATCATCCCAATAACATTTTTCGATCTTCTCACAATATCAAAAACTGACCTTCCCAAGTTATTTCCGTCTGCTCGGGTTCGGATAATCGAGTATGGACTGTAGTGAAATTTGAAGTGAATAGACAATATTAAATCTTTTATCGATATTAACTTCTAATTGTATAAAATTTCAGAAAAAATATTTTCACCGGAAAAATAATAAAAGAGTTTCAAACCGATTTGCCGTTGCTGCACTGTAAAAAATCGTAATTTTCTTTTCGAATCTGATTTTGAGTGCAGTATCTTTTAAATCACTTGAATGGCAGAAAGAAGGGAGCGACCGTGGCTGCCTGGTTACGGTGTTTGCTTTGTAAGCGAATGGTTCTGGGTTCGATTCCCATCTGCTCCCAACGAGGAAGTTAAGAACACATAAATTTGAAATGATGAATATGAACGAAAAATCAAAGTCGCTCGAGGCGGGGTTCGATCCTCCGTCCTTTGGATTGGTGAGCAAAAATGCTAACCACTAGGCCATGACGACTTAGTGAGCGTGAGCGAGGAATTAGTAATACTGTTACAGAGAGCGAGTTTTGGCACTATAACCACGGCAAATAGTGTCCAGGGAATTCGTGGAAATACAATGTCCCATTCCAGAGGGTCCCGGAGTACCAAACCTTCTTAGCATGGTGCTCCCAACGAATACAACCAAATCTCGGAGCGTATGGTGGTGTGTCCCCACGCTTCTTCCTCCCCTGTCGATTCAGAATTGTGTTGTTGTTCGAACACACTGCTCAAACTCAACCCAATTACGAGTCATCTTTGCGATACGGCTTTACGCAGTAGGCCTGGCCACTTTAACGCTTATGATGTTTCAATGCATTCCGATGCAATGGCGCACTACAAATGATAATAAATGACAAGAAGAGTGCTAGGTATAATCTAACCTACGGGACTCTCCAGGATCCCTTCGAAAGATTGGCTGCGCTAGGGTCTGATTAGATTAGATTAGATTAGATTAGATTAGATTAGATTAGATTAGATTAGAAATCACTTGAATGGCAGAAAGAGATTCTTTTTAAAAAGTGAAAGTTAAACTCTAGAGTTTTTTTTTGAAAAGGTCCAATAAACCAAATTTCCAGTTTTTGCCTTTTGGGTGTTTTTGAAACTGCTTTGAGTCAGGGGTATTGAAAAACACCCAAAAAGCAAAAACTGAAAATTTGGTTTATTGGACCTTTTCAAAAAAAAACTCCAGAACTTAATTTATAATAAAAAAATCAAGATAATAGTCAAAAACCGAGTCGGTGTAGTTTCGAACTTTTTGAAAACCTAAAGTAAGAGTCAGAGTCTCTAAATTCTGAGAAGCCGGAGTAGAAGTTGACATTTTTTTCAAAAAATTGTCTTTGCGAGCTGTTGAAGTCGGGGCCTGAGTCGATTACAATGTTTTTTGCCTCTACGGTTATGCTCAAGTGTTACATGCTGCCGATGATTTTGGTGGTCAATCGCCACATCCAACAGGTCAAAGTATCATGCCTCAGCCGGATCATTACGCCACGCGAACCTGCTGGTTGGTTCAAGTACGCTCCACAAGACCTTGACCATGTGATTTTCGGCCGTTAATATCCACTCATAACGCCACTGCAATTCGCCTTCCCAAGCCGTCGGAGTCGGTCCGTCTAGCAAGCTCAGCAGTTACGGGCACTTTGACCTTAGGCTTTGTTTTTTGGGGGCACTACCTTAGATCTTCGCTAGAGCAGGGGGATTGTTTTCCGGTTCGGCCAATTACGTTATGAGTCAACAAAACGGAAACTCCAAAGTGGAGGATGCCGCGTGAAGATCAGATTTTTTTTGGCGGATTTATGATCTTTTCGCGTGCGGCTAGAGTTAGAATTGTGGGTGGTTAATGGTAGCGATATGCCCACCTTCAAGCCTCAACGGGTCGAGATTTTGAGGTACAGTTTGATGCTGACGGAAGCTGTGGGTCATTTGGACGAGCAATGACTTCGTTCAAGAGCATTTTGCGGGTGTCGTGAACATTGTGAAGATCTTCGGATATGACAAAAGTATGAATTCAACCATGACTGAGTGCCACTTTGCAGCTGTTTGTATTCATTATGATTAGCGATTATCGTGACTTTTACGAGCGATTTCAGGTGTTATCATTGTAGAGTTCGCAGCCTGTTAACGCACTCAAATCTATTGTTTGCAAAGCATTAGGTCATCGGTCATTTCACCATGTTTGCGTTCACAATAATTATTGCCAGCTGGTTTGTTTTAGTGTGCTATCTCCGATACTTCAGCATGGTGTGAAAATTTGTTCATTCAATTCACTACTCATTGAGAATTGTACTTGTCGACCTGACTTGCATACTTCAAGGTATAAGGTGTCAACGGAAGCGATCAAGTATCAACAATTGACAAACTACCCTAGACCGTCTACACGTGCGTACCGGGTCGTCCAGATTAGCTAACTCGCTGTGCTACCGACGACGCCGTACGAAGATCTTCGTCTAGACCTGCCGTAATAGATATTAACTGGTGGCGTGTGGTGGCACTTATCTGCGTACCGGTATCTCCGACCTCTGGTATTGAATAAATCAAAAGCAGATGAGCCTCGCCGAGATACCGCGGCAAGTAAGTAAGTGATGCAACAAGAACGCTGTATTAAAAGTGCTACTCTTCATAACTTTTGCAATGCTTCGACGATGCATCATCATTGTTTTAGCATAAGAGTAGGAGGTTTTCAAAGCGATTCACACGAGACTAGTGAACTTCGCACTGGTTTTAAAAAGAGAAGAAAGGTGAATCGAAGAAATACTTTGTGGTGGAATGTGGCGCTTAAGTGGAGCAGCAGCAACAATTCAGCTGGCGGTGGCAGAACTCTTACACAGTAAATATGGTGTGGCTTGGGTGTGAAGATAGGGGGATGATTTATGGAACGTTAATAGTAGCTATTAGAGTTGTCAAATTGGCTTATTCTGTTGCATATGAATGAGGTAGCGTAACTTCATATGAAATGAGGAAGACTTCACTAGTATACCAGTCAACAAAAAGGTTTTTTTTAAATTATTATTTATTAAGATTTTCTCTTCCATGTACATTCATTCAGTTAAAAAATATTAATGAGTGTCCAATCACAATCGATGACTTTTCACCTCAATTATATGTAAATACAAACTTTTTTTGATTTTCGAAATTTTTGATATGTTTTAAGGGGCAAAAACCCGCAACTTTTGAGTCAAAGAGAAACATGGTCTGCCGCCGAGTTATGAATTTTTGGAAAAATAGTGATTTTCGGGAAAAAAATAAATTTCATGCAAAAACAAATTTGATGTAATTTTTTAATGTAAAATTGAATTTCCAATCGAAAAGTACAGTACAGATTTTTTGATAAAGGGATCTGTTTTCAATATATAGCCACCGAAAGTTTGATTTTAGCGAATTATTTGCAGTTTTTCGTTTTTTCAAAAATAGTGACCATGAGTGTCCATTTCTAAAAATATTTTGTTTAAGTTCAGAAAATTTTCTATGAAAATGTCTAAAAGGCATTGATGATTGGACCTCTGGATGCTGAGATACAGCGGCTTACTTAGTTTTCTAAGTCCCACCCAAACAACCCACCATTCGTTAAATTTTACGATCTTTTCGAAAAAAATATTTTGAAAAAAATTAAATCAACACTAACATTTTAAAAGGGCTAAACATTGAATTTTACGCCCATTTAAAATGCTAGTCTTGATTTAATATTTTTTCAAAATATTTTTTTCGAAAGGATCGGAAACGAATGTTTTATATTTTAACATTGAAAATCGGACCATTAGTTGCGGAGATATCGATATTAGAAAGTGATGGGTTGTTTGGGTGACACTTAGAAAACTTCAATTTCCCTGTTTCTTTTTCTTTAAGCCGCTGTATCTCAGGAACCAGAGGTCCAATCTTCAATGTCTCTTGAACAATTTTATAGCAAATTTTCTTAACTTTTCAAAATAATATGTTTAGAGATGGTCACTCATGGTCACTATTTTTTAAAAACGAAAAACTGCAAATATTTCGCTAAAATCAAGCTTTCGGTGGCTATATCTTGAAAACAGAGCCCTTTATCAAAAAATGTGTGGAGTACTTTTCGATTGAAAATTCAATTTTACATTAAAAAATTACGTCAAATTTGTTTTTGCATGAATTTTCGATTTTTTCCAAAAATCACTATTTTTTCAAAAATTTATAGCTCGGCGGCAGATTTTTTGACCTTGTTTCTCTATGGCTCAAAAGTTGCGGGTTTTTGTCACCTAAAACATATAAAAAAATCTCGAAAATAAAATAATACGTATTTTGGAAAATTGAGTTTTTGTGAAAAAAGTTGATAAAAAATCCGCTATTTTTTTCGGTGTACCTATTTTTTTCAAAAGGCCTCAACAATACCTACAACTTTGCCGAAGACACCAAATTGATCAGAAAATTCACTCAAAAGTTACAGCTGTTTTAATATTTACGTACCATTTTTGTATGGACAGCAGCCAAAATTGTATGGAGACCTGTATAGGTGAACCAATGACACAAAATAGCTTCTTAGGTCATAGGGAAGGTCTCCACAGAGTTTGAACCAAATCAAAAAAATACAAATAAAAACAATTTCCGGTTTTGGTAGAGAATTGCTTAAGAGTAATTTTTAGTTATTTTTGCCTCAAAATCTAATCTAATCGAAAATGAAAGAATCTGAATCAGGATCATTCCTTCTTAAGTGACTACGCGTCCAACATCGACTTTCACCAAATCAGCTCATATTTGGCATGGGGGTTGTTTTTGCCCCAAAAACAAAGAATCCCAAGTTTTATGAAATTTGGTCCATCCCCGCGCCCGTGGCACCCCCCCCTCTTTTTCTGAGATTTTTGAAAAACCTGATTTTTAAAATGCATTTTGCTAAGAGAAAAGTTTACAAAAAGTGAACTTTTGGGTATGCACATTTGAGGATTTTTTGACGTAGAACCAAATGGCGTACTCAAAATTTACGTACAGTGTTGCCAGATATAAAAATTATGCGCTATAAGTTTTAAAATGCATTTTTAACCCTTTGGACGAGCACCTGCGGGAAAACCAACAATTTCATTCGATTGCTGAGAGTTTTTTACATTAAATTCAATCAAAACCTCAGGGTAAATTGAATATTTCTAGAGATATCACATTTTTATGTTGGAAAGCCCTGTACTGCCCCTGATCGCATAAATGTCCCATAAGCATTTTCACCGATTTCGAGTTTTTGATGCAGTTTTGTTCAAAATCGTGTGCTCTTTCAAAAGAGCCTATAACATCCAATACTTTGTTCTAGAAATCAGGAGCAAATCCAGTTCTTCACAAAAACTTAACACGTAGCCTTATGTATGGGACAAACTTCAAATGCGTTTTTCTCAGTTTGCTGTTTTTGCATATGGGACATTTATGCGAACATGGGCAGTGTATTGCATAGCAAATGTTTTACTTAACCATCAATTTCCAATAGTACATTGCGTTAGAGCATAGTAAGCCTTAAAGATTTTTTTTTCAAATTTCTTAACGAAAGTAAGTGAATGTCCCATAATTGAATTTATGTATTCTCCATGCCAAATATGAGCAGATGTGGTGAAGGTCGATGTTGGACGCGTGGTCACTTGGGAAGAAATGACGCATAAATCTACCAAATATTTTGATTAAATTATAAAAATGTTAATTTTTTTTTTTACAAATCATTGCGCTCATGAAAATTAACTTTCATTCGCAACAGTGAGAGTGACTAAAATCACGACATAGTAGTAGTTAGCAGGCAAAAAAAAAAGCTTGATTGCAAAAACAGTGATATAATTACTCCTACTGCCAATAAAAAGCTGATTTCGCTCCGCTTTTCCCCGCTCATCATCAGTTTAATCACCGTCGAAGGTCATCCCAGAGAGTGCTGCGCTCGTCATTATCTTTTTTTTAAAGGCAGGTGCCATCGACCGTGGTCATTTGAGGAGGCAACTTTCACGAACTCATCCGTTGCGTAATCGGATTTTCATATATCACCCATCTGTGTGATATGTAACTCGCTAGTTGATCCGGTTGTTTTGTATTTTTTCGGCTTGTTTCTACCGCTATTTATCCAACTTCCTACTCATCTGAAGCAAACGGTTGATTAGCTCCAATTAGGATCCATAAAGAGAAACGGCTCTAATTAGGCTGCGAAAAACACGCAGAAAATAAAATAAAAACTTGTAATAACTTCGATAAAAGCCTATAATTTGCGTATCAAAGCCCCTTCTCATTGTGAACATCAACCGGCGCGACTCGGCCCGCGGGGTAATTGATCTCCAAATGGTTGAGCTTTTGAGCTGAAAAAAACAATTGCAGTGTGCAAGTTTCCCACAACACATCGAGGTTCCCATAGCACCGTCATAATAAATTGCTGCCCCCAGGGAAGGGGGTGAAAATGAAAGCATGTGGTCGCACATTCCCAGAACGAATGGACGGGCTCAGACCCCGCGAGAACAATCCGATTCGCAATGATCCGAGAGTTCCGCTAGAAAAATAAGTAGAAGAATCTACGGCCATTCATCTCGGTTTTATGGCTTTCTAAAGATGATGGAAGAATCGGAGCAAATTAAAGTTGCTGAATTCAATGTAGAAGAATTATTTCATGAAAGACATTCCTGGGCTCGGTGAGAACTGACTGCGTGAAATTGCTAATGTGTTGTGAACACACATCTGTTGGCTGAGAAAATTTAATTTGGTTTAGAATTAATGAAAACCATAATTTATATTACAATTGCTAAATGTAGGGTGGCCACTCAAGTCGGGAAAACGCGAAAGTCGGGAATTAACCAAAATCCGCATGAAAATTTTATCTAGAAATAGTCGGGAATCCGAAGAATACTCGTTTGAAAATAATTTTCTCAATCTTGAAAAAATGGATAAATTTTCAAATTAAATTCATTCAATTCTTACTAAGGAACTCGTTTAAAATTTAAGGTTCCTTTCACTATTTCAATCTATTTGAGTCGAAACTGATATTTAAGATAACAAAATTCCTGCTAAATATTGGATGCATTTTACACTGATACATAGAAAAAAAAAGTTGAATTTTGGAATGTTGAAAATTTGGTAGGTTGAATATTACCTCTTTTTTGAGTAATATTACATAAGTAATGCGAAATAATGTGAACCTGATGAATATTCATCAAAAACTGATGAAAATTCATCATTTTCATTGTAATCATTTTTTTACACAAAATTTGAGACTATTTCCTGATTAATATTACCATCATTTTTGCCTTCCTCACTGAGGTAAGGCTTTAATCCTGCTCTAAAAATGAACTTTGTATACAAACGTCGTAGACCCACCTTCATGTATACATATCGACTCAGAATCGAAAACTGAACAAATGTCTGTGTGTATGTGTGTGTGTATGTGTGTGTATGTATGTATGTGACCAACAAACTAGCTCATGTTTCTCGGCTCTGGCTGAACCGATTTGACCCAAACCTATTGCATTCGACTTGGTTTAGGGTCTCATAGATCGAGTTTTATACAGATTGAAGTTTCGATAAGTACAGTCGACTCTCTGGCTGTCGATCTTCTCAATATCAATAATGCTCCATGTACCGATGAATTCTTCAGTCCCTTCAAACTACATACTTCGATTGTCTTTATTCCTCGACATTTTCTCTTGCTTGAAGGATCTTTTCCTCGACGGTCCCTTGAATTCTATTTGCTTTAAATATCTATTCCGGTTGTCAATAATTTTACTTTCTCATGGCTTGCATAGACATTTTTCTTTGAGAAACGAAGCTTTGAAGGGTGTTTGACATTTATTTGTTTTTGTTTGCTGGACGTTGCCATGATTCTTTCCTATAGCTGGTCAGCAAGAAAAAACAAATTTCAATCGAGTCTTCATTTTGCATCGTTCGTATAATAATGTGTTTTCACATATATCCGGATCTCGCTTAAATGTATGTAAACTATGTCCAAATCCCCCATCCGACCCATCGTTAGTTAGGTTATCAAAAGACCTTTCAATCGAGTCTACAACATTGAAGATCTGGCAACCCTGTCTCGAGATATGGTCACTTAAGTGACATTTACAGTATGTAAAAAAAGTATTTACACCCCTTGGGCACTATGCACATTTTGTGATGAAACCCACGTTTTTAAATACCTAAGCAAAAACGTTGTTATGGTTTCGTTTGAGCAACCTGCCAAAAATGTATGGAATTTCGTAATTTTTGTTCTCGTGGATCAAACTTACTTTTTGCCCAGGTATTTAAAAACGTGGGTTTTAAAGAAAACCTAGATGTATGGGTATCAAAAGATCGGAAATTTTATGCCCTTTCCGATTCCTCATAGGTTGACTTGTGAATCGTGGACCGGTTCGGATGCCGGCGGATTTTCCGACGACGTAATTCCGGGTTGGTACGAAATTCTAACGAAAAATCTATTCTATCGATACTAATACCCCCAAAACGGTGTTATACCCACTCCAAAATGTTTATTTAGCAATTCTATGGTAATATATTGACATTTAGTTGAATTAAAAGTTTGCAAAATTAAGTTTAGATAAGTTTTATATAGAATTTCCAGAGTTATATAAACTTTTATACTACTTTATACTCAATCCAAATTATTTTTTTAATCAGTCAAGGATGCCTATTTGGAGTTGGGAGACTGGATTTATGGTGATTTGTCAACAAATAACATTATTTATGTTAATTTTTCGAAAGGTGTACAAACTTTTTTTGCACCTTTTTTATTTTCGTAATAGTATTTGTTATATAACTTTTTATAGAAATCATCTTTTCATGAGCTTTTTTGAAGCCGGATCTCACTTAAATGTAAGTAAACTATATTCGGATCCACCATCCGACCCATCGTTAATTAGGTTATCAATGAGTCCAAAACATTGAAGATCTGGCAACCCTGTCTCGAGATATGTACTTTTTTCTATGTACTTTTTTATTCCGGATCTAAAAAATAGATGACATTTGTGTACAACTCCATCAAATCAGCCATTGTTGGCTATGAGTGAGGAAGGCTCCAACCACATAGGTGGATTAAGTTAGTTTTTTCTGTTGATTTAGAATCCTTTTTAATGATTAAAAAGATTTTTATTAATTTTTGTTTATCAAAAAAGAGGTTACATCTAATTTAAAACAACAACCAAATTAATGGAAAACTAATATAAAAATAAAGCCTGTTTTTAAAGATTACGGCCAGCGTAAAGTAATGACTCTGTTTCATTTTGTCACATTGATTGAATATTTGAAAAAAGATTTCAACTTGAGTTTGGCAATTATTTTTTTGCAAATATTTTTCATTGTTAAACTAAATTTTTTACAAATGTTTTCCTTGAACTTTTTTGTGAGTATGGGTAAATTGCTATAGATAAAGCTTGATATTCGGACATCGAAAAACTTCAATATCGAATAAAATAAAATCATTGTTCGACCAGAATAAAAAATTGAAAAAAAATATGAAATTGAAAAGCAATTTATTAAAATTTAAAAAAATATAAATCTGACAAATTTTGATTGAAGTTATTGCAAATATGTTTAAAGAATTAGTCTTTTCAAACATTTTGCATAAAATAAGTGATAAAACATAGAAACTTATCAAACTGATTCCCTAACTGAAAAAAAAAGTTGAATACTATCAACAAACCATTGATTTAAATAATCAATACAAAATTTACAAAATTTAAAAGGAGCTGAGTAAAAACTTTAAAAAACAATTTCCAGATATTTTTTATAATAGAATAATAACAGTAATCATGCTTTAAGCGTTCTTTGATTGAATAAAAAATTAAGAATAAAATTTAAATTCAGTATCTTTAACTTTTTGCCAATTTCCAGTTGAAACGAAGTATCAAAAATTTTATGTTTGATAATTTTAAAAAATAACATTGAAATTATATAACAATATTTCGGTTATTTTTCAAAGACTTAATGTTTATGTTTCTACTCTAAATCAAAATAATGAGTGCTTAAATTTTTGAAGTAGTGTCTTAGAATTAAGAAATCAAGACGTTAAATTTATGATTTAACAAAAGGTGTCAATCGTATGATTTGTTTATTTGTTCAAAAAAAATCTTACGTTAAAAATGCCTATCATTTGAGTAGAAACTCGGAAAAGTCGGAAATTCGAAAATGGGTTTCGAGTGGTCACTCTGAAATTTTAAATGAAATCATTTTTTCATTTTAAATTTGATACAAAAGTAACTGAATCTACTTATTTGAATGTGGATTTTTATACGAAATTGAGTGAAATTTTTTTTTTTAACTTTCAGACCCCTACCTTCCTCTTTGTGGAAAAATATCCATAAAAAAATATTTTAATTAAGATCGTGAAAAAATAAGAACTCAAGGGGTCATAACTAAGGACAGGGTTGCTAGATCTTCAAACTATAAGACTCGTTGGAAAGGTCTTTCGATTACTTTTATATAGAAATACTGAAAATTTTATTTAATTTTAGCAATTTCAATATTCCAGTTTGTTCCCCGGACAACTGGATGATTATAAAAAAAAAGATTTTTTTTGTCTTTTCAAATATTGCAAAAATAAGTAGTAAAAAACTCACCTCTTGAGGAAGTCGGAGTACTCGGCCTGGCGGATCAGCCCGGTGCGCATCATGATCGTCTGGAAGCATTGCCGCTCGACGGCCCACAGCTTGCAGTCGGTGGCCGCGGTGATGGTCGCCGTCCGCTGGCAGTGGTACAGGATGGCCAGCTCGCCGAGCACCTTGGCCCCGGACAGCGTCGACAGGTACTTGCCCTCGCGGGACACCTCGACGCGGCCCTCTGGATTTGGGGGAAAAAGCAGAGAAAGAAGAAAGGAAAAGGCGAATTAAAATTGATGGCTCTTCAGATTAGATTGATGAGGAAGCAGATGATTTACATGGGCTGGGTTGGTGATGTTTTATTGAGTAATAAACATTTGGAAGAACAACATAATCTCCGGAATTGATTCAGGAAATGATCGCTTACGAAGTAGGTGATCGCTGATTGGCCACACCGACAGGTTAATTGGGAGTCATTCATATAGAACGTCACGCTAAAATCGTTTTGTTATTTGAATGATTTAGTAAAACATGAATAATGTAGAAACTATCCTTGGATTTAAAGATCCTATTACCAAGCTAAATGATACAGAAACTTTGTATAAACAGATTATTGAATAAACATGTTTTCGAAGATTGAACAACGTGATTTGTCGGACTACTTTAATGTGTAAGCATTACAAAACCAAATAAATAATTAGATTACGTAAATCACCACAACTAGTGTTGTTTCCATTTTCGCCACTGTTTTTACAACACACCGTAATGGAAGTAAACACAATTCTGTAATTTCCCCAATTTGCAATCACAACACCAATTGCACCGTGTGCCGGTTTGGCATATTTTCCCCATTAAAACAACAAATTTGCACTTATTAGTGGCACACTTGCAATACCTACTTGATGATGGGCAAAATTTATGCGCGTTCGTTCGAAAAAAAAGCTAAATAAACGCATACCAAATCTTGGGCAACCGGAAAATTTGGAACGCCGGCCACGGGGCTGTGAAGATCCCCCCCCCCCTCGTTTAAGGTTTGTCGAAAGAGAAATTGCCTTCAATTTAATTTTACAGTTTGTGAAGTTTCGACTTGGTCGAAAGAAACGAAAAAAAAAGAGGAAGAGATGTTGTAATTGTTGATGAGTAAATAGCGCAAATTGAGCGTTAATCGTAAACAACCAACCAACCTGACTGGTCAGTAGAAGTGAGCTTTCGACACTTGAAGCGATTTATTACACGTGGACGAATGGTTATTGCCAGGTGACCAGTGGAAGCGGCTTCCCCCCTTGCGGGTGGTCCGCGAGCTTGCGGTTGGGGTGGAATTTTTCGCGAAACTTGTTTATGGGCGCTTCTCACGTTTGGACGTTTTGCGCAATGTTTCCGTGTTTTGAGAAGTGGTGAGGAGTAAGGCGGGTTGCAACTATGCATTTGTTTTCATAAATTGCGTTGAATGGCAAACTTGTCAAAATTGGAATTACCGAATTCACTGAACTCTCATCAAGATTTTTTGCTTTAAAACACTTATTTTAACACTCAAATTGAAACGAAAAATCTAGATTAGAAGGAAAAATATCAGCCTTTCTGGGATGCTAGTTTATAGAAAAAAAAAAAAAAAAAAAAAAACAGATCATTCAAAAAAACAGATCATTCGCTCTACAGCATTGCCCTGCCGTTCCCGATTGCGAGATTCGTACTCGAAACTAGGTGTTCGAAGGCTTGAATGTAGAGACAATTGCAAACCTCTTTTTACACCTAAGCTTCCATCCACCCCGGGATTCGAACTGACGACCTTTGGACTGTTAGTCCAACTGCCTACCAGCGACTCCACCGAGACAGGACCCAGGGAGACTTCTCCTGCACCTGGACTGAGCTAACGACCTAACCCTCTAAGTTAGACCGGGGCCAACATTTACTTCCCCATCCGACGGAAGGCGTGGTCAGACAAATCTCATCTCGAAAAATGCCACCGGGACCGTCTGGAATCGAACCCAAGCCGACTGGGTGAGAGGCAACCACGCTTATCCCTACACCACGGTCCCGGACAAAAAAAAATAGATTGCAATTTAGAGTATCAACAATAGTTTATCAGTTTTTTTTTAGGAAACTAACTTAATTTTGTAATATTTTCATTCACGTTATAACAATGTGACTACTATTTTGTTGGAATAAATTTCAAGTTTTGTTTTATTCAAGATACAATGAATAGTATTGTTTATCTTTGAAATAACATTTTAAAAATATTTTTTTCTGAGTTTTGTTTAATTTTTACGATATGTTATTTTTTGGGTGGATGATCCCGTGGATGTTAAAAAAAATCCTTTAAATTATTTTTGCCCAATAATTTTTAATTCAGTTTAAAAAAAAAAAAAACGAAAACCTAAACATATATTTTAACCGGAAAAATGTCGCGGAAATTTCAAATTATTTTAATCACAAGACAAGATTTATGATCTTGCCTTGATATGAAATTTAATATGATGTAAACAGATAACTTGAAACATTTTTTTAGCTTTATTAGTCGAATATTTAAAAAGCAGTTCAATAAATGAAAATACGCCTGTCCTACAATTCGTTTTAAAATATATATAAAGCCCGTCCATAAACCACGTGGAAACATTTTTGAATATCAGGAAAAGTTTTTTTGTGTCACGTTCAAATTTAGTGAAGATTTTTTTCAGATTATTGGAGAATAACATATAATGAAGCATAAAAAGTAGTTTCTGTAATTTGAACATAAGATTTTTAGAGTTATTTTATTTTTTTTCACGCTCCGCGAAGTTTTCGTGAAATTTGGTGTTTCAAAAAAAGGCCCCGTGAAAT
The DNA here is from genome assembly GCF_015732765.1 of Culex quinquefasciatus. NCBI lineage: Eukaryota > Metazoa > Arthropoda > Insecta > Diptera > Culicidae > Culex > Culex quinquefasciatus. The sequence continues at coordinate 163,217,206 of NC_051862.1, forward strand.
TTGCATTTTTTTAGCATGCAAAATAACTAAGCCTAGATAATATCATATTATGTTTCGAAAAAAAAAACCAATGAGTGTAGGGTAGGGTAGTCATCAATGAGACACTTTTAGTTTTCAACTTTCAACGATTTTTCTAATTTATTCATCAGCATGTTTCAATGAGCTTTTTGTTGCATTTTCTTTCTTTTAGTGTGTTCTAACATTGACCAACCTATGAGATCGATCCGATATCTACAGCCAGAGTTATTCAACTGTCTCACTGTAGACGCACTTGGCAGGAACAATGAGACAGCTGGGGAACAATGAGACACTCTAAGAAAATCAATACTTTTCTAGTAAAACATCATGTTTTTGTATTGTTCCATTACAGGTGACTTGCCTTGAACATTTTAGAGCAGTTTCTCCAAAATGAAACTTTAATTAACAAAAGTTATACTAAAAAGTATTTAAATTTTGTAAAATCCATATATTTACACCAAATAACTTTGTATGTTTGGTTAAATGAAGTTACAACTCTTTAAATATGCCACAAATCACTTTCAATTTATGTTTTGAAAGAGTTGCATGGATTTTGAAATGTTTAATGAAGAAAAATCAAAGTGTCTCATTGTTACCCATGGGCTAAAATGAGTGGGGAACAACCCGAGCATGGGTAAATAACAAGGGAAATGCGTAATAATACCTTTCTCTGGTATCAATACCAAATTTTGGTATTCCTGGACCCTTAAAAATTTGTCTAAAGGATTATGCAAGAGCAAAATGTGGTATCATACCAATTTAAGGTATTGTTTTGATATTGCAAAATTGCAGAATTTGTCAATGGTCGAACACCACATTTTGGTATTACTTTGGTATTAAAGTTTTTTATCAAATTCCTCTGAAACTATGGGAAAATTTTGACCAATTTTGACAAAATAATTAATTTTGCGCTAAAATGATGTCTCAAAGCGAATGCTTTCATTGAAAACCGGAAATTTCAAACTTGATTTTAAACATTTTTGATAAACCCCCTACAGAAATGACTTGAAACTGTGGAAAATTTTCTAAGTCAGGATGGCACATTTTGGTATTATTTTGGTATTAAGGTGTTTTATCAATTTTCTCCTGAAACAATGGGAAAATTTTGACCAATTTTGACAAAATAATTAATTTTGCGCTAAAATGAGGTCTCAAAGCGAATGTTTTCATTGAAAACCGGAAATTTCAAACTTGATTTTAAATATTTTTGATATACCCCCTACAGAAATGACTTGACATTGTGGAAAAATTTTTAAGTCAGGATGCCACATTTTGGTATTATTTTGGTATTGAAAGGTTTCATCAATTTTCTCTGAAACTATGGTTTTTTTTTAAATTTTTGACGAGATAATTAATTTTGCGCTAAAATGACTTGAAACCCAAAAATGTTAAAGCTGATTTAATTTTTTTTTGTGATATACCCACTAAATTTTTTTTCAAAAACGTTGAAATTTTTCTAAGTTGGGATAACCAAATACTTTGAAAAACAAGTCAATCAACAGATTATTGAATTTTGGTGAATTTCAATCCAGTTTCATTTTAATAATACTTATTTTTCAATCTTGTTATTTTTCAGAAGCTTCAAGAACTTCAAGTACAGCCGTTCATCAATGACAAATGCATTCGGTGTGGTGAAGAATATCACTAAAAACAACATGGAATCATCAGGTGAGTAGATTTGGTTGTTGCATAAGGATCATTTACGTTTTTTTCACTAACTGCAACTGCTTCACTAAAAATGGTATGAAAATAGCAAATTTTGGTATTACTTGTGTAAATACCAGCGACCAAAATGTGCTCTTGGTTGCCCAGTAATAGATGGTAAAATACCATGAAATCAAACCAATATCATGTTTGTGGAAGACCACAGGAATAAAAAAATATGATTTTCCAAGGGCGCGGGAAAACCTAAAATTAAAACCATGACAATACCAAGTTTTGGTATTCAAGCAATGTTCAAAAATCCAGAAGACCTCAACTTGGTATTGAAATGATTTTATTTTGTGGTATTATTTTACCTTTGGAATAACATGGTATGGTATTGTTGTGCCCTTCCACATACAAGCTTTTGGTATGATTTCATGGTATTTTACCATCTATTACTGGGCAACCAAGGGCACATTTTGGTCGCTGTTATTTGCCCAAGTAATACCAAAATTTGGTATTCCCGTGTTATTTACCCCTGCTCGGGAATGAGACAGCCCTGGATTCTGGGTATATACTAAATTTTGGTCAAACCTAATGATAGGACATTGTAGCCCAACTCAATCCCTATGGAACGTCGAAAGAAATTTGAAGAAATATTAGTTTTGGTGTAAATGGCAGCCTACGAGCGAAAAAGTATTTTTTGCAATTCCACTGTGAAACTGTCAACTTTTCCTGCCCTTCTGGAGAAACGAAACGGCCTACTTTTCCCTACCAAAAATAACAGAATGGAAAATTAATACCTTTCAATAACAGTGCTGAAAAGTTCCACTTTTCAGCACTGAAATGGGTGTTAAAAAGTTGAACTTTTCAGCACTAGTATTGAAAAGTAACATTTTTCAATATTGTTTTGTTTTGAACAATGAATTTACTAAACACATGAATGTTTGACATAAAATTCCATTAAATAAGCATTTTTCGGAATTGCAAAAAATGTTGTAAGCAACTCGTTGCAAAACTTGATTTTTTCAGCACTCGTCGTATTTATCCAACTCGGTAAACCTCGTTGGATAAATGTACAACTCGTGCTGAAAAAATCTTCTTTTTGCAACTTGTTGCATAAACTACTATTTTGTCTATAATTTACTTTTACACCCCAGAATCAAACATTTATGAATAACTTTTCAAGGGAGCGTCCATAACCAAAGCCACTATTATAGCAGACGTGTATCCAGTAGATACACCTTTCCCCCAAATATGAGCCTGATTGGTTGAAACTACGACTTGTGAGATCCATTTTATCATTGTTCCCCGTGTCTCATTGATGACTACTCTACCCTATTTATTTTTGATCAAATTTTAAATTATTTACATCGTTTTTGCCTTTCTTACTAAAGACAGGTATAGGTTTTACTTTATGGCTGGACGTCATTTTCATCTTCGTAAATAAGACGATACAGCATGAATATTAATCGGGAAAATCGCCAAAAAATCACACTGCATTGATTTTCGACGCTCTATCGATTCATCTCGACAGAACTCGTCTATCTCCAACCCTCGAATTTCGAGAAAATAAATTCCGTGGAGATCGAGTGATGTTCGTGTGCGGTAAAATTTTATCAAATTTTGTGTCGCGTCGTTCTCAGCTCCCCTGAATCCAATTTTGATTCTTCTGAATGCAGATGAAAGCTAGTGTGCTGAACCTGGGCGAGTTGCCGCTCAAATTTCGAAATATCCATCTGTTTTCGGATGTGGACAGACTTTTCAACAAAATACACAGTTTTCAAATGAAAATATGGTCAATTTTTTTCATTTTCATGTCTTTTATTTATCTCAAAAAATGCATTTTTCGAGCTCTACAACCTCCCAAATTTTCATCCAGATTCATAATATGGTTCTGGAGTTAGAGCCGTTTGATTAACCTACCATAAGAAAAAAAATCCCTAAAAAAGGTAAAAGCGCACCTGGTGATCTTCGCCAACATTTTTCGTTTCTAATTTTATCCGAAATTTCTTCCTACATTCATAGTACAGACCATCAGTGAGCATCTGAAACAAATTTGACATCGATCGGCCATCCCGAACAATTTTTAGAACGATTTACTTTTTGCCTTTCTTACTAAAGAAACGTATAGGTTTTACTTTATGGCTGGACGTTATTTTCATCTTCGTAAATAAGACGATACAGCATGAATATTAATCGGAAAATCGCCAAAAAACCACACTGCATTGATTTTGGATGCTTCGACGCTTCGTCGCCAAGTCGACAAGTTGTTAAGTTGAACTTCGAATTCTGGCGCGAGAATGCTGGCGCATATATGCTTTGGCTCGACTTATACTCGTTAGTAGTAGCTTGTCTACCGATGTTTCCTTCAACATGGAAGACATCGCAGCTTTTCGGTTTCTTTTGCTCTGTCCGTTTTAGCATAACTGTCCAATGTCCAATGTTGTCGTGATTTCGTAAGTTTATTTAACAGAGTTCATAGGATTTCAATAGGAGCTTTCGAAGCTTCTAAGCTTTATATCGTTTTCAATGTTTTCAATGCTCGCGACGCCAATGGCTATCTACCTAAGGTATTGCGATTGAGTGTGTAGTGGTGCGGTTGTAAAAATAGCTATTTCTCACTTTCGTAGATGCTGAATGGCAAGCTTCCCTGCACTGTGCGGCACACGCGGTTAACTTGCTCCTCGGTTTTGCTTTGCGCCTGCTTTGTTCGGTTTTTGGGCTCGTACCAAAACTAGAAAACCAAAACCGCGGTGTGCGTCGTCACTGGCGCATGGGAAGTTTTCTATGCTCGCGTTTGTCATAAACGCTTGTTCGATTAAGAATTTGTACGATTAAAAATAATCTTTTCGTGAAAATTGCGATTTCAATTTCTTTTGGAAAACACATCATTAATAATACCTTGCTTTTATCATAAGATTTTTTGTATTAAGTCGATGTTATGAATTTAAAGAAGTTATATTCTTTAGTAAGAAAGGCTCTATCTCACTCCTGGTGGGATAAAATCGGGTTTTTAACTTCATGATTGCATTTAAAAAATTGCAAAAAATAAAAATAAATAAATACTATAAAGTTATGGTAAAAGTTAAATATTTAATTGATTAATAGATTAATCTTTTTACAGCCGGGTTTGATTTATATGATACAGTTATGTGATTCTGAACTGCTTAATTGCTGAATTGCTATGCCAACACGGCAATTTAACAATCAGACAATTCTCTTCGAACAAATCCGTATCTGAGAAGCGCCGTACGTTCATTGTGCTCGATTGTACAAACGCCAATTCATTTCCGAGATACGATCCACCAGGTTGAGTACCACGAAGGACATCTTTGACATACATTCGCCACCACTTAAGTCATGCGAAAAATGACAAACGCCTTCAGGCGGGAGGTGCGATACGCCCATCATAGCCATCATCGCGCGTAGACATAATAGACATTTCCTCCAGGCCCGGTCACCTCCGCAAGTCTTGGACCCAGTGGATTGTTGTGGATGTGCTTTCTTCACTCATATGAATTTAGTTAATTTATGGTACTTTTGGAACCTCATCGAAATTTACTAAATTGATGCACAGAAAAATAGCAAAATTTACAATGTGCCACGATACCACAACATCTACCAAGAGTACTACTCAGCGAACCGTGAACTGGCCAGGACGCCACCTCCCGTCAGTGCTCCGTAAATGTCAACCGACAGACATAACGCGTTGCCATTATTCTACGCTTACCTTGGGTCTCTGTGACTTGACACTGTGACGGCGGCGGCGACGGCTTTGGTGCAGAAAACTTCCTCAGAGTCGTTCGTCATGGCGTGGCAGGTTGTGCCAAATTAAGTTCGCACATTTATAAGCAAACTTAATAGACCATCATGTGTGTGTGTGTGAGCAAATAACGACAGCGTTTTAAGAAAAGAGATAAACATACGAGCCCGGCGTCATTACGTAATCGCGTAAAGTTTATCAACTGTCAGTTTGTCAGTTTTGATGTAAAGAGAGGAGAAGTTGGAACCTTTTGGTGGAGTTTAGCGCGCTTCATTCCATAACGTTACGTGTGTGTGACATTTTGCACTCAAGTGGCGCTGGAAAGTCGCCAAAAAAAAGAAGTTTGCGTTGAAGATCGTAACATCAAGTCAAGCGATTTAATTTTTATTTACATTAACATACAAACTTAATCATTGAATAAGTTCCATCACTTTTAAGCACTACATGCACTGTTGATATACATTTGCATACCACCTCAAGTAACATCCATAAAGAGGTATCCAATTACGAAAAATCTCTAAAGACCCTAATATAATCCAACCGTTTAACACCGCGAGCGAGGTCGTTCCAAATGCTTGGGCTCTTACGTTCCGGGCGTTCTCTTTATGGGTTGTACTCAATTCAGTCTTAGGTCGAGAGGTGGTGATAATCCAGTTGTAACGCGTTTAAATTGTTGTTTTTAAGTTTAAAACAAAAAAAACCGACCAGCTCTCGTTCGCAGAGACTGCAACACATGGAAAAAAAACTACTTTAAAGCGAAACTTAGACCGAGTGGAAAACTTCGGTTGCCAATCGGTTTCGGTTTCGGCATTTTAGGAGAGGCAAATACTTAACTATACACTAGGCGCCCCGGGGGTGGTCATTAAAGTTAATCGCCATGGTTAAACTTTTCCGCTGAGCTTCTGCGCTACGACGACGCGGTTCCAACGTGCATCAGCTAATTACAGTGTAAACAAAGTAAATTTTAGCAAAGCAGGGTCCACGGCTGCACCAAAAAAACCGTTGCGTTGGTTTGCATAAAATTGCTGGAATTACATCGTAACGGATGTTTTTTGACAGGAAGGTCGTCGTCCCACTAACTCATTTGGTTTAAAAACGTTTTTACTGCGCCAGTCACCCACATTTATGGTTTACATCTTTTATGAATCATTGCACTCTGTTGAACACAGTTGGTTAAGGTAATATTTCTTGACAAAAGCATTCTTAAAGCTCACTTAATTAGCATTCATCGGCAGCGAAGCCACAAAGAGTGAACAAAAAACCGTTTCTCGCTTCTAGTCAGAAAACCTTTACGGCATATTAATGCGATGATGACAAGTGTTTGCTAGTGTCGAGTGAATAACACAGTCAGTGCATTGCGAAGGATCTAGCAAGATGTACGATTCGCATAATATTAGTTGAGAGCTCTAACCGGGATGGATAGTAAAGGTATTCAATTATAACTGTCAGTAACAGAAGGCAAATGGAATTGATTCGTCATGTTTGTGAATCATGCATTGAAATGTTGTTTCAAGTTATGGTGCTACAAGTGTCACAATAGATGTCATTAGTTTTTGTAAGTACACTCTTTGTTGATAGGAAAAAATATGTCACTCAATTTTTGGAAAATAGCTTTGTTATATAAGAAACGAAAGGTCAAACAATTGTTTAAAGTGTGCATTCTAAGGACTCTAAAAATGACATATTTTCAAAGAAAAACCGATTGGCAATGCGCTCTATTAACATTCCAACGCCCAAGGCTCCAAAAAAGTTGGAACGGTAACTTCAACTCAATGGTTCTCGGGCCTAACTCAACCAATCAAGAAAATTCTTCTTTCCAGTGATTTGTTAAAATGTCTAGATGATTCTAGAACTTTGCAGAACTCTAAATCCTCCCTCAGAGTTGGGTTAACAATTTTCAAAATTTAGATTATTGGTCAAACTATTAGATTCATTGAATTTCAAGATTTGACTAAAGAATCCTAATTTGATGATTCAATTTTTTCCAAAGGTTAAAAGCGCTACTACGACATGATTCTGAAAAGTAAAAAAAATATTATTTTAAACTTGAATATCAATGAGTTAATCTTTACCGGTTCAGCTCAAAATTGCACGTTATCTCAGGTTACCACCTCTTTGTCAAAGACCCAGGTTTATTAGGGTATTAAAAAAACTGCTTGAAGCCCAATATTGATTTTTTTTTTTGCCGTGGAGTTTTAAACTTCTTTGTATTGAATGAATATATAAAAAAATGCCGAAACTTTACGCTTCATTTTGAGAAATTTGATGCAAACAATAATTAAAAAAATGATTGATGGAAATGCTCGATACAAATGGTCAAAGGAACATAAGGTCTAAAGGACAAAAAGTTGAAAGTGGCCAACATTTCAATTGGACAAAAGGCCGAAGGCAAAGTTGAAGGTTATAATTAGGAGATTTCGGAAAAATAGGTGCAAAACCCCGATTTTTTTTTAAATTTAACTATTTATCAATAAAATTTCAATTCCCGACACAAGCATTTTTAATTTTCGAAATGTGTTTATATGTTTTAGGAGACTAAAAAAGAAATCTTCTGAGCGTGGTGCAAAATCTGGTTTAGGAGATTTAAATTTTGAAAAAAATGTGTGGAAAACACATTTTTGCCTTCCTCATCTCTCTAGCTTTTAGAGGGTGACCATTCAAATTCCATTTTCAAATTCCCGACTTTTTCCCGACTTTTTCCAGACTTTTCCAGAATGCTCAAATAATAGGCATTTCTTATCTAAAGAATGATTTCAAACAAAAAACTTTCTATAAGAAAAGTCAATATTAACCACCGAAAAAAAATCTCAATGAATTAAAAAAAATCCAATTATAGGCATTTTTTGAAAATACAGAAACTAAACAATAAAAATTAAGAAAACTTCAAAAATGTAATTTCATTATTATGATTCAGAGTAGAAACACAAACAATTAGTCTTTGAAAAAATAATCGAAAGTTCAACAATACTTATAACTTCCATGGTATTTTTAAAATTGGCAAACGTATAGTTTTTGATATTTTTTTTAACTTCATCATAATTTTAAATCAAAGAATGATTAAAACGTAATTGCTGTTATTATTCATTCAAAGGATTTAAAAAAATAACAAGTTTTTGCCAAGGGACCATCCATAAACCACGTGGACATTTTTTTGGGAATCTCGAACCCCCCCCCCCCCCCTTCGTGGACAATTGTCCATACAAAAAAAATCTTTTTGTATGGAGCGTGGACAATCGCCATACCCCCTAAAGTGTCCACGTGGTTTATGGATGGTCCCCAAGTTCCCTTTTTAATTATGTAATTTTTGATATTGAATTTTTAATCAATGTTAATTTTCCTAGTGGTCAATATTCAACTGTATTTTTTTCAAAGAAAATTCAGTTTGATATGATTTTATGCTTTCCCGCTTTGAAGTTTGAAGAGACAATTTAAATTACTTAATGAATTTAGTTAAACAATTATAAATATTTACCCAAAAAAAAAAAAAAACTATTGCCAAACTCAAGTTCGAATCCTGTTTCAAATATTCAATTTTGTGACAAAATGGAATAGAATCATAATTCTAAGTTGGCCATTACGCACTATTTTTATATTAGTTTATGATCAACGTTACCTCTTGTTTTGTGAACAAAAATTAAAAGCGATCATTTGATTCATAAAAAAATATTTTGAAAATCTCTGTGGAAGACTCCAATATTCATAAAGATTTTAAAGGTCTTAAACAGCTTCTCCATACTCAATATATTGAAATAGTGAAAATAACCTTAAATTTAAAGTAAGTTACTAAAGCAGAAATGAGTGAATTCAATTTGAATTTGAAAATTGTACAAAATATTACAAAATTTATTCAAGAGTTAAAAAAGCTTAGAATTCCCGACTTTTCCCGACTTTTTGACATAAAATCGTAAATTCCCGACTTTTTCCCGATTTTTGGTGGATTTTGACGAATTCCCGACTTTTTCCCGACTTTTCCGATTTCCCGACATGAGTGGCCACCCTGCTTTTAGTAAATTCGATTCGAATTCTTTGTGAGGCTATATCTATTTGCTAAACTATTTTCAATGTTTCAGAGGAATTGTAGGAAATCTCTGAAATATTTTTTTACAAGTTGCAATTCTTGCAGGAAGTATTATTAAAATACAAAAAAAACGAAAATTATTGAAAAAAATATATTTTAGAGCAGCTATAACTTTAAAACGGTAAATTTTTTATAAAAAATCGTTTTTTTCGAGTTTTTCGATTGCAAATAAGTTTTTGCTTTAAAAAATGCTTTATAGTATTTTTTTGTCCAGGTTTTAATTTTTTTTTAGAAAACTCGAATTTACAAATACTCCTCTCTCCTCAACCAGATATTGAACTATTACGCACTCTGTTTCAGAAGATCTATTCTTTAGTCTTCTAAAACAACAAAAAATCTTAAATTAAAAAAATAGGTTTTTTGGAATTGAACTTTAAGTAATAAAAAGCTAAATAATTTTTTTTTACAGAAAATCCCTTGTCAAGATACAGATTTTCATACACCGCAAAAAAATAGTACTCCAGCGTGTAGAAGGCCTAGGCGTAAAATAAAGTATTTTATGAAATTCTATGTAATTTTACACCCTGAAAAATTTAGCCCATCATTATGGGAAACGTACTTGACCAAAATGTCAAGCTCATATAGTACATCTGAGAATGAGTACACCTTTTATTTCAGAAAAAGGTGTAAATTTACCACCATTTCCGTCGTTACGCCACTTTTTCAGTCTCAATTCTACACCTTCATACTTAATACAATTTTTAACTGTGTAAGGAGAGCATGGACAAAGTTTCATTCAAATAAAAAAAATACAAAAAAGTCGATTTGCGAAATCGTAGAGAACCACTAAGCTGTAAAATTTCTGCTGCTCATATTTCAAAGAGTCCTTACTTCAGGCCGCAACCAATCGTGAGCTATTCGATCGCTGCTCACAGCTGATCAGAGTGAGCGAGAGAGAGAGAGAAAGAACGGAAGAGAGAGTATTTAGTAGCGATAGGTGCGGCAGTGACAAACGGCAGGAATTAATCAGAGTAGACTTGCGTCGCGTCTGATTTGTGCTCACGAGTGAAAGAGTGAATTTTCAGTTCAGTTTTTCTCAAATTACTTCTTTCGAACTTTAACTGTTAAAAAATGAAAATCTGGAAGGAGTAAAATTGGAAGTTTTTAAAATTATCACTTTTACGCCATTGTAAAAACTATTTGGACCTTGTACGAAACCACGAAATCAAATGAACTTTTTGACATCCTAACCAATGTTGTTACATTATTTCCGTGCAATCCAATCAACCGTTCAACCGCCCTTCATTTACTCATTAACGTTTTGTCAGTATGCACATTGCATATTAATTAACTAGCAGAAGGTTTAAACTACGTGTGTACTTGTTCCATCAAGTGTGCGTTTGATGTCGTGTTGCACCGATGCACTAGACATTGAAATAACAAAAAGGCTGTAATGAGTAAACAAACCTGAAGATATGTTGTAATCGCCGCACTTGGTAAGTGGTAAAGTGTTGCCAGTTGGCCATTTTTCGCCAAGGGGTTGACCATTTGTGAGGGTAGTATAGTAATACAAAAATGTAGACCGCTTTGGACTTCGTACTCATTAAACAGGTCGACATGCAAATTGGGTACTTGAGTGTCATCAGTTAGCCTCAAATGGAGATCGATTGCCTCCCGTCCAGGTGAGGTTATGTAAACTGATGGCTCTGCGTATTAGTGCGCACGATAATCGCCCTCGATGGACATATAATATCGATGATGCTTGGATTTGATTGATGTTCGTTGATGGATATTAGCCACAGAAGGCCACAAACCACATACTTTATCTACGTCGACGAGATTCAGTAGCCACGCGTTGGTTACCCTATATATCTCGCAAGTACAGGAAGCTTCGGCAACTGTAATGCCGCAGCCGCAAACGGTGCAGTCGTCTAACCAGTCATAAATTTGCTCAGGCAACACATAAATACCCTGATCACCCAGTTGTGGTTGGCGACCGCCGCAGCCGTAGACTGATTGTTGTCAACACCGACGTGGCTCGAGCGCGATGTAAAAGTAAGCCATAAAATTAGAAGTCGCAGACACTTTGCCACAAATCCAAACAAACCGCAATGGAATCTCTTCCGCGTACTTCTCCAAGTCGAGGCTTCCAAGTGAGGGGAGCTATTGATTTGCAGAAGTTCCTGCTGGTCGTCGCTCGACCGACCTGTTGAGCTACACGAGGAAACCAATAACAAGATCTTGATCTGACGTGACTTGACGGCTTGGATCACCGATTCACCAATAGGTACCGCAACAAGGTATGGGCTCCGTTGGTGGTTACCGGGGCACCCTGTGAAGGAGATTGTTTCAGGAATTTAGGTTTCTGGTCTTGGATTGAGTACCTACAGTTTTTTTCTTCTTCAAATTGTGGCTGCCATTTGGAGCGTCCTCCTCTGCATTGTGAAGGGTGCAAACTACAAACACACACACTCACGAGTTTAAACTAATTTGGTACGAATAGCGGCGCAAACTTGAGTGGGTTTTGTGTACTAAATTGGCTCTAATTTTGAGCTGCTTGAAATTGAACGATGTGGTTTGAAGAAGCGCCTCAGGTAGTCGGTGCCATGCTCTATTTTGTACAGGTGTGATGTGGTGTTGGTGAACGGTACCGAACTTTGGTTTTTCTTAAACAATTTAAAGGTTAACTTTGTCAGAGAAGACTGATTTGAAACTAGTTCAAATTAAAAATATATGCTTTTTATAATCGTATATAAAAACTAGAGAAAATGAAATAAAATCATCAATAAATCAGAAAAGGAGTAAAACAGATGCAAAAAAGACCAATAATTATACTAGTATGTAAATCATTTCTATGGCAGGTTGTTATTAAACGTTTTGCTTCAAAGAATGCAGTCACCAACACTCTCACACCATTATCAGTAGAGAGTTAGAAGCTGTGCACTGTTTGCAGTGTAATTCGAACTATCGATCGAGCAAGATGAAAACGTCGTTGTTGTAAGTTTCAAATAAAAATAATTTTACAAATATGTTACAAGAATTTTCTCACTGTTTAGGTTTCTGTTAGTGTGCTTCCAGTCATCTCTTGCTACCCAAATCGTCTACAAAAATCACTCATGTGTACCGTCCGCTTACTCCAAGATGTGCATCCTGGAGAATTTCCACTACGATGAGGAAGAAACGCACGTGATCCATAGCTTTCCCGCGAACCTTCATCACGTCCGAATCACCCGCGAGACTCGATCCATCAAAGGACCGGTAAGGACCTTCAATGTCAACGCCAAGTTACACACAATGCTTGGACGACCTGCAATTCTGGAAATGCAAGGACATGCCATGTGGCACCTTGAACTACCTCGAGCACTTCAACAGGGAATTTTCCAAAAATTATACATCCCGAACTTGACGGTAGAACCCGGGACGGACATCCCAAACTTGGTTTATTTGGATCTATCATACAATTACTTGAGGAACATTGCCAACGTAAGTGCTTTAATAAACTTGGAAGTGCTTCTCCTAGGCGAAAACTACATCAATAGCATAGAACCAACAACGTTCCAGAATCTCACCAAGCTGAGAATTCTAAACTTGGGTAACAACTACCTCACCAAGGTCGCTCTGAACATCTACCCGAAAAGCCTAACCGAGCTGAACCTATTCAGCTGCAAAATCAAATCCCTCAACTATCGCCATCTGTACCTCCCCTCGATGGAGGTGCTCAACATCGAGCAAAACAAGCTGACGTCGATCGACGGGCCAGCGTTGATGCTCGCCATGCCAAAGCTTAAAACGATACGAATCGGGTGGAACCTTTTCGAGCGGGAAGAACTGCAGGAAGCTCTCGAGCAGTTCCAGCGGCACAACATCAGCATCCGTGACGAAGCGGATGAGGCCGCTTGCTACTTCAACGAGCAGGTCGTCCAAGGAGTGTGCATTACGGACCACGAGCCACCGAGGGGTGTCATGCGGGAGATTCTGATGACCGTGGTGGTGATTGTGGTTGCGATTGCGTTGGGGGCGACGCTGCGGTGGGGGTTTGTTTCAATGAAGGGCGGTGAGTGAGATAAGACGAGTGCTTGTTTTGTGAATTTATGGAAAATAAACAATGATTTTCATGGAAATGAAATGTGAGTTAAGATTACATTCCTAGAATGAGTATCATAGACCTAAATAAGTTCAAGCCCAATTTCGTTTGTTTTATTTTTCTTATATTATGAGTGAGCAACTTCATGTTTTCCTTGTTTAATTTTTGGTATTTTAATTTGCGTTTATTTTGTTTAGAATTTGTTTGTTTCTGATAGTATTTGACTTATTCCAGCATCTCATATTAATACCTATTGCCTTTTTAGTTTATATTTTTTATATTTTTACAATGATTTTTTTTTGCCTTTTTGCATGGACTGTTACAGTAGAGTCTAGTATTTTTGAAGACCAGAAGTCGTTGTTTAAGGTGATGTTTCTTAGTCTCTTACAGCCGGAGTCGAAGTCGTTTAATTTTTAGGAGCCGAACAAGATATCCGAATCCGCCGTCCTATTATTTGTTAGTGAGTACAAAACAAACCAAAAATAGCAAGCACTGTTTTCACTGGTAATTTCAAAAGGCTGAAGTAGGTGTGAACCTTGCTTACAGGGCCCAAAACAGGTTCCGTAAACCGGGGTGACATTGATAGAATTTTAATTTATTTTTGGAATGTTTTCCAACTGTTAACGTTTTTCTCAAGATTATTATTTTTAAAACATGTACTGGGTTAGGCCACACAAAGTCCATACATTATTTTTGAAAAAAAGTTTTTCCAATAGTGTTTAAAAAATTAGTTGGGATGAGAATTCTTATTTTGAATTCCTGGGTGACTTTGATATTCAAAGTTTTTCTTGTTAAAATCAGATTTAAGATGTTCAAACTAAGGTTGCTGATACATTTTTTTAAAAAAGAAAACATTTTTTTATAATAAGTTGAATAAATTTATAAGCTTTTTAATTTCATGTAAAATTGTTAAATCTCACAATTTTGGCCAGAATTCGTTCAAACTAGTTTTGTTTATAGAGCAGTTCTCTAGGATTTCGGTCATTCGATTTTTTTTGTATTTTTTAATCCGACTGAAACTTTTTTGATGCCTTCGGTATGCCCAAAGAAGCCATTTTGCATCATTAGTTTGTCCATATAATTTTCCATACAAATTCGGCAGCTGTCCATACAAAAATGATGTATGAAAATTCAAAAATCTGTATCTTTTGAAGGAATTTTTGATCGATTTGGTGTCTTCGGCAAAGTTGTAGGTATGGATACGGACTACACTGGAAAAAATAATACACGGTAAAAAAATTTGGTGATTTTTTATTTAACTTTTATCACTAAAACTTGATTTACAAAAAACACTATTTTTAATTTTTTATTTTTGATATGTTTTAGAAGGCATAAAATGCCAACTTTTCAGAAATTTCAGGTTGTGCAAAAATCACTGACCGAGTTATGAATTTTTAATCAATACTGATTTTTCAAAAATCGAAATTTTGGTCGTAAAATTTTCAACTTCATTTTTCGATGTAAAATCAAATTTGCAATCAAAAAGTACTTTACTGAAATTTTGATAAAGTGCACCGTTTTCAAGTTATAGCCATATTTAAGTGACTTTTTGAAAATAGTCGCAGTTTTCATTTTTAAATTAGTGCACATGTTTGCCCAGTTTTGAAAAAATATTTTGAAAAGCTGAGAAAATTCTCTATATTTTGCTTATTTGGACTTTGTTGATACGACCTTTAGTTGCTGAGATATTGCAATGCAAGGTTTAAAAACAGGAAAATTGATGTTTTCTAAGTTTCACCCAAACAACCCACCATTTTCTATCGTCAATATCTCAGCAACTAATGGTCCGATTTTCAATGTTAATATATGAAACATTTGTGAAATTTTCCGATCTCTTCGAAAAAAATATTTTTGGAATTTTCAAATCAAGACTAACATTTCACAAAGGCCAAACATTCAATATTACGCCCTTTTAAAATGTTTGTCTTGATTTGAAAATTCCAAAAATATTTTTTTCGAAAAGATCGGAAAATTTCACAATTGTTTCATATATTAACATTGAAAATCGGACCATTAGTTGCTGAGATATTGACGATAGAAAATGGTGGGTTGTTTGGGTGAAACTTAGAAAACATCAATTTTCCTGTTTTTAAACCTTTGCATTGCAATATCTCAGCAACTAAAGGTCGTATCAACATAGTCCGAAAAAGCAAAATATAGAGAATTTTCTCAGCTTTTCAAAAATATTTTTTTTAAAACTGGGCAAACATGTGCACTAATTTAAAAAAATGAAAAACTGCGACTATTTTCAAAAAAGTCACTTAAATATGGCTATAACTTGAAAACGGTGCACTTTATCAAAATTTTAGTAAAGTACTTTTTGATTGCAAATTTGATTTTACATCGAAAAATGAAGTTGAAAATTTTTACGACCAAAATTTCGATTTTTGAAAAATCAGTATTGATTAAAAATTCATAACTCGGTCAGTGATTTTTGCACAACCTGGAAATTTCTGAAAAGTTGGCATTTTATGTCTTCTAAAACATATCAAAAAATAAAAAAATAAAAATAGTGTTTTTTGTAAATCAAGTTTTAGTGATAAAGTTAAATAAAAAATCACCAAATTTTTTTACCGTGTATTATTTTTCCAGTGTAGTCCGTATCCATACCTACAACTTTGCCGAAGACACCAAATCGATCAAAAAATTCCTTCAAAAGATACAGATTTTTGAATTTTCATACATCATTTTTGTATGTACAGCTGCCGAATTTGTATGGAAAATTATATGGACAAACTAATGATGCAAAATGGCTTCTTTGGGCATACCGAAGGCACCAAAAAAGTTTCAGCCGGATTAAAAAATACAAAAATTAAAATTGAAGAAAAAAGACCGATTTCGTAGAGAATTGCTCTATAAAATTATCGATTTATATTGCATTTTAAACTGAATTCGAAACACGAATCAAAAGTTTTCATGCTTGATATGATTTTTTTTTCTACTGAAAATGCCTATAACCTTGGAAAAATTTTTTAAACTATGTTTCAAAAACACATAATATTTATTATTTACAAACTTATTTCACCTTCTCCTAGTGGAAAATTGTCCAAACAATTCGAAATAGCATTCCGTTTTCCGATTCCAAATCATGTTCATTGAGAAAATCATGACACTTTGAGAAGATTAAAATAATGCTAATCATCAACATTTTCTTAGTTATAGTTAACTAACTTTTTAAACCTTTCAAAATTTTATGAAAACTTCTTCTTGAAGTACTTTGAACGCTTCTCTACCTCTACCTTCTCTTTCATTTTCCGGAAAAATCTCAAACCTATCAACCAGTGTATCAAAGTCACCCCGTTTTACGGTACCCTTTGACCATTTTAGATGCTTTGACTTGCATTGAATATGTATTCAAATTCAAATTTCAAATGTTCATTAAAAATATTCTTTTGACGGACGTTTTTATTTCGGCCAAGTTACAATAAAAAAATGTAATTTCCTAAATATTTCGATAAAATACTAACATTTAAAATCGCTTTTGGAAATTTTGTTTTTGTTAAAGAGATTACAACATTATGATCAATTGATTTATGGGGGAAACATTTTTATTTTACCTTATTTATTTTAGCGTGACATACTTTATGGATGACGCTCAATCATGGTAACAAACAATCATCTGGGAATGAGTACATCTTTTATGTCGGCAAAAATGTGTAATTTTACATATGAAAATTTTTAAATTTACCGCTGTTCTGTTGTAATCCAACTTTTTCAGTCTAAATTGATATAATGTTATATTATAAAAGAGGTAATTCTTTATTTTTTTTCTGAAGAGGCGAATGCACAAACTGTGTAAAACCTCTATAATAAAAAAAGAGGTAATACTAATCCTTCCAATTTTACACTTTTCAAATCTACACAATTTTTCACTGTTTTCTTTATGGATGACGCCAGTTCATTTGAGTTTTATTAAAATAACCTTTAGATTTGCCATGTCACTTTATCAAAATAACACTAAATAAATTTTTGGTTGCAAATTCTGTTTTGAAGTACAAAAATGATTTCGACTTTTTTTTTTGAAAATGTTCAAATTCTTTTTAAAAGTAAAAATAAAAAAAAACAGTCTGTTAAATTTTATCCAGATACTCTATTTTGGGATAAAAAAGAGATTTTTTCCGTGTACCAATCATAACCAATATATGCATAACATTTTTGTATAGATTCGCCCTTATCTCGAATGAAGACTTGCAGAAAGCAACCAATAATTCATAATTATTATTTGAACTTTAGGAATCGATGGACAAGTGTAATTAAAAAAAACAATTTAGAGTAATTTAAATTAAAAAATAATTTAATTAATTAAAAGTTTAGTTAAGATTTTTGATAAAACTGTTTAGGCCGATGCAAATATTTTTAAAAGTTTTTGTCCCTCGGCTCTGGTCGGAGTGGGGGGGGTGCATAAAATAAAAAAAAATAGAAATATTAAAATAACATGCCATAGTTTCAACATTTGCAAGAAAAAAGTGTTTTAAAATGTATTTTACACTAGTACAGTTGATTTGCCTTAAAAGTTTCAAAAAATGTAAAATTTGACGAAAACAAAAATTTTAGCGAAAAAAAAACCTTAGCGATAGTAGACATCGAAAATTTTCAAAAATTCTAAGGATTTTTAAATCTACCCAAACATGCTAAAAATGATTCTAAACGCAGGGGAATTGATTTTAACTAATTGCAAAATATTGAAGTTTTTGAAAAAATATATTTTGCCCCCTGATTTTTCGGGCCAACATTGAAGGGGGGGGGGGGGGCACATAAACTTTAAATAAAATTTGTACCAGCCTTAAAAAAAAAAAAATCAGCTTATTTTAATAGGCCAATTTGGCAAATTTAATTTGTTACCTGTGGCCAATTCTTCCATTTATCATTTCTGAAAACATTGACAAAGTCAAATGTAACAATTCACAAAACGCATTACATCATGTAAAATATTAATGCAGAAAATAACATTCATCGTTTTATTTTAAAATTAATTGGAATTCTACTTTTTCCAGACTTTTTCAGAAACCACCGCCTCCACCGAAAACCTTAATTCTGAATTATCTAAATATAAAGTGATTTAAAAAAATCCAACTAGGGAAAATTCTCGTATGTTTGGCAGGTTAAGCACTCGCTCCTAACTCCATCCAATTTGCCGATTTGCACTATTTAAACAACTAATTTTGCAAAACTTTTGATAGAAACTTGCTTCTCACTTCTTATTGTGCTATTTATTACTCGATTTCAGTTGAAATCGCTTTTAATGAGCTGTAATTGAATATCAAAGTGCTGATATAGAAACATTAGAGGCACGCTGGAATTAGATGCTGTTCCCTTATTGGCAATTTTAAACACAGAAACTGAACAACAAATAAAAAAAAATACTTCAAAAATGGAAGTCCTCGAAAAAAAATCGAAGGTTCAACAATACTTATAACTTTTACGTTTTTTTTTAAATTGGCAAACGTATAGTTTTTGATACTTCGTTTCAACTGGAAATGGTAAAAAATTAAAGATAACTGAATTTAAAATTTCATTCCGTTTTTTCCCACTTATTTTAAGTAAAATGTTTGAAGAGAAATTTTTTGAAACTATTTTGTAATAATTCAAATTTTTGTGGATCATTTTTTTTGCGATTTCAGTATTTTCTTTATGTTTTTAAAGCGTTACTTTTTTTTTCAATTTTGGATTTTATTCGATATTTAAGTTTTCGGAAAACTGAAGATAAAACTTTATCTATAGAAGTTAATTTACCCATATACTTACAAAAAAAAAAGTTCAAGGGCAACATTTGGAAAAACTTCTACATGACCTATACATGTTAGGCTACCAAAATTTTCGTAATTAAAAGACGCAACTTTTGGTACCATAACATCTATAGGTCATCGCTGAAATTTTAAAGATATCGCAGTTTTAGTGAAAAAAGTCGTTTTTTCCCGTTTTCGTCATTTTCCCATTTTTGCGCGTGGCGCGTCGAAAAATCCAGTTTTTATTTTCCAAAAATCGTATCCACATCACCATTTTTTGATATTTTATGTGAAATTTTCCGAAGAATCCGATAAAAATATTTTCAGACATAGGCTTTTTGGTCCCGAGACCTTCAAAACAGCATTTTAAGTTTTCATACCTTTTTAAATGTTAAGATAGATTTTTGAAACTTCTTATTATTTTTCCCAAATAGCCAAACTAATCACCTTTCTTTTGCGTGTAGGACAGCTAAAATCGGATGAAATGGCGCGGAGATATGACTTTTTGAAAAAAGTGGTTTTTGCGAAAATCGACGAAAATTGCCATTTTTAGAACCACCCTAACACGGCGTATGGCCAAACAAAAAAATACGGGTCTAATTATTTCGGCCAAGGATCCTCCAGAAAAAATAGAGCTCGATCGGAGATTTTTTTCGAATCATGCTGTTTTCGTGAGGAATTGCTGTATATTTGAAATTACTTAATGAATTTTGTTAAACATTTAAAAATATTTACAAAAAACTAACTTAATCCACCTATGTGGTTGATGCCTTCCACTTTTTACCAACAATGGGTAATATGAAGGGTTTAGACACATATTTCAGCTATTTTTTTTAGGTCCAGAAAAATAAGTACACAGATATAACTTAAGTTGTCATAACTCGAGACAAGGTTGCCAGATTTTCAATTATTTGGACTCGTTGGAAAGGTCTCTTGATTACCTAACCAACGATGGGTCGGATGATGGTTCCGGACATCGTTTACATACATTTAAGTGAGATCCGGTTTCAATAAAGTACATAAATATCACTTAAGTGGTCATAACTCGAGACAGGGTTGCCAGATTTTCAATTATGTGGACTCGTTGGAAAGGTCTCTCGATTACCTAACCAATGAAGGGTCGCATGATGGTTCCGGACATCGTTTACATACATTTAAGTGAGATCCGGCTTCAATAAAGTACATAAATATCACTTAAGTGGTCATAACTCGAGGCAGGGATGCCAGATCTTCAATTATGTGGACTCGTTGGAAAGGTCTCTCGATTACTTAACCAATGATGTCGGATGATGTATCCGGACATCGTTTACATGCATTTAAGTGAGATCCGGCTTCAAAAAAGTACATAAATATCACTTAAGTGGTCATAACTCGAGACAGGGTTGCCAGATATTCGATGTTGTGGACTCGTTGGAAAGGTCTCTTGATTACCTAACCAACGATGGGTCGGATAATGGATCCGGACATCGTTTACATACATTTAAGTGAGATCCGGCATCAATAAAGTACATAAATATCACTTAAGTGGTCATAACTCGAGACAGGGTTGCCAGATTTTCAATTATGTGGACTCGTTGGAAAGGTCTCTTGATTACCTAACCAACCATGGGTCGGATGATGGTTCCGGACATCGTTTACATGCAATTAAGTGAGATCCGGCTTCAAAAAAGTACATAAATATCACTTAAGTGGTCATAACTCGAGACAGGGTTACCAGATCTTCGATGTTGTGGACTTGTTGGAAAGGTCTCTTGATTACCTAACCAATGATGGGTTGGATGATGGATCCGGACATCGTTTACATGCATATAATTGAGATCCGGATATATGTGAAAACACATTTTTATACATAACTTTTGAACTACTTATCGAAACTTCAAACAATTCAATAGCGATGTATGGGACCCTAAACCAAGTCGAATGCAACTGGTTCGATCAAAATCGGTTCAGCCAGTGCTGAGAAAACTTGGCAAGATTTTTGAACACATACATACATACACACACACATACACACACACACACACACACAGACATTTGTTCAGTATTCGATTCTGATTCGATATGTATATATGAAGGTGGGTCTTCGAGCTTTTAATAAAAAGTTCATTTTTAGAGCAGGATTATAGCCTTACCTCAGTGAGGAAGGCAAAAACATTGCCAAACTCAAGTTGGAATCTGTTTTCAAATATTCAATCTATATGACAAATTGAAATATATTCATAACTCTTAGCGTGGCATTAGGCTCCAATTTAATTTTAGTTTTTCATTAACTTTACCTCTTGTTGATTAACAAAAATTAATAGAGATCATTTGATTCATAAAAAATATTATGAAAATCTGTGTCAACTGCATCCAATATTTATTGAGATTTCGAACGTCTTAAACAGCTTATCCATAATCAAACATATTGAAATAGTGAAAAGAACCATAAATTTGATGTAAGTCACTGAAGCAGAATTGAGTGAATTTAAAAATATCAAAAAATTATTCAAGAGTAAAAAATAATTATTAACAAGCATGCTTGGACTTTTCCCGACTTTTTGGCGGATTTTGGCGAGTTCCCTACTTTTTCCCGACTTTCCCGATTTCCCGACTTGAGTGGCCACCCTGTCAGTTAAAATCATTTAACTTATTACAATAATCCATAACAGCGAGTAAAAACTTTTAAAAATGTATTTTAATTTGATTTTATAAATCTGCATTATTTGATTCAGCTTTAAACTAAAAGCTTTTTGTAGCAAAAATATTTCGAAATGATGGAAAACTTCGTATATTCCTTCAATCTATCAATTTGTCTTCATTACCATCGACAAACTGTTAAAAAAAAACCGCCACTCATAAAAACGTTAATCTCTTCTTTTCTCCTCCCTGCTCAAGGGCACACTCACACACTCACCTTTCTCCGTACCCTTGAAAATGAGTGTGGCCCACTTAAAGGCTCAGTGTCTGGTTTTGCCTTCCTCACTGAGGTAAGGCTATAATCCTGCTCTAAAAATGAACTTTTTATTAAAAGCTCGAAGACCCACCTTCATTTATACATATCGACTCAAAATCGAAAACTGAACAAATGTCTGTGTGTGTGTATGTGTGTGTGTGTATGTATGTATGTGTTCAAAAATCTTGCCAAGTTTTCTCAGCACTGGCTGAACCGATTTTGTTCGAACCAGTTTCATTCGACTTTGTTTAGGGTCCCATACATCGCTATTGAATTGTTTGAAGTTTCGATAAGTAGTTCAAAAGTTATGTATAAAAATGTGATTTCACATATATCCGGATCTCAATTATATGCATGTAAACGATGTCCGGATCCATCATCCAACCCATCGTTGGTTAGGTAATCGAGAGACCTTTCCAACGAGTCCACAACATTGAAGATCTGGCAACCCTGTCTCGAGTTATAACCACTTAAGTGATATTTATGTACTTTTTTGAAGCCGGATCTCACTTAAATGTATGTAAACGATGTTCGGATCCATCATCCGACCCATCGTTGGTTAGGTAATCGAGAGACCTTTCCAACGAGTCCACAATATCGAAGATCTGGCAACCCTGTCTCGAGTTATGACCACTTAAGTGATATTTATGTACTTTTTTGAAGCCGGATCTCACTTAAATGCATGTAAACGATGTCCGGATCCATCATCCGATCCATCATTGGTAAGGTAATCAAAAGACCTTTCCAACAAGTCCACAACATCGAAGATCTGGCAACCCTGTCTCAAGTTATGACTACTTAAGTGATATTTATGTACTTTTTTGAAGCCGGATCTCACTTAAATGCATGTAAACGATGTTTGGATCCATCATTCGACCCATCATTGGTTAGGTAATCAAAAGACCTTTCCAACAAGTCCACAACATCGAAGATCTGGCAACCCTGTCTCGAGTTATGACCACTTAAGTGATATTTATGTACTTTTTTGAAGCCGGATCTCACTTAAATGCATGGAAACGATGTCCGGATCCATCATCCGACCCATCATTGGTTAGGTAATCAAAAGACCTTTCCAACAAGTCCACAACATCGAAGATCTGGCAACCCTGTCTCGAGTTATGACCACTTAAGTGATATTTATGTACTTTTTTGAAGCCGGATCTCACTTAAATGCATGGAAACGATGTTCGGATCCATCATCCGGCCCATCGTTGGTTAGGTAATCAAAAGACCTTTCCAACGAGTCCACATAATTGAAAATATGGCAACCCTGTCTCGAGTTATGACAAATTAAGTTATATCTGTGTACTTATTTTTCTGGACCTAAAAAAATAGCTGAAATATGTGTCCAAACCACTCATATTACTCATTGTTGGTAAAAAGTGAGGAAGGCATCAACCACATAGGTGGATTAAGTTAGTTTTTTTATAGTTGTTGTTGCTCTCTTCAAGTTCGCGCCTTTCGGCAGCAGAAACAGAAAGCGAAATTAAATTAAGTCACTCGGTGGCAAGCGACGAACCCCCCACCAATCCGACCGCTCGACACTCATTAAACAATTTTCGCTTTCGCTAATTGGTAATCGCGCGCGCTCTCAAATGTGCGGCAGCGGCAATAAATGAACGCGTATTCGTCATTAATTCGGCGAGGTGTTGATTGTTTGTTTGTTGGGGATAAGTTTTTTTTTCCACTTTTTCCACAGAAACACATTCGATGTGTTTACTTACAAAAAGCTCTGCCATAAAAGCTCCGTTTTAGCCGGAGTTGCAATTACCTGAAAAGAGAGGAAAAAGGAGAAAATTGGGGTTATTAACAAAAGCACTGTATTTTGTTCAGGATCAAACAATTATTTTGGCGGACACCACATCGAAACGATTTTTGGCGTTTCAATGGATCGTGAGTGTGCGATTTAGCGAAAGTTGAACCAATTTCGCGCGATGAGTTGGACTTGTTTGCTGATGGATTAAATCAAACAGCACTTTTCGGATGCATGATGAATTATTTGAAATTGAGACTAATGGTTGGCATTAGTTGGTGTATTTGAGATGTTTTAGTTGGCGAGTTGTAAGGCTAAATCAATCTTGGATAAATGCCAAATTGGCACGAAAGACGTTTGGTTTTAGACAATTACATTGCTGATAAATTTATATCAAAATTATTTTATTTTAATTTGATTTGATGTTAGGTATTTGAATTTTTATACTTTTAGGGTACAATTAAAGAAAATTTTATGTTATGTTTAGCTAACTAAAAAAAAAATTATAGAAATAATCCTTGATAACACTTCCTTGGTACATAAATATTTGTTCTGAAAAAAGCTTAAATAGTTTAATC
Organism: Culex quinquefasciatus; assembly: GCF_015732765.1. Taxonomy (NCBI): domain Eukaryota; kingdom Metazoa; phylum Arthropoda; class Insecta; order Diptera; family Culicidae; genus Culex; species Culex quinquefasciatus. The sequence continues at coordinate 163,241,728 of NC_051862.1, forward strand.
CTTAAAAATTGTTTTCAATACAATTTCAAATAATCTATATTGTGCCTTTAGAACGTGCCTAGACTGGCAGAATCCCTTCACTTTTCATAAATCAAAGCGTGAAATGTCACTGCATTCCATTTTTTATTCTGAGGCACAAGACACACTGCCTAATGACTGCCTCTATGCAAATTACGTCAACACCCTACAAATAGTATACACAAACATTTCTTTCGTCACGCTACCAGAAGGATACACACACAACCTCCTTGCATTGATTAGACCTCGTAGAATTATTAAGACCCTTCACCCATCCGCTACTGGCCCAGTTTTCTGCCATAACTCAACTCTCACTCATAAAACCCATTCAATGTTTGCCCCCATTCTTAATGGCTACCCCCTCGAAGTGTGGTCAACTTGGAGGTTATTGGTTCATTCATGCACCTATCATTAATTTCCCTCCAATACACATGCGCAAGCAAACACGCTTCTGATCTAATGCATGCAACTCAAGGGTTGAGCTTTTTTTTTTGCTGTTGCAAAAGAACAACAACAAAAAAGGTGGTCAAGAACGCCAAGGTCTTCCCCTCATGATTTCAGTGAGTCGTTGGATCGGAAACCAATTCACCTTTTTGCGTGAAAATTGGTTCGGTGGCCCTGCACCGGACGGTGATTTTTGCCTAATTATGCGATGTCCGGTTCTTGGTGCACTTATTTGCAAAAAAACGCGAAAAAAGAATCGGCGAACGAATTGCATTCAAGATAGCTGAAAAGAGTTGGGGCAAAATAGACCCAGCTGTGGCAAAAATTTCTGGATATTTAGCTAAGTCACATTTTTATGAAACTATCAAGGATAATTTTGAAAGATACCAAAATTTACAACATCAAAGTATCAAATGGTGTCCATTTCACCCCACCGATTCCACACCCCTTTCTGAACCGGTTCGCTCTATCGGACGGAAGTGTCGAAGCGTGCTCGTCGAAGAACTTGATTGGAGTGCCCTTTTGGCGTCTTGGAGACGGAATGGAATCGGCTGAATCCGGATTGGGACGCGGAGAGGGTACTGTCATTTGCAATGCTGGCTACTCTCAATGCATGCATGCAGTCTGTGGCGCCCAGCAATAAGACTCTCGATGAGGTAAAATAAAAAAAAAGGTTGCATAAATTATCTATAGTGTTTGCACAAAACTTTCCCCTTTTTTTCGTGTAGAGTGGCGTCTGATGAAGTGCTTGTACTTTAAGGGGTTATACATACATGTATACATACATACATGTAAATCGGCTTAAATGTCAGAGGTTGGTTTGAGCACACACTTAAACTTTTTTCAAAATCTGTTTTGAGGGCATTAAAATATACATTTTCATCTTCTAACAAAACAAATTTGAAGACATTTGGTTGTATCATTGCCGAGATATAGCTATTTGAAGTTACACCCAAAGTTAAAGAACGAGGGGATAGTCCTCACGAAAAGAAACGTGAGGAAAGTGCTATATTGCGAGAGTATAGTCCTCTCGCGTGTTCATTCGTTCATTGGAACAGTTCATCCTATGAGTGGCTTATATGGACAAACGACCGCCATTTAGTCACCGAACCATGGTGGCCAATACGGCAAAGGCACGGTTCAATATGCCGAAGGTCTTGGGATCGAGTCTCGGTACCGGTACTTTTTTTTTTTGATAGATGAACTTTTTTGGAAAATGAACCATGAATAAAGTACTCTCGGTAATTTCGGGATTTATCCTCTCCGTCCGCACACAGTACCATTTTACTACCGAATCGTATGCCGATGCCCAGTTCTGGGTGTAGCAGTTTCAAAAAACGGGTGCCACGATATCTCAACATTGCTTCGACCAAATCGGCTCAAAATGTTGGTGAAGACTCGTTAAACCGGTCCCGTGTGCATGACGAAGGTTGATTTTAAAAAAGTTTATTTTTAAAAAAGATAAAAATATTTTTCTGCTTTACATATAAAAAATCGCCAGTTTTTGATTTTTGTATTTTTTGATAATTCAAAATTTCAAAATCGGGCTTCGTCATGCACACGAGATATGTCTTGAGAATCTTTACCCAAAATTTCAGCCAATTTGGTCCGTCCCATCTCGAGATATCGTGGCACCCGTAAATCAACTTGGTGTTCAGATAAAAACGCTCAGAAAGTTAGAAAGTTGGTTTTGCGCATGGCAAAATTCTGAGCCTAAATCGGCTCTAACTCAGTTAAATCATGAAATATCTTCATGGAAATTTCAGGAGTGATTGAAAATCATCTTTTAAGTGGGTTTAATAAATTTTCTGTAAATTGAAATTTTGTGATTTTCTACATGTATGTAACCCCTTAACTCGAAATTGTTTGATTGTTTTGATATTAAGCGATATTTCTAAAAAAATGTTAAAAATTAGCACAAAGACAACAACAAATTTTTGGGGTTTTTTTTAAATACAATATAACAAAAATTTAAAAATGCTGAACAATTTTGAAAAACTTATTTATTGCATTGAAAATCATTTTGTTAAGAATAATCCTTCCCAAATTCAGTTTTTTTTGTTTTGTTTTTTGTATGTATTTGTTTGGCTTAAATCTTGTGGGGATATTCTCATTAATCTATATAGTCATTTTGCATTGTTAAATCTTTCTTACAGTTATTCGTACAAATTAGACAACTCATATAAAATTTGCATTTATTGAAAAATCTGTTACATAAAAACGAAGTGTGTTCTCTAATTCATTAGTGCCTTTCTGTTAGTACTAAATAAATTTGAACAAATATGTTTCGTAAAGTTTTTTTGTAAGTTTTAAGAGAAACGATTGCAGATCAAAATTCTGTTTGTTGAGATATAAGGTTTTTCGAGTACCACTCTAATATTGCTACTTTTATGGGGTGTTTCACGCGAACAAGTCAAAACAAAATATCTGGAAACAAAAAGTTTCACAAAGTTCTTTTTATTATTACAGTTGTGCATTTTTTGTAAACCCCGAAAATTCAATGAATTTTTGAAAATATTTTTTTCCTCGTGTCTGTGATAAGTGGTTTAAAGAGACATACTTCGGTACAAAATCGGGGTTAGGATATATGTATCTGTGAAAAAAACTGCTTCGATATTAAAGAAATTCTGGAAAAGCAAAATCTAATTTGCATTCGAAAAGTACTTAATTATTTTTTTGATAAAATACCGATTTCAAGAAACAATTACTTTTAGGTACATATTCTGGATTTTTTAAGTTAAAAAAATAATTCTTGAGATAGATGTACCTACAAAAACAATCGTTTTGAAAAGCAGAAAAAAAAATCCTTTAAATTTATTTTTGCAATTCCGTCGTGAAACTACTTACTTTTCCTGTCATTCTTGAACGGCGAAATAGCCTAGTTTTCTGTATCAAAAATAACAGAATCGAATAGCAACACTTTTCAAAATAAATGCTGAAAAGTTTTACTTTTCAGCACTCAAATGGGTGCTGAAAAGTTGAACTTTTCAGCACTTGTTTCGAAAAGTAATACTTTTCAACATTTTTTTGATTTAAACGATTTATTGACAAAAAAAATGAAAATTTGACATAAAATTTCACTCAGTGTGTGTTTTTTGTAATTGCAAAAAATGTTGTATGGAACTCGTTGCAAAACTTGATTTTTTCAGCACTCTTCGTATTTATCCAACTCGGTGAACCTCGTTGAATAAATGTACGACTCGTGCTGAAAAAATCATTTTTTTGCAATTTGTTGCATAAACTACTATTGTGAAACTTTAAAATTCGAGTAATCAGTTTCTGAGATAAAGCCTCACATCAATACGATTCGAAAAAAAAAGATTTTTTCTATGTTTCACCTAATTACCTGTAATTTTCAATTTTTTGTCCAGACATATGACATTGATTTTTATATTGACAAGTACAAATTTTTCTGGACGAACAAATAATAGTGAAATGATTTAAAATTCATGTTTCCTTATGATTTGTGATGGTTAAATAAAGATTATATTTTCCATAACACAATTACAAATAACAAAGGATCATTGGGTACACCAATATCAAATCAATAGCAGTAATGAAAGCAACACGCGAAAATTCGCAAACTTTCTACAAAATCACTGCCAATCACTCGCTGTGACGCAAATGAATCGCACACAAAACAACCCTCCATTCGGACTAACGTAATTTCACACAACTCTTCTGAGGCAAAACCCCGAAACCAAATATGCAATTACACCTCATTTGTGTTTGCTAGCCGGTGGCGTACAAATCGAAAAATTCCTGCCAAAAATCATCGCAGCATGATTCACGCACGCGCGCGGGCGCCGATCTGACCTTGCCCGTCACCACTTCCACGATGTTGAAGCTTTCCCTTGCGCGGTCGATGAAAATCAATCAACTGCAGCAGCAAGCAGAAGAGTGAAATATGCTAAACGCAAAACCAATCGATTAATGAGCGTGTGCGCACGCGGATTGTCCGCCGCCGCCGAGGAGGAGGTCTTTCGTTTTTGCAGCACTGCAACAATTGGCGAAATCTTTGGGAAATCAGGTGCTTTTTGGAAATTTACCAAAAAGCCAAACAATTGCACTCCACTTTGAAGGTAGAGAATAGAATTAAAAAAATAACATTAATTTTTTATTTCTTAAAAATACAAAAAGGAAAAAACAACTTTTTAAATTTGTTTTATGTTATAAAGTTTTTTTATAGAGAATCTAATCTTACAGGTAAATCCTCCACAAAAAGGGGCAAAAGTTTCGCTTTCATTCACTTTGGCTAGGCGCTTGCAATTTCAGTTCAAAGTCTTTGATTGACCCCGATTTGCGTGTGTTTGGAATTGTTGAGTTGTTGAACATCTGACAAGCTGAATGGAAAATGCAGCCTGGCAAACTCTTCACTGTTTCTTCTTCCTTCATTAGAAAAACCAACAAACTGTGGGTGGTGTGAAGAGGGGGAGGGGAGGCTGGGAAATCGCGGGCGCGCTTCATATTCCGCTGTTCGATTGCATAAAAACAAATCAAAGCGCGAAGAAAGAGGCAATGCGTTTGCAGTTTGAGTGTTGATTTTGTAAAACCAACACAAGCCAGTCCGATGAAGTGCAGTGTGTGTGCACAAGGAGCATGAAAATGAAAACAAATTCGAAAACAAAAGTGATGGGCAAATGATTTCAGACAGCCTTTTTATTGAGAACTAATAGATGTGTTAAAAGATGACTGCGCAATTAATTCATCAGTTTTCTGTTGTATATATTTGAAGTTTATCAACTTTTCTTGTATTCAACTCAGTTCAATTAGTGTTATAGTTTATCAGCTTTGCTACAGGATATTGCATTTGCAACATAGAAATTTGGAAAACCTATTCGTGTAGACACTGTTTGGAAGTCTTTGCAGGGATGAAAACATGAAAAAAATGTAAAATCTTGATGTTGAATATACGTACCCAACATCAAGATTTTACATTTTTTTCATGTTTTTGTATTATCCTTTCATGTATTTCAAGGATTTGCTACATATTTTTTTATGATATTGATTTTTTTTGTGTTCCAAATACAGCGTGCTTGAATTTTTATCAGTATTTTTTTTTTCAATTTATACAGCCGCAGATAGCAAAAATAACCAAACTTGACAAGTTAATAACTGTTTTAAGAAAATACATGAAAATAAAAAAAAATGATTTCATGAAGATCAAGTCTCTCTATTTCCTTTATACTTACAGCAAAAATCAAACGGCATTAAATAACAAAACAAAAATTTGAATATTCAAAATTCAAGCTTAACATTTTTGTTTCCTTCAAATTAAAATGTTCGAATCCGGAAAAAAAATCTTATCACTACAGAAATATACTAAATTTAACAAACTCTTAATGGGAACATAAGATTTACAGAAACCACAACATGAAATTTTAATATTTAAGCTTTTTAAGGCAATTGCAAATTTTAAAAATAATTATTGACAAAAAATGACATTTTCGTTAAAGAAAATGTGCAAAGTCGATTGTAATTAATTCGGACTACTTCGTATAATGCTTATTTTAATAATTTAAATCAAATAAGGCTATTGTAATTACGATTTTTCAGAACTCAGGTCGGTACAAAAAGTGAAAGTAAAAACGTAACGTAAAACGGAACATATAATCATTAATTAAATGATATTTTGCATTGAAATAAGCATAACAGGTATAAAGGATTTTGTGATACTGATTTTAAAATAGGCTTAAAATTTGATCATTTGTATGCTCCAAGTAATTTGTAAAACATTGTTATTTTTTCCAGTTTATTTAAATGCTTCAGATTTCTTTTGACGAAACTCAACAAAAATATTACAGAGTTTTTTTTTTATTTTAGGATGGCAGCAACCAAGCAAGTTGTTGTTTTATTTTTATTCAAAATTGTCGAACTAACTTCCTGAAACAATCTCTTTGCAAAAATATTTCTTTTTCAAAATTAAAACCATTAAAATACGTAAATATAATACCAAGTCTATCATAAAATGATATAAAATTACAAAGAAAAATTTGAGTATTCAACATTTTTGGATAGATCAACTATGGTCCCCTTGGAACAAGCTGTCAAGTAGGGCGTCATCCATAAAGTATGTCACGCAAAAATCGGCCAAAATTAGCCCCACCCTTTGTCACACAAGGTTGAACCCCCCCCCCTCTCCTCAAAAAGTACGTCACATTTTGCCAGACCCCCCTCCCCTTGTTTTAGATTTTTTTCACAGTTTTTATTTCTTTAAACTCTCTTAATTTTGGCATTTTTGCCAAGTTTACTTATGAACACCCTAGGGCTTTTGTTAATTTGATTTGGTTAACCGCGGTGGATTTTCTTGAAATTATTCGAACTGTCAAAAATCCACCAAAGCATCTATCGGTGGATACTTTCCTACCACAGATTTTTGTGCGATCAATGTGGTAGATGCTTTGGTGGATTTTTGACAGTTCAAATTATTTCAAGAAAATCCACCGCGGTTAACCAAATCAAATTAACAAAAGCCCTCCTGCTTTTAAAGCATTTATTTTTATCGAGCAAGAATCTGCAAAATCTTGAAGTTCCAGCTGCATAAAAAAATGGGTCAATATAATAAATTATAATGTGATACTTTTAAATAATAGTTTACAAACAATTTAAGAAAAGAGGATTTAATTTAATTGTATACATTTCGAATTAATATTATGTAATCATAAAAAACCTAGCGTGACGTCACAGTCTCGCAAACCCCCCCTCTCCCCTTCGTGACATCTTGAATCACACCTACGGTAACCATATTTTAAATACTTAACTTGTTATATTTTCAACACAAACGAACAGGTTTTATGTGAAATTGTTGTAACTTATAGAAAATTAAAAGTTTGGATGAATAAGAAACATTTTGCTCAAGATTTCTTCAAAATGTTGAAAGGGGGATCAAGTTACCCCTAACATTTTTAAAATGCCGATTTAAAATATTTATTTAAAACGCTTGGCATGATTCGAAGAGTTCATCTGATGAAATATTCTTATCAGCCAAACAAAGATGAATGGTTAAGCTTTCAATTCATGCAAAAAGTTGATAGTTTTGTGAGAAATTGGCAGAGTTATGTGCGATACAAAAAAAGGGGATCAAGTCTCCCCAATCTCCCCTAATATCACAAATTAAGGCTTGATTTTAGGAACCAATTCCTGGTTTTGAGAAAATCTCGGGAATTTTGTCCCCAGAATTCCCTGGATGAACGCGCTAATCAAATGACAATCATTGGACAACAAATATTGCAAAATTTTTGAAACATAAAAAAAAAAATCTTATCGCACAACTTATTATCTAAATTTAACATACCTTTAATGGGAAAAAGAGAAAAAAAAAAATAACCGGAACCAAAAACAAAATTTTTAAAAATATGTCGAAAATTATATATAATGACAACGATTCGATATTTGATGAAATAATGTGGTCAAGTATTTTAGTTTTTATGAACCATCCATCACTGACAGTAAATGGTTTTGGTAGCGAGCCAAATTTGGAAAATACTATTTTGTTACTTTTAAATCAAAGTTTCTATGAGGCCGTTGCAAATATTTTACAAAGTTTATGTCTCCTTCCAAATTGGTCCAAAAAATCAGGAGGCGTTTGTTTTTTTTCCAAAAAACTACAAAACTTTTATGAAAATAGAAGTCAAATCAACTGAGAACAATCTAAAAAGCATTTTCTCCATTGATAATCATATTTAGCATGCCTGGTCTCGTTAAACATATTTTGAATTTTTATGAAATTCCAATGTACACACCGCAAAAACTTTATTTTCGCAAAAAAAAAAAACATTTTCGTAAATTCGTATTTTGGAAACTAATGATTGCAAAACAGCTGGACAGGTGCATTTTGAAACACTTTTTTCTTTCAAATGTTAAAAGTATGGCTCATAAATTCGATTTTTAAACTTTTTTAGCCTATGTCTGAAAATTATTTTTACCTGATTTCTCGGAAAGTTTTACATTACATATAAAAAAAATGGTGAAGTTATGTTTTCAATTTTCTGAGATACGATTAAAAAATAAAAACTGGGGTTTTCGACGCGCCACGCGCAAAATGAGAAAATGACGAAAACGGCAAAATTGACTTTTTCACTAAAACTTGAAAATTTCAGCGATGGCCTTTACACCAACCAAAATCTTCGTAATTGAAAAATGCAACTACTAAAATTTTCCGAGGAATCAGGTAAAAATATTTTCAGACAGGCTCTTTGGTCACCAGACCTTCATAACATCATTTTAAGTTTTCGTACGACCTTTTCAAATGTTAAGCTAGATTTTTGAAACTTCTTACAATTTTATCCAAATAGCCAAATTAATACACTTTCTTTTGAGTCAAAGAAAGCTTAAATCGGATTAAAAGGCGTAGAGATATGAATTTGTGAAAAAAGTGGTTTTGGCGAAAATCGACGAAAATTGCCATTTTTTTAACCACCCTAACACGGCGTAGGTCACCCTAATGGCCAAACAAAAAAATACAGGTCTCATTATTTTGGCCAAGGAACTCTCAGAAAACATTTTAGCCCGATCGAAGACCTTTTTTTCGAATCATGCTGTTTTCGTGGGGAATTGCTGTATATTCATTAAAGGTGATAATCAAAGTAGTAATATGTTTTTCAAATATCTATTTAGAATGTTTAAGTTTTAGGAGTTTTTAGGCATATTTTAAGAGAAGGGAAGCCTACACACTTTAACAATTCTTGGTAAAATTACATCTGATAATGTGAACAGAATTTTGGTTCAGATAAAATGTTTTTTATAGCTACTTAAAATATGTAAATTCAAATATTTTTATGTGTAATTATGCCGCTGAAAACATTAAAAAAATGTATGCCCCCACTCAAAAAAAAAAAAAAAAAATGACACGAAAAATCGAGGGTGGAGGGAATACATTCTCAGAAAATAAATTAAATACTGAAGCAGCCACATTTCCGCATGTAAGCCCAGAATACTTGAAAATGTATAAATACCTAATTTAAATGTTTGAGGCGATATCATTTTGAAAAATATTAAACGAAAGAAAAACAGCAAACAGAATTTGAACCAGACAAGTAATTTAATTTTCGTTACAATCAATTTCGTAAAATCTTTCATACAGAGCGAACAATTTTCGAAGCTGTGTACATCACAACACGACCATTAAATACACCAAATCCCACGCACGCGCACTCATACACATTGGCGAGGTACTCGACAAACCGCTTCTAGTCATGCGCTGCGATTTGTTTTGCGTGCTTTAATGCTATTGGAAAGCTCCACCCCCGCGCACGTGAAATTGAAACTTTGCCAACGATTCAGATTTTGTTGCGCTTTTTCTACTAGGTTACTTTGGTTTGGGTTTAAAAATCGCGAAATTAATTTTAGTGAATAAAAATGTTAGTATTATTTTTAAATTTTATGTTTAAAAATCGAAAAATATTTACAAAGCTAATCTCAACAAGAAAATCGTTTAAAAAATTTTAGGAAACCAAACTCATTTTGAAATTCAACTTGCATTTTTTAGCATTACAAAAAAATAATCATAAATAATTGCCAACAAAACACGAATGACTCATCGCTGGTGGTGCAGTCTTGCAAACAGCAAATCACAGATATTGGATGACAAGAGGCGTTCGCTTCCGAAGAAGGAGGAGTAACAACTTGACCTCGTTCGACCACAATCCGGTAGCTCTGCTCCTTCCGAGAAGGATGGTGATTCATTTTGTGTTTCGTTTTGAGTTTTGGGATGAATCATATTTAAATTTTGAAATAATTTTCATCTTTGCAGATATTTTGGCTATAAATAGCAGTTGTTTTTTTCGGAATGCATAAACAAATGTTTTTTTATGATTTTAAAATTGAAGTATATCTATTTAGCATAAGTTTCAAAATTGTCCAACTTGATGGAATTGAATAGTCCCAAATTGAAAGGTAGCTAAGGGGCGCATTTCCCGTACGGCTATTTCTTTATTTTTCGAAAAAATAAAACTGGACGGAGTTGCTGCCGGTCGCCGCCGCCGGTTCGTCTTGGTGTAATTTTCAAATTACTGGAAATAATCACCGTACTTGAACTGGCGGCGGCAGCCGGCCTGGAAGGAAAAAGGCTTGGCTAATATGTTTGAGCTAGTGTCTGCGCAGAGAGTGGTGCTGTTGCAGCAGCAGCTTCGAATGCACGCTGAAATTATGCAATTTTTCAATAATGATCACTCCCCTAACCAATTAATGTGTGTTGTTTTGGGTTGGAAACGCAGCAGTGTGATCAATTTCTTAGCAGGGGGTCAATAAATTAAGGGTTATTTGGCTTCATTTGTTGCAATTTCATGATGTGATGTGAACCAAATTTTAAAATTACATTGATTTTGTAATACATAACTTGACAATCTCGGTCATTCCGCTGTTAAATCTTCGAAATTACGTATCTTGATCCTACACCCAAACGAAAGATTTCTGACAACTAATGCCATATAACTTTCAAAACATTTATTGACAAACAATGCACTCACCCAATTTTATTTGCTACAATGGCTTGCTGCCGGGAGAACACTAATGCAACGTTCGGTTGCTACTTAAAGCACATACTGGAGCGTTTGAAACGCATTCTTCCTGCCCTGTAGATTTTGTGAAATATGGGCTGGCCGCTTTGTTTGGTATTCTTTTTCGGGTGTTGGTTGTTGGATTGTTGTTGAAATAAGAGCAGCAATTAACATCCGAAAAAATACTTTAAAAATAAGCGGCCAGCCCCATTGCACCGTTTTTACCGCAGAGAGGATTCTGAGAACGGATCACATTTCACAGTATCCACAGGGGAGGTAGAATGCGTGGGCATACCGTAACAAACATTTAGTCGCAAGCACTGTTCTAAGGATAGTGTTTTTTTGTTTCGATTTGTGATGTCGGAGCAAGTGACAACCTTGTCTGAGCGTTTTATTTGCTATTTTGGTGTAAAACTGTAGGTGTTCAAAGTAAACTGCACACAACATTGATTGCCGCCAATAAATCATAAGGCAAAAGGGATAAATTATACACCTTTCACTTTATTTGCCACCCTTGCTCGCTTGTCTGCTGAAGGCAAGGCAGTTATGGTTTTATGACGCCGTTTTTCTGAAGCTCAGAAACCCATCTTGGGTCGACTAATCGAATCTGCTCTTTTTTGTGTTCGTCTCGGTTGTAACCTTTCTTCAAGGTAACCCGTTTTTGCAGCGATTTTCCGGTTCATTCGGGTTTAATTCGATTGGTTACGGAGAAGACTTGGATGTTTCTATTAATATCGAACAACTGAATTAAGTTGCAACGCTCGTCATAAAACTCAAAGGGCGCGATCGAATCTAATTATTGTTCACAACCAGGTATATAAGTGGTTTATTTGCAGAAGAAAGTGGTTCTTCAAGGTAAGCTTTCCAACAACTCAAGATCGATTGATTAGCCAGAGTTGAAGGAAAAATGACAACAACAAAAGCGGACGGACACACCTTTCTACTCGATCACCTTGGCCCTTGACGGTTGATATGGGTTGCTTCGATCACGGCCTACTCTACACGAACACAGTCAGTGTGCCATTCCCTGTACCTTAAAAAAACAACTACGACGGCGGCGGTTCGTAAATCTAACCATTAGCTTGCATTTTAATCAAACTGTGCAAATCTTGGAAAGTGGGTCTAGCGACTTTGTGTTTGTGCTAAGAGTAAAACACGATTAAAAAGTCAACTGCTTTGTGACAGACCTTTAAGTTGTTGGAGTTGAGATTGTTGGGGTGTTTACAAGAGGTGTACGATCGATTAAATGCCTTGGAATTAAGGGCAGGACAGAGTAGACTTGGAAGTAATGAACTTCAAAGCACTCAATAATTAAGTTATGGCCGCACTTCACTTTTTGACGTTTCGAGAAAAAAAAACGCGTTTCAATGTTTGACCTTGAACAAACAAAAACTAGAGCACGCGATGTAAACAATAACAAACACGTTTTGTTTGGCTGACCATTCTGTGCATTGGATGATGCATGGAGTGATTTGTTTACCTTTTTTTTGGCACCCTCAGCAAACTAGAGCGTCCAATTTCCCGGGGTTCCAAATTTCCCGGGAAACGGGAAATTTTCAACAAATTTCCCGGGAAATCCCGGGAGTTGCCGGGAAATTTAAATTTATTGAAAATTGTTTTGATCTTGGTTGTGCTGCAACTAAGTTGTTTAGAACAGCGACTGAAAGGCTAAAACAAGTGTGAAGATCAATGGAGCATTTCCATTCGAGCAGTTTTTGCTTTTTTCTACAATGTATTTCTTATGGAGCGAACTGTCAAAAACTGCTCGACTGTGGGTGCTCCATTAACAGCTTAACTGCATGTAAAAAATAATAAAATTGCAAGAAGATGTTTTTTTTTCTTATTTTTTAAGCTCCAATAGAACAATAAATAAAAAAAATAATGTCATTTTTTTATAAGCAAGGTAATTAGACAGTGAGTAGTGAAACAGCATCTAATTCCGTCGTACCTCTTATGTCGGCAGGTCAGCACTTTGACGTTCAATTACAACTCATTGAAGGCAATTTCAACTGAAAAAGAGTGATAAATAGCTCAATAAGAAGTGAGCAAGCAAAATACTTTTAAAAGTTTTGCAAAATTAGTTGTTTAAATAGTAAAAAAAATGCAAATTGGATGGAGTTAGGAGCGAGTGCTTAACCTGCGAAACCTACGAGAATTTCCTCTGAAATGAATCCATACTCCACAATCATACAAATTACTTTCTTGCCTCTGTGACCAGTAAAAGAGAGCATGGTTTGATACAAAAAAAAAAGAAATAAAAAAACATGCAGAAATTATGTTTTTCATGACAAATAACTTTTCTAAAAAAAGTCATAATGGTTTCCTTTCATGCACAAATGGTTCCAAAAAGAATAGAAAATGTGTACTTTTGCTTAAATTCCGGGAATTCCCGGTAGGGCGTCCAATTTTCCCGGGTTTTGAATTTCCCGGGAAACGGGAAAAATATTTTTTGAATCCCGGGAATTCCCGGGATCCCGGGAAATTTTTGCAGCAGTCATAAAATCTATGTTTTCATTATATTTGTTACGTTTTTCTAGCTTAAATCATAGAATTAGCTCAAAACTGTTAATGGTGATAAGCTACACTTCAATCTGAACATGGACAGCAGTCTTTAGATAGTGTAAAACACAATTTAAAAAATGTGTTCTTTGATGTGCTTTGGAATTTAATTGAACCAGAATTTTGAATATATTTCTTTTATTTTTTTATTTATATAATATAACTACAAAAGCTTATACAATTTCATTGAAAGTGTCTAAAACAACAAGAAATAAAATTATACCAGACAATGTAACACTTTGGATAAGTTTCGAATTTTATGTTTTATATTTAAAAACATATTTTAAAAATTATCTTTAAGTCACTACCAATCAACTACCAATTGGGGATAATCGGGACTACAGTCTGAATAGGTACAGGAGATTTTAGAGCAATAAATTTGGAAATTTGTGTACTAATTGTTTTGATCTGTTCCTGTTGTAATCGAAATCAATCAAAACAATCAGAACATTATTCAAAAACAAATTAGCTTAAACAGCTGTCTTAATTCGTTACTTTTTCCTGATTTGCTCCAGATGCCGGTTTATGAAAAGTTAAATAATTTTTAAAATATTATGCTTTTTTCAAGTTTAAAGTCATAAATGAACGTGAATATAATAATAAGTCTTTTTTAAATAAATAAAATTTAGTAGAAAATATCTAAGGCGCAAAGCATTTTGCGGATCTGTAAACAAAAATTTTAACAATTTTCCCTGCCAAATTAATGTTGTCATATGCCGAATAAAAATTTTAATACTTTAAAATGCTTATCGATCACTAATTTCCACAACCAAATCTGAATTTCTAGACCAAAATTTGATATGTTTTCAATTTCGGGAATTCCCGGGACAAAATATGAAAAATCCCGGGATTCGGGAATTCCCGGTTTTGGAAAAATCCCGGGATTTTTGTCCCGGGAATTCCCGGGATGGACGCACTAATTCCCGGGAAAATTTACAAATTTCCCGGGAAACGGGAAATATATTTTTTCGGGAAATCCCGGGAATTCCCGGGAATTTTTTCCCGGGACAGGAAATTGGACGCTCTACAGCAAACGTCAAACCATACAAAATTGCTGCCGGATCTTTTCCGGGAACAGATCCGGCAGCAATTTGTACTGATTTGCCTTAAAATGTATGCAAGTGTCAGCAATATACGTGTGACAAAACGTCATCTGACTAAATTTCCTTTGGCAAGTTGTCGCACTGGTGGCATGTTTCAAAGTATGTCACGATATCACGATCATATCGAAACTTCTTTCATGTGAAGAGTGGCAACAATGAACGGAGTTTTTACGGGTTTTGTTGATTATTTCTGGATTGAAATCGATTTTTGGGAATCTGTGACCGTCAAAATGTAAAACATTGAATGCTGCATAATATGGCGTTTGCAACTCAGTTTGGCCCAAAACAGATAGCGCGATCTTGACGATATGCTGTCGTGGATTATCAGAAAGTTTTGGAAATACCTTGAACAGCTTGCCATTTTTGTTGCCACACGAAGAAGCTTACCTGGAAGAAAAAAAAAATAAAAAGAAACATTAATTAAGTTGACCAACGATAATCACAACAACTTAACATGGAATATGAACGACCTCAATTAACATGTGGAGCACGCTTTCAACACATTTGCTCGAAATTGATTTCGGCGAAATGTCATTCCATTGCAACCGATTTTTATTGCTGCTCATTGCAAAAAGTCAACTTGGCCAACCTTGAGTTCCAGAGAAAATGAGACAATTCAATTTGAGTGGTCGCGTACTCCGAATGAAACAAGTTTCAAAGGAAGAAAACTCTCTGAGATTGGTATCGGTCCTTGAAACAACAAAACACTCACAAGTCACCGTATTACGCGTTGTGTGTGGCCAGCTCGCTTCTTTGGAAGGCATAAAACACCATCTCAGATTAAAGCTCGCACTAAAGTGGCTTAATTTCATCTCAATTTGCCACTTTAACTGGCACAAATCTCCACGTCGGAAGTTTTTTTTCTGATGATCGCTAGACAAAAAGAGGCAAGTAATGTGTGCAATTGAACAAAACAACAAAAAAATCCTTCAGCTGTGAAATTTGACGGAGAGATCCCGGCAGGGAGGTGTTTAGCCGGGGTCTCGAAAGTAAAAGTATCATCTGTGATTTTTTCTTTCTTTCTTCGATGTTATTATTGCTCAGACTACCGCTGTTAAGAGAAAACGCACGTGTACGTGAGGAAATCAAGTGTAAGAGCAAAAACAACGTGTAGTTGCGGGTAAAAAAAAATATGGAAACTTGAAGAAGCAAAAAGTAACATTCATAAGCACCCCTCGGGGAGAGATTTTTTGGTGGAGAGAGAGAGAGAAAAAAGGAAACTTTGAACAATTTTATGGAATTTGACCGACTGAGGGGTCAAATCATAAGATTGAATTGCAAAAAAAAATATTTCTTGTTTTATGAGGTATGCCGAAAATCAATTCAAATGTTTAGGCCACGTAGAGTATGATCGATTCCTTATGAGTTCCTGCCTTTTCTTTGGCCGCCAGTTTCTCTGCCATTCTGAAAAGGGTCTATACTTTCCCATAATTTCACTGCCGGCCAGCGGGTGTTGGATTGGAAGCACACACATCGTCCTTATTGAATTAAACGGCTCGTGGGATGTCATTTAGTCTCACCCTAAGGACAAATTTGGGCACCCATCACACAACTCTGCATCAGCCTTTATCGCCCACACGTAACCGTTGGTGAATTTTGCAATCTAGGACACCCTCGGGGATCTTTCTAACCCAGTTGTGACCCAAGCACACACTTTTTTCGTCATTCCTTGCCTTTGTCACATGGCTTTCGGGCCCAATTAGTGCCGTGAACGCGGTTTCGCTTCTGCACCCGCCGGTGGAAACCTTTTAAATTGTGCTACCACACAGTTGGGACCCTCTGGCCATCTATCAATTTGAGGTTCGTCGCCGTTGTTCTAGCTTGTCATAAAAGGATTTTAAGTGTATGCTTCAAAAACTAAAATCAACGATTGTGGCAAAAGAGCACGATCACCACAAACTCTCCAGGTTGTTTGACCGTTTTGCAAACATGCCGCCAATTTGGCCAAACAGTACTATCTTCTATCGGCGGGGCCAACAAGACAACGCCGCCATCAACGACGGTGACGATGATCGGTCAAACAGGGCACCCCGCGAATGGCCAAAATGGCCAAAATGTCGTAATCAAAGTGCCTTACGGCGATTTCGCCCCGGCTTGTACAAGTTAATACAATATATAAACATGGCACGTAACGTTGGACGATCTTTAGTGAGGGGCGGGTAAATTTAGCGACATTTTGGACATCTTGAACATGCCGTTGACGTTGTCGTCGCTGGGAAACTATCCAGGGATTGATTGTGTAGTTTGGACCCGTAGAACGGTGATGCGATTTGCGAATACGTAATGAGCCGTGTTTATTACGTTGAGTTTCCAACACAAAAACCAGTTCTGAAACAAACTTTCTCCCTTAAGATCCACCCACAAGAGACTTCCGACATCGACGCCAAAAAAAAACAACCAAATGGCTACAATCAACTTCGGTAATGTTTATGCCACGTTCCACGGGGTAGCATAATATCAGCATAAAACACACTCTGGCTGTATAAACTGGCTGGGGTGCAGCCGGTTATCGATTACGCAAAAACTTGGAAGTCAGGAGTGCCGGTTGCATCGAGTGTAGGGCTCCACGGGATGTTGGCGAAAGTACGCAATCTAGCGGTGCTCATGAAAGGAAGGCTTATGATATCATAAATCATATGAATATGCATGATGAAGAAGCTGTGTACACAGGAAAAAAAATGTATCAAGATCGGTCATAGTGGATTTTCTACAACAAAAAAAACTTTTAAGACAGATCTTGCAATAAGCTATACCAATTTGCACGTGTGTAAACATGATAAAATGGGGATTTGCGATAAAAGGTCGAATGTAGAGAAAGTGAAACAAAACCTGAAATAATTTTCTAACATAGAATACATATATTTAAAAATGTGCAGAAATAGTCAGACTTCTAAAATATGCTTGTTCTTTTTTTTAGAAACCAATCCGTATTTTTTGTAAGTTTTCCTATTCTTTCAATAATGAGCAGTGATAGCAAATAAAAAGCATAACTTCCAAACTAATTTTTGTAATGAAATGGTGAGTTATCTCATTCTTTCAAACATGAGCAGTACTTTGCAAAAAGAAAAAAAAAACAATATTTTGAGAGATTTCCCATTCTCTAAAAACAAACTTGTCTTGGTGGTTGTTATATTTTTTTAGAGTGTTTGCATTCTTTTTTCATAAAAAAAAACAATTCCTGATGGTGGAATATTTTAGTAAAATTTTCATTCTTTCAAGCTTAATAAAATAAAGAGGAATACAGTCCAGACTCGATTATCTGAAGCCTCGATTATCCGAAGTTTTGATTATCCGAAGTTTGGTTATGCGAAGGTTTGTATGAATTTCGGATAATCGAACCACGTCTAAATTGTTTTTTGTATTTTTTTTATTTTCTTGCTTTTAACATCAAATTCGAGATCTGCGACCCCATTAAATTTGAATATGTTATTGTTTTTTTGAATAAAAAAGCATTTTTTCGATGTGTTACCACCGTCATTTTGATCGCCATCTTGGATTCAAAATCTCTTAATCATTTTAGAGTAGTTTATGGGTCAAGCTTTAAGCTAAGAACAAGATTGTCCGTTCGACGCAGTGGTTAACGCAGAACGCTGTGCCAGTTCGATTTTTTCATCAGCTGTCAGTCGAACAATCTAAAGGGGTTGCTTTGATCAATGGTCGATGACTGGCAGGCTATGATGACAGGCGCAAAATTTTGCGTTTGCGTCCAGGTCTGACGGACAATCTTGTTCTTACCTTTACAATCAAAACTAAAACAGCGAAAAAAAATTGATTTTCCGAGGTCTGATTATCTGAATCCTCAAATATTTTTGTATTTTTTTTCTATTTTTCAAAACAACCTAGTCTGGAGTTTTTTTTCCATTATTTCAAATATAAGAAGTTCTTCGAAAAAGTATGACTTCTAACTTATTTGACTTGATTTTCCATTAATTTTTTTATATATATTTTTTTATTCTTAAAAAAATGTAAGTATATTTAAAATTTTAGTGACTTTTTTATCTTTCAAACATATGATGTTTAAAAAATGAAAAAAAGTCTGACTTCTTAAATTACTTTTTTATCCTTTTTTAACGGTTTTACTCTCGGATGGGATAGACCACTTCTGTCAACCTAAACCAGATCTTTCTCAGTTAGATTTTATTTTTATTTGGGAACATACATGCCTAAAAGTTTGAAAATTAGAATAAATAGGGATCTTTTGTGTAGAAAAAATGGTTGGAAATTTTAGTAATAATGGTTAGACATGACAGTCAGTTCTTCTAACCGATGTGCCAGCTCATCGAAAGCTTCTTTTTCAATGCCAATCCGTTTTCATACAAACAAGAGCTCAAATATTTCCTAACCTTTTTCCACGCCCGGCCGTATTTTTTTAACAGCAAATTTCTGGAGTTATTTTGCCTTCCTCACTGAGGTAAGGCTATAATCCTGCTCTAAAAATGAACTTTTTATTAAAAGCTCGAAGACCCACCTTCACATATACATATCGACTCAGAATCGAAAACTGAACAAATGTCTGTGTGTGTGTGTGTGTGTGTGTGTGTGTGTGTGTGTGTGTGTGTGTGTGTAAGTGTGTGTAAGTGTGTGTGTGTGTGTGTAAGTGTGTGTGTGTGTGTGTATGTGTGTATGTGTTCAAAAATCTTGCCAAGTTTTATCAGCACTGGCTGAACCGATTTTGATCGAACCAGTTGCATTCGACTTGGTTTAGGGTCCCATACATCGCTATTGAATTGTTTGAAGTTTCGATAAGTAGTTCTGTATAAAAATGTGTTTTCACATATATCCGGATCTCAATTATATGTATGTAAACGATGTCCGGATCCATCATCCAATCCATCGTTGGTTAGGTAATCAAAAGACCTTTCCAACAAGTCCACAACATCGAAGATCTGGCAACCCTGTCTCGAGTTATGACCACTTAAGTGATATTTATGTACTTTTTGAAGCCGGATCTCACTTAAATGCATGAACACGATGTCCGGATCCATCATCCGACCCATCGTTGGTTAGATAATCGAAAGACCTTTCCAACGAGTCCACAACATTGAAGATCTGGCAACCCTGTCTCGAGTTATGACCACTTAAGTGATATTTATGTACTTTTTTTGAATCCGGATCTCACTTAAATGTATGTAAACGATATCCGGAACCATCATCCGACCCATCATTGTTTAGGTTATCAAAAGACCTTTTCAACAAGTCCACAACATCGAAGATCTGGTAACCCTGTCTCGAGTTATGACCACTTAAGTGATATTTATGTACTTTTTGAAGCCGGATCTCACTTAAATGCATGAAAACGATGTCCGGATCCATCATCCGACCCATCGTTGGTTAGGTAAACGAGAGACCTTTCCAACGAGTCCACAACATTGAAGATCTGGCAAACCTGTCTCGAGTTATGACCACTTAAGTGATATTTATGTACTTTTTTGAAGCCGGATCTCACTTAAATGTATGTAAACGATGTCCGGAACCATCATCCGACCCATCGTTGGTTAGGTAATCAAGAGACCTTTCCAACGAGTCCACATAATTGAAAATCTGGCAACCCTGTCTCGAGTTATGACAACTTAAGTTATATCTGTGTACTTATTTTCCTGGACCTAAAAAAATAGCTGAAATATGTGTCCAAAACACTCATATTACCCATTGTTGGTAAAAAGTGAGGAAGGCATCAACCACATAGGTGGATTAAGTTAGTTTTTTTAATAGGTCCTATAAACAAAATTTGGATTTTTTTTCTTTTTTTGGGTGATATTGAATACCCCTGACTCAAGGCGGTTATAAAAACACCCAAACTGTAAAACATTTCTAAAGAAGTCCTAGATTTCATCATTTCCACAAGAAAATCGAACACTGTTTGTAAACAAAACTTCAAACAAAGAAAAAGCCATTCGCATGCTTGAGCGTTAAATCACAACATCAAAAAGAATTCAAAGATTCCAGCTACCGTAAACCGGGGTGACTTTGATAGGATTTCAATTTATTAGGTTTATCTTAAGATTATAATTTATAAAACATGTACTGGGGTAGCCCACACAAGGTCCATACACCATTTTTGAAAAAAAGTTTTTTCAATAGCGTTTAAAAAATAGCTACGTTAAAAATTCATAGTGTGCATTCCGGGGTGACTTAGATAGTCATAGTTTTTCCGGTTAAAAACAGATTTAAGGTGTTCAAACTTTAATTTTACGTAAAATATACCATCTCTAAGTCTGCTTATATAGTTTTCAAGGAAAAAAAATATTTATATTGAGTTTACTAATTTTATAAGCTTTTTGGCAAAATACATATAAATTTTAGGTAAAACTGTTAAAATTCAGAATTTTGCATGAAATTTGTTAAAACTAGTTTTTTTTTACAATATTGTCGATTTAAATTGTATTTAAAACTGAATTCGAAGCAAAAATCGAAAGTTTAAACAATTTATATGAAATTTGTTCAATTGAAAATGCCTATTAATCCGAAGATTTTTTTGAATTATGTTTCAAAAACACATAATATTTATTATTTACAAACCTATTTCACCTTCTTCTAGTGGAAAATTGTCCAAAGAATCCGAAAATGCAATCCGTTTTCCGATTCAAAATCATGTTCGTTTAGAAAATCCTGACACTTTGAGAAGATTTAAGTAATGCTATTGATTAACATTTACTGATTTCTACTAAACTAACTTTTAAAATTTTTCAAAATTGTATGAAAAGTTCTTCTTGAGGTACTATGAACACTTCTCTACCACGGTCAGTATGATTCCAGACCATTCCGTACCTATTTAATTTGTACTCAACATTTTGCGGAAAAATCTCAAACCTATCAAAGTTTTACGGTACCTTGATAACAGTCTGCTTCTTGTAGCCAAAACACTTAAAAAAGAATCAAATTTTCGTTTTTCTATCATGATATCAGATCAGTAAAAAATTAAAAGAAGTATTTTCTAATCGTAATTTTTTGCTCATGTCACTGCACGGCTTACACAAAAACATATTATTATATCAGCAACTTCAACATCAAATAATCCGTAACTTATATAACACTCTACTATGAGACGAGATTCTAGTCCCCACAGCCACCAACTTTGCCTATTCCCAGTATAAAATCCAACTCTTCATCATCCCAAATCACGCACATTCACCGCTCGTGAGATTTTCCATTTGCAATTAATCAAAATTGATGCATGATTCGCTGCTCATTATCCTCTCTTGTGGGGGCCGCAGAAAAACAAAAACACATTCACCACCCCCTAAGCATCTTTCCTCTTCGGGGGGGCTCATCTTTTCCTCGACTATCGTTGATGGGAAATCAATTTCCATGAGGCCTGCCGCCACTGCACGATCAATGCAATGGTGGACGAGGGTCGCAGCATAAAAAAATGTAATATGATCGAAGATGTTTGGCGGGAGGTGACTTAACGCCGCGGAGGACGTAACCACCGCGATCGATGATGGATTGGACAAACGAAAGTAAAAGTAGGCAATTCGCGCAACCGAGCCAGGGGCCGGTCGGAGTGCAGTTCAGGGACATCGAAAAGTAAAAGGATTCTTCGCGATGCAGCTTGAGAGAGGTTTGTTTTCCGGGAAATGTAGAGTGAAGCAGAGACTTGGAGGCACGATTTCTGATTGATTGTGTATAGATTTCGATGCATTTGAAAAAAATAATAACTACAACTTGCAACAACTTTACGTACGCAATGAGGATAACTTGTGTAGATTCACTTTTTCTAAAAATAAAATAGTCACACTATCGCCCATTCCACTGCTTGCGCTCTTCAGCATGATTTATGACCCAGCATCCCATTAGGGCGAATATTAATGAACCAGTTCTTCGCGTGCAGCTGGGCATATTACAGTGTTGCAACCTGGACCGGAATCCGCCGCGACAAACCTGGCCCATAATCGTTTTTACCTTTATTTGTTTGTTACTCTTCCCTAATGCACATCCACCCATCTCGAGCAACTTTTTGCTGCTGTAAATAAAACTTGTAACAAGCTCCAACGTTTGCTCGGACACCACAAGCTGATGAAAACGACATCCGCTTCTTGACGACAGTTTTCTCGTCTCTATATTCCGTCGCTCCAATCAGCACGTGGTCGTTGAAAGCGAAAAAAAAGGTAGAGACATGTTGTACCTTCTTATCGCATTGTTGAACATCGGACACCTCCGTGACGTCTGGTTGTTCCGTCTATCAACTTGTCACGCGACGTTCTGCCAATCTAGCTGGTTGAACCCCAAACCTGAAGATGACCTGCCTCAAATAACCTCATCCCAGCACATCGGAAGAAGAAAAAGTCCCAACGAGGTTGGAATTGCATAATCGCGCTGCACCTCGGACTCATCTCTACGAGGCACGTGACGTGACAAAAACTGCACACGCTAGATCCCCTAGTCGTAACTTTCACTTTTATACGGCGAGATAACTCCCAGGCGACGACGGGGGCAGGCAAGTTACAAAATTCAAATCGGAAACCAATTACCATCTCTCTGGTTGACGACTCCAACATGGGGACTCATCGTTGGTATTCCTCGGACGGCGTCGTCGTCGAGCAGGTCCAAACATTAAAAATGCCAAAAACAGGCTTCCTCATACATAAACCTCAGCTTGTGGCAAAGACGGAGAATCATGCCGAATGAAAACGGAACATGTCATCCTTCCGAGATGTACGACTCCCTCCGGCGCGTCATTTTGGCAAGGCCGGGTCCAACACGGAAAAGCGTGTTTTGTCATTACCTAAATGGCGCGCGCGATAATCTTACTCTTCGTCACTTTTCGCTGGGAAATCGCGCGCGCGGCATGATGTAAACACACGAAGTCGAGGTATTCCGCGAAGTTGGCAAGAAGAAAGTGTCACAATTAACGGCTGCCGTCGACGACACGTCTTCAATGGGGACCTAAGTAGCTGCGAAGATAGGAGCTGCTAATGTGGTGATGATTTGCAAGTTGGTACTGGCCGGGTTATGTGACCTCGGATTTACTAGGAAGAGGTTGAGCTTGCATAACCGTTTGCGTTGATGCATTGCATTTGTTTTAATTCACAATCGGGACAAGTTTTGCACCCAGGTAAACAAACTGCAAGTTAGCTACAGAGTTTGTAGAATTACCAAAAGGTCGTGGGGATATCTCTGGACAAATACTTTTGATAACCCAGAACATACCAGAAGTAGACCCTTCAGATCTTAGTGTTACCAAGAGGTTTTGTGGATTTTGATTTTGATATCACTAGAGTAAACTTGTGCGACAGACTCTAAGATCTTTATTACAGGATACCTTTGGTGATATCATCCCAATATAATGGACTACAGAGTTCATTGTGTTAGCAAAAGTTCGTGGGGAAATGTCTGAATATATATCATGATCGTAAACTTGATATAATGGGGTTGTTACGATCATAGATTCGAAGTTCTGGATTCTAAATCACTTTGGATAACCTAGAGTATACCAATACTGGACCTTAAATGTCATTAAAGGTCATTGGTAATGGTAATATCCGTAGATATGCACCAATATAGAAACCAACGGAGTAGAAACGCCATATTAATTGAATGGAGAATTGAGTACTAAACTAAAGAACCAACAACTCTACAAAGATCACTCAACCACCTGCGAAATTCATCGAAAAAGCCCCCTGCAGAGCTGGTTGACCTCCAGATCCCCCATACAAATAAACAAAGAATTCCAACTCCGCTTGATCCTTCATATCTACAACAGGATGTCAATACGCTAGCACCACCACCAACTCCGATCGCTCCAATCAATTCCGAACCCCCAACTCATGCGAACCGATGCCCGCGATAAGGGTCCACCGCATCCAATTAGGTGAACTTTCCATATTCGTGCCGCGCAGTCCGATTCGTGCAACGAGACTAAGGCCAAAACCGGTCCGAACCAAAACAAAACCACGCTGATAAAACGTCGACGACATGCAACCTCTATAAAGGTAACGCGCGACCAATATGACATAAGCGAGGGGCGAGAAGCTCGAGTTCAGGCCGAGGCCATAAATTTCCGATTTCCATCTTGGAAATGGGGGAGCTACGGCGCGAGAATGGAGGTTTCGAGCGAAAAAAAAAAACTGTTCAGCGACTCGAGTTGGGGATCATCGTTGCGCGCAGGATGTTCTCGCAGAACCAGAATCGCGCAGCGATCACGGAAGTGTCAATGACTTTGGGTGCGTTAAACCGAGCAGAGCGTTGAACTTTGCGAATTTGAGGGTTAGCTTGGGGGTAACGAGTCGTTAAGTTTGCAATTGAGTCTTTACGGGTTTGTCACGATTTGTTGTTGAAATAAGCTCATCTAGGTGTAGGATTGGGTAGAGTCCTTGTATGATATTGTTACCTACAGGCAACCTGGTACTTGTGCACTGGTGATGCAAATCGATCATCTGTCATCCTTCAAGAAGTCGCGTTTCTCGGCCTTCCTTACAAATGATCCACAAAGTACACTGGCGCGACTGCCATCACTACACAACACAAGATATGATAGATTTGGGAACCCTGAACATGATGGTAGAAAAAGAGATTGCTGAAGATAATTCCATTGTTTATTGGCAGAGAATTCATTAAAATTGAATTCTATCGATTGGAGCATGTTCAGGGAACCCAAATCCATCATACCTTGATAAAACAGAAGTGTTTACTAACATAGACATAAAAAATATCGAGTTGTGTAATCTGGACACTTCGCATAGACGCCCTTGTTTCCAACAAGAGACTGATAATTTCTAAATTGTAGCTTGTTGTCTATGACACAACATATGTAACACAAGAATGTTTCAGATCTTACCTTCATTCTCGTTGTCGTAAACCTCTTCCAAATTTCCATAAATAGGTTCGGCGTTCAGGTTGCCCGTCCGTCGCTTCCGGGCGTACGTATGCACGCCCGGAACGATGTTCTGGTGGACAACGGCTGCAGCCGCAACGCTACTGCTGCTAGTTGGGATCCGCGGCGCCGGAAGTGGTGGCGGAACGGGACGTTCCTCGGGTGTCGGAACGAGGAACGAATCGGCGGAGTCCGAGCTCGAAGAGCTACCCTGCTGGCGACGGTTCGAGCGGGAGCGACTTCGGAACAGCTTCTTGAAGGAGGAGGAGGAGGAAGCTGAGGAGTTGGATTTGGAGGATGAGGGGGAAGATTGGGATTGGTAGGGGGAGGGAGGTTCCGAGTCTCGGTAGCTGAAGCTGTCGTATTCGGACGTCTCGGAAGAGTCCTTGTTGAAGTGGTTTTTCAGCAGGGCTCGCGGGAACTTGGTGCCGGCGGAGATGGTGTTGTACAGCATCTTGCCGAAGCCGACTTTTTTGTTCTTTTTGGAACGGTCCGAGTCGGTGGATCGTGGGAGCAGGTCAGCCGGGATGTCGTCCAGGATGGGACGCCCCTTGACGCTTTTGTTGCGGGACAGGGTGGCGGTCGCTTTCGGGATGTTCCGGAAGGACTTGTCGTCCTCGCGGTAGATTTGCGAGCAGAGATCGCTGGAGGAGCGGTAGCCGGTCATGCGATCGCCGATCGAAAGATTGCTTTCGCTGTCGTCACTGCCGCGCCGAAAGTCTGGAAAGGTCGAGATCGACTCGAGAGACTTAGAATTTTTACTATCACAGTAGGGGGCGCCGCTAGGTTTATATCTAGAGTTGGTTTTGGTTGGTGCGGCGTTGGCAGGAAATCCGTAGCTTCGTTGGTGATCGGAGAACTCGTCGATCGGCTTCTGTTGGCGGACTTTCTCTTTCAAGCGCTGAAAGACGTCCCGACGGTCCAGCGTCCTGGGGCGGTACATGTCGGTGGAACCGCCCGGCTGGACCGCTACCGTGTTGGATCGCTTGAGGGCGACCCCTTTGGGGGCACCCGGCGACGGTCCACGGAAGCTCTCCGACGAGGCGATGTTGGCGTACATGCGGTACTCTTTGGATGCTGGCGGATGCTGTGGTAGCTGATGCTGCAGCCGGTAACCGTTGTGACCTGGCACTGCTATAGGAGGCAGCGGCCTGTGCGTGTTGGCGAACGGTTTCCGGGAGCTGTGTGGTCGTATCGTGTCCAAATTCTCCTCCGAGTAGCTGGGTTCCTTCAGCTCGTCCCACTCCGGAAACTGACGGTTCCGGATGCGGCGTATCGTGGACGGTCGGTAGCCATTCAAGGCCTTCAGTACAGTGCTGCTACGCTTCAGCGCTTGCGCATCATCCTCATCCTCGTCGGGCAGACCCTCGTCGTCCTCGTCCAGCTCCCGGAACGGCGTCAACTTGCCCGTGTCCTCCCGGGTCCCCGGAAGCACGTGGTGACTCTCGATCAACGAGTTCATACTCGACTGCACCTTGTCCCAGTTGGCCTCGTACAGCGCCCCCATCGCACTGTTCTGCTCCAGCGAGAGGCTCGCCTCGATCGCCCTGCCCGGATGATGTTTGATACGCATTTTCGTTTCGTTTCTTCGATATCTTCTCACTCACTCTCTTTCACTCTCCCAAAAAAACAAACTCTTCTCAAAATCAATGTTGTCACTTTGCGGTCTTCATCGTGTAATTCCTCTTCCAATTCTTAATCACGACCAGCGTCTATTGCAGCCCATTTTGTTCGGAATGCCGTTGATTCCGCAACTTTTGCTGCTTCTTACAAAATTTGCTCATCGATTTTTTTTTCGTTTCGTTCACGCGCACAGTCCGCGTAACACTGAATCGATCTTTTCACGCTCGCTGACTAAATCGGCTAGACAATGGAAACAGCACAAACACCATCAATAAACGACACGAAGAATTCACAACAAACACACGCACATGCTGCTGCTGGCTGTGACTTCTTCTCTATTGTTGTTGCCACACACACACAGCATTTCTAATTAATTCCACGCGTTGTTTTACGAGGAGAGAGGCAGTCTCGAATCAAGTTTCTTCCAGTAAAACAAAAAAAAAAATCTAACCTAACCTAACATTTCGCAGAGTTGCGCAGAAGCTTGTGTTGATTTTGTTTTTTTTTTAACTTTTTTTTTGCAAATTGATTGATCCGAAACGGTGAAGTGATTTTCATTAATTAGCCGGTTCGGTTCTTCCATCAGAGTATTTGGAAGAGGTGGACGGTAATTGGTGAGCATGGGTGTGAAGCTGGAAGCCAGGTTTTTTTGTTACTGTTTATCGTTGAGTGACTTTAGAATGCGGCAGTCGATTGGTGGAATGGTAAAATGTTATCTGGACAAGTTTCGAATTGACTGGTTGGACATGTTTATTAGGTGAAGGGGCTGTCAGGAATCTCTAGCGTGATGTTTGATGGCTATGTTTAGAATGTTTTGGTCTATTTTTGTACTCACAATATATTTTTTTTAGATTTAACAATGTTGACTTTGTATTTTCCAAAAATCCAAAAACGAGTATTTGTAAAAACATTGTACAATTATTTATATCTGATATACAAATAGCTTACACGGAAAAAAAATCCAATTCTCGAAATCGTGAATTGAATTCACGAATGCGAGAACCACGAAGGAATATATGCACGTTTATGGTGCAAATGCACCATACTCATGAATAAATTCGTTCGTGGTTCTCACATTCGTGAACTTTATTCACGATTACTGCCGTTCTACGCATAATTGTCCCATGTCAGTTTTGGTTGATTTTGACTTTATGACATTTTTAAGTTTAGTTTGATGTGTACTTTAAGAAAAACACATAAAATCTGGTACTTTGTTCGGAAACTCATTAAAAACAACACCAAGTCTGTTTGTCCCATCGTTAAACTTCTACGCATAATTGTCCCACCAAGTATTTTCTTACACGGAATCATTAGTTTTACTAAACATTATGTCTTGTTTACCTTTTGTAAAGCAAGAGAATCACAAATAAAGGTGATAAACTGCTAACTGGGGTGATTAGGGACACAAAGGGCGAATAGGAACCCACGGGACAATTATGCGTAGAAACACAGAAATCGGTCGAAAAATTTCAGTCGCGTTTTTCTCAGTTGCACTTTTTTGAACATCGGACAATTATGCGTAGAACGGCAGATTACCAGAATTGATTTTTTTTTCTGTGTAGTTCAGTTGAAAAAGTGTCTTGCAAACAAAAAAATAATGCTGGTTTTATCAACGTTTTAGTTCAATCAGCTTTATACAGTTGAAAAAGTGTCTTCCTAACAAAAAAAAATGTACTGGTTTTAACAACAGTTTAGTTTCATAAATACCTTCTTTTTCTTTTTAAATGTGAGTAGCAAATGACAAGGTTTTTTTTTTTCAAAATAATATCGATAGCAATAGCATTTTTTAACTAAAATTTTCATTAAACTAAGGCTGGTACAAATATTTTTAAAAGTTTTTGTCACCCCCCCCCCCCTTCAAAATTGGCCCGAAAAATCAGGGGGCAAAAAAAAATGTTTACAATAAACTTCAGAATTTCAATGAAAATTCAAGTGCAACCAGCTGAAATCAAATTAAAATACATTCTCCTGCGTTTAAAATCATTTTTAGCATGTTTGAGTTTATTAAAAAATCTTAAGATTTTTTGAAAATTTTCGATGCAAAATCTTTTTTTTTCGATTAAATTTTTGTTTTTGTCAGATCTTAGATTTTTTGAAAACTAATGATTGCAAAACAACTGAACTAGTGTAAAATGTATTTTAAAACACTTTTTTCATTTAAATGTGAAGACTATGGCTTGTTATTTAAATTTTTATATTTTTTTTATTTTTTTGCCCCCCCCCCCCTTGACCTCGGCCAGGGCCGAGGGACAAAAACTTTTTTAAATATTTGCATCGGCCTAAGTATTTTTGCAAAAAATATCAAATGGTAGGAAATGATTGTTAGATTTCGTTAATCCACATTTTTTCTGAAAATGATAATTTTTTTTAATCGCTTAGAAATAACAACGTTCAACAATGATTTCATGAAAAAAGACTTTTTATATTAATTATAATACCGTCAGTGGGGGTGACATTGGGTCTGGGCGGTGAGATTGGGTCAAAGTATTTTTATACGGATTTTATCATTTCTCAGGTACTTCTCAATGAAACTAAATTCTGTTAAAAGGGTTGTGCAAGGGACATCTTAAGATGACTTTGCTGAAAAAATCTCGTTCTAGAACAAATCTTATCATTTTGGCAGCTGTCTATAATTGAGGTACGTTTTTGGCCAAAAATGACCTCTCGAAAAATCAACTTTCTAATTTTTTTGATGGAATTGATCAAAAAGTACCCAAGTGTTTGAAAATCTCTACTTCAAACATTTTAGCATGCCAATACGATTCCCTCGAGCAAGAAACACTGTTCGATGACTTGTTTTTACCATATCTTTGTATTTGAGCATCATGTTAGTTCCATTTGACCCAATGTCACCCCTTCTAAGGGGTGAGATTGAGTCAATTTTCAAACGATTGCCATTTAAGGTATAGTCCATCAAATTACACCATATTTTGGGAAAATGTTAGTAAACTATCTAAGAACAATTCCACGATAAAAGATTTTTGATGTTATTTAAATTGTTAAGAAGAAAGTTACGAGAGGTGTATCGTTTTTTGACCCATAGTCACCCCCACTGACGGTAGTTTTCAATTAAAAAGTAACTGTAGGAAGATGTTGAATGAAAATATAAATTATAAAAATTCAAAATTTGCTAAGAAATTCATGCTATGAATGCCTAATATAAGTCAAATTAAAAAAAATACTTCCAGATTCATCAAGTTATCACAAAATGCAAAGAATTATTACAATCATTTTTCTATCAACCATGATTTCAATTTCTTTGAAATTTGGCTTTATGTTTGTTTTAAGCTGAATGCACATTTTTAATCTACACAGAAAAAAAAATGTAAATTTACCCAACACTGAAACCATGTTTTGAATGTAAACATGCTCAATGTAAATTTGAAATTCATTGTAAAAAGTTGTATTGCATTTAAAGAGCCTTCATGTAAAATTAGATTGAACGTATCTTATGAATCTCATGCGAATAGATATTTTATTCCTGTCAAATGATGAATTTGAAAATCTGAAAAGCATGTATTTGAATATTAAATGTAAAATTTGCTCAATGTAAATGTTTTTAAAAGCGTAAATTTCAATTCAAAGAGATTGTTATTGCCAATGACAGTTCATTATTCATGATGCTTGCGAGGAAGAGTGCAGGAATGTTTTGAAGTTTTCCTAATTGTAAAAGTGGTGTGTTTAGTGATTGGAGATTAAAGTAAATGTCGATTGTTTACGATTGACGATCACGTCGATTGTTTACGATTGGAATTATCAATCTGGTAAGTTGAGGCGTTCATTTGCGGGTGCCGTCAGGAGCAGCACCAAATTTCTTGAAAATTATATCTGTATTTAGAAATTGTGATTGCACTTACAGAATAATAAATAAATGCTGGTACAGCTGTTGTTGCTGCGGCGTCGCAAAGATCTGGCGGGGTGGGGTTGCCGGTGAGCCTGCCGGAAGCGGCTGCTGACGATCTTTGCTGAGGCGTTGCGCCTGCGGCTGCGGCGGCGGGTACTTGGGAATGTCCGTTTTCCAATCTCGACCGACTGGATGGTGGCGTTCGCCGGCGGATTGTACGGGAACATGGCATCTTCGAATCCCCGTACGAATCGTAGTGATCGTCGTAGGGCGATTGCTGTTGATGGAGCTGCTGCGGCTGCGGTTGAGCCTGCTGGATCGGGGCCTGCTGTTGGGGAAGATACGGCGGAGGCTGCTGCGGAATCATCTGAGCTGGTTCGAATAGTGATGCTGCTGAAACGGCCGCTGGTCCAACATTCGCTCCGGAACTCCACCTATTGGTAAAACAATTGCGTTGTTCATCTTGTTGCTCTGGACACTTCCGGACAGCGCTTCTGCACTGTTGCTGTGCACGACCTGACCTCCGGCATTACCTCCCGGACCAACCATCGGCAAACCACCCTCGTTGGTCTTGTTCCTGGTCTGGTTCTTGAACTGCAGTGACGTGGTCACCTTGCAGTTACTACCTCTACGATCCTTCTCCTTGCTACTCCTCTGGTTCAACAGCTTCTTCTTGTTATTATTGTTCGCCATCCTGTCCGAGCTGTACCGACTGACCATCGTGCTGCTGCACCTGTTGATCGTACTCCCTCTCCATGCCACCACGGTCGTGATCAACCCGACGCCGGTCAGCCGGCGGCCTCGGACGACCTCCACCGGTCCACTCATCGATCGCTCACCGGGACTGCCGACTGGTGCGGCGCATGTTTTGGCTAGAGCGCGGCTTGCCAACGCTGTCACTGCTGTTGCTGCTGTTGTTCATGCCGCCGACGCCACCGCCTAGCTCGGGGGAATTCCTCTGGCCGCGGGAGACTTGCGCGGACGTGTGTGCTTGTTCACGTTGTTCGACTTGGAGTACACGTCCTCGTCCTCCCAGTTGCGAGTATACTTGTTGGGACCGCGGCTGGAGAGGAATTTCAGTTAAAAAAAAAAACACTTTACAACAAACCTCCTTCCAAAATACTCACGTATAATGCCTTCTCCTGCGCACCCTCGGCGGACCATCCTCGCTCCGGATGTCGTATCAGTTCCGCCCGCGAATTGCCACTTCCGAATCGTCTTCGGAGCCATCGACTTTTCCTCTCCCTTTCGTCCTGCACTGCCATGACTTTTTTTTATCTTATGTAATCTGTCAGTCTGGCCAGTTTGGCACGTTTGATGAGAAGACCCACTCCAGTCGGGTTTATTTCAGTATAACAGTTTTGATTCAAACGTTACGAATTTTGTTTACAGATATATAGAACGTTGCAACTTTAGTAAGGCTGGTACAAATATTATTTAAAGTTTTTGTCCTAGTCAACTCAATCAGAATTCTGAAACGACTGAAACGATTAGAATCGTTTACGAAATACGTTTCAAACTAAACAACCGGTTCCATCTATGCATCGGTTGTTGCGGTTGAAATGGAATTCGTTAACGATTCGAATTTAATTCCGTTTCAGAATTCCGATTGAGTTTTTGGAAATAATTTTGTTTGCCGCTCGATTTTTTAGGTAAATTTTGAGGGGATTGGGGCCCAAAACTTTAAATTAATTTGCAGAGGCCTTAGAATTATCTTATACACGGTGTGATTGTCCAGAAACATTAAGATACAAAAAATCGACAAGTCACATATTTGGTACCATGAAAGATGAGATCTTTCCTTACATTTTGCGGTGTGAATCAAAGTATTTCGTAGAGGTTATAGGGTAATTTTCTTTTTTTCAATTTTACAATTTTGAAAATTTTCTGAAAATCGGTAGATTTATGTAATATTTATCAAATTTCTTATGAATAATCTTTGAGACACTCTAAACTACATATTTGAGCAATGTTTGATTTACAATTTAGGTTTCCGTATTGCCCAATAATAAGAGATATAAGGTTTAAAATATGAGATTTATAAATAAAACAACTTAATTTTTATTTGGTTTTGAGGCAACCATGGAAAAATATCAAATAAAGTTTATTTTATCAAAAATCATTCAGGGCCTGTGGATTGTTTTAACCCTTACCATCCAGAAAAAAATCGCGATTTCAAAATCCAGAGTTTTTTTTTCAATAGGTCCTATACACATATGGAAGACAATAGCTTATTGGACCTTTTCAAAAAAAAACTTAAGAATGGATTGGGTCAATCGTCTACCAGTCGTTGAGGGAAAAAACGCCGCAATATCCGTTCTTGAAAAAATGGCTTTAGAGCCCTATAACATGTTCGGGATGAAGAGTCTGTAAAATTTGTCTGTAAATTTTCCATGGTACAGACTTTTCTGACAGCTGCTCCTGTGTATAACAGTATACCAGATCACCGACAGCCAAAACGTCTGAAGTTTAATTTTGCGGCCACGAAAACACCTCAAAAAGTAAGGTAAGTGATTGTGAAATTTTAAATCATTTGGAAAAAAAATCTATTAAATAATTTTGTTCTCCCATTTTCAGATCCCGAACATGAACGTGGTAATCTTGTCCATCACCGTGGTGCTGGGAATGCTCGACATCTGACAAGGTGTTGCTGTGTGCCGAACTCAGCCCGGGAGCGGAAAGCAGGAGGTTTGCTCGGCAAGTGCCGCATCGGCATCGACGGGTACCTTATCGAGATCGTCATCTGTCTGATGAACGGCATCTTGTGGCAACCGCACAAATTCCGTTGCCTCCAGAACCTGGCGTAGGAGTTTAAATAGTGCCATCAAAGCTTCACCAGTTTTGCTGGTGCACGATAAGGTAAATTACGATTGGATTTGGACGAGCTGCTTTTTAATTTATTTTTCGTTTTAGAATGTTTACAATTGTGCCACCAAAAACAAGACCGGCCACGGATCGACCAAGACAGTGCTGCTTACGGGAGAACTGCTGAGGCTAGCGGACCTGTCCTTCGAACAGCCCGGGACACGTAAGTCATCCACGCACAACTTTCGTCGTCATTACACAAAAGTGCATTGACCTCGCCCTCAATTCGTTTGACCAAATGGACAAATCTTCCCTCGGACAAGCGCCGAACAAGTTTACCACCTCACCCAAATCAAGGACGACACCCGTGACGGACTAGATCAACGACAGAAACTGGTTTCAGGAACGGCTGCGGTTTTAATGCACAGGTCACCGTCGTGCGCTACCAGGAGAAAAGCTGTCTAAGCGAGGACCTCATCGGACTGGATCTGTTCACCGGCTAGCCGATGAAATAATTCGATCAACTCGATCAAGGGTCAACAGATGACGATGGGAAAACAAATCATGAGTACTCATTCTTGGAATTACGAATTTAAATTGTCATTTTCAGCCAAAGATTCTCTCACCTCGTTGAATTTAGAGTTCGATATACATTTCAAAATATTTGAATGTGTATGCTGCCCGCAGTACCGCATAAAACCAAATATTATGAAATTTACATCGGATTCTAAATTCAACGAGGAAATTTTTTTTTTGCTTTTTTTAAATTTACATCGATTTCATCGGAAAATTACATGTTTTCAAAGCCCTTTTTGTACCGCACGTTTAAATCGGAAGGCATGTAAATTTCCAATGAATTTGATGTAAATTCGCATCATTAATGACGTGCACTTTTGGTACATCATAAATGATGTAAATTTACCCGATTTTTTTTTTCTGTGTAGTGTTTATAAATTAAAAGTTTGATTTAATTGCACATTGTAATTAGTTGTAAAAGATTGCCAATTTTTTCAAACGAATTAAATTTATTTTTGTAGATTGAAAAAAAACAGCAAACATTCTTTCAAAAGTAACACTTTCTTTGAGTCGATATTACAGGGAATGTGGTTGAAGGAAGCACTCAGGATAGTGCATTAAATAATTGAAGTAAGCTAAAAAAAGGGACGGAAAATTCATTCGGAGTAATAAAATACTGAGATATCTGAGAGCTATTTGGAGCACTAATAGAATTTAATAAGTTTTTTTTTCGAAAATTTACTAAATTAAAGCAAATTTTCATTCCTTGTGACAACAATTTGACTACTATTTTTTCAAAGACATAATAACAAAAGAAATTTGAAGGTTAAAATTAGGTTTATTCAACATTAAATTATTAAGCTTCAGGAAAACAATCTGTCTTTTTCAAAAAATTAGATTTTGTCTTGGTTTCGTAAAATTTATCACGAAATTTGATGGTTTGGTTTGATGGTAACCGTAGAAATTTCAATATTACAATCTAAAGCTGAAAGTCAGTTTTGAAAAATTTTACTCTAATCTTCGCTTTAGTGCTATTCGGTAAACAATGTATGTTATATTAAGTACAATTTCACGTGACTAAAAACAATAAAAAAAGGTTTTCTATTATTATCACTTTAAAAGTAAGGGAACAAAATTTATATGTAGTTGATATACAAATAAAAAAATAGCGAAAGAGGTGATTTATGTAATTTTAACATAAAATGTTAAGATATTTACATTTGATTTGACTTATGGTCACCATGAAAATTTTTATTTTTCAGCGTGAAAAATCATCATACCCAAATTTTAATTTCAAATGATCGGGAAATTTTCCTAGATTTTCAAAAAATGTTCTTTTGAAAAAATATTCCACAAAAGAAAAACCTACCAGAAAATTGGAATAGAATTTGAGAAGTTAGGCTAATGCAAATATTAGTTGAAGTTATAGTTTTCCCCATCTTTCAAAATTTTCCCAAAAAATAAGAAGGCAAAAAAAATTTACTAAACATAGAAATTTTCAAAGATCGGCTATAAATAGCGATTTTAAACCATTTAGAATAAATTGTAGAAACTTAATTTTTGCTTTGTTTAATAGTTATGACCACGGATCGGATAAAATCGAGCAACTTTAGAATAAAACATATTTTCATGAGTTCTATGCAGTTTTGCATTTTTAGTGGTAAAATATGTGATATAATGTATGAAGCACTTATTACATTTTATGAAACTTTCTTTGACCTCGATTAGAACTGGGCGGGCAAAAACTTTTAGTGAAATATGGACTAGCCAAAGTTGATATCTAGAGTTTTTTGAAAAGGTTCTCTAAACATATTAAACACAAATGCTTAAAAAACCTTTTTTGCAATTCCGTCGTAAAACTACTTACTTTTCCTGTCATTCTTGAACGACGAAAAAGCCTTCTCTTCTGTACCAAAAATAACAGAATCGAATAGTAGTACTTAAAAAAAAGCACTGAAATGGATGCTGAAAAGTTGAACTTTTCAGCACTTGTTTCGAAAAGTAATACTTTTCAACATATTTTGTTTTAAACGGTTAGTTGACAAAATACATGATCATTTGACTCATAATTTCACACAAAGGGTGTTTTTCAAAATTGCATTAAATGTTGTATGGAACTCGTTGCAAAACTTGATTTTTTCAGCACTCGTCCTATTAATCCAACTCGGTGAACCTCGTTGGATAAATGTACGACTCGTGCTGAAAAAAAATCTTTGTTTTACAACTTGTTGCATAAATTATTATTTATTATTTTGGATATAGAAATGATCCAGTGTTTTACATTAAAAACTAAAACAGATCAGATCGTATATTGAATCGGAGAGCTCTAATCGTCCCAAATTGGTTCAATCCGTTACAATTAAAGCCACTTTGTGCATTTTCAGTACCCTTTCCATCACCCAATTAAGAACCAATCAGCTCCGGTTGAACACCGCGTAAATCTCCCATTTGACCGAGTTTCTAACGGGCCTTCCTCGCGCCGCCTATCGACGGACATCAGCTGCGCCGTGTCGAAATCCCTTCAAACTATTCAGCTCCCCAGTTCACCTTGTCGGCTTGGCCAGACCCATTAATGTGATGTTTTCATAATTTCGAGTCGATTTGCATTAATCGCCCGTTCCGCCGCTTCCGTCCCGTTCCCTCTCTTCAAAGTCCGCGCGCGTCTTGAGCGCTTGCGCTCAAATTCCTCAAGCTTAAGCCACATTTTTTTCGCAAATTTCGCGCCCAGTCACGGTGTGTTCTACTCGGTGGCCCCAAAATGAGACGACGAAGGGCTTGCCAATGCTGGCAAGCCTTTGTTGACATTCAAGCGTTCGACGATATCGTGAGGTTCTCCGCTACCTTGAACCAATCGCGGCTGAAGATAGGACACGTTGTGCTTGCGCTGTCTTGCAGCCAGGGTTTGACGGTAGCCGTGCAGTCGCGCTTTGTTCTTCGTCAGTCAAGTGATAAAACGGACAAGTCCGTGATATCTGGAGCGCATCTTGGCGCGCATTGTTCCACACATAAGCGTGTGGTCGTAACTTTCAAACTGGATAACATTATCCGTATGAGGGGGGGTTCGTCAAGTGGTCAAACTTTCTCCCTTAAAAGGAGCCATAAAACATTTGCGAGGTTTCCCAAATCGCGGTTCGCTGAATTCGGCGACCTAACCTCAATGTGTCGCTGTGGAGTCAACGACGTGACAAAGTCTGCACCCATCAAGTAACAATTTAAAAGCTGATGTGGTAAATGTACAGAGTAGAGTCTCCTCAAACAGGTGCGGCGCCACCGCATTCCAAAAAGTTAAGGTTAAGGGATAAGTGACGCGCACGCGGCCCGTCAAAAAAAAAAAACGAAACAAATGACAGAGCTTCATGGCTGTTTGATTCGGATTGCATCAATTTACATTGATGACTGGTCGATAAAGCGGCCTACAAGTCCCATTAATAATAGGAATCAACGGTCACCACTATAATTGGCCGCGTGCGATTGTCTTTTGAGTCATGCTCAAGGTACCTCCTGAGTACGCCTCTGCTGGGTTTCAGGTTCAAGTTCGTGCATTACGTGCGAATTATGAGTCCATGTTTTATGACTTTGGACGTGGAATTCATCGCGTGTTGACATTGAAGGTTGGTTTTGGGGAAGCGAGGTTTAATTAAAAGCCTCTGTAAGTTAGTCAAACTTTAAATAAAACGATCCCGATAACTGCGAATCGCTCAGCCATGCTACCTTCACCAAGCGGTCAATACCTCTCGAAAACGTCTGTATCTTGATCTGGCCTTAGCATTTCCTTTGCACGCGATTCTCTCTAAAAACGCATGCTATGCACTCGAACGAGAGATGTCAGACATCGAATAACTATGGTACTTCATGGCGGTTGTTCCAAGACATTGCAACGTTATTTTAAGACCTCTTTTACACAGATAAGAATCATTTCCCAAAATCGTGAACAACACAGGAAAAAAAAAATCATGGTAATTTAACATCTGGGAAGGGGTACATCTTTTATGTCAGAAAAAAATGAGTATTTAACCTAAAAAAATGTGTAATTTTACCACGTTTCTGGTGTAATGTTTTGTTTCAATCTAAATTGAGGTAAAATTACATGATATAAGAGGTAATATTCAACCTTGCAAATTAACACCTTCTAAGTTTACACAAATTTTTACTGTGAAGGTGTAATATAGAAAGGTTAATTGTATGATGTAATTTAACCTCAACTTAGAGAGCAATTCTCTCAGATTTCAGTCATTCGATTTTTTTTTGTATTTTTTAATCCGACTGAAACTTTTTTGGTGCCTTCGGTATGCCCAAAGAAGCCATTTTGCATCATTAGTTTGTCCATATAATGTTCCATACAAATTTGGCAGCTGGCCATACAAAAATGATGTATGAAAATTCAAAAATCTGTATCTTTTGAAGGAATTTTTTGATCGATTTGGTGTCTTCGGCAAAGTTGTAGGTATGGATATGGACGACACTGAAAAAAATGATGCACGGTAAAAATTTTTTTGGTGATTTTTTATTTAACTTTTTGTCACTAAAATTTGATTTGCAAAAAAACACTATTTTAATTTTTTTTTCAATTTTTGATATGTTTTAGAGGACATCAAATGCCAACTTTTCAGAAATTTCCTGGTTGTGCAAAAAATCTTTGAGCGAGTTATGAATTTTTGAATCAATACTGATTTTTTCAAAAAATCGAAAAATTGGTCGCAAAATTTTTTCAACTTCATTTTTTGATGTAAAATCAAATTTGCAATCAAAAAGTACTTTAGTAAAATTTTGATAAAGTGCACCGTTTTCAAGTTAAATCCATTTTTAGGTGACTTTTTTGAAAATAGTCGCAGTTTTTCATTTTTTTAAATTAGTTCACATGTTTGCCCACTTTTGAAAAAAAAATATTTTTGAAAAGCTGAGAAAATTCTCTATATTTTGCACTTTTGAACTTTGCTGATACGACCCTTAGTTGCTGAGATATTGCCATGCAAAGGTTTAAAAACAGGAAAATTGATGTTTTCTAAGTCCCACCCAAACAACACACCATTTTCCAATGTCGATATCTCAGCAACTAATGGTTCGGTTTTCAATGTTAAAATATGAAACATTCGTGAAATTTTCTTTTCGAAAAAAATATTTTCAAAAAATTTAAACCAAGACTGTGTGTGTGTGTGTGTGTGTGTGCAACCAACCAAACGGGACCACGCGGTCGCTTCTTACAAATTGAGTTGTTTCCATGTATTTTTAGCTCTCATTCTATACATGCAAATAACTCGCATAGGCATTTGGAAGGTGTTAGCTCTGCCGAGCTTCGGTGACCCATTTCTACGCTGGCTAGCCGAGCGCGAGGTACTTCAGCTTTGTCGACAAGCCCCGCCCTGAAGAACGTTTGGACCAATCGGATTCAAACGTTATTTAGAACTTCCGAACCCTTTGTCAAATGGACAAGGACCCAGCGCGTATATAGTTGATGGTGGTAACAGTATTCCTAATTCCAGTCATAGCTCACCAAGTCGCGATGGCCTAGTGGTTAGCATTTTTGCTTACCAATCCAAAGGACGGGGGGATCGAACCCCGACTCGAGCGACTTTGATTTTTCGTACATGTTCAGAGTTTCAAGATTTATATTTCCTATACTTTCTCGTTGGGAGCAGATGGGAATCGAACCCAGGACCATTCGCTTACAAAGCGAACACCGTAACCAGTCAGCCACGGCCGCTCCTTTCAAAAAATTTAAACCAAGACTAACATTTCAAAATGGCCAAACATTGAATATTACGCCCTTTTAAAATGTTAGTCTTGGTTTAAAAAATTTGAAAATATCTTTTTCGAAAAGATCGGAAAATTTTACGAATGTTTTATATTTTAACATTGAAAATCGGACCATTAGTTGCTGAGATATCGACATTGGAAAATGGTGTGTTGTTTGGGTGGGACATCAATTTTCCTGTTTTTAAACCTTTGCATGGCAATATCTCAGCAACTAAGAGTCGTATCAACAAAGTTCAAAAATGCAAAATATAGAGAATTTTCTCATTTTTTCAAAAATATTTTTTTCAAAGGTGGGCAAACATGTGCACTAATTTAAAAAAATGAAAAACTGCGACTATTTTCAAAAAAGTCACCTAAAAATGGATTTAACTTGAAAACGGTGCACTTTATCAGAATTTCACTAAAGTACTTTTTGATTGCAAATGCAATTTTTCATCAAAAAATGAAGTTGAAACATTTTTGCGATCAATTTTTCAATTTTTTGAAAAAATCAGTATTGATTCAAAAATTCATAACTCGCTCAAAGATTTTTTGCACAACCTGGAAATTTCTGAAAAGTTGGCATTTGATGTCTTCTAAAACATATCAAAAAATAAAAAAAATAAAAATAGTGTTTTTTTGCAAATCAATTTTTAGTGACAAAAAGTTAAACAAAAAATCACCAAAAATTTTTTTACCTTGCATCATTATTTTTTCTGTGTAGTCCGAATCCATACCTACAACTTTGCCGAAGACACTAAATCGATCCAAAAATTCCTTAAAAACAAAGATTTTTGAATTTTCATACATCATTTTTGTATGGCCAGCTGCCAAATTTGTATGGAAAATTATATGGACAAACTAATGATGCAAAATGGCTTCTTTGGGCATATCGAAGGCACCAAAAAAGTTTTAGTCGGATTAAAAAATACAAAAATTAAAATTTAAGAAAAAAGACGCTTATTCACGATTTAGTAAAATGATTTTTCTCCGTGTATTTGTGTGCACCAACAGAGATTCGCCCTTTCGATTTCATCTCAATCCTGGGTTTGAAGGTACACCAGCTGCTGCAGTGCAGCTGCGCCACTAAATAATTCCAATCCAGGTTAAGCTGGCCGCGTCTTCCAGCTGTGTGGCTTTGTTGTTCTCCTCCACCTTCTCCAAATCATTGAGTTCAATCTCCGGTCCAGAAATGCAAATCCCAGCGCTCGCCCGGTCAAAAGGGTGCCAATTGAACTGATAAGACGATTACGGCGGCTGGGAAGTTCCGCGTAGATCAAGCGTCACGTGGCAGACCTCGGCTATTCCAATTTTGAAGAGTCCTCGAGATGAGCGCGAGCGCACGAGTGCGAAATTGTTGCATTCCAAGTTGAGTGGCAATTAGGGTTTGCTACGGCGGCGACTTGGAATTCCACTCGTTCTCGAGTGAGAATCTCTTGATCATGGACACTAGCGTGCACAGGGTGGAGCAACATGGGGCAACTGCCCCACCATCCTCAGAAATTTGTTCTAATTTTAGTAAGGGGGCGTCCATAAACAA
Organism: Culex quinquefasciatus; assembly: GCF_015732765.1. NCBI lineage: Eukaryota > Metazoa > Arthropoda > Insecta > Diptera > Culicidae > Culex > Culex quinquefasciatus. The sequence continues at coordinate 163,283,222 of NC_051862.1, forward strand.
CGAAATTTTCTAAATGTCCATATAATTGCCCCACCTTCCTCAAGGAGCTGGGCACGCTACTGATCATGGAGGTGGTTTTATCTGCTTGGGGACCATCCATAAACCACGTGGACACTTTTTTGAGAATCTCGAACCCCCCCCCCCCTTCGTGGACAATTGTCCATACAAAAAAAATATTTTTGTATGGAGCGTGGACAATCGCCATACCCCCTAAACTGTCCACGTGGTTTATGGATGGTCCCTTGACGCTGGTTGAGCTGATTCAGTGTGTAAATGATGCAGAAGAATGTTGCGGCGATCGTCAACTATTTGCAAACAAGTGGTCAATACAAGTCGATTGAAGATGCTGTGTACAGTTATTGTGGTTCAATTGCCAATAGCCACTATACAGTTATCATCACAAAATTGTTCAATATCCTTAAACAGTTTTGGAGTTTTTCAAAAGCTCCTTTAAGCTATTGTCTCTCATATATTTATACACAGAAAAAAATCATGGTAATATTACATCTGGGAAGAGGTACATCTTTTATGTCCGAAAAAAAGGTGTAATTTTACCTCTGGAAATGTGTAATTTTACCACTTTTCTGGTGTAAAGCAACTTTTTCAGTCTAAATTGAGGTAAAATTACATCATAAAAGAGCTAATATTCAACCTTCCAAAATTATAGCTTTCAAATTTACATTATTTTTTACTGTGTAGGTAAAAACTCTAGAGTTAGAAGAGAGAAAATTGACATAATCTTACAAGTTTCACAGCTCATGAGCAGTGAGCACTCATTGAGAGAGAAATGTGAAATAGACAGAATCTTTTTTTCTCAGATAAAACGTCAGACGTCGCAAAACAATTATAATCTGTTAAGCTCTTTTGCAAAATATCTGATATTCTATGTTGTACCGTAACTCTATCCAAAGAGTTAAAGTGCACGTTCCGAGCACTTTTAAATCATTCACTCTCGTCGCCGCGTTGTGTTTGAATTAGCCGAGAGCGTGATTTCGATTATTCCGCTGACATTTGAAACCGCGAACCAAACCCTGGGTTCGCTCACAGAACCTGTTTGGTTTTGGTTTAGTGTGCGGCTCTAGTAAGTATGAATTCTATTTCGTCTTACTAGACCGGGTTGATCAGGTTTTGCCGCGTGCAACAACAAAGTCAACAAAAAGCTGAGTTGTTTTTTTAGTTGAAAATCGCATTAAATGCGCCATAATCAATTTGATAAAGGCACGTCACTCAAACTTTAGGGAAATCCCCTTTGGTGGAGAAGATTCAGGCCACCTAGTTGAGTCGGTTCACGTTACAAGCTCGACGAAGTTATGCTGCTTGAGCGTTAAAACAAAATCCGAAAATCCAATCTCGATGACCAGATGTTGTTTTCGGGTTAGGCTTCATCATCTTTCTTCAGCTGCGAAAAATAATAGATACAATCGATGTTTAGTGACTTGGAAAACGTTTTACTTCACAGGTTGAAGTGGAGCTTGTCGTGAGCGGGTTTTTGATGAACTTAGATTAGTTTATGAACATCCGAGGTGCGGTGTTCACGGCTTAAAGATACACAATGGACCACTTTTGAAAATATTGACATGAGATGAAAATCACGTACTTTCATGTCAATAACAGAGCGATTTTCTACAATCCTCCAAAATCAATGAAAAACGGTGAAATCGTCACGATTTAATCGGTATGATTTCAAACTAAATTTCTCAACAAAGCGAAACACAATATCGTCTTGAAACGAAAGCGTCCAACACTTCAAGCCAAACTTAATTCAAATGCACTCCTCTGTCCACTTGAAACAATATTGCACCGCAAACAATGTGTACTCTCTACTCTACTCATTTCGGACGACCTCCCCTAGATCAGCCGTCGCTCATCGTCCTCATTAGCATCTCCATTCTCAATTGGCCATCGAAAGATTGCTGCGGCCACATTTCGTTGTTTGCAAACACATACACACAATGAGCCACAGAGAGCCATAAAACAAACGTACGGCACGCTTGATTCAATGATGTTGAAAATGTTGCAAGAATGCACACTATAAATCATTGCAGAAAAGTGCATGAAAACAGTGTTGGAAAATATGCATCTTGCACGCGAAATGGCTAATAAAAAGCAATCGACACCTGCGCAACCTTCACACATGATTTTACCACATTTTAGCAAGAAGTAATTTTCGTCTGTTAGATTACACTCTTGAATTCTTGGAAATTTAGGCGGAGTTGTGATTGAATAGATGTCCAAAATCATATTTTGACAATTTTGTTTTTTTTTGACGTAGAGTAATTATCTAGAATTTGTTTTTGATAAAGAGCATCGTTTTCACATTATTGTGAACATTTTCACAAGAAGTTCAGTTTTTTTTTTGCAATTCAAAAATGCTTTATGAATGAAAACATTTTTGATACAGCCTCAAACTGTTTAAAAAGTGTGAAAAATAAGTTTATCTAAGCGTCATATAATTAGCCTTTAAGTTTCAAAACTAGCGCTATCTCGAAAACTATTGGTTTGGTTTACATTGTGATGAATGAAACTTTTGTTACATTTTCTGCTATTTTTTAATGTCAAATTTTCAGAATTCAGAGTAACCTTTTGAACTGATTTTAAACACTTATGTTGGACATATTCAAATGTTGGGGTGGATTTAAAAATTAGAAGTTATTTATAAGAGCAGATCACCATTTGAAAAACTGGGGCTTGATCTCACTGAGGAAACTATTTTTCCACAATTTAGGGCTGTGAGAGGCCGTGTATCTGAGCAACAATCAACAATGTTAAAAAAAATATCAGCTGATTAAAATGTTTTTTTTTTTTTGTGAGGATTTCCTTTTTTTATAAAAACTATACTTAAATTGTAAAAACTGGTGCATTTTATCAAAGAATATATGAAGTCTTTTCTAACTGCGAATAAGACAAATGATTTTTCAAAATTTTGTATGCAATATTTTTTTTTATATTTTTTTCATAGGTGTATTTTTTTTGGTACCTCATTTTACACCATCTTAAACTCAAGCGCAAAATATGCTCTTTTTGTTCCCTAAAACATATAAAGAAATAAGATATTTTAAAAAATACCTATATTGTGAACTTTAAGTATTAAAAAGTCAAATAGAATTCGTGTTTTTTTGGTGCGTAACTATTTATTTCTTATGAAAAATCTTAATCATAACCCACAAATTTACCGAAGATACCAAGTCGATCAGAAATCCCTTCTCAAAATACAGATTTTCGACCATTCACATGTGTATTTTGTATGAACATTCTTATAAAAAATTTCTTCAATGTGTGAATTGGGTCATTTAGGAATTATAGAAATGTCGCATTTTAAAATGATGTGTTTGAAATTTCCTTACTATTTATAGGGAAATCAAGAGTCCTGAAAACTTCTCTGAGTATCAGCAAAAAATGTTAAAAAAGTGAATTGAATTTGATTTACTATTTTAAGGATGCTCAGCATTTATTCAACTATGAAAATTATAAAATAGTTACCAAGACAATTTCTACAAGGACACAAAGAAGATTTAATACGCTGTGGGTACGATAATCACTTATTTGCTCTAAAAAAGGGTCACATTATTGGATTATTATTAGGTTTTAGACTGGTAAGTGCATAAATCTACACACAAAAAAATATTTCCGAATGTTACATCATTTATGATGCAACACTTTTGCACGTCATTAAACATTTAAATTTAAATGCAATTTGATGTAAATTTGCAACAAATTATACGTAAAAACATGATTTTACGTGTGATTCAACCGTTTAAGTCGAATCTCAAGTTTAAATCAACTGAGTTTACATAAGGACTTTTCAGAAAAATAGGTACGAATTCGAAAAATCTTGTTTAGGGACCATCCTTAAACCACGTGGACACATTTTGGAATTCTTAACCCACCTCCCCCGCATCGTGGACAATTTCCATACAAAAATAACCTTTTTTTGTATGGAGAGTGAACAATCCTTGATCCTACCCCCCCTCCCCCAAGGTGTCCCCGTGGTTTATGGATGGTCCCTTAGGAGACATGATTGTTTGAAAAAAATCGATATGAATTTGTTGACAAAAATACTGTAAAAAATTATTATGTAAAACGAAATCGAATTTGCAATGGAAAACTATACAGAAAAAAATAATGTAAATTTGGAAGCTGTAATTTTTGAAGGTTGAATATTACCTCTTTTATGATGTAATTTTTCCTCAATTTAGACTGAAAAAGTGACATTACACCAGAAAAGTGGTAAAATTACACATTTCCAGAGGGTAAATTACACCTTTTTTTCTGACATAAAAGATGTACTCCTTCCCAGATGTAATATTACCATGATTTTTTTTCTGTGTACTTTAATTTTTTTGATAAGAGCTTTTTAATTTTATAGCTACTGTTAAATATAAATTTTCGATTTCTTTTCGTTTTTTTACGAAATTTTCTAAACATTTCAAAAATTTTATAGTTTGGTCTTAATTATGAAATTAGAAAAAAAATTATCTATTTTTAGACCTTTCCAAATGTAAAGCTTGATTTTATAAATTGATATTATTTTTATTGAAAAGTTCAGAAAGTCACACAAAAGTTTTAACTTTTTTAAGGGAAATGACACTTTATTGTGACATCAATTGAAAATGAACCAAGATGAAGTTTGCGTTATAATTTTATGTTTGGACACGTTTTTTAATAGTTTGAATGTTTTTTTTTTCAATAATATTGCAAAACGGTTTATTTGGCAACAAAAAAGTTGCTTTGATCGACATTAAAACCCCTGAATTGCCAAGAAAGGGATAAAAAAGCAATTCTCGATTGTTCAAAACACAAATCATTAGTAAAGATTTGCATCACAGTTTCAGAAATAACTTCATGGTGCAATTCCTTTCCTTTTTCCAACTAAGCCTGCAAACTGCACTCACGTGTGTGTGTGCGTGCGTGCGATCGCCACTGGCGCAAACTTTGTTGCACCTTTAGTTTGACCACCCTTAGCTTTACGTGACTGTGGTTTTAGTCCGACACCCTCCGCTAATTGGGCGGTTTGCTTTGCAAAATAAGTTTGATTTTTGTTTGCGCGAGCGCGCGTGCCGTCGGGGGCAAAACCACGTGCCCATGAGCATAATTTGCGTTATTTAAGTTTGCCCGGTTGCGGAATTGAGGAAGGTTGCTAACCGTTTAGCGCTTTTTTTTGTTTTGCTAATTAATGCACTTTTGTGTAAGAGAAGCGCTCGGACAGAGAAAAAGGTCCAAGTTTTCGACACACGTTCTGCGACCGCGCAAATCAACCGTTTCGAAGAGGGTAACGCTTTAAGGTGGTGTCACAATGCACCCCCCCCAATTGACCGCATATCCGTCCAATTGAAGTGGCGACCTTCTTTCAACGGATTGAAACGGAAATTGGGTGGATGGGCGTCCTAAGTGGTCAACGCAATTACACTCTGCGCCCAAATCAGGCCTGAATCACCTGAGAGAGCGCACGAACTTGATCGATTTAACGCATGACTAAGCGGCATTGGAGTCAGGTTAACTTGGGTAGACTTTTGCACTGATCGTTTCGGCGTGTGCCTTCCACAGCTAGGTTAGCTGACCTCACAAAGCTTACACCAACTGAGAGTTAAGCATGAAATTGTGTCCTCAAGATGGATGTATTACCATAAAAAAAAATCTGTCAGAAAATTATGTTGCACCATTTGCAGAGGGGAACTTTTTAACAATTTTCTATTACCTACCCTTAATACCCTTTAACAGTGTTCCCAGTTTTTCAGAATGTCTTTCAAGTATTCATCTTCTAATATTTTTAATTTGTTGCTTTATTGGTTACGATAGCCTGTTAGTTTAAACTGTGTACCAGGTCATGGATTTAATTTCTGTTGTTCAAAAGAATATCCAATATTAAAACACATAAATACAAATCATCACAATTTATTATTTTTAAGAATGTACAGTAGCGTGACACATGCTGCAAAATTTGAATCAACAGATTATAAGTATGGATGTGTGACGAAAGGTCGAAAAGTCGAATGCCAAAAGGTTGAATGTGGAAGAACTAACACCAAATTCTTAAATATTTTTATGAATTTTCTAACATAGAATACATTGTGGTTTGTGGTTTGGTTGAGCGTTTTAGCAGAATGCATTCTCTTTGTATTCAAAGAATAAATGTAATATGGGGCATTCCAGGTCAACTGGGTACACTTTTGGACTCGACCATCACCGATTTGGACCAAACTTTAAGGGAACGTTTATCTATCGATAGTTAATATAAATCCCAGGTTTGGTACTGGTTGGAACATCTCTCTATTTTTTGCACCGCTCTCTTTTTGACGATTTTCTAAAAAACTTTTTCTTTTAATCATAACTTTGCAACTATTTGAGTACAAGACTTTCTACAAGTTGCATTTTAAAGAAAATTGTCCAAAAAATCGATAAAAATAAAATTTTAACCCTAAAATGCCCCCTAGTATTATATTTTGACGATTTAAGTATTGAAATTATGTTTTGACTAATTCTTTATATTTTTATTTGTTTTATTTTATCACAATCTTGTTCCCCGGACAATTTTACATAATTATCAATGTACACCTCAAACTAAAATGAACTATTGGCGAGAAACAGAGATTTTACAGAAAAAAATGATTTTGCGCAGCACTCTGTCCTATGTATTCAAATCCGAAATAAGTTTTTCACATATAAAAACCGAACCATGCGGGATTCATCCCTTTTTGTTGAAAATTACAACGCTGCGCAAAATCAAACTTTATACAGTTAAATCGCTGTTTATCGCCAATAGTTCATTTTAGTTTGAGGTCTACATTGATTATTATGTAAAATTGTCCGGAGAATACGACGGTGATAAAATAAAATAAATAACAAGAAATTTTCAAAACTGTATTTTAGCGCTTAATACGTTAAAATATAATATAAGGGGATATTTAAGTGTTAAAATTTTATTTTTGCAATTCCTTCGTGAAACTACTCACTTTTCCTGTCATTCTTGAACGACAAAATAGCCTACTTTTCTGTACCAAAATAACAGAATCGAAAAGCAATACTTTTCAAAATAAATGCTGAAAAGTTCTACTTTTCAGCACTCAAATGGGTGCTGAAAAGTGGCACTTTTCAGCACTTGTTTCGAAAAGTAACACTTTTCATTTTTTTTATTTAAACGATTTATTGACAAAATACAATTTGACATAAAATTTCACTCAGTGGGTGTTTTTTGGAATTGCAAAAAATGTTGTATGGAACTCGTTGCAAAACTTGATTTTTCAGCACTCTTCGTATTTATCCAACTCGGTGAACCTCGTTGGATAAATGTACGACTCGTGCTGAAAAATCCTCTTTTTGCAACTTGTTGCATAAACTACTATTTTATCGAATTCCTTGGACAATTTTCTTTAAATGCATCCTGTAGAAAGTCTTTTGCTCAAAAAGTTGCAAAGTTATGATTGAAAAAAAAAGATTTTTAGAAAATTATTTCAAAAAAGGGCGATGATGAATGTTCCCTACAAGTTTGGTCCAAATCGGTGAAGGTTGAGTCCAAAAGTGTACCCAGTTTACCTGGAACCATATTTTTGTTAAAACAAAATTCTTGCGAAAAATCCACATTTTCCTGTGAGTTTTGGAAAGTTTCCTTTGTTTTTTTTAATCTATCTTTGATGGTCTGTAATAATTCATAAACAACTTTGACTTTTGAAATTATGCAAAAATGTCTCAAAAAATGCAGGGCAATTTTATCATAAAAAACTCTAAATTTTTAAGAAAATAGAAGTGAAATTGAAATTCTAACCATTGTCTAACCATTAACATTTTGTCGAAGATGTTTAAAGAAAATTTACTCTCAAAGAAAGTTAATCTAAAATTTACATAAATGTTTGGTTGATATTTAACTACGCAAACAAAAACCTACTGCAAAGTGATAAAAACAAACATAATGAGTCGTTCGGACACCTCAACCGAACCCTTTCACGATAATCCCAAGTCAAGTGTCCCTCAGATAACATCTACACAAACTCAAATCCACTCATCTCATCATGACTGTCCCTGACAGCAGTCACTTAGGGGAGAGTGGGGAGACTTGATCCCCGGGGACACTTGATCCCAAGCCTGTATCTCGTCAGCATGTGGGTAAAACAATTAGCTTTGTTCTAGAAAGTTGTGTGAAATTAACTATAACTCATTGTAGAAAACACAGAAAAAAATTAAAAAATGTTTAGATTGAGTTACACACATTTTTCTGAAACGAGCTGCAAAAAACTTCCAAGAGATCTTTTTTTCTTTGTTTTGATTGTATAGTAAACACTCAAAAATTATTCAAAAAAATATTTTTCATACATGAATTGTTTGATAAACTTATCAACTCCAAAACCCTTACGCATTTGATGTTAAATTTATCGTCATACTATTTTTACAATCAATTGTTTAAAAAGTGAGTTTAGGAGACTTGATCCCTGCATTTTTACAGTCACTGGAATCTGCCTCAAGATTAAATAATTGGGCTGGGTTTTCATACATGGTTTCCTTTAGTATAGTTGTACATAACTTACTGCAGTTTGTACCTTTTTCAAAAATTTTGTAAACAAAAATTTCCAGCTTTTGTTAACATGCTTAATTTTGGTCGAAAAAATAATATTTTAAGTTTTTAAATATTTTACATACTAAACTTGTTATATTTTGAACACAAACGTACAGGTTTTATGTGAAATTGCTGTAACTTATAGAGAATTAAAAGTTTGGATGAATAAGAAACATTTTGCTTAAGATTTCTTCAGAATGTTGAAAGGGGGATCATGTTACCCCTAACATTTTTAAAATGCCCGTTTAACATATTTTTTTAAAACGCTTGGCATGATTCGAAGAGTTAATCTGATTATATACCCTCATTAGCCAAACATAGATGAATGTTTAAGCTTTCAACTCATGCAAAAAGTTTATAGTTTTGTGAGAAATTGACAGAGTTTTGTGCGATACAAAAAAAGGGGATCAAGTCTCCCCACTCTCCCCTACACTGCACGGCCCGCACTTCACAGACAACAACAACTCTCTTCAAGCCATGCAGTAATTCAACTCCCAAAGGGCAAAACATCAACCGCGTCCAGCTTTGCACGTCACTTCGGAAGCCTTGACTTCGGTGTCGTCTAGCTTCCAGCTCCTTCCTCCGTTCACCGTAGAGACCTCCTCTTCCAAACACTTCTTCTTTTTTTTTTCGTCTACGCGACGCAGTCTTCGCACTTTCAAACTCCAGGCCTTATCTGCGGCTCTGTTGTCTTCCTTTCCAAACCTGGGATACCTTCGGCAAAGCCACAATCACTGCTTCGCGACTTGGAGCTATCGCGGACTTGAAGGTTTCACTAGTACTGTTACTATAATTGTCGATTAACTTTCACACTGCGTAGCCGTTTGAAGAAGTCGTCGAAGACGATCGGGTGTTGTTTTCCCTAAACAAGCCGTCCGTGTAGACAAAACAGCGAATCTTCACAACATCGCGGTGTGCCAAATGTGACACCGATTTCTTTATACTGGAAGAAACTTGATCCGAGCGATACCCATTGATCACCCATTGGGTTTGATTTTCTCCCAAATCAGGTTTTCCTTCGAAACTTACACTCGGAGATAGCGCAAAAAAGGGAAAACACCGCTCGAAATTGGGGGTTGATTTACATAATAAGGGGGTCTCTTTCAAGGTGTGCGGAGAAACTCCACGCGATCCCACCGAAAAGGCCTTGAAGAGGTCGGACTCGATCGCTCCTGTTACCATAAATTAACGACAATCCGAAGCGAACAACCGAGCAACGAAAAAAAAAAAACAGGAATCCCGCGCCGTCTGACTCTACCGCACAAGTCTTTGTGTCTCTACCTTGAGGTGTCTTGCACACGCGTACGCGATCAGATCTTGTCCGCGCAGTCTGCTACAGCCGCGCGCGCGCGACTTGACGACAACACGAAACGTGCACAAAAAAGGAGTCCGCTCGCGGAGATTCAACGACCCTAATCCGACGGAGTTCCGCACTCAACTGCGGGTGCGCGCGATCACAACAAAACATCAACAAAACAAGATCCAACGTGCCGACGAAGTAGGCTCTGAGAGAGCGGAGAGAGCGAGCGCAAACAGCTGTTTTGTGCAGCGAAGCGGGCTCTGCACGTGGTTTGAGGTCGGAACGCGCTCAAACGAGAGTGAGAGTTTTGCTTTTCGGAGAGGTTCGGACTCCCGAAGGTGAGGGAGAGGCTTGCAGTGAGCGAAATCGAAAAGCGCAAAACGAAGAGGTGTCGGTCAGTTGCATTTCGAACACGCGAATCGTGACGGAGTTTGACGGCGCAAAAGAAGAGAAGCATGTGGACATGGGTTTTCGTTCAAGCATGATAAGACTCCGGAGTTGGTCGTGTCGGAATGGGTTCGGCGGGGAAAACGCTTTCCGAATTGTGTTTTGTACGGCTTAAATTGTTCGATTAGGGCGGAAAACAGGCGTGTGCGTGTTTGGAAAATTTGTTTCGATTGCTGCATTTTTTCATGCGATTGTGAAGTTTTGTTAGCTCATTGATTTTTTTTAATTTTGGCATAAATTAATTCGATTAGTTTTGACATGTTAACATTGATTCAGTTCGTTTAAGTTAATTAATGGGTCAATATAATGAAGTTGCAATCAGTTCACATGACCTTGATTTACTTTAACTGGAATGTGCTTCAAAAAATAAATAAATAAATCAAGCAAAATAACATAAATGGGCCATGTGACACTTCAAACATCGTGAGATTATACAGATATTTACTCAACAACTCGTGGCTAGTGTCTTCGACAAGATCCTACACGGAAAAAAGTAAATTCTCGATGAATTTCTCATGAATAAATTGAATAAAATTCACGAACCGAATTCACGATTACGGGAATTGTTTTTTTTCTGTGTAAATTGAAAACTATTTTTATTACCAAACATGCTTTGTAGGTGAAATTTTTGATAAATGCTGTTATTTTAATGCACTGATCTAAGGAAATCGTTGAATATCATAGGATTAGTACTTCCATCCTGGGAATCCCTGGGACAATATTACACCGGCATCAGGAGCAAATTAGGACGAAAGAAACAATTTAAGACAGGAGTCAAAGCTAAACATAAACATTTCCAAAATTTTACATAGATTGGTATCTGGGTGATGAATAGAGAGAATGCGTAACGTGATTATCGAATGATCCCACTTTGTTTACATCTACAAAGTAGGAGGCTGTTCAAGCACAAGCATGACTTTTTTTTTGCTGGTAAATGAGCTGTTTTATAATCAGTAGTATGTGTTTTATTTTATCTAGTTTTTGACTTTTTTTTGCAGAAAAAAAATGTCGCGTTTCGATCGGTTAGAAGAGATTTTTCTTTTTTAAGGACGACGAAGAACTGCGGCGAGATTGTCATTCTACGATGTCGCAGATAAATTCCCTGGCTGATTTTGGAATCCTGCAGCTTTCTCTGGTCCAGCGAAAAAACATCGCTAAATCTAGCGAAGCTGATCCAACAATCAGAGAAGATTATCACTAAACCAGGTTTTCAAACAAAATCAAACAATAAATATAGCTTTTGGGTGGATACAGCCATTCATAATTATTAAAAATGACCATCTCGTTTCCTTTTTTATGATTTGTTGACTTCATCTCCTAGTCCTCAGAAGCCACACATTTTTTATTCTTGCAAAAAAAAAAAAAAACGATAATAATACTCTCTACTTTTGGCGAACAGTCAATTGGTTCCACTTTGACAGTTCAAAATTGAGGCCGTTTTGCGAACCACTATTCAGCACCCAGATTGGTATCATTTTATTTGTTTTCATTTCTTGTATTTTAAAGACAGATTCAAAGACTTTTGTGGTCATGTCAAATAAAAAACATAATTATAGAAAGATGTTATAACGAAACTTTTTTTAATTTTAATCACATTTAATTAAAATTGTGGTTCATTTAAAATCCCAAAAACAATAAATAGCAAAAAAATATAATTATTATTGCATAAGCTTTTACAAAAATCTGCTGTCCTTGTTTAGCTTGAAGTGTAGATCATCAATCAACGGTAATGAGCGAATTCTATGATTTTAAGTTAAAAAAAAACATAACAAATATAATGGAACAAAGATTTTATGACTGTTCCAATTTTACAAACATTAATCATACGGCACTTCATACGCAGGATACTGGATTTTGAAGGTTACTGTTGTTTTATGTTTTATGTTTTATGTTTTATGTTTTATGTTTTATGTTTTATGTTTTATGTTTTATGTTTTATGTTTTATGTTTTATGTTTTATGTTTTATGTTTTATGTTTTATGTTTTATGTTTTATGTTTTATGTTTTATGTTTTATGTTTTATGTTTTATGTTTTATGTTTTATGTTTTATGTTTATGTTTTATGTTTTATGTTTTATGTTTTATGTTTTATGTTTTATGTTTTATGTTTTATGTTTTATGTTTTATGTTTTATGTTTTATGTTTTATGTTTTATGTTTTATGTTTTATGTTTTATGTTTTATGTTTTATGTTTTATGTTTTATGTTTTATGTTTTATGTTTTATGTTTTATGTTTTATGTTTTATGTTTTATGTTTTATGTTTTATGTTTTATGTTTTATGTTTTATGTTTTATGTTTTATGTTTTATGTTTTATGTTTTATGTTTTATGTTTTATGTTTTATGTTTTATGTTTTATGTTTTATGTTTTATGTTTTATGTTTTATGTTTTATGTTTTATGTTTTATGTTTTATGTTTTATGTTTTATGTTTATGTTTTATGTTTTATGTTTTATGTTTTATGTTTTATGTTTTATGTTTTATGTTTTATGTTTTATGTTTTATGTTTTATGTTTTATGTTTTATGTTTTATGTTTTATGTTTTATGTTTTATGTTTTATGTTTTATGTTTTATGTTTTATGTTTTATGTTTTATGTTTTATGTTTTATGTTTTATGTTTTATGTTTTATGTTTTATGTTTTATGTTTTATGTTTTATGTTTTATGTTTTATGTTTTATGTTTTATGTTTTATGTTTTATGTTTTATGTTTTATGTTTTATGTTTTATGTTTTTTTATGTTTTATGTTTTATGTTTTATGTTTTATGTTTTATGTTTTATGTTTTATGTTTTATGTTTTATGTTTTATGTTTTATGTTTATGTTTTATGTTTTATGTTTTATGTTTTATGTTTTATGTTTTATGTTTTATGTTTTATGTTTTATGTTTTATGTTTTATGTTTTATGTTTTATGTTTTATGTTTTATGTTTTATGTTTTATGTTTTATGTTTTAAGTTTTAAGTTTTTAGTTTTTAGTTTTTAGTTTTTAGTTTTTAGTTTTTAGTTTTTAGTTTTTAGTTTTTAGTTTTTAGTTTTTAGTTTTTAGTTTTTAGTTTTTAGTTTTTAGTTTTTAGTTTTTAGTTTTTAGTTTTTAGTTTTTAGTTTTTAGTTTTTAGTTTTTAGTTTTTAGTTTTAGTTTTTAGTTTTTAGTTTTTAGTTTTTAGTTTTTAGTTTTTAGTTTTTAGTTTTTAGTTTTTAGTTTTTAGTTTTTAGTTTTAGTTTTTAGTTTTTAGTTTTTAGTTTTTTTTAAGTTTTTAGTTTTTAGTTTTTAGTTTTTAGTTTTTAGTTTTTAGTTTTTAGTTTTTAGTTTTTAGTTTTTAGTTTTTAGTTTTTAGTTTTTAGTTTTTAGTTTTTAGTTTTTAGTTTTTAGTTTTTAGTTTTTAGTTTTAGTTTTTAGTTTTTAGTTTTTAGTTTTTAGTTTTTAGTTTTTAGTTTTTAGTTTTTAGTTTTTAGTTTTTAGTTTTTAGTTTTTAGTTTTTAGTTTTAGTTTTTAGTTTTTAGTTTTTAGTTTTTAGTTTTAGTTTTTAGTTTTTAGTTTTTAGTTTTTAGTTTTAGTTTTTAGTTTTTAGTTTTTAGTTTTTAGTTTTTAGTTTTTAGTTTTTAGTTTTTAGTTTTTAGTTTTTAGTTTTTAGTTTTTAGTTTTTAGTTTTTAGTTTTGCCCTTATTAAAAAGACAATATAATCGTTTAAAAAACACAAACCATGTTTTATATAATGTGACCATCTGCACCCTTAACCAAAACTCATCTTCGCGAATGCCTTGAAATTTGCGCATTCCTTCAACAACTAAAACACGTTCTAATTTTACGGATTACCACTGCTCGCGCGCACGAACCAAGTTCGAGGGAAATCCATGTCGCCACTCATTCAAATCAAAACCATCGTCGAACAAAACTTGGTGATTCGATTCTTCCATTTCCTGCGACCTTCCAAACCGGCTGCTTCTTTTAGTTGTTCTTTTTTTTCTCAATCTGCCAGGTAGAATAGAGTGGTTCAACAAAAACGGTAGACCCTGGAAGGACTCTTACACAATGGGAAGAACAACTTTGGACGCGACGCAAAGGTGCTTCCAGGCTCAAGGACGTGCGAGAGACTTCGATGAAGCGACGAACCGCTCTCTAGATTGGTTTCCCATGCAAATCAAGAAGTAATCACACAAACAAATGGACAAATTGGTTGTGAGCAAAAATAATCAAAGTCACTAATGTAGTATTTTGCGAACCTCCAAAAAGTCAGAGGCCACAGCTCAGAACTCTGCCCAGATCGCGCCACAATGCTTTCATGTTTTTAAGTGCGGTACAAGAAGTCTACAGTGAGTGAGAAGAAATCTACGCTGGACAACCTTCAAAAGTCCAAGCTCTTCGTGCTGTGCGTCGTTCCCAAGCAGTTCAACGCGCGTATGATTACTGCCTCTATTTCTGTACATCGAACAAAAAACATGAACGATTCACTGAAAAGTGAATGGATTCGTGGCGTTGTGTGTGCGAGGGAGGGTCTTGGAACGAAAAACATCACAGATCTATCGATTTTGGGAAACACAACTACCGAAGGTGTCTTTCTAGTACGACATGCAAGCGTGAATAAACTGTAAAAAAATCATGGTAATATAACATTTGTGTAAAATTACATTGAAAGGATGTACAGTATGTAAAAAAAGTATTTACACCCCTTGGGCACTATGCACATTTTGTGATGAAACATGTAAAAAATTTAAAGTTTGACAGGAACCTAGGACTACGTTTTGTTCAGAAACTCATGCCAAACATTTTGCTTCAAAAAGCTCATGAAAAGATGATTTCTATAAAAAGTTATATAACAAATACTATTACGAAAATAAAAAAGGTGCAAAAAAAGTTTGTACACCTTTCGAAAAATTTACATAAATAATGTTATTTGTTGACAAATCACCATAAATCCAGTCTCCCAACTCCAAATAGGCATCCTTGACTGATTAAAAAATAATTTGGATTGAATATAAAGTTTACTAACTACTTAGTATAAAAGTTTATATAACTCTGGAAATTCTATAGAAAACTTATCTTAACTTAATTTTGAAATCTTCTAATTCAACTAAATGTCAATATATTACCATAGAATTGCAAAATAAACATTTGGGAGTGGGTATAACACCGTTTTGGGGGTCTTTGTATCGCTAGAATAGATTTTTCGTTGGAATTTCGTAACAACCCGGAATTACGTCGTCGGAAAATCCGCCGGCATCCGAACCGGTCCACAAATCACAAGTCAACCTATGTGGAATCGGAAAGGGCATAAAATTTCCGATCTTTTGATACCCAAACATCTAGGTTTTCTTCAAAACCTACGTTTTTAAATACCTGGGCAAAAAGTAAGTTTGATCCACGAGAACAAAAATTACGAAATTCCATACATTTTTGACAGGTTGCTCAAACGAAACCATAACAACGTTTTTGCTTAGGTATTTAAAAACGTGGGTTTTATAGAAAACCTGGATGTATGGGTATCAAAAGATCGGAAATTTTATGCCCTTTCTGATGCCACATAGGTTGACTTGTGAATTGTGGACCGGTTCAGATGCCGGCGGATTTTCCGACGACGTAATTCCGGGTTGGTACGAAATTCCAACGAAAATCTATTCTATCGATACAAATACCCCAAAACGGTGTTATACTCACTCCAAAATGTTTATTTAGCAATTCTATGGTAATATATTGACATTTAGTTGAATTAGAAGATTTCAAAATTAAGTTAAGATAAGTTTTATATAGAATTTCCAGAGTTATATAAACTTTTATACTAAGTAGTTAGTAAACTTTATATTCAATCCAAATTATTTTTTTAATCAGTCAAAAATGCCTATTTGGAGTTGGGAGACTGGATTTATGGTGATTTGTCAACAAATAACATTATTTATGTAAATTTTTCGAAAGGTGTACAAACTTTTTTTGCACCTTTTTTATTTTCGTAATAGTATTTGTTATATAACTTTTTATAGAAATCATCTTTTCATGAGCTTTTTGTAGCAAAATGTCTGGCATGAGTTTCTGAACAAAACGTAGTACTAGGTTTCTGTTAACATTAAATTGTTTAGATGTTTCATCACAATATGTACATAGTGCCCAAGGGGTGTAAATACTTTTTTTACATACTGTAAATTTGCATCATTTTTAACTGTGTAGTTCGGAAGCAACTCATTAGCAAAATTTGTGCTTGTCTATAGGCTTGGCGGCTCGTACCAATCGGTAAAGTTCCGACCATGTTGCGCCGACATTTAAGTCATGTTCAGGGGAGACGCAACATCAGCATGTTTGCATGCTTTTTTATGCTGCCTCATCGTAATGGCACCGGCCTCGCCTGGTTTCCGCAATAATTTGCATTTCGGTTTTATCATTGATTCAATGTTGAAGATATCACAAGGCAAGGTATTGGTCAGTCTAGCGTAAAATGAATTGAGCTGTTTTGTGTTGTGCGGTCATAAATTTCATTTGATGCCATTAGACCCTGGGGAGTGAGGCGGGTGGGTGGAATCCGAGAAAGATGGCAGATTAATCAGCTATCGAGAAGATATCGCGTTACGTAATGGAGAAACAGCAGGCGTCGGTAGACGGAGTGCCACGTGGACTGGAAACTCGAGATGCTTGCCAGGTGATACGGATTAGGTTAATTAGCTGTTCAGCAAATTGATATTATTACTTATCCTTCGGCATTTTAGCTTTGTTGATGTTTGCGGTGAGTCGCGAATTTTAATATTCGATTATTGCGATATTGAATTTAAATTTAATTCATATTCAAAGTAAAAAACTGTCTACTATATTTTGCAAACAATCTTAAATTGAAATATTTCCCACGAGTTATGCAACTCAAGAATGCATCTCTACTAAAAATAACCACTCGCCGCAGCTAATGCCAACAGTCAAGTTCCAAATCAAACCAAATTGAATAATAACCCGTGCGAAGGATCGGAAGCCTCCATTAGCCAGCAAACTATCCAACATCATACGGCGAACGCTTCCTGGTGGCATTTGCAGCATCCCCTTCACCGTAGAGATCTATCCAATAGCTGTACGGCTGCAAAAGCTCAAGTTCATAGAAAGCGAAAAGCCTCTCTCGAAACAAATGGTTCTATCGGCGCTTTTCATCACTCACATTATTCACCAATCCTTCGACGTTGGTTGGTTTCTTCGCAAAGATCGCGCTTGATGTATCGCGCTGTAGATGATCATCTCACGATTCTATTGGCTTAAGGTTAGACAAACGTTACTGCCAACATCGGTTGAGTCATTTAGCATCCAGTGTTAATTTATGAACCTCACGGAGCTATCTTCACTTCCTCTTCGCCAACTGCCAACTGTCTTGGGACGTCTAGACGACGAAAAAAAATGAAAAGAAAAATGCAGCGAGGAAGGTGCGAGGTGTAAGCTTTGCAAACAAGACGATAAAATAATCGTCAACCATTACTTAAGCACCAAGATAGCATCAACTTAGTCACGACCGAAAGCTACCCAATGCGATCCACTCTGCGAGTTGTACCCACTTCACAAAATGATTAAACCCCCAAAGGTAGACAACCACCCCAACAGCAGAGCAAGCTTTCGAGCTTGCCATCCACAAACGAAGAGCTTTTTGCACTTACCTTCCATAACGTAGACTATGCTGCCCACATCGCCCTCCTTGATGATCAAGCTGCCGGCGCCGTACTGTACCGGGTACATGCAGTCCACGATCTCGCGGATCTGCGTCATCTCCAGGTTCTTCATGAAGTCATTGTCCAGGATGGCGGATTTGATGATTTCGCGGGATCTGTGGCGGAGAAAATGGAGTAATTAGTACAAACTTAATTATATTTTTTTAAATAAATCAGTAGTAAGTAGCAAACGTCAAGACTGATGTTTAAAAGAAGAGCAGTTCCACAGAGAAGGGAAATACTCTTTGGCAGTTCTCTAGAATTTCACAGAAAAAAAACCTTTTTAATTAATGTGTTAATTTTTTGGGATGATTTTTTTTCCATCGATTCTTTGAACCAAAAAAGTCATTTTGCATCAATGATTTTTTTCATAAAAGTCTAAAAAATGTGCATGCTTTTGAGCTTTGCTGTATGACGGAGTTTAGTTTTTAGCTTTAAGAGTTTAAATTTTAGTTTTAAAAGTTTAAATTTTAGCCGAAAAAGCTATCAAAAATCGTTTTTCGATGTAAAATTTGTTTTTCGTTGATTTGGACTTCTTTGAATTTTCATAAAATGAACCGTTTTCGAGTTTAGGTAATTTTCAAGTTAAAATTTTCAGAAAATTTAATCTTTTGCAACGCAAAAGCTGTTCAAAATTACCTTGATAACAAGAAAAAGGATGTGTAAAAGGATAACCAAGCATACGGTAAACCAGTAAATGATTATGATCAAATCATACAAACATTGGGCAAACATTGAATTCTATGTGTTGATTGACAGCAATTTTGAATTTTGCACCATAAAATTTGAACAGTTTTCTTCCTGGTTCCCGTTGGCATGAACTCTGTTCACGTTTACGCGAACTCTTATTTTTTTTTGCGTGTACAATTTTATCTTATGAACATTGTTGATTCAACCTACCCATTCGGCTCTCAACCTTTGAAATAACAATTTTCAGATTTTTATAATCTCAACATTTCAAATGCGTTCAAAATGCATTATTTTACCCTTTTTCGTTTTTTTTTTAATTTGTAAGTATTTATGTCAAATTTCACAAGTTTTTTACTTTTTAACATCACAAACCTAAATTGATTCTTTAATCTTGGAAATTTCAATGTCGTTATCGTTTGAAAATATGACTATTTTTGTTCTTGAAAAATCAATCAAAGAAAACAGAATAATTTACAGGTGAAGAAACTAGGGAAGCAGATACATTTGGTAACTTACTACCCAAATTTGCGTTATAAGTTATTTTTTGTTTTAGTTTTCACGATTTTTTCACAATTCATTTGCTAGTTAAAATAAAAACTTTTGGTCATTTGTAAAAAAAAATCAGACAAAGCAAACAATTGGTAAGTCATACATTTAAAAAACATATTTAGTATGTTCTCGAATTTTCCAGAACTTCAAATAATAGTTCACCAAAAAAATATTGCGAAAACTTTAAATGAAAAAGTGAACATCTAGGGGAACAGCATCTAATTCCAGCGTGCCTCTAATGTTGGCAGGTCAGAACTTTGACATTCAATTAAAGCCAATTAAAAGCGTTTTCAACTGATATCGAGTGATAAATAGCTCAATAAGAAGTGAGCAAGCTAGTTTCTATCAAAAGTTTTGCAAAATTACTTGTTTAAATAGTGAAAATCAGCCAATTGGATGGAGTTAGGAGCGAGTGCTTAACCTGCCAAACATACGAGAATTTCCCCTACCTCCGAAAATAATTTCTAAATAAATTAGACAAAACTTTTAACATTTTTAATAAAAAAGATACATAACAACAAATTTTTAAAAAAAATACTAAAAAATAACTAACATGAGCATGAGCATGAGCATGAGAGATCACCCATGGTTGCCCCTCCGTTGCTGAACAGAACCGTAATATCCTTTCAGCACTACTGATTATAGGCTTCGACGAACTAGTGGTGTTTCCCTTATCAACAGCATGTATGAATGCGCTGAAAAGATAAAACACCATGATTGCCAAAACAAGATCAGTTGCGAATAGGTAGCAGTCATTGGCCACCAACGGCGCCCACCATGTCAGTTTGTAAATCTCGATTTTTAGGGACGGGAATGTTAGTTAGCGCAGGTTGCTACTAGGGCAGCTGATTTACTCTGTGCTTACACCCCACAAGCGCCAGGAACCTGAAAATTGGTTAGTAGGATAGGGTGTTTGGTCAGGATTCATCATAGAAGATGATGATGCGACCCAAAATCATAGTGTTTGTTGAAAGGTATTATATTTTATTCTCAAGGCAAACAATCGGTTGCTGCGGATGAGACATTTCCCGTTTAACTGTTGTTAAATTTTAAATGAAATGGTTTAATCTTAGACAGCCGGCTGTGGAAAGATAAAACCAAATAATATTTATTTATAAAATGAGGTGTTAAACGCAATGCTGCAATGATAGCGTAGTCTGATTTTTAATTATATAATCATTTAGTTCATGAATTTGCAACGGAATAGACGCGACGAACTCAATCATCAAGTGCCTTCCGATCTTCTTTCTGTTAGCTAGATAAGGTATTGATTTTCGTTGCCTCTCGAGCTACGATGCTATGGAGAGGGCTTAACACACAAACAACCGACGTCGAGCCCTCCGAGCTACGGAGCTATGGGAAGGTCTTTTCAACACAAAAAGACTCGCGCACCACACGACGTTCTTAATGAATCAAAATAATTTTGCTGCGCGATAAACCTAACGAACTTAGATCGTTTTTATCGAAAACTATATCACAATTCACGACAAAAATGCGAAACAAAAGGCACACACAAAAAAATCACTTTTCACTCCGAATATTTTTTTTATTACGACCACGCGCTCCCTTTGCCAATTATGCTCTGATGACGCTGCATTTTCGGAGGGTAATTTTCTCCTCGCAGCGCACAATTCACGACAAAAATGCGAAACAAAAGGCACACACAAAACAAATCACTTTTCACTCCGAATATTTTTTACGACCACGCGCTCCCTTTGCCAATTATGTACTCAAATTAGACAAAACTTTTAACATTTTTAATAAAAAGATACATAACAACAAATTTAAAAAAAATACTAAAAAATAACTAACGTAATCAAACATTAGGTTTCTGTTGCTTAATTTCAATAGCAATCAGTTGAAAATAACGAAATTTTAGATTCTTTCATATATAAATGTTTTCGGATAATCTGATGACAGTTTTCAAATCAGTCAAAATATCACAGTGTTCATGCAAATACCTTTATTCATTATTATCGACATTACCGACGGCTTTTTGGTTGTATTTCACAAAAAAAAACCCATAACAGAACGAGGATTGAACCACCAACTTCTTGGTTATTGATCTGACACGCTACCACCGCGCCATGGACGCTTGATGAAAAGTGAGTGAAAGAGCACCAACATATACTTCTTTTTGGAGTGTTGTTCGGGGATGGGCCAGCGTTATATGTGTTGGTGACAACTGCAGATCGCTGAAATTTTTACACGCGGGCAAAATGATCTAGGGGCTTGCTGCAAAAATGTTATAAAATATGACATTTTCTGTAGCAAATCCACTGTTGCAGATTTTGAGATATATTTTTCGTTTGGGTGTATATAGTGAAATTGTGTGTGAAGTTTAGTGTTCAAACGAATTGAGTTTAATTGAATTAAAAAGTGAAGAAAATATCACAAAATTATTCAAAAGATAGAAAATAACTTTCAAATAAATATGCTTTGGATTGCACACTGTCAACAGAAAAATCGCAAACATTTGCATTTTTCCAGATTTTTTTGCGGAATATGACAAATTCCAGACTTTTCCCGATTTCTCGACTCCTTGTACAATTAAGATCATTTTTGAAGTGATGTGAAGTCATTATACATATTAGATTAGAATAGTCAAATTCTTCACAGGTTGTGAAACGCTAGTAAAAAAAAACTGAGAAGTCGATTTTACGGCAAACTGCAAATAAAAAAAAAATCCAATGCAAAAATATAGATTGGTCTCTTGAATATTTTTTCATTTGTCAAGTGTAGAGACATTAAATTGGAAAATGATATGTACTTTGAGAATCTGCAGTAACCTACAGACACTATATTTTTCGGTTATAACAAAAAAATCCATGCCATATTTATTTTGCTGAAAAATAAATTTCAATTTACAATAAATTCTTGTTCCACTACGCTAATCAGAATGCAAACATCTCGTCGAACATGTCTACGAAGAGGAAATTAGTGGGCGATTGGTTTAGTATTCATTCATAAGAGGTATTAGTTTTTCTCACGCTCTTTACAGTGAGCCTTCGTGTAGAACTGTGCTTGATGGACGTCTTAAAAAGTTGTTTTTTTTTTAAATACGCAATTTCAATGAAAAAAATCTCGAAATTTAACGATTAGGTACAAACAGTTTTAAATTTAATGAAAACGAAGCCTCACTGTGGAAGTTTGCTAATCACATTCCGTCGCGCTAACAGGTGAAGGACCTTCTGGTATCGCAAATATTAAACTATTCATCGAGTTGGGGCTCGTTTGATATGCGGTATACCTTCTAGCCGTTAGATAGGCGATCCTGTTAGACGTGCAGAGGAGACCCTCAGCCAACTTGAGGATGTGGGCCGTGCCAACTTTGCGATAAACTTAATGAGTGTTGAAATTAAAGAATGTTTAGCTGAAAGCTTGACAATGCTTTGAAATTGGCGTATTGTTGCAATATTGAAATATTGTTTTCAAGTCAATTACAGATCTTGGCATTATGCTAGATTCAAATATCGTCGGATTACAACTCTCAGATCGTGTAATTTAAAGTCGCGTGAGTGTCGCTAGCGCGCCGATGTTAATTACATTGTTTGCATTAAACGCAACCACGCGCACACAAATTAAATAACGATTAGTTTAATCGCTTCCCAGACGACGCTCAGGACAAACCAGGCCAACTGGTCCAAGTCAGACTAACTTGTCGTGTCGTGACGAGACGCTAGGAATCCACACGGATTGTCACGGATAGCCGTAAAAGGTCTGATTATGATGAGTGGGCCGAACCATTGAGAGGTCCCCGACTTGTAATTGCAGCTTAGAATTAATATTACGACAGCTATTACCTCTTTGCATGAAGGTATGGCGAGAAAGGAATGCCGAAGTTCTCACCGGTGTGTGACGGGTCAATGGGAACCAATTGATTAGAAACATTCGTTTGTCACGCGATGAACAACCACGCGACTTCATCAATACCAGTGTATGATTACTATTCAAGATCTACAAGTTAACATTAACTTTAATTAAACAAATCCTAACCTTTTGATTGTTTGATTGATTTTCCAAGTAGTCTCACTACACGGAGAAAAATGAGTTCCCAAAACCGTGAACAAGCGTTCATGAAAATGGGAACCACAAACAAAGTGTTCAAATCCCATGGTACGTTTTTGGAAATCGTACCATGGGATTTGAACACTTTGTTTGTGGTTCCCATTTTCATGAACGCTTGTTCACGATTTTGGGAACTCTTTTTTCTCCGTGTATCGTTCAATATCGTTTAAAAAATTCTATTGTTTTCTTTAAAAATACAAATCAAACAAGGTCACAAACCATTCATCGTCACCCTAACCTTCTCACCCTATCTCGATGATCCCGTCTGCTCCCACGACCCACAGAGTTGGGGCGCGAAACAATCAATCATAAAATTAGCAATCATTAGCACCCCGGTGCGAGATCTGGCATGGCGTGGTACAAGAACAAGAACATTTTCACAACTCCGTGACATCTACTTCACACCATCTGTCTGTCTGTCTGGAGATCTCGTCGACGGCGAAAGCCCACACATCCCCCAGACGACGACGACGACGACGGACCGTCTGTACCTTCCAGCTATAGAACTCCGCGGAGGCCCAAGTTGACTCAGGTCGTGGCCCAAGTCGCGCGATCCCATTCTTCACCTTTTATGGCTCTCGTGCGCATTTTACAACCATAAAATCTGCCCCCGTATTTGTAGTGCACTCGGTTGCAAAGAGAATCAACGAAGACCTCGAATAAAATCGAAACTTTTTAAAAGGAAACTGAGTGTAACCCCACACGCGACATGACTGTAACAACACCTTTGGACCTCAATGCATCAAATAGGGGGTTTGACAACCCGGCGCGCGGTGCTGTCATCTGGAGGAGGAGGAGTCGCTGGTGATCGAGCATGTTACGCGAATTGCATTTTGCTAATTCATATTCATACACTTTGGCGAGCGCATTTGCATGCCCTCGTCGCGGACTCAACGCGGCAACGGCAGTCGCGACTTGTCACCGTAAAATAGCCCTAACATTTTCATTAGCCAAAGCACACACATGAACCTACAAACACACGCAGACAAACACGTTGGACTTGATGTTCATAAGATGATTTTGAACGGCGTTCAATTTGTTGGATACTTTGTAAAAATTCAAAAGTTATTCTGCAACTCTTCAAATCAACATTTGTTTAATTTTACTGTAATTGCATAAAACACTACAGGCAAAACACACAATTTTTGACAGATCTCACCTCAAATCTCACCGTCACCTTCTCATGGAAAAAGTGGGCAATAAAACATCATTGTTATTAGCCCTGTGAGCCCCACCACCGGCTAATCACTCGGTGGAAAACGTCACGGTCGTAAAATTCATCATTCGGGCACATTTCCATAAACCCACGTGGGCCCACTCGCGATCACAGCAAACGATTAGCGGCAACTGTTTCATTTGCCTATGAATCGCTACCACACTCATCTATAATCGTTAAAATGTCGTAAAGTAGCGTTTTGCCTTTTTTCAGATCATTTGTCTGTATGATTTAGTGGCGGCAGATTTTACTTTCATTTAATTGTTGGCATTTAAATGCAGTTAGAAATGAAAATTTTATTTTGCATGTGTCATCCAAAAATGTTGATTTATAAAATAAATCAAGGAAACTCAAAGTGAAGATTTTTCACACGTTTCATTTAAAAAAAATACTGTAAACATCAATTGCAACACATTTTTTAGTGGATCAAAAGCAACATTGGAAGATGCACTAAATTTATCTATAAATATACTGCACCTTTCCCATTAAAATTAGAGCGTCCAATTTCCCGGGGTTACAAATTTCCCGAGAAACGGGAAATTTTCAGTCAATTTCCGGGAAATTTTAAATTGATTGAAAATTGTTAGGATCTTGGTTTTAATTAATATTATGCAACAAAATTGTAAAGGACATCAACATCAATGGTTTAAATAAGTCTCAAGATCATTTAACAGCTTGACTGCATGAAAAAAAATCATTCAACTACAAGAAAATGTATTTTGGTATTTTTTGATGAGAAATTTTAAACTTGCCTCTGTGACCAGTTTATTGAAATGAGAAAAAAAACATGCAGAAATTATGTTTTCAATGACCAATACTGGTTTCAGCTCTTGAACAAATGGTAAAGCCTTTTAGTGTTGGTTTTACTCCAAACAACCCAATGTTTTCAAATATTTGAAGCAAGCTTTGATTATATTTTTGCATTTTTTGAGAACAAACAATAGAAAGTAAATTTTTAATGATTTTTTTGTATTAGTATGCAACATGATTTAAATTATTCGATAAATTAACATCATTCCACAAAAAGTTATTTTTTCACAATTTTTCACATTTAACTCTCTGACCTGAAGTTGCACCAGCGCTCCATAATTCTTTTACTTCAAATTGAAATTTCTTTAGTACTAAAAAGAATTAATTCATTTTGCACAAATTCGATTTTCATCTCATTTTATCATGGTAAACAAGAGTGTAAAAAATCCTCAATTTTTATTTGGAGGTAAGGAGTTAATATTGTAACATCAATCTGATAAAAGCTTACCTAATTGTAATAATTTAATACTCATTAAGCAAGATCTGAGTTTGTTCATTTATTATCTTTTCAGAGCATTTTCAAAAAATAGTTCCAAAAATTTAAGAAAATGTATACTTCCGCTTGAATTTCGGGAATTCCCGGAAAATTTACAAATTTCCCGGGAAACGGGAAATATTTTTTTTTTTGGGAAATCCCGGGAATTCCCGGGAATTTTTTTCCCGGGACGGAAAATTAGACGCTCTAATTAAAATAGCATCTTAAAAAATCTTTCATCTTTTTTTTGCGAATTTGTAGAGAGATTAATTTTAGCATTGAAACAAATGAGCAACAAACTTATGCATAAGAAATGAAAAAAAAAATTCTAGGAAAATCTAAACTACAGAATAAATCAATAGTATGTAATTATATATCAAGTAGTAAACTTGGTGCAATAGCTTCATTGCCATAATAATGTTTCAATTTTACTAATAGTACAACAGTCTAACAACAATTCATTGCCGGATTAATTGAAAATATATGTAGAATTTCTGTAATTGAAGTAATTATTTCAAAATATATAAAAAACGTAAAAAAACTTAAATCATTTTGTCAACTGAATTCCCAAATTTCTGAAAATTTATATTTTACCTGCTTAAACATGATTTCAGTTGCAGATTTTGAATAGTACTGGTTAAAATTGATGAAATTTTTACAATTCCGATGACTATTCAAATTGAATTTTCGCAATTTAATAACCCCAAAAAACTTTAAAGCGGTCGGTGAATAATTGTAAATGCTAGAGAAATGCCAATATTTTCCAAAAAATCGGGATTCAGAATCATTCAAATAAACACACGTTTGAGAATGATTAAAGAATAATTAACAAAAAAAAAGTTGTACGAGGCATAATTAAAATCTATTTTTTTTAATATGATTTAAATTTGAAATGTTGATGAGCATGAGCATGAGCATGAGCATGGTTGACTGCCAATGAGCTGCTACTCCGTTATTGACAGATCAGCTGAAGTTAAACAATGAATCAAAAATGATCAGTGGGAGCCAACCATCCGTTCACTGTTTAACCCCTGAAGACCCCGACTTTATTAGTCACTACCGGCGCCCTCCCAAGAAGCCTGCAGTTCAACGAAAGGGAGGAATGTTAGTCCGATAGTTGAAGTTGCAGACTCATCAAGCACATAGTTTTTCGCTATATACTTGTTGATACCGCTTGAGACCGTTGAATCCACAGCATCTCCTTCAAGCATCACGTGATTATTTTTTTTTGGGTTAGTGGGATAAGGTATTGGCTTCTCGATGCCTCCCGAGCTACGACGCTATGGGAAGGACTTTCATAACAGATCCGTCGGCGAGCCTTCCGAGCAACGATGCTATGGGAAGGTCTTTCTGGTTAACACACAAAATCACTCACACACAGTTATTTTGCTCCACTATTAACTCAACGATCCAAATTGTCAGCGCGTCTTTCGTTCATTATACAGAATTGGCTTTTGCACCGCAAAAAAAAAAATTAAACCTTATTCGAAAAATTTAAACACAATCCACCCGACGCCGTGCCTTCCGATCAACGATGATATAGGAAGGGCTTTGAAAATCACAAAAGAAATCACTTTTCACTCCGCATATTTTTTACGACCACGCGCTCCCTTTGCCAATTATGCACTCTGCACTCGAACAGCGACACAAAAGAGACGGAAAATAACACGAAAAAAACAGGACTTCGCGTCCCCACAAGCACCGCACTACTGATGCCATTATTTAATTATGATGGCCAATCACCCCATGCACTCGAACAGCGACACAAAAGAGACGGGTTTCATTTAAATTTGAAATGTTGATGATTTAATAAAAAAGTTGTACGATCACAATAGAAATCATTGTTAAATGAGGATTTACAATGACATTGCAATAATGCAATAATGCAATAATAATGATGTTAACCTGATGAATATTTATCAAAAGACACTTTTTAAGAAAAATTAAACCAATCTAGCAATCAAAACATTCTTTTTGCAATTCCGCCGTGAAACTAATTACTTTTCCTGTCATTCTTGAACGACGAAATAGCCTACTTTTCTGTACCAAAAATAACAGAAAGGAAAATTAATACCTTTCAATACCAGTGCTGAAAAGTTCTACTTTTCAGCACTGAAATGGGTGCTGAAAAGTTGAACTTTTCAGCACTTGTTTCGAAAAGTAACACTTGTCAACATTTTTTTTATTCAAACGATTCTTATTGACAAAATACATGAACATTTGACTTAAAATTTCACTCAACGGGTTTTTTTCGGAATTGCAAAAAATGTTGTTTGGAACTCGCTGCAAAATTTGTTTTTTTCAGCACTCTTCGTATTTATCCAACTCGGTTGGATAAATGAACGACTGCTGAAAAAAAAAAAAACTCTTTTTGCAACTTGTTGCATTAACTTCTATTTTATATAGTATTTTCAAAAAAAAGGAAAAAATGAACACGAGTCAACATGAAAAATCTATGTTTTCATCCTTAAAATTGAAGTGCTCTGATTTTGTGAAGTACCAAGAAGTTATCGATATTTTAAAAATACATTTTTTTTATTAAGTTCAGTTTTCAGCTTTTTCCTTGCGGTGTTTTCTATTATCACCATATTATACTCAGTAATGCTCAGTAAAATTGTGTGTTTTAGATAGTGGTAGTTTTTTCCCATTCTGTGATGTTTGCCATAAGAAAAATGGAATTCCTTGTAAAAAATGTAAATTATACATTTTTTAACACGATCTTTCCAACTTTTAGATGTGACTATTTTTTTGTAATTAAAAAATGTTTGGATACTCAGAAAAAAAAAAAAATTTCGGAAGGTTGAAAATTTGGTTGGTTGAATATTAAATCTTTTTTGTGTAATATTCCTTAAAAAATGTGTAAAACTGTTAACCTGATGAAAATTCATCATTTTCTGAGGTAAAATTAATAAAATTTTTTTGACACAAAATCTGTCACCTGATGAATATTACCATCCTTTTTTTTCTGTGTTCCTTTTCAAATGCTATACGGAGAAAAAAGAGTTCCCAAAATCGTGAACAAGCGTTTATGAAAATGGGAACCACGAACAAAGTGTTCGAATCCCATGGTACGATTTTGAAAAACGTACCATGGCATTTGAACACTTTGTTCGTGGTTCCCATTTTCATGAACGCTTGTTCACGATTTTGGGAACTATTTTTTCTCCGTGTTGGCTAGTTTTTTTAAACTTCAAACTATTTTTCTTTAAGCACAACTAATCACACACAGAAAATAAGTTAAATTTTGGAAAGTTGAAAATTCGGTAGGTTGAATATTAACTCTTTTTTGAGTAATATTATATAAAAAAATGTGAACCTGATGAATATTCATCACCTTCTGAGGTAAAATTCATATTTTGTTTTGGCTCAAAAATCTGTCACCATTTCCTGATGAATATTAACATCATTTTTTCTGTGCATGTTGAGTGCAATGAGAGCGATAAAATCGGTTGAAACGCCTCATAATTATGGTTTTTTTTTTTTTGCGAAATTCGACGAAAATTGTCATTATCAATAAAAGGGGAAGAATTATGTCGGCCAAGAAACCCCCAGACCAATTTTGAGCCTTATCGGATAACTTTTTTTTTACGAGTCGTGATGTTTTCATTGGGAATTGCTGTATTATGCGAAGTTATATAATATTACGCGCAGATACATCCAACACATCAGTATGCAAAAAAAAAAAGATTTGCTACATGCCGAATGGCAGTTTTGACAGATTAGAGCTGCTGAAATCAAGCAAATGTCTCGCTGACAAGTGGGACGACACGTGCGGGATTAAAACTGTCTGTCTTTTGCATGCTACAGTCCAACCCACAATTTTAACACAAGGCGCATACTGGTGGAAAACTAGACTCAGTCAGATAGTTGAAATGTCGCGGCCACCTCCAAAGTGCCCTGCAGCTGATTGATTGCTGGCTGGCGGTGCTTATTTGCTGCAGATTTAGGTTTTAAGAGGGCGCTTCGGGCGCCTAGACTGCGAATGCTAATTGAACCATTCTACGACTTAACGGGCGTGCGTTATGGAAATTATTATTAAAAGCACACCACTGAATGTTTATGGGACGGCCGGTTGAAACCAATTGCGATCAGCGTTATTGGGGCTTAATTAATGGTCGACGACCGGCGGTTGACTGAAGTGTAGTCGCTGTTGGCATTTGATAAACTGACGTTACATTTTTGAGTCAATTTCTAAATCTAAATCAACTCAAGAGTATCGGAAAAGTCAAATTTAAACGATTAGTTTAAATACGCATTTGTTTGTAATGATGCCCCTCCAAAAACCTCCCAAAATAGCATCAGCTGGACCACACACATTCCCCCAGCTTCTAAGTATAGCTTACAGTGACGTCTTCGGGATCTTGATCAGGTCGCCCTGCATGCCGGCCAGCGACGACAGCGGTTCCGCGCTGATGGCTTGCCGCTTCATGCGTGGCTCGGCGTTGACCGGCGGCAGCACCCGGGTGTTCTCGACGCCCGGTGACCACGCGTCGAACGTGTCCTCCGAGCAGCGCTTCTCGATGAGGGCCTTCGTGATGGGGCGCACCTTAAACGAGCGGGTTTTGGGTGGGTTAGTTTTTGGAATGGAGAGTTTTCTACGGTGTTCCAAAATACGATTTTTTTTCAATTGAAAATGTTAAGTTTTGATATTTGCTTTTCGGTACAATTGTAGATACAAAAATAAAATATTGGTTGAAAATATCACGAATGACCATTTATAAATAATAATTTCGTATTTTGGAACACAAAGAAAGACACTACTTACTACTTGTCTAAACTTGTCGATTTCATTCTGCAGCTCATCGATCCGATCATCCTTACTGAGCGACTCCTTCTGCACGTAGATCAGATTGTTCGACAGCCGAATCACCTTCTGGTTGAGCTCCCTGATCTGCAGGTCCTTTTCCTTCACCTCCTTCTGCAGCTTCTGCAGCAGATCCTCTAAGTTCCCCGTCCCATTCTCATCCGCCTTTCCACCACCGTTCAGCTTAAAGTTCGGCGGTACCGACAGGTCGCTCTTGTTGCTCTGGTAGTACTCCTTCAGCTTGCGGTACTCGTTGTTCAGGTACCGGATGCTGATGTCCCGGTCACGTACGTCCTTCTCCAGGTCCACCAGTTGCTCATTCTTCTCACGCAGCGTTTCGTACACCTCGCGGAGTTCACGCCGCAGCGATAGGACCGTGTCCTCGATGGCCCGGTGGTCAACCTTGACTTGGCTGCCATTGTTTTTGCCGGTGGCGGCGGGGGTGCCATTCTTGCTGCCGGCCAGACCCGCCGTGGCTGACTTTGAAGAGGCCATCTTGGGGCCGCCCGAAGAGGGGTTCGCGCTGCTGGGTGAGGTGAAATCGATGACTGGTCTTTAACTTTTTTTTTCTTCGCGGAGATGTCACTTGGCTTGATCACAGTTCAGCAATCTTCGACGAACAAGACGTGAATATTTATCCCTTACTGGGGCGGCACATTATAACTTCATTAACATGCGATGACATTGGGCTTTGCGTTTCTTCGATTTTATTGCTATTTTTCCTGATTTCACTGTTTTTTTTTGTTCTCACTCACTTCATTTTCAACTAGATCTGCTGTTGAGGATATTAATTATTGATGAGCAGTTTGTAGAAGGTTCAGCTTTGCGGTTGATCAGTCCCCTCTGGATCTACCCATACTAACATCAAAGGATATTGTCAAGAAATACATTTGAAAATGTGCCTATGTTCTATTAACAGCTAGTAACAACTCCAAGCAAGGGTCAGATATACGAAAAAGCCATCAAATGTGTTATTTTCTTCTCAAAGATTTCAGCGCAGTGACAGCTGATGAGTAGTTTCGTATTTACCCTTAATCATGTACCTGTCAAAGCGAGGTAACCTTTCCATAAATTTAGCAGTCATTTCACTTGAATCAGATAGCTACAACAAACTTTAAGTAATGACATCATTGACAATCAAACGCTGACATCAACTTCTTAAGCCAGTTGAAACGAAAATCTCCGATGTATCAAGTACTACTTCTGTTTGTCTCTGGTGACACTGGATCACCCCTGTATACTTGTCGTCCACATATCAAGTTTCAGCTATCTTTCGCGCCGGATCGCAACTGTCCGCTTCAATCCGATCAGTCCACGTGCAGCACCTTTCGAAAATCGCCCCCAGAGAAGCCCGGGTTGATCAAGTTCCTCCAAAAACGGTGCCGCCCCTCGCAAGAGTGACACCTTCACAACAATAAAGTACACCTTTTAATCTACATTTTACGCTAATTACACGCTTTGGGTCCGGTTTTGGGCCCTCAGGCGGCAGGTGAAAATTTTCGGTTAATTTTTATGGGATTCGCACAGCAAATTGTGCGGTTGTCATTGCGGCCGAGATTCCTCGTAATCCGTCGTGGAACTGTGCGTGGGTTTCTCTTTGTGCGGTTTTATTCTGGGAGTGACAGTGACTTTGACAATGATTGCCGAGAAAATTGAAATAAGTCAGTGATCAACCCATCACGTGCGTTTTTGGACAGTGGATGTTGTCGGTTTGTTCGTAAATTTTAACAGTTTTGGACAGTTGATTGTGAAAGTAAATTGAAATTTACCAATAAAAAAAACATTGAGGTGGTTGGGTCCTTTCTCACATTGATATGAAAAAATAATATCCAAAATTATCATATCTGGCCCCGAATTTTGTAAAAATCTTGAGCACCCATATTTTAAAATTAACGTATCACTTATATACATTGTATGACTCATCTAGGAGTAAGACCCATCTAACATTAGGCCGCTCGAAGGATCCGGATATCTTTTTCATCTAAATAAATTTATATGGTATAAATATATTTTAATCGCACACTTGTCCTACGTTAAATTTTGTAAGTCATTTCGCATCACTAGGTTTTCATAAAGCTTCATACAAAATTGTTTTTAATGTTAAAAAATAAACTTTTGTAAATTTTAAATCAATATTTTTTGAAGTTTATGTCCCTCGACTCTGATCAAAGTCGAGGGAGAGGGAGGGGGTGGGACAAAAAAGTTAATAATTGAAATTACAGGCCACGTTTTAAAATACACCTGCCCGGTTGTTTTGCACTAATTGATTTCCAAAATTTCTAAGTACATGTTTTCAAACGAGTCCAAACATGTTAAATATGACTATCAATGCAGAAAAAGGCATTTTAGATTGTTCTCAGTTGATTAGACTTCTATTTCCATTGAAATTTAGATATTTTTCTGAAAAAAATCTTTTTTTTGCCCCCTGATTTTTCGGACCAATTTTGAAGGGGGGGGGGGGCGACATAAATTTTGAAAAATATTTGTAACGGCCTTACTAATTGAATATTTTTCGAAAGTTTTCATCTTTAAATGTCTTTACCTGGAAAATGGAGCACTTTATCAAACAGGTAATGAAGTCGCTGTAAAATGAAAAATTGACTTTACATCTACAAATGATTTTTTTTTATTCCAGAAATTTCTTTTTTTTTCAAAATTATCCGGTCTACATTTTGCACTTAAGATGTATTTTTAGTCCCAAAACAAAAAAATTAAAGTCGAAAACTAAAAATACATTTTTAAGGGAATAAAACTTTATGTGAATTAAAGCAAAAATAAAAAAATCGAGGTTTCTTGGCCATTTACCTATTTTTCTGAATAGTCCCATTCAAAACCTTCAACTTTGCCGAAGAAACCAATTCGATCTGAACATCCCTTCTCAAGATAATAATTTTAGATTTTGTATGAACATGCCTCAAAGTTATATGGATATTTGTATGGAGAAACTATTGATACTAGATGGCTTTTTTGACAAAGAGAATGAATTGACATAGTTTAATCAAAATAAACAAAATATTTAAAAAACGGTATGCGAATACGTGAAGAACAACTCATGAATTGAGTGTCTAAGGCTCGAGGCAGAAACAAAAAACACATTATTGAAAATTGAAAAAAATATCACAAAATGCTTTTCTCAATTATTACAGTTATGTTACCACCGAAAATTTGCAATGTATTAATGAGTTTATCAAAATATTGTTTTCTGTTTCCAAAAAAAAACAAAATTTGCAAATATTCCAAAAATGCCTATTTTGAAGTTACAATCAATTAAAATTAAAAATTTCTATCAATAACAGGCATAAACCTAAAATAAAATTTAGAATAGCCTAAGGCCGATGCAAATATTTTTCAAAGTTGCCAAAAGTAAAAACAAATGTATAAAAATTTAAATAACAAGCCAGAATCCCAACATTTTGATG
The DNA here is from genome assembly GCF_015732765.1 of Culex quinquefasciatus. Lineage (NCBI taxonomy): Eukaryota > Metazoa > Arthropoda > Insecta > Diptera > Culicidae > Culex > Culex quinquefasciatus. Next base: position 163,317,207 of record NC_051862.1, read on the forward strand.
CAAAAAGGCATGGAAAATGCATTATACAGCCGTACAGTCAGTTTGCAGTTGGCTGTCCCAAAAAAAAAAAAATGAAAAGTTGTCAAAACTTTTGTGCTCACCCTTGAATAATAGACCTGCAGTGTCAGAAGGTTATGCACCCCTGATATAGACAGTCAGTCTTGGTTTCAAAACGCTAATATGAATTTTATTTTTGACATTTTAAAATTGAATAGTTGTATTATAATTTTGGCTTGTTAGGACATCGGCAACTATAAGCCTACGTTTCTGTTTATTTTTCGATGAAATTTTCTTTTCTTCAAAGAGGTTTCTAAAATAAAGGTAAAAGCATTCAAAGATGTACATTTTTGATAAAATTCTTTTTTTGTACGCAATAAATTAAATATTTCAAAAGGACTCACATATCTAGGAGTGATGAGTTCTTTTGATCTCAAATTTTATTTTGTGACGTACTGGTTGAAAGATCAAGATGCTTAGATCCTAACCTCAATAATATTTACTACCGTCTTTTATGCCCATTAATCTTGTGAAAATTTCAAGGAAGAAACGCATTTCAAACTGAAAAATCAGCAAAAGTTTACGACGCAGACAATTTCCATAATTTATTGAGTGCTTTCCTCCAAATGATTTGAAGAATCATCTCGTCACCGTTGAGATGCTCTAAATTTCGCGGATATTTTTCCACTTGAATGACCAAATGCTGCGCGGTTCGCTAAACGTTTACATCGTTCCGCAACGATTTAGAACCACTTTGTGCGGCAGAGAGTGAGTAGCGTACGATTGATGGTGTTGTTTGCTTTAATTTCAGCCTATATATTTCAGCCACACCTTCGCATGCTGGTATTCACAGAAAGATTAATAGTTGAAAAATAGGAAAGTCATTCAAAAAGAAAATTCTACAAATTTTGTAGATTTCATTTCTTGAACTCACTGTTAATGGACCACCTCGAAAGTAATTTAAAAAAAATCAGGTGATTTTTAAAATTGTTTTTAAAAATGATTTACTGTGCAGCACTCTCTGTTTTTTCACCCACAAGTCAGCGCAAGATTAATTGCGTTTTTCGCGGGCCATCTGTGATCCGGTGTGAAATTTCGAATTTGGCGCGATATTTTCTTTATTTGCATTTTGAGGGGAAGGGGGTGGAAAACGGGGTAAAGGCGGTGTGTTTATGTTTACTTTAATTCGAAGCGTCAGCGGATGAAAATCTTGGCAGCACATCACACGGTGGCCGCCGGGTGGTGACGAAAGGTGTTTATGTCCGGCCACCCCGGGAGGGCAGGGAAGCATTTGCTGTTTTGAAGTCGAGTCGGATGACAGATTTTGATAGTCTAGATGTTAATTTTTATTGCATAAAATGTAATTGAATTACTTTGTTTTCAAATTAATATCAATTAAAAGCGGAATTCTATGTACTAAACTTGCTAAGCTTACAAAAATTTCGAATAAGTTTTTATGATACTTTCAGATGAATCATGATTATTTTCATTTCCTGCTAATTTGATGACCTTCACGACACTCGACACTTCGACAGGATACCTTGCGGGCAACAAAAAAAAAAAGAACTCCAAATTTCAATTTACTGCACCACCGGAAATGGGTCGGAAACCTTCACGCTATTAAGAACTTAATTTTAACGACCCGCTCAATTTCCTTTGGCACGACACCCGATCTCGGTCGTATGTGATCTTCGCGCAGATTTATCCAGCGGAAAATGGTAATATAATTTTGGCCGTCCCCAAAGCTGCCATAAATCGTGTCACAAACAGCAAACCCCTCACTTAAAAACTGTCCAAAAAGTGACTGGCTTCGCTTCGTCATCTGGGACAAAATAATTGGGTAAATCTGTTTTGGCAGGTCGTTCTGCGCCAAAAAAAAACCCGAACGATCCTTGAAACAATAATCCACAAACAATCCCAGGCAAGCAAAAAACACAGAGTGTGCCACGACCCATAACGAGAACTAATTTCCTCCGAAACTGAGAGTGAAAACCCACGTCAACTTCAAGAGTGGAGCTCAAGACACGCCAACATTATAATTAATGGCCCCCCGATGCGGTACGGACACGTACAGTACTGTTCATCAACAACGACACCCCACCTCCTGCTGGAGACGTTCCGTAACGGGGTTGACCCCGGTGTGAAATCTTAGAAAGATAACTTTCAGCGCAGCTACCGTTTTCGAACATGATCAACAGAATCAGCAAGCCTCAGCGGGTGACTAATCCGCGAAGCCGGGGACCTTGCGGTGATCGATTCTTTACACCAGAGTGCTCGTCTAAACCTTAGCTTTGCAAAAGAAAAAAAAACGAGTTCTGTGCGAGCGACCCTGTTTTGTGGTCCCGCGCAATAATCGGATTACCCAAGGAGTCAGCCCTGACTTATCAACGGCACGGTACCGGCGATTGATGGACTGACAGTTTTAGTGCTACTGACAGCTGATGAATGTTTAATCAATACGGGCGCTCGAACGAGGTGATGTGCTGCGGTGAATTGTTGTAAACTGTCAGTTGGAGCTTGTAGCTGAAGAATTGTCAGCAGCTCGTTTGTACTAGAAAGATGATGATGATTGGAAAAGAATTCCACTCCACGTAATTTTCGCTAAATTTTCAATTTTCTCCTGGATGTCCAACTTGGTGACAACGTTCTGATTTTTAATGTTTACTATTGATCTCTCTTCACGGAGTAAAAAGAGTTCCCCAAATCGTGAACAAGCGTTCATGAAAATGGGAACTACGAACAAAAAGTATTTTTTCTCCGTATTTATTATGACTCATTGATCAAATGATAAACTCTCACGCCTACGCCCATCCTCAGTTTAATTTTCCGCCTAAATGATTATTTATTGCCTAATTTACATTTACACACCTCATCATAACTGATCCGGAGCGTTTGGTACGGTATGTCCACGCATCGTTTCTCCCCTGTTGATTCTGCGAAATGTGATCCGTTTACAGAATCTGTATCTGCGGGTAATGCAACGCAGTAGGCCTTCTCATTTTAATTTTTGCAATACATTTGCGGGGTTACTTGACAAGGACGAGGACCTGGGGCGTAATATAACCACA